>NW_024498462.1:7818411-8456858 GCF_017590055.1 Onychostruthus taczanowskii
CAGTCTCTAAGAACACAAATGAAGCCCAGCGACAGGCACTGTTCACCTTTAGGTATTTAACAAGCTCTCCTGGCACTTCCTTAGCTCCCGCCTGAACCAGCTGGCAGTAGTGGAAGAATTTGTGCAAGTGCATGTCCTGGAAAAGACAAACAAATTCAGTTCAGCAGCCTCAACATCTGTCAGCCCCTACTTTGTCACTTGGAAATCTGGTGCCTTACCTGCAGCAGTGGGCCATGTCCCAGCAAACCCCAAGTCCCTGCCAGCGGCACTTCTGACCCCCAGCTGCCATCTCCCAGGACTGCTCTCTGTCTTTTCCAACATACCCATCCCCTGCTCAGCCCCTGGCTCCCAGCTAACTCAATATTAAGCACAAAAGTTCCAGCAGTGTTAAAACTCTCCTGTGGTTGTACTACCCTGAGCCCCAGTCCCCAGCCAGCACTGGCCTGGAGAAACAGAAACCCTCCCAAGAGCTGCAACTCACAGGAACTGCCTCGCCCCCTGCACGACCACCCTCCTACTGTCCATCTGGGAAAGACTCTCCTTCCCAGTACTCTCCCTCCTCCTCCAAGGTTAGATTTAATTACTGGGTTATTTAACCCTGGAAAGCATCTGGAAATGTAATTTTGGGGGAAGCACAACTACTATGCTGTTCTCAGTGCTATACAGAGTCAGTAAATCTCCAAAAACAGAATTAGATGCTGAAAGCCATTTGCTCTGAATGTAAATGTAGCTGACAGCATCCAGCCAAGGGCATTCCCCCAGGAACAGTGCTGACAGGACAGCCCTAGAGAACAGGCTGGGGATCTTTGCTGCACATCATGTGAAACTTAGGGAAGTGCACCACTACCATAATACAGCAGAACACACCAGGACTTGGTAAAACAGCCTGAACTGCTTTCCAAGGGATAACAGGGCTGTTATCTTGTGTCTGCTGCAGTCAGAGAACTTTTTTTTAAAAAAACTTGGACTCGACGATCTTAGAGGTCTTTTTGACATTAATGATTCTACAGTTTGGGGAAACCTCTCACATCCACCAGTTCTCTCTTTTGCATCACTGAAGCAGGTCATTGGCTCAAATGTTTCCTTGGTCCTGCCAGTTATAGTGCAACTGGCCAAGGAAACATCAGCCCCTCCCTAGGCTCATTCAGTCACAGATTATCTCGCCCCATCCAGCCAAGGAGCAGATCCCAGCCATGCTGCTTCAGAAGGATCTCAGTGCTGCTTTGCAGAGCAGGTACCAGGGCCTTCTTTCCCACACCACCTATGGCTTAACTGTAGTAGAGACACAGCAATCTCTTCCTTTACATTTGTGCTGGAAGTTTTTAAAGTTTGACTTACCTGGGTGTAAATGGTAGAGTCCAAATGGATTCTGATTTTAAACAGTGGCTTTGCTCCATCCACCCACTTTGCATCCGTGCTGGGCTGCTGTGAACACACAACATCCAAGTACTTGGTTTCAGACTGGGAAGAGAAGGTGGCTCACCTGCTCAGAAGGTGCTGGCTGGGGTGGAAGAAGGGGCCCACCCCCAGCACAAACACCACTTTCCCCATGAAAACAGGCACACAGAGCACGGGCTCATTCTCCTGCTCTGTGCCATCTGCAACAGCCCAGCCCACCACAGAAATACCCTCTGCAACTGGAATACCCAGAGAAAAGTGGAATTAAAGGGGTCCTGCCTCCCAGCCCTAAGAACTTTAAGCTTTGGGTGTCCCCTGCAGTAGAGACCTTTTCACCCGAGCAAAGCACCAACAGAAACCCAGAATTTACAGTGGTAACCAAAGCTCAGCTTCCCTCCTCCTTTTCCATTCAAGCCCACTTCAGATGGCCTCCTACCTTGCGTGAGTCGCTGTCTGCAAGGCCCAGGTAGCCGGGGGGGAGGGCGGATGCCACGGGCAGCTGCCGCTCCAGGGGGACGATGCGCCCGTCCTTCAGCAGCGGCACCCAGCTGAACCCCACTGCGGAGGCAAGCACGGCAGCGGGGTCAGCACACACACACTGGCACATGCTCAGCTCAGAAAGAGCTCTGGCTCACCCCAGGAAGTCCAAACCTGCAGCTGTGCAAGTGGCTTCAGCAAGGGATCGACCACAGCAGTGGTATCAAAGCACCTTTTACCCGGTGAACAAAATTCGGACACAGCACAGACCAGGAACAGTGCACGAGCCATGGCTGGGCACCATGCTAAAGGTCCTTCTCCTTTGGATGAAGGGAGAGGCTTCCCAGCCAGTGGGACCCAGGGGTGCACATGCCCAGTGTTGCTAGGATCAGCCCCTGAGACCCTGATCTCACAGCAAGTTTTTACTGGTGACCTGCCTGACAACAGCACATTTGTGCAAGTCAAGTCAGGAACATACAGAAAGAGCTGTCAGACTGCAGCAAAAATTTGAGATTTAATATAAACTAAACCCATGGAGTTTATTCCATTTTTGATCTACAATTTCATATTAGGTTGATTTTAGAAAAGAAAAATCATATAGGCTGGTATGCTAATCACTTTTTTTTCCATGTCCCATTTGTTTTATCTTGGCCTTTTACGCTCCAACAGAAGTAATTTAAGCATTGAACATACCTTGAGTTTCAACGGTGTCTTGTTTTTTCGATGTTGCCTTTGTATTAATTTCACAGCTGACATGATAGAAGGTGAAAAGCAAATGATGCTTTTGATGGAGGTGAATTGGAAGCTCAATTTTAATCTAAAATGATATCATGATAGATCAGACTGTATTTTTAGTTGTGGAGTAATATTTTAGTTCTATTTCATTTCACAAATGTTATGTTGTATGCAGTTACACAAGACACTTTCTTACCCATCTTAAATAACTCCTAACATTTCCACCACATTTGCAACATTACTTATTAATGGGGGTGTGTGATTGGAGTGCACAAAGCGTGACAGTAAAGACAGCAGAAAACAAACTGACATCAAAAACTGACAAAGGCTCTGGCTTTGCTGAGCCCTTCTGCTGAGGCAAAGGGCTGGTGATTATCTTTTATTTCATCCAGCCCTAGAAAAAGATGTATCCTGAAAAGCCCCTTGGCACTGCAGCATCCAGGAAAATGTGTTGTTTCCCCCAGGTGCTTTTACCTCATCATAGAACTCGGGGCTCTGGTTGTGATGCAGCACGGCAGCGAACGCGTTTGTGGTCAGCAGAGGGCCCCCGGGTTTGCCATATATGCACTGCAAACACAAATTAACAGCTCAATTCAGGCTCCTGCCACCCTAAATCAGCTGGATAAATTAAACCAGCGACCATGGAAACACAGTGCTTTTCTCCTGCCCTGCTCAGCCTGGCTGGTACAGAGCACCCAGCAGTGGCCAAACGGCAGCCCTGTTAAAAGGCAGCATTAACCCACCTTTAATGGCCTGGCATCAGCTTCATCTGAATCCCTGAACTCAACACAGACAGCAATATTCCTTGCCTGAAATGGGGGAGAACAGGAGCATGAGCAGCAGCATCACCCTGGCCCACGCCAAGCCTGACTGCAGGTATTCCCAGGGCATTCCCAGGACACTCCCCAGGTGATTCCCAGGTCACTCCCCAAGTGATTCCCAAGTCACTCCCCAGGTGATCCCCAGGTCACTTCTCAAGTGATTCCCAGGTCACTCCCCAGGTCACTCCCCAGGTCTCTCCCCAGGTCACTCCCCAAGTGATTCCCAGGTCACTCCCTAGGTCACTCTCCAGGTCACTCACCTTTGCAAACACCTTCTGGTTCTCGTACTTCAAGTGCAAGGGGTACACGTAGAGGTGGTTTTTGTAGACAGTGAAGGGGTAACAGTATTTTGCAACTTCTGGGACAAGCTCCTCCACTTCAACTGCAATGTCCTCACAGCCCTTCTCAAAAGGTTTTATAGGAATGTAGGAAGCTGTGAAACAATCTGTAAGAGAATAAGAACTGAAAAAATTAGGTCCACTAGAAAAGCATTTTGGGCAGGAGATTAGCCTACATAACCTGTGACAGGAGCTGACAAAAGCCCATGGAATTACACTGAACACATCATAAGTCCTTTCTTTGCTTCAGTTTCTTTAAATGCAAGGTAAAGAATCACACTGACCACGATTGCAAAGCCCTACAAAGTTATGGACCAAAAATGTGATATGAGATTGGTGCAAAAGCAGGCAGCTGGCTTCCTTCAGATTTCGGATGTGATGGCCAAAATGTAAAAAGGATCAATCCCTCAGGTAAATCTCTGCACCTGGACCACATTTCCACAGAATGCATCAGAAAGACTCAGAAGTCAGTGGTTGTGCTGAATTACTCATTTCTGATGGCAGCCCTGAGACACTCTTGTTAATGCAACAGCACAATCCCCCCTAGAAGCATTAACTCCTGAGGCTCAAGCCATCAGCACTTCTGTTAAGACCCAAGATCCTTACTTGTGAAGTCCAGTGGGATGTCTTTGATGATGATATTTAACTGGGCTGGAATGACCTGAAGTTTTGTCTTCTCTGGTCTGTGTTAGGGAGAGAGGAACAAGAGTGTGAACCTTGAAAGCTCAGGTGCTGAGCACATCACCAGCACTTTTTGCTACCCTCCAAGTATTTCAGAAATTGCCATCTCATGCTTACTACACTTAACAGTTTAAAAATGTATGTCAAAATGCCTGCCCAGCCCCTGCACCAGTCTCTCACTTACTTCTTATACTCAGCTAAAAGCTTCAGCATATCTTCATTTGAGAGTTTGCCACTGTCTTGCTTGTACAGGGGTGAGAATTTTCCATCAGCATCAAGAGTGCCCTGGGAGTCTTTGAAAACTGGCCTGCAGAAACAAAGAGGTGTCTTTTCTAAATGTTGGCAAATATACAGACACTGAGGTCTTTGACACATCTGAAAGGCAGTTCATCAGGCAAGGGGTTCACTGGCCTGTGACTGCTGCCAGTACCACAGTCCTGCCCGTTCTCCCACCCTGACCTGGTGCTTAGACCCCCCCAGGCTGCAGCTGCCACATGAAATCACACAGGACATCATTACCCATTCCCCTCTCTCCAGCCAGGTCAGGACACATTCAGCCCAATTCCAAGCCTGGTCCACAATCCCTAGCACCCTTCCATCCCCTCCCACCAACACCAAGTGGTAAAGCACCTTCCCACTTGCACATGGGGTCAGAGCACAGAAATCCTCCTAGGAAAGGAGTGCACAATAAAAACCAGTTTGGGGACATGCACCAGATTCCTCCTGAGTCAGAGCTCTGCCCTGGATGAACACCAGCATCTCTGCCCTTGAAAATAATGGGTGTCTGTGTATAACAACATTAAAGCATCTGCACTCTGCTCCTGTGCAAGCACTTTCCTCTGAGACCCACAGGGGAAATGTTCCAGGGATGCAGAGAAACACAGCTCCCTGCAGCAGCCCTCTCAGCTCCTTGGCATCCAAAGGCAGCTCTTTACCCAGCAGGAGCAAACCTGAAGCCAGGCTAAGTCAATGCCCACCCAGAGCCCACCATTAGGGGGAGGGTCCACTTGGAAGAGGGCTGAGTGCTGGCTGCCAGGATCCAGCTGCATCCCAAAACCACCATCCCAAAGATGAGCAGCCAGCACCACGGAACACCCAGCTCAAGAATACACATTGCAAGTGGTATACCCCCAAACTCCAGCCCACTGTGACAGCTTTCTGTGCTCCCATGTCGTTCCCAGCACCAAAATGCAATTTAGCACTAGGAGGCAGTAGATGAGCTTGCCTTCCTCTGACTGAGCTTTAAAAGAATTAGAACTGACATACTTATGAGTCCCAGTAAAAGAACAGTAAGGGAATGGGATCACTACCTCCAGTCATTCCCAAGAACATTAATTAAAGCAGAGTTTAAGACAGAAAACAAACCCATCTGATTGCCACTGCCAGGCTGGGAAGTCCTCTGCTCTCATCCTGTCCCTGGCAATGGCTGGTGCCAGGAGGGAATTTCTGCAGTGATTCCCTTGGTAGCATGGGACACTGTATTCTGTGCCCAGGAATGTTCTGCCCTGACAGCAGTAGCTGCAGGTCGGTAGGAAGGTTTCTGCCTTCCCAGCCCTAGAGCTGTTTACTTTTTAATATTTTATTTCTAATTCTAGATAGAGCACTTCAGGCCAATCCCAATTCTTTCTTGGGAGTTGGAGCCAAACTCTGCCCTCAGCTGCAACCTCACTGACTTCAGGCACTTGGTCCCTTGCCCAGCCATGTCCCAGGTCACTCCCAGCAGCAGCAGCAGCAGCAGCTCCCAGTGGGGGCAGAGCCCAGCCCGAGGCACTGACCTGGCAGCCCAGCCGAAGGGCATCCGGTACTGCCCCAGACGGCTGCACACCTGCTTGGCCACCTTGTGGACCTTCTGGGCAGTCTGCAAAACACGAGAGAGGCAGGTCAGCGTGGGCCAGGGCTTTGATGCTGCCCCAGAACAGCAGTGAAGGGCGCTGCAGTCTCCAGGGAGGAGCATCTCTCCATCTGCTCCAGAAGCAGCTCACAGCCATCCCTGTCTGTCACCTCACACCACCCACAGCTGTTAGTCTGCAAAGCAGCAGCACACCTTGTGGGCAGTCCTGTTAAACCTCCTTGGGATTGAAATGTCAGGGTATTTGTTAGTGCTCTATCTGCCGAAAGGTATTAGGGTACTTTCCAAAACTGACTGCACTTGGCTCACCCTACACGGACTTACAAAGTGTGCCAAGGGAATGCCATCATTACCAGGTATTCCATAATAGACTTTTCAGGAACTACTCTTGACTGCCTGCAACAAGGCAGCATCAACTCTACGTGGATAGAGAGACTAAAGCTGGTGGCAAACTGTAGGGCCTCGCCCTTGGATGTCAGGAAAAATTTCTTCACTCTAAGGGCTGTTAAGCACAGGAACAGGCTGCCCAGAGAAGTGGTGGAGGTGTTCAAAACGTGTGGATGTGGTGCTTAGGGACACAGTTTAGTGGTGGAGTTGACAGTGCTGGGTTAATGGTTGGACTCAATGATCTTATAGGGTTTTTCCAAGATAAAGGATTCCATGATTCTATGCAGACACTTCATTCTGGAGATGGAGTGTCCCACTTTTTCCTGCCACCCCAGGCTTTGGCTTGCTGAAGTGTAATGGGGAAAGGTCTGGCCCCAAATGCTTGGCTCTTTCTAATCCTGTGCCTCTTTCCAGGGGAAGGAATCAAGTCTCCCAGGACAGCCCAACTGAAGCCAGCCTGGGAACAGTGCAAGCAGAATGGACAAAGATTTTGCCAGCAAGAAACTGAAGAGCTGCAGAACAAGCCATGTTTCAGCCCCCTCTGCTCCCTGCAGCAGCAGCAGACAGCACCACTCAGTTGAAACACCCATGGCCCCAGCCAGTACCTTCCCAGGGTCTGAGTTTTTCATGTAGGGCTCTGCACAGTGGGCAATGCTGCCCTGCAGCACCTTCTCCACTCGGGCCACCAGGAAGATCTCGGTGTGCGGGTTGGTCACGGAGAACACCCCCTGCAACAGAGAGGCAGCAGCTGTCACACAGCAGGACCCCAGCGTGCACCAGGGGTCTGGCCTGACACCCCACTGCCCTCCCACACCCCACACACCCCCTGCCCCGGGCACGGCCACAGGGGCTCACCAGGCTCGAGCACGGCCAAGTCTTGGAGAGCTCTCCTGGCGCCGCGCCTGTCACTGCCAGCGAGCCCCGCACGGCAACCTCGACACCGACCGCAGCTCAAGAGAAAAGCCGGCTTCTGGTTACCGCACAGAGGACAAGAGCACACTCCAAAGCCACGGAACAGCCCCAGCAGTGGCACAGGAGGAGGAGGAAGCGAGGCACTGACCCGTTTTACGTAGCGCAGGCAGGACTCGGGGATGCCGTGCACCAGGCTCTGGCCAGCAGCGGGCCCCGGGGCGCCCTCAGCCCCAGGCTCCGAGCTCTCCTGCAGCATGTCCCGGACACATGGAGGGTTCAGGTCCACGTGGAAGTCAGCCGAGAGCTTGCAATTACTTTTCAGGTCGAATAATGCCAAGCTTAGGAAAAACGGCTCAACCTGGAAATTGTATTGAATATGTGTGTCATAAAAAATGCACGGCACAGGGTCAAGAATATCAACAGCACTGCTCTCACTGGCAAGGAAACTTCTGCTCCTGTTTGTTCCTTTAGTTTGGTACACCAGCATTTTACACAACTGTGACACACAATCCATGTTTACTTGCTTTATAAATATAAGATTCATTTTTTTCCTGCACCTTCTTGCATTTTGATCTAGTCAGTTTGAACAAAGCTATATGAAATATAAAGAATGAAATCCATATGTTTTTTATATAAGTGGTAAATGATGAAGTCAGGAAGAAAAGATGAACTCAATTTATCAGAGCTGTTTATCATTTTGCAGTAAGAAATCAGCTTAAGAGTGTTTATGATCACCTACTAAAGATGACCATATGTATTTTCCAAAGCCCAGCAGCTCTGGATGGCTCAACTGTGACACTCAAAATGTTCCTCAGATGCTATCCCAAGAGGAAAGTTAGCTCTCCCAGCCAGGAGAGCTCAAATACAAGGCTGACACTGCTGAGGAAATGCATGTGCAAGATCTGCCAACTGCCTTGTAGCTACTGACCTTGACAGCACCAGGCAAGTGGCAATAATTCATGTATTTCTAATTCAAACATCCTAGTAGGCATGCATCCATGGAAAGATAAAAATGCAGGCCTGAAGATAAAACTGTAGCATGCCCAAGACATTCCAGCATGACTTGGAGGCATTACATTAATGCTGAAGATGTGCTGATTAGGTCTCACTCTGGACCTGATTAAGGATGGATAACAAGAATCTTTGCTATTAGCAATACATCCATCTGCTGGGAGTTACTGAGCCTGGTGTCTCAGAGCTGTGAGCTGCCAATATGAAACCACCACAAAAAAGCCTTTGTGATTCTACCAGGCATCAAACAGGGCAGCATCGGCAGAGATGGGGCAGTGCTGGTGCCTCTGCCTCCCCTGCTGCTCTGCAGCCCTGCAGAAAGGGCTGACTCCAGCCACAGCAAGCACAGGACGTGACAGCAGGGATCTGTTTTGGGAGAAAAGACTGGAGGAGACTGGTCTGTTCAGCCCAGCAGAACAAAGGCTGAGGTGAGATGTGATAGCTGCCTACAGACATCAGAGGCTCAGAAAATACAAGGGTTTTTAGGCTAAGGCACAACTTTGGCACAATAACAAATGCATATAATAAAGTGACTGTGAATAGAGTTAGGCTGGGAGTCAGAGGAAGGTTCCAGAACAGGGAAATCCCTTGCCATTAGGGGAAACAAAATAAAACATAGCCGTGAGTGGTTTGAGGATGGAGCCTAATCATTTACCAAGAGGACTTTGACAGGGATGCAGGATCTGGCAGACACACAGCCCCCATTCCCTGTGCCCCTGAACCACAGGTTTCCCAGCAGGCTCAGTTTCTGGCAGGCTGAGGCACATCAGCACAGACCCTGTCCCCAAACACGTTTTTGGACTCTGGGCCAGCAGTCATTCCTGTCCAGGTCCCACTGGTGCTCATGGCAAAGTGATATAGTTTTAACCCCACAGATTAATTTGCCAAGGGATTTTCTTGCTGGTGAGAGGAAAAAAGACAAAGCAGGACATGCTGGAGCTCCCCTTACGTTGGTGGGTCCTTCTTCTGCCCTGTCGCTCAGCTGAGCAAGGAGGTTGAGGGAGAAGTCCTGGCAGCAAACCACGAAGCGCCTGCTGCACTTTTCCTCAAAAGGCTTCACATCTGGCTCAATCCCTGAGAAATCGAGTCTCTAGACAGCAAACAAACACATCTGGTCTCATTAAAAAAGAAAACAACCCCCTGAAAAATGTTAAGGGATCACATTACTGCCAATACTATCTTTATCAATTCTTTAAAGTGGTCAAAAAGGTATAACGCGTTCACAAACGAGTGCGATTTGATGGTGTTACACAAAGGTATTCAGGACATGAATTCATGGGTATGCATCAATTTTTAGCAACCTGTTTTGTAGAGCACAGCAAACTAAACCTCAGAATGATTTCAGTTCCTTCCTGCTTTGCTGTAACCCAGGGGATCTTCCCAAACACCACTGAGAGCTTGGGCAAGAAAGCGGAACATAAGACAACGATCAGGAAAGCGCCTTGCACCATGAAGGCATGGCTAGCTGAGAGATGGCACCCGTGCCTGAAATACAGAGAAGGCACTCGTGGGATTGTAAAGAACATTTCAAAGTGGAAGGCAGGTCCAGCTGCACAGCAGTAACTGGTATGGGGTATGGCTAGAACCAGCAGAGAGTGTCTGGCTGGGAAATCCAGACAGGCTCGACCATCATCACCTCCTCCCTAACCCAGCACACCACGCCTGGCTGTGCCTCCACACCCACCCTCCTCAAAGGGCAGGCACACTTGCCACCAAAGACTCTCAGCCTTCAACACACCCACTGTGCTGGGCACTGGGGGACAGAACTACCAAACACCCCTAAATACCAGCAGGTATTTTTGCTTCCTTTATTTTCTTTTCATGAGGAAAGTACATTGCAGGTATATATTCCTGCTCATTCCTGCTCCCAGTTTCCTTAGCACCAGGCATACAAGTGTGCAGTACCAGCACTGACTGGACTGCTCCACACTGAATAAAATTTCCATTTTTATTATCTGACTAGAACATAGGAAGCTTCTCAGAGCTTCTCCTGGAAAAAAAAAAAAAAAAAAAAAAAAAAAAAAAAAAAAAAAACCTCCTGGATGCTTATCTTCCTTCTGTTAAAGACTCTAAAGAATTGCCAACAGAAAAGCTCATTTGGTACAACTAAACCTTTTAAAGACTAATTGCATTTCCTTGTTAAACCAGAATGTTCTATTTCACAGGTGTGAACACGCCAAACTAGAAGGAGAACCAGAAACCATGACGTGCCCTGGAACAGTTCTCTAAAACTCTGTTAGCAATTGCAGCTCATTCCACTGAAATCCCACACCTGGACCCTGGCAGAGAATCCAAGTTCAAAGCCAAGAAGAAAACAGGCCAACAGACAACGACCCCTGCTCCAGGGCACCAGACCAGCACAGGGTGTTTCTTTCAGTTTCTCTGTCCCTGCATTTGAAAATTCCCTGAAGACTGAGGCTGTCCCTGGAAACCCTGCCATGGCCTTTGCCACCACTGCTCCCTGCACCCATGAGCATAGGTGTGCTGAGCCCATGCAGCATTGCAGCTGTCCATGCAACACCTCTTCTACTGCTTCTTCTTGCAAGCATGAGAACCTCTCAGAGCCCCAGAGAAAATCTGGTTTGAAATCCAACAACATCAAATACATCACACAAATGCCAGCAAAGCTGGAGGGAGGCCAATGTGGGGCTGCTGCAACTCTTCCCTGTGTCAGAGCTGCCTCCTGAGAACTGACATCCCATTCTGTTCTCACTGATGCAGAATTTTTTATTTTATTATTTAATATTTACCCAGAGAAGCCACGAACTGGCTCTCACTGCCAGGCATATGGGCTGCACTTCTGTTCTGCACTGGAAAACATGCTGCCTCTGCAGGCAAACCCTGTGGCCATGCAAGGGGACAAGGGAGGTGACACAGTGAACAAAACCTCACACTGGAAAATGTGGGAGTGTTTACCTGGACTTCTGGGTCAAAAGAAAAGATGTTTTGTCTTCCATCATTCCTGCTCAGTTTGTTTAGTTGATCTGTTTCTCTTCCATACTAGGACAAAGGAAGGCATTGATATTAGTGCCTGGACACACAGAGGCAAACACTCACTATTGGGGAAGAACTGAGTCTAAACAAAATAATTATTTTTCAGGTTGCCTTTGTGATACATGAGCTGATGCAAAGCACTGCCATGGTGCAAGGACAGTGCAGAGATGTGGCTGAGCCAAAGGAAAAAGCAGGCAACCACACTTGGAGGTGAGGAACAGACAGCCTCAAACCATGGGTGAGACAGACAGGTGGGATAACAGAGACCCGGTGCCTGCCCAGAGCTGGAGACACAGAAAGCAGAAAATCCCGCAGCCTCAAACCATGGGTGAGACAGACGGGTGGGATAACAGAGACCCCACCAGGACCTGGTGCCTGCCCAGAGCTGGAGACACAGAAAGCAGAAAATCCCTCTCCCAGATAAGCTGGACAGAAGTAGCTGTGGGTGGTGAGAGTGATCCTGCAAACACAATACCTTCATCAGCTCTGGATGCATGCTTCTCTCCAGGCTCTCCAGGATGTTTTCTGACTTTCCCTGCGTGCTTGATTCATCATCTGCAAGGACACAAGAAACAGATGTTCAAAACAACTGCAGGAGCAGCACTCTGCCAGAAAGCACCCTGCAGTATTTGCTAACAATAGCACAGAAACAGTTTACAGAGACTTTTCCATTCCTTGGGAGTAAGATTTTTCCATGCATTACCAGTATCAAAGTGTACTATTACAGTCTGCTAGGTCTGTCCAAAGCAGAACTTCACAGAGCCAATTTTCCAGGAGCCTTGAAACTTTGCCATGCATTTCCCTTCCAGAAGAAGGGTCAGATTTCCCTCCATTTTTATTCCTCAGACTATCATCTGTGTTATACTAAGCCCCTCTGCATGATACTGTGTGTCAGCCACAATTCTTGCATTAGACACAGCGCAGTGTACACTTCTCCAGGCACACTGCTTGCATCCTGTGGAGAAGGGAGGTGTTTGTTTACAAACTGACCTTGCACAGATTCCACAGCATCTTTCTTCTCCTGCACCAAACTCTCAGTATTGCTCTGAATGATCTTCCTCAGAGTCACCAGCCACTCCTCCATCTCCTGCTCAGTTTCAGCTGCAAGATAGTGGCTGTACTTGTCTATTGTCTTCAGCTCAAATGCATAGCGGCGCATCTTGGGACACTGAGCAACAAAAAGAGATTTATATTGCATTTCCCTGAACAACCCAGCACAGTACCTGCCACACAGCTCCTCTCTGGGAAAGCATCCTGAGCAGAAATACCACAAAACACAAGGCAGGCACCCTCCCTGACACAGCAATCTGGCTGCAGTCACAGAGGTCTTCGTGGCTTGAGCAGCGCACAGGTCCACGCCCAGCTATTCTGAGTGAAGGAAAGCCAAACTGGAGCACAGACATTGCACCAAGGAGCAGAACAAGCTCCTTCTGATGTCACCAGACCTTTAATATTTACCCAGAGAAGCCAGGAACTGGATTTGTCTGACGTGGCAAGTAATGCTGCACTCCAGGACACTTAGAGGCATCTATCTTTGAAAAGCAAGTGGTACAATGCAGCTTTTTGAAGCTGTGCTGGCCTTTAAACAGCATCTTCCAACCAGAAGGCAAGGCAAATCTGATGCAATTTGGGAAGTACATCCCATAGATCACTGAGGTGTGTGCATTATTGCTTTTACTGTGTTCAGAAAGATAAATGGAAACTCACAGCTCTGACTCATCCATGCTGATGGGGTAATTTAAGCCACCCTGCCTGCAGCTTCTGCAGAGACAGCAAGGGCAGGAGGCAGAGCAGCAATCCACTGCTGCACCTCACTCCAGCACAACTAAGCAAACCCAGGATTTGGACCTGTACAAATACCTGCTCCTAAAACCTTATGACCCCTGAGTAGATCCTGAATTCCAAAGGACTGCATGTTTGCATGGACTTGTCAAGATATAGCTTAAGAAAGAAGAAGCTGGAGCAAGCAGCAATTAGAGGAGGAAGGTGCCCCAGATAAAGTAATATCATTTACCTCCTGGCCTATTGATCAGTTTAGCTGAACAGCTTTGCACTAGTTTGCAATTCCATGCCTTCAGATCTGGAGAGAGCAGGTCTGTCTCAGAGCCAGCAATCCATAACTCCATGCAGAGCCACACAGAAAAGACACCTACCTGAACCACATCATTGCAAGCATCCAAGAAAATGCAGCCTTTGGATTCTTTTGAAATTTTCTCGTCTTTGTAGGAATTCAGAATATAGGAGCCATCTGTGAGCTGTGACAAGTAAAAATACCTCCTCTTGAATACCTGTAGAAACAGAAATTCTTGCTCAGGCAAGTATTCACTCTGCTGTACATCACAAACCATGGTTTCCACATCTGCCCTCCTTGCTACTGAGAAAAGACTGCAACACAAAACACTGCTGACCCTGGAGTGTTGCATTCCCCATTTGAATATGGTTTGCTTTTACAAAGAGAGGCTTCCATCATCTTCTTTAATTTTAATGCCCTTGTTGTTATTGTAAGTTTGCCCATCTGAGCAATGCCCCAGGGCTTCCAGCTCATCTCTCAGCTGGCTCCAGCCTCATTTACCTTTACAAAGCAATGCTGCACAGTAAATTCAGATCAGCACTTACTTGAAGATCCATCCCACCCTAAAGCAGGTATTTCCAGAGCCTTTTTCATACAGACCTCAGACTTACAAAGCAATTGTCTGGAAGACTTAGGAACAGACATGTGGAAATTCCTAGCACTCAAATGCAAGCCAAGGGACAATGCAATCCATTCAGCTGCTTGGGTTTTTTGTGGCTTTGGGTTTGAGTTTTTTTATACAAACTGATTTTCATGAACTGGCTTTGGCTTAGTGTCCAATTCTTACATCAAAAACCAGAAATTTCAGGAGAAGTGTTCCTGTGTTTGTACTACTGATTTTCATGAAGGAAAAAAACCACTCTGAACACCTTTATTCATGCTTGTCAGCCAAAAGCTACTGGACTATAATTCAGGAGAGCATTTTGGCAGCAATTGTGGTAGCACCATATGCTGTAAGGAGCAGGGTACATTTATTTCACTGTTGTTGGGTATCTGTATGAGGAGAACCATGAAGGAAGCCAGGCCAAGCAGCACTGCAAGGATTTCTACTGTTCTGCCTACCTGGAAGATCTATGAAAAAACCCAGCATTTTTCATCCCACATGGGAGATTACAAGTGATTTCCTGTTTCTATCATTACTGACACTAGCACATGTTCAGTAAACCCACTGACTTGCAGAGAACTGGGAGGGAGCCTCGTGCCCTGAAGCATAACCCATCCCTCTGAGAGATAACCTCTGGCCTCATTTGGATGACTAATTAGCTGTAGAGATGCTCCACGGGTTGTTGAGCTTTAAGTTTTATAAGATTTAACTGAACTTTTAGTTCAACAGAGCATAAAGACACATGGAAAGCTAAGGATGTGAAGCATTAATCCAGCCTAAACACTGATTTAGTACTCCACTGAAGCAATCTCAGGAATTTTGGCAGTGGATGCTACAGAAACCCATGACAGATCTCTCTCTAGATGTGACAGGGTTGATATCCCTTGTGGTTATGGCATTTCATGCTAAACAGTTTGCATTTGCTGAACTCTGTTCAAAAGCAAATGCAGAATCAAACAGCAAACACTGTTCCTGTGATCTTCCCCCCGTGCCAGCACTGCTGTCAGAAATCACTGTCAGAGGATGATGATCATTTGAAATTAATGCTATAAATCTGTGAGCAGAGGGAACAGCCCATCTGATCAGGCTACAGGTGCTGCTGCTGAGCACTGAGGTTGCAGAGGGAGGGCAGGGAGCTGGGCAAGTGCCTTGGGGCAGAGAAGGACAGAAGGACAATCTTGGTGCCATGGTTGTAGCCAGGCCACCACCACACTGCCAACCAGAGAGGGAGAGCTGAGCCAAACCAGGGCAGCTCTCTGCACAGGAAAGGATGCTCTGAAATAAAAGGTGGCAGCTGCAGCCCAATGAGAGTTTGCTGGTGGTTCAGCTCCCCACAGAGCACACTCTGTGTGAGCACCAACAGCCCAGCAGAGAACCAGCACTGACAACAAGGACACACCACAGCAGCCTCTCCTGTGGTGGAAAGGCTGAAGGTGGCCAAAGCCCTCACTTTCTGACATGTGTCCTAGAGGTGCTGTGTAAGGCACAGCCCAGAGAACAGCTCCTGATTCTCAGTGCTTGACATCAGAGTTTCACTGGAGATTCTGGATCTTATGAATTGAACTGAAGCCAGGGTAGTTCAGGTAACTTCTCTGAAAGGCAGGTCTGAGCTGCAGGGCACTGTGCCAATACCACCAGAGGCTCAGACTAGAACAGACCCAGCTGACTACTCTGAGCACAAATGACACTGCCTCCAGAAGTTTCAGGGGAAAAAGTTGCTTTAAGCTTGCTTGGAAAAGCAGAGGATCAGAAAATCCTTTTCTGTCTGTCACCTTCAAGCCCATTTTAAAACTCAAATTAAAATTAGCCCTATGAACAGTCCTGCTCCACTTCCCCTGGAAGCATAACTCATTGAATCAAGCCTTGGAACAGTTAGGCTTTTTGAGATTATTTTAATATATCCTTACAAACTCCCTAACAATCTCTCTGTGCTGTAACAAGGCAGCTGCATGGTGGGACTGCAGACAGGCTTACTGCCATAGCAAAAACCTGTGGTGGAACTACTAAAAATCTCTGCACAATCTAAGCAATGTCACGCTGGATTATGAAGAGCAGAGAACAGGAGACAAGGCAGCTGCTGCTTTTGGGTCAGTAATGCTACATCTCTGCAGCAATATCACCCCTGCTTTAAAAGCAAAGATTTATCATTTCATTTTAAAGCTGGCCTCCCTACATGTTTCCAACCAGCAAGGAAACTATCAATTCAGAAAGCTGTCATTGCAGGGCAGCTGTTTCCTCTCCTGGGCCTCAGCTGCTCATCCAGAAAACAATCTTGCTGTAGTAGAACACGCTTCACCTTCTTGGTTAGCAGGGTCCAACGTGCATCAGACTCACGTGCTGGGGAGGGGAGGGTCAGAAGCTGTTGCCAGGCTGGATTTTCCAGCCCACCATGGGACACAAGAGGGGCGGATGCCATCCTAACCCAAACCCAGCCATCGTGCTCCTGGCAGCTTTGGAGATGTGGCTGAACTTCACCTCATGCCTCGTTCATGAGAAGCTGCACCAAACTCACCTTCATGGTAACAGTGATAGTGCTGTTGACATTTGCTTTGTGCAGCCAGCCCTGCTTGATCACACCACCCTTCTGGGAGCACAGGGAAGAGGAGTCCTGAGAGACAGCAAACAGTCATAAAGAGGTCAGGTAAACTGTTTCCTACAGGAAATTCCCCTTGGACAAAGGGATTTGTCCACACTGGAAAGCAATACCATTTTATGTACAGCAATACAGTGACATGTAGAATGTATGTGCAACAGGTACAGCTATGCATACAGTGTTATCACAAAAAAAACCCCAAAAAAATAAACCCCAACAACATTAGGGATATTCCTTTCCAATGAAGAGGTAAAACAGCCTAGATTGAGTCACCTTTAAAAAAAAGAAAGATTACATCTATTCTGATAGAGCTGTACAGTGATTTTGCAATGAGGCCTGTTGGTTCTTATGCAGTATTTCAAAACTTGTGGAAGATGGAAATTTTCAACATGGTCTGTTTAGGAAGTTGCAAAATTCAGAACTCTGAACTTTTCCTGTCATTTCCTTTTGTCATTCTCACATTTTAAATTTCAGCAAAAACCACCAAACCCCAGAAAAATAACTGAACTATCTGGCTGATTTCACATTTACCAAACCACAAAGCTGCAAGTGTCCCAACCAGGCTGCTCCTGGCACACCAGATGGGTCCCACCTGCTGCTGCCCCATGGCCCCAGAAAGAGAGAATGGCTCTCCATTCATACCCAACCATGACCTCCACTGGGGAGGGAAATGAGAGCCCAAAGTGATGAAAAAATCTCCCCCTGGGGCTTGCAGTGACTCAGCAGCAGAGGCAGCCCCAGCCTGCCCTGAAGGAGCTGGTTTACAGAGCCTGCTGCATCCAAAGGGGCAGGGCTTCACTCTTTTCCTGTCCAACTTCCAGAGTAAATTTTCTGATACTTTATTTCCCTGGGTAAAACAACCCATGGTTTCTCCTTTATAGTGGTTCACCTTTTTTTTAATCAAGAGATTTCTTTTACTCGAATTTCCATTACACAATTCTAATGCAAATGCTCTGTCGGGAAACTGTAACAGAATCCTTCAGATACGGCCATGCCAAAAGATATAAACGTCAAAACATCTGTGAAAGCACTTGGAATGCTCTTCCACAACAAACCTCACTAACTTCTCTTGTTTGAGGATTTGGGACACTGGCCAGAAGAAGAAAGTCTCCAAATTTTGATAGAGTATTTTTGTCCTTTTGCTGTTTTGGAAGCATGCTGATAACAGTGCACAGCAACGTCTCCAGCCCAGAGCAGATATTTTTTAAGAGGCAGCACCTCAAGTTACTGATGTAATGCAAATTAACAACATAGCTAAAAAAAGATTAAGGCCAAACTTGACAAAACATTTCCATTTATAAAGAAGCCAATGCAGTCCAGACCTGAGTTGTGCTGGGACATACCCCAGTAATTTGAGAAATGTGCATGAAACAGCCTCTCCCAAATCTTCAGCTCTGCAACAAAGTTCTCCTTTCCTCTGTGAGTTCCTCAGCAGCAACATATTGGTGCCATGGGAATTTTAAACAGCTGGGCTAAACCCTTCCCTCTGTAAACAAAAACTTCCTCATATCACGTGCGTGGATTAATCTCCACGTGGTACTTGAAACAGAAAAACACTGCCCATCCCTTCTGCAGCAAATGTGGTATTCATGGGCAGGAAACATGGCATCTGCAGCATCCAAAATAACCACCAGGTCTGAGATGTCCCTGCTGGCAGAGCCCCCAGCTCACCCTCCCAAGGAGCTCCAGGGCTGCCAATCCTCCCTAATGCCAGCTGAGCACAAAGATGCCACTTCCAGAGGAAGCAAACGCCTCCCAGCACTGGCACAGGATGTACAGAGCAGGACTGACACGCTGTCAGCAGGTGGGTCGAAGGGACTGATGAAAAATTGCTGATTATGTGGTAAACCACAAAACTTTCTAAGAGGTGAACCCCAGAATCACAGTGTAGTTGAAAAAGAAACTGCCCAGTTTTAGCTCTGGACATGAAGAGATTTCCTTAGTAACTACTTGGCTTCTTTTTTTTTCTCTTCCTATGGTGCTCTGTTTCAAGGGAAAAAACATGAGAAGTATTACTAATCTTCCAGATAACTTAGGAGACCCTTGGCTCCAAGAGATTATCATGTCATACTTTGAAATAAATCACTGCCTCACTTCCTCTTCCTATGATGCTCTGTTTCAAGGGAAAAAAACATGAGAAGTATTACCAATCTTCCAGATAACTTAGGAGACCCTTGGCTCCAAGAGATTATCATGTCATACTTTGAAATAAATCACTGCCTCACTTTTGATCCCATTTTCACAGCAGAAAGCAACTCACCAGAAAACTGTTCCTAGGAACTGAATTCTGGCTTTGCTTTGTGAAGTTAACTTCTTAATATATTCCTGCTTTTTTAACAGGAATACATTAAAAACAATAAACCAAAAAACCAACCTTTTCCTTACCTCATCCTTTTCAAAGTCTTCATCAATTTCAAACACATGGCTTGGAATCTTGTCTGGCCTAAAGGATTTGCTGAAATCACAACACATTTTCATGTTTAATGAGTGGAACATGAGGGTTGTATGAGCCAGTAGCTGATGCTGGATCCAGAAGCAGCAGCCAAAGTGCAGGCTGCAGAGCATAGAAGACAGAGTGCAAGAGACCTACAGCTCCTTACAGCTGGGGAAAGCTAAGTTCTGTGTGCATTTCATGGAAATTAGGCACAAGCAGCCTGTAATTAGCTTTCTCTTGTTAGCTCTTGGATTCTGCAGAGTTTTTGCTGACTTGCATTTATAGAACAAAGAGAGAGCACTGTGGTTTATCTTCCATCTTTACCAAAGAAGAAGCAAGATCAGACTACGAGATTATTCAAAAATTTTAACATTATTTAATCAACAGTATGACTCCATTGCTGCTTCACATCCCCTCGAGACCCTCAGAACACACCCACTACATCCAATTAAGAAGAAAAAGCATTTAACAAGCTTCCAGCACACGAGCAGCCTGGACAGGGGTCCAGACATGCCCAGAGTGTGGGCAGTGAGCAGAGCAGGCGCCACCACACAGAAAACAACAATCCAGCAGAAATTGAGATGGATGTGCCTGTCTGAAAAACCCAATTAGCTCTGGAGCTGGAAGCACTGGCACAGCACTGGCACAGCCCAGTGTTCCAAGCACATAAGGGCCCAGCACTGGCAGCACCAGCAGCAGTATCACATCACCTTCTCTGCGCTAGGGCACAGCGAGGATCTGCTCGGCCTGTGTGAGGCACACAGGAACATCAGCCCAGGGGGACAGTGGGGCTCCTGGGCTGGGATGTGCAGGCTGCCATTTATTCAT
This sequence comes from Onychostruthus taczanowskii, assembly GCF_017590055.1. Taxonomy (NCBI): domain Eukaryota; kingdom Metazoa; phylum Chordata; class Aves; order Passeriformes; family Passeridae; genus Onychostruthus; species Onychostruthus taczanowskii. Next base: position 7,838,545 of record NW_024498462.1, read on the forward strand.
CCTGCCATGGGTCTGGGCTGCAGTCTGTCCTCATCCCAAACGAGGGGGTGTGCACACACTGAGGGTGGGTGTGAGGCACTGACCCACACAACACTCTGGGCATCTCCCTGCCAGAGCTGAGGGACAATGGCAGGACAAAAACCTCTGGCTCTAACCTGCAGGGTCAGAGAGCCTGCTTGTGGGACAGGCATCAGGGAAAGGGCAGACTGCTCCTGCTAAGGCCTCTGATCACACATCAGCATTCCAAGGGAGCACGACACTTACCATGGCAACATCCGAAAGTCTCCTGAGTATTCCTCATATTTGTAGTTTACCACGAACCAGTCAGAGCTGTAGGTTTTAATGCACTGAAAGGAAAACAATACAGCTCTCAGAAAGCTACAGCAAGCAAAACAAAGCCCAGCACCAGTCTGAGAGGCTACACACTGCAGGGTGAGGTAAGCACAAGCGGGAAGGGCGTGGGCAAGGCTGCTTCACTTGTTTCATGTAGCAATGCAGAATTTCATAAGGAACCTTTCAGCACAGAGACAAAAATCACACAGCATCTGGCCTGCCACACAGCTACAGATTTTGGATTTACATCACTCCAAGGCTCTAAAAGAGGAGTAGTGATTTGGAAGAAGACTGTTTTCCAGAAGGCAAAAGTTTTCTGTCCTCAGAAACACAGCGCGTCTGACTCGCCATGACCATCGCTTCTTGTTCTGCTGCACTTGAAGGGAATGGTCCTGGAGAGCAGCACTTCACAACAAACCCACAGCACTCCAGATGCTCCAGAGAGGGTGTGGATCCCCTTGTCAGGCAGGTGGTGCAAAGCCACACACCTTGGCTGTGTCCAAAACCCACTGCAGGGACCCTGCACCTGAGACACCTGTGAGAGCTCTCTGGTGCAGCAGGTCGGGCAGGGAAGGAGAAGCCAAGGGACCTGCAATGCTGCAGACCAGGAGCTACAGCTGAGCATCCTGTCCAAGGGCTATCAAGGACTGAAGGCAGGTGTCACATGGGCTCTGTCCCTACCTCTTTGACAAAGAGACTCTGAGCTTTCTTTAGAGCATCTTCTGGCACTGTTGACTGGACAGTCCTTCTCTGTCGGCCGATGACCGAGATCTGCAGGAAAAAGGAAAACTTTTTCAGCACAAACTCCATCTTCAGGGCTTGACATTCACTTTAAATAAATGTGGTGGGCCTAAGCCACCAGTGGGTCATTTTGGTTTTATATGTCAGTCATGCAGCCAAAATTAACATGTGGTTAATGGTGGAAATTTTCCAAGGTAAGCAGGACGGGAGACGAGTGAGCCTCAAACATGGGAAGCAGCCAGAGCAAACTCACAGACACATCTTCAATTGGAAATATCAGGAGGTCCCGGAGGGGATCGCTGTAGATCTGAACTCTGCGCTGAAGGATCACGTTCTCATAGTCCAAGGGTTCCACCACTTTTGCTTTTTCCTGCAGGAAAAACAGATTATGAAAAATATTACATATGTGTAACGTCTAAAATAACCAGTAACTAACACCTTGTGCTTCATTTCAAACTGTGTGACCACTGGACTGCCCATTACTCAGCACTCTGATACTCCTGTGCTGCAGGTCACCAACCACTGATGAGCAGAGAGGGAAATGAAGGGTTAAGTTGGAAGCAATAAGCTAAGGGAAGAAAGGAAGCACTGTGCTGCTCTGTCTCAGCACAGTCTCTAATTTCCTAATGGAGCAAGAAAGCCTCCTGGACAGGCCACAGCTCTAACAGCTGCAAGATCCAGCATCTTTATGTTCAAGCAGCTCATCTGTACAGCTTGGAAGAAACACAGGAAGGCTCCTGCACTGGCTCTGCTCAGCTCGGGGCTGGCTTTGCTGGAGGAGCAGATGAGAGCTGTGCTCTCCTAGGAATGATGAGAGCAAGGCTGCAGCTACCACTGCCAAAGCAGGAATCTCAGCCCGTGGAAGGAAGAACAGCATCCCTCTGGAAAGACAGGAAAGCCCTCTCCATAAATCGCAGCCCAGACACAGCCAAGGGCTAGAGCTCAGTTTTATTCTCACATTTCAGGGAAGCAAGAGGAACTTCTCCAAAAATCCCTGGAGTCACGAGCAAAAACTATTAGGAGAGTTTCATTACATTCCTTATTGTACCTATTTTGTCTCAAGTAACAAGTCCAGAAAACAGAACTTAGTAAAATGAGAAAAACAACTTCTGAAGCAGGCAAATGCGATCTTAGCTGCCCAGCCTGACTTCAGGCTTCATGAGCAAGAGTCAGGCTCTCAGCACTGCATTGTGAAAATCAAACTTCACACCAAAAGCCAAGCAATGACTCTCTATAGGAGTGGTCACAATAAAACAGGAATCAAATTCTGACCCATTACCTTGTTTTGAACCTCGACCAAAATCCTGATGCTTGGCCCTGCCACAGACAGTGTTTGTGAAATCCCTGCAGCAGCACGTGATGCCATCTGCCTCTGGACATGACATCCTGCAGGACAAGAGCCTTGGGCTCTCCACTCTCAGAAGAGGAACACCAGATGCTTCCCCATAGGCAGCACATACTACTCCCCAGCCAAATGGCTTTTCTGGGATGAACTGCTCACCATGACTGGAGCTAAAGACCAGACCAGTACAAGGTCTCTTGCTGCACACAGCACAATCAGCAGTTTAAAAAAATTAGTCCCAAATGAGGACTGAAAGCTCAGCACTGTATAACACCACTGGATAAACAGCCACACCACCTGAAGTCCAAACAACTCAGTATTTTCTGTGACATGTGAGATAAGCAAGGAAGTCAATTGCTTATCAATTGCTCTTCCATAACCAATCCTAGCCAAAGGTCCTGTGCCTTTGCCTCCTGACCATCCTTTGGCTCCTGGGATGCATTAATGAAACACCTCCTGCCTCAGACAGTTTTGCACTTAAAATGTCCCCTTTCCATGCTGCAGAAATCCAGCATGAATTAGCTCAGCTTTCTGAAAAAGTTCCCTTCTTAATCTCTGAAAACTTTGCTTTACTGCTTGCACAGTCCTGAAAGGAACCTCACACTCCTCAGAATACCAGAGAGAAAGACAAAGGTCAGGCAGCAGAGAGCCCAGGCTGGGTGCCAGAGCATCCAGGGAGCTCCCTCAGCCATGAGGGATTTGGGAATGGGGTGACAAATGCTGCCAGTCCCACTGCACACACAGAACTTGCTGCTTCTACATCCAAGACCTGAGCTGTACGTGGATTTAATAAGAAAAGAAAGAGTCCATGTGAAAAACAGGAATCTGAAAAACCCAACAGGTAGACAGAGAAAAGGAACTCCTTTACTCTCAGTCAGTCTCATGCTGATTAAATGCTTAATTGAATTTGGTTAATCACCTGAAACACTGGTCTTATTTCAGGATAGCACTGTGCACTTCTCAAAATCTGCTGAGCTTTGCAAATTAATGTGAATTAACAGGACATCCATTTGCAGGTCTGGGGCCCCAGAGCTGGTCCTGCTCACGACAGCAGGCAGGGCCCACAGAGCAGGCACACAGCTCTGCCAGCCTCTCTGATTCACTGCAGCAATCCTGCAAAACTCAGCAGCCCTGGAGGTTAAAGCAGGGCCATGACCCAAGAACTCACACCAGGCCCCTCTCACCTCACCCTGCTGCAGCTGTAACTAAATTAGAGTCCCTCTACGAGCCTTCCACATCTCTTTGGGAATGCAGACCTTCCAATCACACAGAGTTTTTAGTCCTTTTTTGTTTTGCAACATGGTCCTGAAACTAGGACTGTGTTTCTAAAGCTGCCCTTGTAAAAAGTTGGGGCTTTGATGACATTCCTTTTCTAGACCTGATACCTCTGATGACCAGCAAGACAAAGTCCTGGCAGTCATCCTCGTGGGATCCAATGACAGCTGAAGGGTAAGAGCTGCAAAGCATCCCAGATCCTCACATGGGATGTTTGGAAACTCGTAGAGCACTGCCTACAACAAATACAAAAAAAAAAAAAAAATCCATAAAACTTGCTGCAGCCCTTCTAGTCTGGTGGATGTAATGACACTGGAAAAAACGTGTGGTGCAGGCTGTGATCTGTATCTGACAAACCAGCGCCAGGCCCTGTGACACGCACCCGATGCCCGAGGGACGTGCACTGGCACCCAGAAGGGTTCTGCAGCACCCAGACAGGCATTTCTCCTCTGGGGCTGTCAGAAGTGCAGTCCCTGGGGCTCCCCTGCCCCGGGGTGTGCCAGCTCCCTGGCTCAGCACACGGCAGCAGCTCGGCGGCGCGCCGGCCATGCTCACACCCAGCTCCTCACCCCGCGCCTGTCGTGCCTATGAAGCAAAGCCAGCAGATGTAGGTCAAGCTGGTTGTTAGCAAAGCAGCTGCTGAAGGAAGGATGTGGCCTGGCTCCTGCTGCCATCGAGGAAACAAACTGCTGCCTCCACCCCAAACCGTGCAGGCTGCCCAGCAGGGCCAGAAAAGCTGGGGTCCCTGCAAACAGACTGTGAGTGAGGAGGGAGCCATCCCAAATATCTGTTGCCCTTTTGACCCTTGGAGTCAACGCACTCCCATCAGTCCAGAAAGGCTGGAGATAAAGCTTTAAATGCTGAAAATGGGATTTCAGAGTCTTAGTTTCCCTGAAGGTTGAAGTGCACACCCCACACCGCCCCAGGCTCATACCGCACTGCCCAGCGCTGTCACAACAGCAGATGGCACCCACCAAAGTCATTACAAAAGCAGAGGAAAAACTATTACACTAAAGTAATTAGAGTCTTAGAAACCACAAATTCCTCCACAGGGGAAGCCAATACCCAAGCACAAAGAAATGCTGCCAGTCCAGCAACAAAATCAATCCATTTCTGCAGAAAAAAACCGTGCAGTGCTGCCAAAGGCATCCTGCTCTGTGGCACACGCAGCAGCTCTTCATCCAGGGCAGACACTGCACTGGGATGCTCCTGAGAACACGGCAGGGACAGGCTGGGCTGAGCTTTCCTCTCCTGTGGTTCTGTGGATGCACCAGAGCACACCCAGCAGCAGCACCCAGCCCAAAGTACTGCAGCTCACCGTGCCGGGATAAAAAACAAGTGAAACACCTCAGGGGAAAACAAGCATGGTTTTAAACACAGAGAAGATGAGAGCAGTGCACCCTCCCAGACAAGCCCACTCATCCCCGTGTAAAAAGCCTCAGGTTGAAGCCCCACAGCAGCCTGTTCCCAAAAGCACCCATTGCTCTTTCTGTGCTCTGCTCTGCCCAGCACGGGGCTGTGCCCAGGGCTGTCTGCCGTGCTGGAGCCCCATCCACGCTGGGTCACGAGGCTCCACTTGGACAGCAGCACAGGCAGAACAACAGCCTGACTATTGGAGTATTGACTCCCCACCACAAGCGAGCTGGCTGGCATTTTAACAGGAAATTCAGAGAAATTACTTCAACAGAAACATGCCCACAAACACCAACACAAGGCTCTGCCTCTGGCCAAGCACGAGCACAAAGAGCCCAGAATGAGGGAAAATCCCAAGCAAGGTCCTTGTCCTCAGTGCCCTGCTTGCCCACTGCCCTCCGCCAGCCTGAGCCCAAACCCTCCCCAAGACAGACAGAGACAGAGAGCAAAGGAAAAGTTTAGCAGGGGAATTAGCCATTAACAAAGAGGGGGATACTTAAGTCAGATTAAATTGTCACCTTCCAGCATCCATTTTGCAAAGTGCATAAAATTCTGTTTATTTGCTTTATAAACAAAGGCTCACAATGCCAGCTTGCTCATGAGGAGCAGTATACGAAAGAACATTTCTATTTTAAACTTTTAGTGCCTGAAAACCAGCAGCAACCTGTCTTCCAGTGTTCTGCATTTGAATACCATAAAAACACACCACCTTTTTGTTATATATGATGAATGTTCTTCTGAGATCCGTTTCTCCCAGAATTAAACAGATAAAACCCAAGTGATGTGAACGTACAGAAAATGGAAAATGTTTCCTCTGGGGATTTTTTTAAAGCAGAAGTCAAAGGAAAACTATGAGAAAGCTTTTGTATTTTCAGTCCTATCAGTTGAGCCCTCATTTAAAACAATATCCAGAGAAGAAAGTGGCAAACCAGGCTGGTTTGGCTCCTGTGTAACCAATTTTCTGGTCCTCTGCAGTGACACAAGTCCTCGGCAGCTGCCAGCACAGGGCAGAAGCCAAGCCCAGCACTGGAGCTGCACCACACTGGACTTTCACTTCTCTGGTCCCAACGGCCACCAAACACACACAGAACAAATACACACCAAACACACACACAAACACACACCAAACACACAAACACAAACAGAAATACAGACACACAAAACACCAAACACACAAAACACCAAACACAAACACACAAACACACCAAACACACACACAAACACACCAAACACACACATACAAAACACACAAATACACACACAAACACACACCAAACACACAAACACAAACAGAAATACAGACACACAAAACACCAAACACACAAAACACCAAACACAAACACACAAAAAACAAACACACACAAAACCAACACAACACACCAAACACACATACACACAAAAACAAAGACACACACACACAAAAAACACCAAACACACAAAACACCAAACACAAACACACACAAAACAAACACACACCAAACACACAAACACACACAGAAATACACACACAAACACACACACACAAACACACACAAACACATACAAAAATACAGACACACAAAACACACACACACAAAACACCAAACACACAAAACACCAAACACAAACACACAAAAAACAAACACACACAAAACCAACACAACACACCAAACACACATACACACAAAACAAAGACACACACAAAAAAAACACCAAACACACAAAACACACACACACAAAACACACACACACCCACAACCAAACACACACACACACACAAAACACACACACAAAACACAGAACAAGCACACACACACCCCAAACACACACACCCCCTGCTCTGCATCACTTCCTCTGGGCCTTCCACTGAAAAACCTGCAGGTTCAGCAGCCCCAGCACAGCTCCTTTTCCCACATCCTCAGAAATGAAGCCCTACCCAGTGCGTGCAGCACATCCCAAAGCAGCAAGAGAGACACAAATGAGATGAGTTTTTAAAGTGCTGGTTGTTTGGAGCAGCTGAAGAGGGAGGAGGAAGAGGACAGATCACGTGTATGTAACTGTATTATCTCAGATTGTACAACTGCTCCCCAAAATTCAGCGACCATTTTACAGCCTATTTGCTGCCTCATCTGTTGCAACCCTGCAATGCACTTACATGGAAAGCCAAGCAAAAGCCCAAATTTGAAACTAAATATCAAAGGGCCAAGTAGGTGAAATAGACAGAAAATAAGAGGAAAAGTCAATTTGGAGAATTAAAAGCTAAAAGAGGGGAAAATGGACGTGGTACAACTACCCTAGGGACACACCTGCCACAGCTAAAATCACATTATTTCTGAAACTGGCAACACTCCAGGGCAGAGACCACTCCCCACTGCAATGCACCATCTGGAAATGTGAGGATACCTCAAAAACAGCAGAGAGAAGTCCCCACTTTTTTATTTTGCACAAGAAACCTGACTGTACATGAGAGAATTCAAATGATGCCTGGGAACTGCACAAGCTCACTTGGCAAACCATATGGGCATATGGAAATGAGCAATTTCTATCCACAGAAAAGCTTTTCCACAGCCAGGGATTCAAAGATAGGTCAGGGAAAACTCAAATTGTGTGGCCTTTAAGAGCTTTTTCCTTTCAGTATCACATTTGTGACTCCTCACTTTTTCCACCCCCAGCTCCTGCACTGCCATCTGATGCCATTTACACACTCTCACTCGAGCTTGCAGAAAGGCCACAGAGCTCAGTTTACAAAAGCTCAGATTCACAGAGAAGTCATCACTGCAGACTGCTGGGCATAAGAAAGAATAATGAAAACCCATAAACTCTGGGCTTGGCCATCCAATGTTTATGGAAGTGCCATAAACCTCTGCAAAGGCAGAATAAAGCCTGTGCCCCAATGACTTTGGATTCAAAACTCCAGGAGAAGGGAAGAGGTGGGAGCAGAGAGCAGGGGAGGAAGGGCAAGCAGGGAGACACTGTGAGTCAGCACATATGGCAGCAGCCACAACAGTGAACACAGCGCAGCCTTGCTGATGCCAAGAGGTTTGGGCTTCTCAGCAAAGCCACATTTTGGGAAGCAATCAGCAGGGAGGCAATGAGGCAGCTCCCAGCAGGTGATGGGGAGCTGGTGTCCACGAGCCTGATGCAAACCCAGCACTCAGCTGGATGTAGCAGATGTACAATGGTAAAACTTCAAGGGTGAAAAACAGTCCATAAAGCTGGGTATGAGCAGGCCAAAACTATTTTTACACTGGCCAGAAGGAAGGAAGCTTAAAAGCACAAGGAAAATGTCCAGACAGGAATCCTGGCTCTGCTGAAGACACCAAAACACTGAGACACCACAGGTGCACCTGGACAGGTGAGAGGGATGGACTGTAAGGTGGGCATGCAAACACACAGAGCACCTTGTGAGAAGGCAAGGGAGGAAAACCTCACCAGAAGGAGGAGAAGCAGGGGAAGCATGGAGAGGGAAGGGTCTCAGGAGCTGGCCCAAGGTGGTGCAGGGGAGGGTAGAATGGGGGATGGGGTTTTACCCGTCTGGGGATGGATTTGTGCAGGGGCCACATCATGGGAAGTATGAACTGTGCAAAGGCTGGGCTGTGTAGCTGTCAGAGGCAGGAGACAGGGTCAGGGAGGCCAAGAGGGGTTGGCAGAGAAGGTGTGCACTGCAGGCAGGAGAGGAGCCCCAGGGGCAATCAGGAAGGGAAGAAGGAACTGGCGAGGAGATGGAGCCTGCCAGGGAGTGATCAGGGGCTAAGACAGCTCAGAGCAAGGCTCTGCACAGCCCTCCACGGGCAGCAGGACAGCAACCTCCTGAACAGCAGCACACCATTGCCAAGGCTCTCCTGGGACAGGGCTCTGCCTCAGAGTCCACACACTCCCACCTCCATCCCAGCTCTGAATGCAGAGCCAGCAGCACCAGGCTGCTGTGCCCCACTGCTCCCCTGCACTGCGCCTCCAGCAGCTCTCAGAGAAATGAAAATGTGGTGGGGAAGGGGAGGATGAGTGCACAGTCCTGGCACCCTGCAAGAAAACATCAGCAGTGGAAATGACTCACTCTTTCCATCCCAAAGCTCGAATCAAAAGCCAGCCCCCTCTCCTGTGCTTCCCTCCACCCCGCCCAAGCTCTGTGCAAAAGCATTTCACCGACCCACACCCCTCCCGTCCTGCATCAACGGCCCTGGGTGGCACCAGAACCCGGGTTCTGGGTATTTTGTAAGGTGGAAGTCTCCTTTTTCAATGCAGTGCTCATTTCCCAGTGAAAAAGCGAGTGCCTACAGTCACAGTGCTGTCCCTGAGAGTGACACGGCATTGGTGTGAGACACCAGCTTGGAGAAGGCTTGAAGAGATAAAAAGCTGATGTCACTGTAGACATGCATACATTTACCTGTCATCTCTAGGCCTGTCAAATAAAATGAATTCAGGCCTTGAAGTGTCTACAAGTTGGTTTAGAAATACAGGAAGCCAGAATTATCAGCATATGACTCTTCATTTTCCTTCCACTTACTGAGAAGTGGACTCCACACTCCACAGCCTTTAGCAGATCCTATTCTGAAGCAGAGTTCTGCAGCCACGAGGGGCAGGAACACTGTTTTTTTTTTTTCCTGAAAGCTTGAGATTCTTGCATAATCACATAAGCAAGCAGGCCCCAGAACACAGCTGCGTAGCAAAGAAGCAGTGAGAGTTCACAGCCCAAGTGAGAATGGCCCAGCGTAGAAGGCAGTGCTGCCACTCCAGCCCACCTGCACTTCACCTCCACACATCACCCCTGAAAACCATGCCTTGAGCAAGGGCAGAGCCAGCAGGAAGAGCACTGGCAAGTGGTAGCTGGGGGCATGACCCTTGTCTGGCATGAGCTCACACTTGAGGTGATCCAGCACTGTTCCTGCACAGGGCAGGGCATCAGGACAAGCACTTTGCTTTCAGTACCCTGTCCCTGTGCCTGACCTTCCAAGTGCTGCTGATCACCAAGTACTGATCACCAAGTGCTGCTGTGTGACAGTGACAGCTCAGTACCCTCTGCCATGGCCTCTCCAGTGCCCAGCCCCTGAATCCCTGCCTGCACAGGTACATCCTTCCTCAAATCCAGCCCCTGAATCCCTGCCTGCACAGGTACATCCTTCCTCAAATCCAGCCCCTGAATCCCTGCCTGCACAGGTACATCCTTCCTCAAATCCAGCCCTTCTCTGGAGGAGCAGAGGGAGGGACCAGGGTAGCTCTATGTCAGCCAAGCTGCACCTGCATCCAGCTGAGCATCTGCTGCAGAGCATGGGAGAGGTGCAAACACGTCACAGCTTTGATTTTCTCCTTCAAAAACAACAGAGTTAATAGAAATTGGCAAAAGGGTACTGGTTTCTATGGGATAACTGAATTTCTGCCAGATATGACTTCTCAAAGCATTCTGTAACACAGGCATGCTAAAAAAGGAAAATAGTAATTACAACGACAATAATACATGTTATTTATTTAGGTCCTTAGCTGGAACATCCTAAAGTGCTTTTCAGATGTCACTTGTATTCCATCATTTATTTATGTAGTATCAGTTTTATATTTAGCATCCAAATCCAGAATAGCCAGCTCCAGAACATCTTAAAGCAATTAATGGCACATAAGCAGAACCCCTCCTTTTCCTGTCTGTCTCAAACTCTTATTTTTCTCTCGGGCAGCCGCTCGCACGCAGGGCTGAGCCAAGAGCACAGCCACTGCCCAGGCAGCAGGGAACACTCCATAGCCACAGCACCAGGCAGGACACTTGTCCAGGCCCAGGGAGCAGCACGGGGGAAGAACAGGGCAGGAAGCCACAGGCCAGTTTTGGGCTGCCTCAGCTGCACAGCAGCCAAACCCCAGCCGTGTCAGTGGTGGTTTCAGCAGCTCAGGAAGTTGTCTCAGCCCCATCTGTGCTCCATTTTCAGGCTGCAGGCATTGATACAGGTGCAAAGGGGCTGTAAAGTTTGACTCTGTCCCCCCCAGCAAAGACAGGGGAGGCTGTGGATGGGCTCTGCAAGGGATGGGCTCTTGGGGGCTTCAATCCACCCACAGACAAAATGCTGCTGTCAACAGAAGCACCTCAAAGCTTCCCCAGATAAAAACATCCCTACCACTGCAACATCATGCAACAGGACAAGGGAGAGTTTAAGGCTCCCAGGCAGAGAGGGAAAGAAAAACCTGTCTGAGTCCAGTGCAACTCTCCTGGAACCTGAAAGTGCCACGGAAAGCAGTTCTGTGCTGGCAGCTGGGTTTGTGTCCCTCAACACCAGCTTTGTGGGCATTCACCCTGGCCAGCACCATCATCTCCCTCCAAGAGATGGAGACTCCCTTTCCCTCCCCTGACCACGACCTTTCTACCTGCCCCTGTCACAAAGGCAGCTCCTGCCAAGCCCCTCATGTCCCTGTGTGCCCCCACCCCTTTCTTGCTGGCACAAGAGCTCCCTGGAGTCCCTGTTCCAGCTCCCCCCATGTCCCCAAGGGCCACACACAGAGCCTGTGCCTGGCAGGCTGGCAGAGCCCTGGCACACATGGAGCCAGCCCTGCTGCACACACAGACCCTGCAGCCCAGCCCACGCCCAGGCTCCTGGCCACTGCCAAAATACAGCTACATGTGTGGCTGTGATGGCTCTCCAGAGCAACCTACAGCTCTCTGACACCACCAGCTCCTACTACTGCACAGGGGAGATGTCATTTTCCTGGCTTCTCCCATGCAGTGTCCTTGCTCAGGGGACAGACAGCCAGGCTGCAGTGGGAATGTCACCCAGCATGGAGCCAGGGGCAGGATGAGGCAGTGGGGAATGCTGGGGACCAGCACAGAGTCTCCTTCCAGATGCAACCACTCCCCAGGAACAGTCCTGTGACAGGAGATATTAATAGGAGAGAGAAGAAACTGCTTTTCAGCGAGAGAGAGGGGTGAGAAAGGGGTCAGGAACAAGCAGCCCTGACCCCATTAGAGAAGCAGCAGGAGGCAGGGAAAAGCTGTAAAGATAAGTCAGGGCTGTGTTGAAGGAAAGAGGAGCCAGCAAAGGAGAGCTTTGATTTGCACCTTTAAGAGAATGAAAGAGATGGAAGAGCTGGTGACAGAGAAACATATTCCAGCATTTTTAAGATGACAGCAATGGCCACAAAGGTATAAGAAACTACTTTTTTCTTCCTTGCACAAAGCAGGAGTGAGGAGGCCAATTAACCAGGGATGCTGAAGCACACTTGTACCCCATGTCTGGCTGCTGCTCAGCTGCTGTGTGTGACTGTGACTTGCATTCTCAGGCCACAGAAATGTCAAAAGCTTTGTGCAGTTTTGCACCATTAGAGATAATAAATCAGTATGCAGAGGGCTAAGTGAAATGATGAAAGAGCCACCCAGCTGCATACAGAAAACAATGCTACACTACACACTGCAGCAGGTTGTCCTGGTTCAAATGCTCCTGGTGCCGGGGGAGATACCTGCAAATATCTCCAGATACCAGAAGAGGCTGAAACAAAGCCCAGGAGCCATCCCCTCACTGGATTGTGAGAGCACAAATCCCAGCTGCAGTGCTGGCAGTGGCTGCAGGCAGCACCACCAACCATCTGTTCCAGGCATTGACTGCACTGACAGTGCTGGGCTGGGGCAGATGCTGTCAGTGCAGGGACACCTGCATTTTCATGACATTGTCCTCAGCACAGAACAAACCACTCTCAGCCTTGCCAGTGAGTGCTAAAGCCCCAACTAGCAAAAAGTGGTAAGAGATAAACTCATGTAAGGGCTGGGTGCTTCGTTCTCTTCCCAGAGCTTGCCTACAACAGGCAGGAGGATGCAGACATTCAAACGATGCCTTGGGAAGGAAAAGATTTTGCACCTATCAAAAGCTTGTCATTGCCTCCAAAAACCTCCAGAACTGGACACACTGACTGCAGCCCATCCTGTGATAGTCATACCTCAGCACACAGGCACTCAGAGGAGCAAGGAACTGCTCCATCTCTTAAGGACTGGCTATCAGTAGCAGGTATGCCAGAGATTTGTCCCCACACAGCTCCAGAGTGTACTTGGAGCCTTGCTCCTCTCCATCAAACCATGCCCTTCATCCACTCCACAGCTGGTGTGTGCTCAGGCAGGGGCAAACCCAGCCACTTCCCTGGCACGCTTGGCCAGCCCTGGGCTAACTCCAGCCCCTCACGCACAGGAGCCCTGATTCAGGAAAGCATGTGATTCATTTTAAGAATGCTTTTAAGTGTTTTCTTGAATAAGCCCCTGTGAACAGCATTCTCTCCAGAGTCACTTCCATGGGAGTCACCAGGGCCAGCTCCAGAGGCACCCAGGCACAGCAGGCAAATCCTGCCCTGCTTAAACCAACAGCAAAACTCCCGCCCACTCAGGCAGGGGCAGAATTTCCTCCCGTGCCTCATATATGTCTGTTTTTCTATGTAAATTGTGCAAACACAGCATGTTGACTGCCCCCGGGGGAACACGCATATATTCTGTCTCTCTTGAGTGCCAAGATCACTACAAACGCTGCATATAAACAGGCTTCACATTGATCAAAGTGAATTTAGCTTATTAAAAGAGGATTCTATGCAGAAAGCTGATTTCCTCTGCATGAGCATAATTCAAGACACTAATAATGTAGTTTAAGCTGAAAAAAAAACCCGACAGAAAGAACAAAATGCCTTTTTGCCTCCAGTCAAAACCTCCTTAGTATCACCATTAAGGAGCTTGATATCTCCTTTTTGCCTCTGACTGAAACGGAGCCACCCAGAGGAGCCGAGCCCAGCCCAGCCCAGCCAGGATCAAACAAAACCCATCTCCTCCTGGCACGCTGCCCACCCTCTCACGGGGAGCTTTCAGGGAGCACATCCTCCAGCCCCAGACACTTGCCCTGAATACCTCTGGATGTAAAGGACCCACGAAGTTGTTTGTAAGCAGAGGTTCTTCCACACTGCCACTGCTGGCAGATGTGTGGCCCAGACCTAGGAGTGCCACCAAGCTGTGCCCTGGGGGTACCAGAGATGCTCCCCTGGCCTGGCTGACCCAGCATGGGCTAATCTTTTGCAGCTGCTCCTTCTCAGAGAAGACAGTCTTTCTAAAATCTTCATGGCAAAGCAGTAAATGCATCTTCAGTTAAACTGTATAGAAATGATCTAAAGAAAATCAGAGCAATTGTGCGAGACTTAAAATTGCCACCAGATGACTGGGTTTGGCAGCACTGTGGGAAAATGCATCATCTGTGTTTTGTCAAGTGCTTGCTGCTCTGATCTGGTGCCTCCCACACTTTTAATTTCCCTGTCACGACACAGAGAACGACACTTGTGGAGAGCTTGCACGGGGGTTGAGACACAGCCCCTCTCCTTGCAGGGCCCCAGTGCTGCTGGCACATCCCAAAGGGACAGGGCAGGCACAGGGTGTCTCAGCTTTGGCCTCACATCCAACAAACAAGTGCAGCTGATTTGGATCCTTCGGCAGAAGGAAGATCCCTTGCTGTTGTCCTGGCAGTGTCACAAAAGCAGGATCTCACTCTCACGCGTGAGCTCTCACACTGCCCCACAGCACTCCATGGGGTGAAGGAGAGGTGCACAGGCACTTCCATCAGAACAAGGACTGCCCACCTGAGCACTCAGGTGCATCCTGCTGGCAAGTGTCTGACCTCTGCAGCTGCCCAGGTCCCCCACAGCCAGTGCCCCCGAGCAGGGTGCTCCTGCCTTGCTGCTCAACTTTCCCACTATTACTCAGCAACATCAGAGGATGGGAGGAGGGAGATTGCACTGAAGGTCTGAGCCAAAATCACCCATCTTCTTCAACTGCCAAAGGTCCCTGGCTGCTCTCTTTGAGCTCTAGCCCAGATGCCTCTCCCAGGTATCATCAGCACTTTGGCTCTGAAGTTGCACTTCTAACACAGAATCTTACTGTTGGTGCCCCAAGGTTTAAGCTGCAGGTCATCTTTCAGCCAAAAGCGGTTTAAGTTATCACACTTGGGCTTTGACTGCTCCTTTCTTTAACCTAATCTTAAAATTTCCCTTTATCTTTCAAGTGTGTCATTTATCCCACCTGCCAACAAACACTTCCACTAAATTTGTCTGTTTATTTAAACAGTGACATTATTTGTCAATTAGCCTGCCAAAACTTCATCCCTACTTGTAATCAGTAGCACACATCAGGGACCATTCAAAGCTGAAATTGATACAATCTGCCCTGCAGCCTCTTGCAGAAAAGAGCACAGAGAGAAGCAGGGTTCCCACAGAGCGCGCTGCCCGCGGCACCCCGGCACTCCCAGCGCGGCTCTGCAGGGCTGTGCCTGCTTTCCAGGGATTCCTGCTCAGCTGTGCCTCCCCGGCCCAGCCTGCCTGCGAACGAGGTGCAAGGCCAGAACGATGGCCGGGATGCTGGGAACAGCAGCAGAGTGAGAGGGAGCAGGAGCCCCAAGTGAAGGCGTCTCATCCTTCCCCGTGCTTCACACAGGGCACAAAGTGCCCCGAGCTCCACAGCCTGTGCTGACTTCACTGCTGCAGCTTCCAGCTCTGCTTACCCCGACAGGAGCAGCTCTGACTGCATCCTAGCAGCTGGTCCAAAGGGCAGTGTGTGGACACAGGCACTCCAGGACACCTTGGAAAGGGACAAGCTCCCCTCACTGCCAACCGCCACCATATCCAACGCTCCCCTTTCACAAGCACAAAGGAGCAAAGCCCTGCCAAAGTCAACAATGTAAATACTCTCCTTGCACTAGACAGGCATAAATCAAAAACCAGGAACAGAAATAAGATGGCATGGGCTTCACTGCCCCTGCAAGACAGCAGCTTTGTAACCACACTGTACCAGACATCGCACTCCTCGGGCTGGACACGGCGCTTCTGGCCAGAGAGGCACCTCCTCAGATGCACAGATTGTGGCTCTGGACAAGCTGACCACTTCCATGACATTAAAAGCTTTCCTCACTGAGATGCTTTCATTTATGAGCATTTCATTCACTGACTACAAACAGCTTCTTACTCCAGACAGTTCCTTGTCTCGAGGCGTGCCCTGAATGCCCAGAGTGCTGAGCTCAACCAACACACTGAAAGAGCCCCACGGTGCCCACTCCTCCTGGGGATGAAGGTGTGTGCTCTGGTGCCTGCAGCATTAGCTCTGCTCACCACCAGAGACACCTGTGCTTTCAGCTACAATTGCCCCAAGGCAAGCAGACAGCCAAGGCACTTGACAAGATGACCGAGGCAGTATTAAACTATTCACATACTTTTTATTGACTCAATATCATCTGCTCTGTCCAGCATGCAGGAAGAGGATGGGATCCTGCCAGGCAAAGGCTCAAGTGCAGGTCCAGTCTCCTTCAGAAAGTCCTGATATCCTGGGACACAGTCCATCACTTGCTGCCAGCCTGCTCCATACAGTTATCAAACACCAGCTCCTACTCCCCATGACCCCACTGGCCCCCTCTGCTTCCCAGAGGCACCCCTGAGCTCAGCACTGCCCCAAGTGCAGGTCCAGTCTCCTTCAGAAAGTCCTGATATCCTGGGACACAGTCCATCACTTGCTGCCAGCCTGCTCCATACAGTTATCAAACACCAGCTCCTACTCCCCATGACCCCACTGGCCCCCTCTGCTTCCCAGAGGCACCCCTGAGCTCAGCACTGCCCCAGGGTGAGGGACCACAGTCCTGATTGCTGGGCCCTTCCATCTGTCCCACACTGTGTGGCAAGCAGAGAGCAGAAGGGATGGGGAGGTGCTGACACAGCTCTGCAGCTGCCCAGCACCATCAGCACCAAAACTGAGACTTGCCTTGAGAACAGGATCAGAAACTGACTTCTCAGTCTCACCCTCACTCCACCACTCCCCACCATCATTTCTCAGGATCCTCTCTGTACCCTCCCAACAGCCAGCACACCAGCCACAGACATCCCTTCCTCACAAAGGTGACAAACTAGAAGATCGAGGGGAGCCAGCTTTTTGCTGGAGCAAGCCTCATCCTTATTCACTGAGGAAGGTCAAATGCCATCTGAGACAGTCCTATAAACTTGTGCCACCTCCTTGCCCACTCCGTGCTCACTGCAGTGCCTTGTGGCTCTTCCCAGTGATGCAGAAGTGCTGGGATTTATCCGTTGCTGCTGAACTGTCAAAAGCAGGAAGCTCTGCCAGGCCCTCGGGATCAGGAACACCTGCCCTCACCCTCCTCTGGTGCTTGGCTGCAAACACACGAGGCAGCACAGCAGCTCTGGGCATTTGCCTGCCAGAAAGAGAGAGAAGTTGGCAGGGACAGCGTGGGCAATGAAACCCTAGAGAGGATCAGAAAAAGAGTGGCTGCCTGACAGACTCTGACGCTCCTTTGGGTTCCTGTCAAGGTTTTATTTATCTTCATCTGCAGTCCCACCCATCCCTTCCCCTTCTGAGAGAAAGAACCTGACACAGGCGCCACACAACCATTTGCATGTAGGATACCGAAGCCCTTCTGGTCCTATATACACAATTTTATTTTTAATGAGAAGTTCCATCAGCTTGTAGAAAGCCTTTGTCCCTGTGTATTGTTGATGAAAGAGGGAAAGCAAATCACATGGAAGCCCATAAGAATCCCCAAACAACTGCACATAGAAGCAAAAACTAGCATGAGGAAATCAGGCTGGATTATCATCATGGCACTTTTTTATTTTTCAGACTTAGAAATCTGTAAATTTACAAGAAAACTCAGTTTTTAAAAGAAATGTTTGAACCTCTCAATTTATTTAACAGCACATGCCATTCAATCTAATAGTAGAGAACTAATAGGGATTATTTGCTGAACTTGTACTGCACTTTCTGCATATCCCATTGCCTAACCTTTCTTCCATCAAAGTCAAGGTCAAAGTTGATTACACGCTAGAGTAATTCAATGAGCACCAGTGAAACACATCCAACAAAGCCCCGGGAAGCTGTGAGCTGACCCCGGCATCCTCCCAAGGCACAGCACTGCCGTTTGCACAGCTGTGAGCACAACAAAGACAACCTGCTGCAGCATCCCCCATGCCGGCACGAAACGCATCTGAGCGCGCGTGTGACTTTCACCCCAGAGCCCCGAGCGCGATTCCCGGGATCTATCGGGCTCCCGGCTCAGCGCCTGTGCCTCCCGCCTTGCCAGGTCGTGCCCTCCAGTCCTGCCCTATCCATGTGCCGGTTTCACATTGTCTGCACCCTGTTACTCCGCTACCTGTTTGCTGGATGCCCCGCACTCCTGTTCCTGTTAATAATTCCTGCTGCCACCGCCCCACGCCAGGACAAGCGCCGCTTCCCCGCGATGCTCCCTGCTCGGAGCGCTCAGAGGAGCACGGTGGCGGCAGGCGTGGCGGCCGGCGGGATGGGACGGCACAACACACCGGGAGGGGATCCCAAAGAGAGATCCCCATCCCCTGCCTTGCCCAGCCGCGCCTTCCTCACCCCTTGCCCAGCGCTTCCCAAATCCTGCCCCGCCGCTCCTTGCGCATCCCCCGCTCTGCCAAGCCCCGACCCAGCTCTGCCCTTTCTCCAGGCCGCCTCTTCCTCTTCCTCTCCCCGCTCTCGGCGCATCCCCTGCCCGGCTCTGCCCCTGCCCAGCTCCTCCCGCTGCCGCCCATCGCCGAGCGGGACCGGGCGCGGCCGCTGCCGGGCGCTCACCAGCACGAAGGAGCTGCGCACCGCCTCCGAGACGCTCTGCCGCAGCTCGGCCGCCGTGCCCGGCTTGCTGAGCCGCTTCGTGAACTTCCTCACTTCCGACATGGCGACATGATCCGAGCCGAGCTAAGCCGAGCCGAGCCGAGCCTCCGGCTCCCTCCGCGCTCCCTCGCTGCCGCCGGGCGGGCGCGGCCGGGCCGGGGCGGGCGGAGCCGCGGGGCGGCGCCCGGCCCCGCTTTGTCCCCGCCGCAGGTGGCCCGGACCCCGCCCCGGCGCGGGGACAGCCGCGGTGCCTCGCCCGGAGCGTCCCCCGCCGGCTCCGCGGCGATGTTCGCGGGGCCGCTCCGGGGATGCAGCGGAGACTCGGCCGGCGAGGGCAGCGGGCTCCGGCTGAACGGGCTGGACCTTTAGAACAGCATCACTCGGGGGAATGGGGCACCTGGTGATCTCCCGGCTCTCCAGGTGATCCTGCAAGGCTGAGCTGGATCCAGGACGAGAGCTTTCTACGGAGCATCTCTGTGCTGGTCGGGGTTGCGTGAAATGTACCAGGGCAGCGGGCTGTGTTTTGGGTTTGTGCTGGAAACTGTGTTGATAATTAGGGATGTTTTCCTTACCGCTGAGCAGCGTTGACACAGAGGAAAGGCAAGAACTTTTCTGCTCCTCACCCCACCCCAAAATTGCAGCAA
Organism: Onychostruthus taczanowskii; assembly: GCF_017590055.1. Lineage (NCBI taxonomy): Eukaryota > Metazoa > Chordata > Aves > Passeriformes > Passeridae > Onychostruthus > Onychostruthus taczanowskii. The sequence goes on from NW_024498462.1 coordinate 7,857,884, forward strand.
TGAGCTGGGAGGGGACTCAGCCAGGACAGCTCACCCCGAGTGACCCAAGGGACACCCCACACCCCATGGCATCAGCTGACTGGTAAAATCGGGGCCAGAAGAAGGGAGTGGGAACATTCAGAGAGCCTTCCCAAGTCACCATCACTCATGAGAGAGCTCTGCAGTCCTGGGGGTGCCTGAACACCTGGCTGCCCTGGGAAGTTGTGAATGAATTCCTTGTTTTGCTTTGCCTGTGTGAGTGACTTTTGCTTTACTTACGGAACTGTATTTAGTTTCCTCACTTATACCCTTCTGATTCTGCCCCCACATCCCACTGGGAGGAAGGGATGGAACAGCTGTGTGCAGCTGAGCTGTGAGCTGGGGTTAAATGAGAAAATACCCAACCTATAGAATTTGCTATAGGAAAGTGCTTTGGTTACAGAGACCACGATCACATTTGCTTGCCCAACTGCAAAACCAAGAAGTAAGGATAGGAGAAGATTCCTTAGGACTCAATTCCTGTTCCTCATTACTTTGTCATTCTGCACTTCTTTGAAGGATGGTGATTTTGAAATTACAATAGAGAGCCTTTGTTTTGTTTATTAAAGCCTTTTAATTTTTTTTAACTTATTTTGTGTGTTGTGTCTTCACAGCAAGAAACTGAATTGAATAGAGTTGTCATGTAGTCATAGGAATTTACACACATTGTGCCATATGACTGATTAAATACTATCTACAAAGATCTCACTGGAATTATAGGCATGCCATAAATCACACAACATATAGAGAAGTAGTTTTGATTATGAGAGCCAATCTGTAGGGGGTAATGAATACAGCCATTATGATCCAAACCATTCAAAATGTTATTTGTGACTCCTAAAGCATGCAAGCCAGTTATTGTTCTGCTTTTTAGGAGTTCACTGAAGGGGCAGCAGTCATCATTTCATATGAAACATTGCTCTGGGTTTTTACATCAGAGACAAAACAGATCTGAAATTTTATTGTTAATTATCAAATATCTATTAGATGTGGGATAGAAAAAGTTGACAAGAACTTGCACTTTCACAAACATGAAGCTTTTCCAAACCCAAGTTAAATGAAAAGCATTGTGATGCACAGTTCCAGTAGCAGCACTGTGAGGTTCACTTCCTTATTCCCACACCCATGAGTGCTCTTGTAGAGATTTAATCAGTCACTTCAAATCCTCACAGCGACTCCCCTGCAGTCAACTGGCAAATGAAGTTATTAGGTCTCCTTCACCTGGCCACAAAAGGACATGTAACACAATGATGCTGGTCACAGAGTGAGGGTAGCCCTGTTCAGGGTAGCCCCTGGACCCTGTGGCTCCTCAGAGGGGTTTGGGCACTCAGCAGAGCCCACAAAAGTGACTGTGGCCAACACCTGTGGCAGAGCCATTTCTACCTTCCGTTTGCTACGTTAGGAACAGCTCTGAGAACCAGAGTGTTTGTCTGGGGAGGAGAGTGCTGTGATGGTCACTTGACAAGAAATAAACCCTCCCTAAAGCACACACTCCATTTCTTATCTAGACAGAAGCAAAAGGTACCTACAAAGATTATGAGCCTGGTTGGGTGCCAGCATCCAAAGAGCTGCCCATCAGCATCCCACTGACCTGAGCTCAGCAGCCAGGGAAGACAGGGAAGAGTGAGGCTGCTTTTTGAAGCAAAGCATGAAAAGGAAAATAAAAGCAAAGGGAAGGACAAATCACATGAAGATAACCTGCAGAAAGCTGTGATTCCATCTGGGGCAGACTAAACATCAGAGGAAGAGTGTCAAGCACAAAAAGTGTTAAGGCAAGAACAACAGCAGCCACAGCAGTGCTGTTACAGACAAACCCAGGCCTGCAAGGACTGTAGTTTTCATCTCCTTTTTCACAGGGAAAAAAAGCCAGTAATGGTTTATCAGCACAAGGAAGGCACTCAAGGACACACAGGAGCATTTGGAAGTGCTGAGGAGTGGCACTGCCTCAGATAATCAAACTTTCTCCAACTCAGTTTGCCATGGGCAAATCACAGATTCGAATGTGTTAATATTTTCATCCCTTTGTCCTTTTGTTGAGACTACAGCCTTGAAGTCCCCAGTGTCATTTTGATCCCACATCTGCCTGAGTGATCAGAGGGTGAATAGCAGCAGCAGCAGCTTGTAGTTCCCAGTGAGGATACATGCTGGAAGGTGCAGCCAACCTGGGCAAAACAGCTCTGCTGCACAGCACAGACTACAGCAAGAGAAAATTTCCAGAGGACATCATATTAAACTGATAGTGGTATCCTTCCCACTTAGCAGGAGTACTATAGCACAGAAAATGCACTAAGGAAGCATGTTTTTTTTGTTTTTTTGTTTTTTTTTTTTTTTTTTTTTTTTTTTAAATACCAGTCAGTGCAGCTGATGCTGCTGATGCTGACATAAGGTCTGGAACAATATATAGGGGACCCTGAACTATCTCCACAGGCCTCCCAAAGGTACTGAAGGGTTAGTGGCAGGCTTAGGGTTTAATTTCTCAAGCCATACAAGATAAAAGGCACTTAATATTATCAGCCAATAATCCCATTTTTCACTGCTTTCAGTGATTATCTGTGGGCCTTTCTAGCACCTGCACATGAGCCTGTCCCACAAAAACACTTACCTATGTGTTTAACCAAGAGTTTCACTGCACTGGGGAGGGTCCTGCATTCCTGCAGGGAACCTGCCAGACTCAGTTACACAGATCCAGATGTGCTTTTTTTGCCAGGCAGGAGGAGGATTATGAATGCCACTACATCTTCTATTTCCCAGCTTCAAAATTCCTGTGAGATACAGCTATGATGTTTGAATGTATTTCAACAAACAAACAAACCAGAAAGTGTCCTTAGAATGATATCTGCACACTGACCCCTCAACAAACCCAAATAAACAAGCAAACCAGAAAGTGTCCTTAGAATGATATCTGCACACTGACCTCTCTTGATAGCAAAGCCCACGGCACAGACTGCCCCACATAAGAACTCCTTAAGCAACAAATTTTGTGCATCTTGTGCCTTCTGCCAAAGCAAATGAAGTGCTTGGGTACCTCTTGACAGCAAAGCCCAGGCACAGACTGCCCCACATGTGAAGCACTCCTTAAGCAACAAATTTTGTGCATCTTGTGCCTTCTGCCAAAGCAAATGAAGTGCTTGGGTATCTTGATCAGCCCTCACTCCTGAGCTGCACATGCAGCCAGCCAGCACTGCTGGTGAATTCCAGGGGGAACCTGGAAGTCCCGGGAGATACAGACAGTGTGCAAGGCTGGGTGTGGCAGGAGCAGCTGGTCAGACACCTCAGCTAGGGCTGCTCCTCCCCGGGAGCCACATGCCGTGTCACCCATCGCTGGAAGGGTCAGTGGCACTGGCATTAAGCAGCCACTTGTTGGCTTCTCCAGGCCTGTGAAGGGAGGCTGCTCCAGCCGGGCAGCGAGGAGCTGCTCCTGAGGCTGCAAGCCCTGGTGTTAAAGGGCTGCCCTCTGCTGACTGAGCCCGGATGGACGGGCACAGCCCCTGGGGATGGGAGGAGTGCCACGGAAAGCACTGCCTGGCCCCTCCGGGTGAGCATTCAGCTCTGCAGGAGCACACACCGCTCTCCTTGTTCACCTCCTCCAGCTCCTGGGATGGAAGACAAGCTGCAGGTGCATCCTGGCTGTTCCCATCAGCATCCACCTTCATGGAAGAGCATACAAGGGTTTCAGGGACCTTGGGTAAACTCCTCCTTGCACAAAGGGCCAGTGAAGTGGCACTAAGAGGCACCACCGGTAATGGTGAATCCATGTGATGTCTCAGGCTGCCCTTAGCACATCCTTAAAGGGACAATATTGACCCAGCAGTCACCAGATTTTTGTATTTTGTATTTAAAAGCTCTCCCAAAGTTTACCTCCTGAAAAATAAGGTAACTTAATCATATTTGATTTAAAAAAATGTGACCAAGATGCCGCTTCTGAAACACCCAGCATTAAATATTTTCAGATACAGAACTACAAATAAGATTAATAGCAATTCCAGCAGTGTCTAAATCACTTCTTCATTTTTCATATGTGGCTTTTTTTCTTCTGCCACAGAGAACTGAGCAGAGATAAAACCTCCTCAGTCCCTGTATTCTGCACACCCAGACACTGGAAGGGAGAGAGGTCAAGATGTGGTTGTTGGTGAGGGCCAGCACTGGTCTCACTGTACAGGTGGAGAGTCCTGACAGCAACTGCAGAGCTGCTGCCTGCACCAGCATCACAGACATGGCCACACACAGCAGTGACAGCACTGCTGTGCCTGCCTCACTGCCCTGCAGGCTCCACCCCTAACCCCAGGGAGAAAGGGCAAGAACAATTTCTGGTAAGTTGGGAACACCTCAAAAGGCAGATGTTTAAATCTGTTCTAGTGTTTTACTACTCTGACAGGAAAAAAAAAACCCAACCTAACACTTTTTAAATGTTTATTTAAACATAGGAATTTCCTCTCTCTCATTTGTGCCCATGGCCACTTTCCTTCCACTGGATACCACCAGAAGTCTCCAACACTTACCTGGTCAGGAATTTTCACACTTGGGCAAATCCCCCTGAGATGGCTCTTCTCCAGGGTGGACAGACCCAGCTCTCTCAAGCTCTCCATACCTTGACAAGCCCTTTGTTGGACTCTCTCCAGCAAATCCCTGTCTCTCTGTGTACTGGGGAGCCCAGCACAGCAGTGATGATGCCTCTGAGCTGTTGCCCCTCTCTTCTGCATCCTGGGGCACAACTGATGAGATGGGAGAGATGGAAGGAAAGCACAGGGTTGGGGCTAAGCTGTAGAGCTCTACTCTAACACAGCAACATCCAGCTTATCAGCACTCCCCATTTATCTTCCTCTGCTTGAAAGCTTTAGAGATCATTTACAATAACTGCCACACACAAGAGGATTATTATTATCTCACACAACTCCCATGAGCAGCTCTCTAGCTTGGACAAAGAACACAGCAATTAAGGGGTGGATACACACAGCTGCTGGACATCCCCCTTCGGTCAAAATGCCATTGCTGCCTGGTCTCGGCCCAGTATTTTTCATGACAAATCTGTGAAAAGGCAGAAGAAAAAAACTCCCTGATGTTTCTTTCCTTGTATAGATATGTGAGGCCAACTGGAAAACTGTATGGGGGGTCACTATTGCTCAAATAAATCTATTTCACAATATGCTCTGCAGAGTCAAGTACTGCACAAGTCAATAAATTAATCTCTCACCCTTTCAAAGTTTCTTACTTTGTTTCTGCTCTTCATTATTTGTTTTCAGACAGAAAAAGGAAGGAGCTGTTACTTCATAAAAACAGTGTCTGTTGAAAACCTTAGGCACAAATTGAACTAAGCAAAGTCCAGCAGGTCTAAAAAGAAAAAAATGGCATTGGGATATTTAGATATGCAAAAAGCAAGTAAGTGGAAGCAGAATGGAAGATAACAATGAAGCACTTTCTGTGAGGCTGGTCACATTCTGGGACAGGTTATCTACCAAAAATAGTGTCTATCCCTGGAGACACTCAAAGGCCTTGCTCTGACCTGGCTGAGAAGAGGGGATTGGACTAGAGCTCTAGAGGACTCCCTGGATCTTGAGTAATGTGTGATTCTGTAACAAGCTCTTCTGTTAATCACCATAATATAATACCAGCCTTTATTCAGGAGGGTACTAAAGGATAGATTTAAATTTATGCATTAACCCTACAAAAATCAAAGGAATTATGGTTAGTGGAAAAGCAAACTTTCTGGCACAGCTCTAAACATGTGCTCATCACTTACTGCAGTTAAATACAAATTTACCCACAGGCTTAAACAAGTGGTCGTGTTCCTTTCTGAATGGCCTTTTGTGTGCTGTTCTGTACATAGCACTTGGCTTCACTCATTTTTCGTGCTCCATTTACTGAACATTATAGTCTGAGCAGAATTCCACACCAAAGCCTGAGGCACCATCACTAAAGCACATATCAGTTTCTAACCATGTGAACTGAAAAGCCTCCACTGCATCTTAGCAGGAGACCAATACTATTAGCAAAATACTAGGAAAGCAAAAGTAGCAGCTGTAGACAGCATAAAAACATGGATTCACAAATCCAGCAGCACGTCCTCAGAACCAGCCAGCAGCTCCCTACAACCTTCCAGTCTGTTCCCACTTTCACAAAATGAAGCAATGTGCTTATAAGCAGTTCTCAAACAAACAAGGTACCATAAATGAAACTAGAGAAAACACCTAGAAAACAGACACAGATAAAACACAAAAAAATTTGCATTGCTGATATTCCAGCCAGAAGCAGCAGGAAAGTTTGCCTCACAAGGTTACCAGCTTAGCATTCCTTACACTTACAGGTTCACTTTGGCTCATTTGAAGAGTGGCCATTTTCCAACACGTGCTCAGCAAATTGGTAATGACAGGCAAAAAAAAGCACAGTGGCCTTCCATGACTGATGAATTGATTCTGCCATGCCTATGGCTAATGCTTATATATTTAACAGTGTTAGAATCATGCCAGTTGCAGAGTTCAGCATGGCTTTCAGTTAAAAAACAAAACCCAAAAGAATCTCACCAACCAAAAGAAACAAAGTTACCCTCCCCCCTTTTTAACTTCAGAAAAAAGGACTTCTGCAGCATCTAGAAATCAAATTTTAGCATGATTCAGCTACTCGATCTGTTGTTTTTGTCCCTCTGTACGTGCACTGGGCTTGGTGCCCAGCTCTCAAAGAGACAAAGGTAGCAGACACAGCTTTGTTTCCACCCACAGGCACTCACTGCCAGAAACAGCTGCCAGGACCCAGCTACAGCAGAAATGAGGTGCTGAAGATCTGTGACACTCCAATCAGCTCATTTTATTGATTCTTGGGAAGTGACTGGGTTAATTCACATTTCCTGCACCAAGGTTCCTCTGCAATGGCAATTCCTCACTTTGCCTCCTGGGAAATCTCACTTTCTGTAAGCAGAATTTTGATGACATGAATGTCAACCTTTTGTTATTTAACAGAAGTTGTTACGGAGCCCCCTGGGAAAAAACCACTCCAGAGAGAACCCGCCTGCACAAAGGGAAATGTTTCATTTCAACAGATCTCCATGCATGCTGTGCTTATGCTCCAGCCAGGAACATCACTGCAGTGCAGGGGCACACCCTGACCTACAGACAGTGAAGGCACTTGACTGAACCCAACAGGCTCAGCAGAGAAACTGACATTTACCTGCAAGGGGAACTTGGAGGCTGTGGACAAAAGCAGAAGGCAGCACATAAGGTACCAGAGAAGTCTCCAGATCCAGCAGTGGCTGAGATCAGACAGGACACAGCACCACTCAGACTGGAACAGCACTCAACCAACACAACTTTTGGAAGGAGAGAGAAAGAGGCTCTGACTTCTGAACCATCAAAACTGAGCAGAACATTTCAGCTGGGGAAAAAGCATTGAGAATACTAGATCAATGCAGAAGAACACCAGAACTGTGAGTGCTGAAAAGCTAAATATCAAGATAAATGGAAGTCAATCTTCCTCAAGATCAGCTTTGTTTACTGCCTGAATAATGAAAACAATAACCCTTTTTAAATGAGCACCTGAGTACTTAACAGTCCAAACACAAACATCTTAAGAGTTTCTGGCAGCTAATATGCAAAACTAACAGTTCAACTTATATCTCCAAATCAGTCATGCTGAAAAAAACCCAAGATCATTCAGATCATTAAGAGGTTACAGAGGAGACTTTGCACAGAACATGTGAAGTGCAGGCCATTCATGTTGCAGGAACCCCTCCCAAAGTCCCTCAGCCCCACATGTACCTCCAACACTGCACATTGACAGAAGCCAGGAATTCAGTCACTCAAAGCTGGGTTTGACCCATCCTCTCCTGTGTATTTCTTAGCTAATAAGAGCTCCCTTCTCCCATTACTCATCCCTTATTTTTGCATTTACTATTTTAACTATAATATGGGAAAAGCAGGAAAGGAAGAGCAGCATACACACACACAAAAATAACATACCCAAAACCCCAATGCCAAGCCCATGTACCTCTTCCTCCAGTCTGGACTTTTAGTTCCAGAAAAAGGAAAGCCACAATGTGCCAAGACTCTGGAATTAAGGTATCTGTAAGCAAAGTGATGGCATTGTACTGCATAAAGCAGCTTCTTAACTTCCATGAGTCAATAAATATGTAGAACATCTATAACAAACCCTAGAAGTGTCTGGGAACAGCTCACAGAAATCTCAGTGAGTTACAGTCTTCTACACAGATATTGCATATATTTTAGAAACTGATTTTTGGAGTCACAAACCAAATGTCTTCTTGTGCTACCTCCTCAATTCTGTCAATTCAGTGGAGCTCAAAGTAACAAAAGAACCCTGAGAGAGTTTAGTTTGTTTCATCCACGCAGTTATTTTCAACTCTGAGTCAAATTCACCCAACTGCATTAACTGAAGATAATTTTATATAATGTGTGTACCATTCTTGTATCTATTTTGACTGATAATAAACCCTTTGCTTTTCTTGTCCAAGACAATTCTTTACAAGGTCATAGCCAAATTCATCTGAGTAGAAAAGAATTAAATGGTGAGACTCACTTCCTGCCTTTCCATGTCTTCATTCTTCCACTAATGGGAAGGAGAGAATTCTGTGCACACTTTTGAAGTTTTCCTCATACAAAACTATCATATAATTACTCTCAATTCTACTTAATATCCAGTTGCAGTACTTGATTCCCCATTCTTTCAGACATGAAGGTGTGACAAGATCAGGAAAAGCAGAACTCAGAAGGTAATAAGTGCTTGTAGGATCACTGATCTCAGACATAGGTCAAAACTACTTTAGACAAAAGACAAATTAACAAATCAAAACAGAAAAGAAGCAACAATTTCCAAGTGTGTGACCAAGTTTAATGATAAATTTGTTCTCTGAAACATTTGACCATCAATAACATTTCATGGGTTATGATGCCCAGAAAGTTACTTCATAGGTGTTTTATATGAATATTTACAAAGACTTTCAAAATTCAGTGGCACTAAACAAACAAGAAGAACTTAAAACTTTAAGCTACAATGCTTAAAAAATGTAAACAGTTTATTTTACATAGTTGTAAAATATAAGAACTTTCTAATGCAGCTTAATTTTATCTGGAAGGTGAATATATCCTGGTGCCCGTGAACACGGAATGAGAGAATTCTTTACACAAGTATTGTGCTCCAGTGTGCAAAAAATTATATATAAGAAAGGAATCTAAGGTCCACAATAATTAAAAGACAACAAAAAAATTTTCACGTCCTGAAGTTGAGAAATTTATAAAAACATTTACACATGGTTGCTGACCCATCAAAAACTTGTATAACTTAAAACTCTGAATATTAGCTACTACAAATTCAAGATCTTTCTCAAATGCAAAGATCAGACTACATTATTCAGCATTTTCCAGCCTTCCTTTCCCACCCCAGCTCCTGACATCTAGTGGCCACAAGCACCACTAAAATGCTTTTGAAACAGGTTCCAATTCGTGCATGGATCCAAAAGGCACACACACGTGCAAACACGATTTTGTGCAGAAACCTGTGCAGGTTCACAACGACATGGCAAAACAACTGTTTGTAGAAAGTTTAGAGTCTAATGTTTGGCAGAATTATTCTTACACACTCCTCTCTATCCTACAAGCCCAGGTGTTAATAGGCACACTGCTTTCCAAGGATCCAATATTTGAGTAGCCTTAAAATAAAGATTTAAAAATAAATCAGCCTGTAACATTATTATATTAGATACTTTGCTTTTGCCTGCATTATTTATGGAATTTTAATCCCACAGTACCATAGCTTTATACTGTCAGTTGCAAACCAACTAAGATACATATTTCTTTTTGTTAATGAAGACTTTAATTGCTCCAGTAAAATCAGCTGATAAAAGCACTTCTGTGTGATCTGTCTTCAGAGCTCCTTAACAGGAAAGAGAATAAACTGTTAGTTCATTATAATATACATGTATATATATAAAAATCACACTCTCATTAAAATATATTACATCACTGTGATATCCTTCTTCCTTTATCATATTTCTGATTTCTAGCCAAATGCAGATGTTCAAGAAACATCTGCATTTCTAGGAAAGAAACCTTTTCATTAATGGTTGGTGCAGCTCTACCTCCTAACAGCTCCAATGTAAAAGGAACACTTAGGATGGCAACTGTACCCCTCATTTCACATCCTACCTCAGCTTTTAAGAATGCAACAGCTGCCAAAATGTTCAAGGTGGAATGCTAAGTTGGAATATACACCCATGACACTGCAAGGACTTTTCTTCTCAAGAAACTCCCACCCAGATCAAAAGTATTCATAATATTTTCCTGCTCATACCATGGTACCACGCAGAGTTCACCCTAAACACCTACCAGAGGGTATGGTGTCTGATAGCTCACAATCTTCTCCCTTACTTTCAGCTTCTTGCTTTTCAGAAGTTTCCAGTGAAACCATCAAACCAGGATTTGGAGCAAAGATTGCAGAGGTAACGACTGCATTGTGCGCTTCAGAAAGACAATCCAATTTTGATTACCTTGTTTCAAGAATTTGTTAATTTTACAAGAATAGCAGACAGAACTTCCAGTAAATATACAAGAATCTCAGTGCTAGTGGCATCAGATAAACTCAGAATTCATGGAAAAACTGTCATTGTTCTATAATCTTAGGGATTTCAGAAGGTGCTCTAAGTGCCCAAAACTAACTGGCAAGAGGTCCAAAACACATTTGATATAAACATGGCCCACATTTTCCAAAAGCAATGTGTATGTGGAGCAGATAAAAGAGCTGCTTTTTTCCCCACCTATTTTGGTTTTAGCCTGCTGTGAAAGAGAAAGCTTGCATTTGTTTTCAAAGTCACTTTCCCAAAAAGGATTATGGGTTGATAATTATTTAGATTTCTAAAATCAGCCAGCAAAACATTAATTCAAAATCTCTTACTGAAGCTGGACAAACTGAGCTACTTTGTCTCTTGCCATCCCAAAGACAGTCTTCTGTGAACAAGGATTCCTGACAGGCCACCAATTACCATGCACCCTGCTAAGAATTTGTTCACACTAAATGCATAGCAAATAAAATATTTCAACTTTCAAATCATATGAGCTTTGATAAAACAAAGATCAAAAGCTGGTTGTTACCTTTAATGCCTTCCCAGAAGTCATTTCGATCTCTTCTTACAGATGTAAACTTGCTCAGGTCATGGTATGTACTCCAAATGTAGACATATTTATCTTCTGAACCACTTACAATGTAGGTAAAATCATGGCTAAAGATTCAAAGAAGGAAAAAATTACAGTTTTTAGCTGTTCAAACATGCATTAGAGCAGCTCTGCATCTCTAAACTCTGACACTAACTGTGCTACAGCCCAGTAAGTAGAGATGATTTTATCTGGAAAATTTATCTGGAGCAGGGGAACGGAGCATGATCTCCCAAGGTCCTTTCCAACCTCAGCTGCAGCACAGTTCCTGCCCTCACAGCATTACTAATGGACACACATCTCTCTGTCCACAGGATGCAAATGCTTTCACTCACCCACCAGAGCTCCCAGCTCATCACTCTTTACCAGAGTCTTTTTTTACCTTTGCATTCCAAGCCAAGTGACATTTCAGAAGCTCAGTTTCATGCCAATGTAAATTATTTAAACAAAACCCTCTGTACTTCAGCCATAGCATTTCCCAAATCCATCAACTCCATTGTTTCTTACCTAAAGCTGGCTTTGATTTGGCTGCTGCTGTTGACATAACCTTTGTACTTCATAGATAAAGACAGATCTCTTAGGTCATACAACCTGATTCTGGAATCATTTGATGTCACTAGTATCTAGAAAAGAAATAAATTAATTTAGGCATGGAAACAATTAGCCATCTGCAACCATTTTTTCACCTGCACATTAATCAGAGCATAATATCATTAAAAGAATATATATATATTCTGTTTTACTACTACTTAGTATTGTGTTAGGCCGAATCAGCAAAGAGTAAGGCTCATTTCAGTAGTTTAAAAGACTTTGCACAAACTTACTAAGCATTTTATATAAATATCAGAATTCAGCACTGGGCCAAAGCTGCTCTGGAAGACAGTACCTTATTTTCTCCCGGCAAAGGTTCAATGCCAGTAATTTTTCTTCCAACTCTATTTCGACCTCTGGTAGAACGCACGTGTATTTGTGTGTGATACTTCAAGTGCTGAAAAGATATCAAAATGTGTCCCAAAATGAAAAAATTGTGCAAAAACATTTGTTTGCTTCAAGCTCTAACAGGTTTGTTTCTTGGGGTTTAAATAACCATGACTTCTAAATCTGTTTGTTATTTAACATAAAATATCCACAGCCCCGAAGTTTTTTTTACCTCTGTGTCATAAAAGATGCATCTTCCATCATAGGTGCCTATGACTGCGTATTTGCCATTCTGACAGAAGTTGGCAGCTGTGATCAATTTTGTCTGCCCATCTACTTCATTCCATAATGCCACTTTTTTGTCAGGAATGTTCCAGAGTCGGAGTTTTCCATCCAATGAACCACTTAGGAAGTACCTGTCATCCTGAGAACACACAAGGTTTAATCCCCACTTGTGCTAGACTAAGTTTCTGCTTTCCTTAAAATCTTCCCACCCCATTTCCAAACAGCTCCTCTACAGAATTTCCCAATAAGAACCCTCAGATGAGCTGATTATAATGTTTGAGAAATTTTTGGCAAATGGAATTCAAATTCTTACAGGTTTTTGACAAGATTACACACATGCAGTTACACCTCAGGTTAGAAAACTGCTCACTGTTAGCACAGGTAGTTTCTACCCTCTCAACACTGACCCTGCCAGGAGCTGGAAGCTCCTTTCATGGTTTCCCATACATCTACTAGTTCTGTATGTTTAGGAAACACTGACAAACACTGTTCTTCCACTTGAGTTTTATTAATATTAGGAAGCTTGATTATAGTATTTTTAAAAAATTATAAAAAGTAAGTTGAAATTAATCTCTGGAGGCTTCTAATCCACCTCCCCTGCATGTAGCAAGGACAGCTCCAAAAGTTTGATCAGGCTGTAGTGGGTTATATTCTGTCAAGTTTTAAAAATTCTCAAGGATTCTGTAGTCTCTGAACAATCTGTTCAATCTCATTATGATTTTTTTTCCCACAAATATTTAATCACGATATCCCTCACTGGAAATTCTAATTTTTCACAAAGTTACTCTACACTACACCAGCTCTGATGGTACAGCCAACAGACAATTCACTTTCCACTTCACTGTACACATGGTTAAACCCCATGGACAGTCGTGGTGAGTTCAGTGAAGATGAACACAAAGTCCCCAAATATTATCCATGAAGCATATTTTTGACGTGCACAAACTCTATTATTCATTTTTTTTAATTAAAAAAAAAAAAAAAAGGGAATTGAATGTTGTAATTTTAAATGCTACCTCTCTAGAAGTAAGAGGGCAGTTACACTTACCCTTGGATGGAAAGCTATAGCAGTGACAAAGTCTATATGCTGGAAACAGCAAAGACATTCCCTTCTTGATATGTGCCATAATCTGACAGTTTTATCCATAGAAGAAGAAAGCAAGAAATAATTCTGTGAAACAAGAGAATTCCACACTTATTAACAGACACAAAATTAACTGGAAATACAGAAGCAATTTGATTGGTAGAGCCTTACCAAGGCTATGCTACGATGAAATTCAACATTTTATATTTTCAGATAAAAAGGTTAATCCAAATTACCATTGCTGATCAGTGCTTTTCTTAGGAGCTGTACACCGACCCTTGGTAACAGAAAATTTTCTGGAACAATCTCAGTGAAAATGAATACTTGGAATGTAGTTAAAGTATTCAGAGAAGAAATGGCAAGACAGGCTTCAGAGATGCCTGAGATGCTTCAACCAGACTGTGTTCCTAAAAGTACAAGTGCATTCCCACGTGGAGAATTATCTGAATAAGTCTGATGGGAAACATGGTAACTTTTTCATTTTAAAACAAATGTATGTGTTCAGCAACTTCAGAATGTGTACTTTGCACAAAAAGTGAAGCACACTGAAGACAGGAAAAGCAGTAACACCATATAACAGAAGCCACACAGCATAATGGAAAATCCTCCCACTCAAAATAATTTAATTTTATTATTGAATACAGAACTGTAATTGTCACTGGTTTGTTTGGTTTTAAGACCACTCTTAATTACACAAGCACAAGAAGGTTGCTTGCTTTATTCCAACTATTTCAGCTAGAAAAAATGTTGCCTGTACAAAACTTCTCTTAACTTCAAGGATCATTTCATATTGTTTAAATGCATGGTTCCAGTAGCAACTGACAACAGAAAACAAGGAAAATACAGAAGAACTGTGTAGCCTGTATTAAAGTGCCTTACTTTAGACCAGGAAAGATCAAGAAGATCTGCTGTGTGGCCTTTGTATTTGCAAAATGGTCGCTGACGAAAGGGGGCATTTTTATCATCTGGGTCTTCATCAACTCCACTGCAAATCTATCAGAGAAATGTACAGAAATATTATCAAATATTAGCTGGAAAAATTTACCATGAGGCACTTACTGCTTAAAAAAAAAGTATTAGGACAGTAACAATTTGAACAAACAATATTGCACTAATAAACAACCAAAGTAAATGTCAAGTACAATGGGCTGTGAAACATCATCCTGGAAGTGCAAAATTAAGAAGTTCTAGATTTTTTATTTTTCATTTCATTTTTCTCTTATTCAGTGGGATGAGTCTGACAGCAATTTAAGCAAACACCTGAAGATAAGCTTTTGGAACAAAGTATATCAACCTTAAAAACTGCATTCCACTTCAGAATATAAACTGAGAGTTCAGCATTAAAAGTTTCTAGTGCATATCATAAATGACAACTTCCTAGTAAGAGACCAGTTCAGAATTAACAGGTGTAAAATAATCAATTTAAAAAGCCCTAGAAGTTCCTATACAAAACCTCTCCAGGAAAAAAAAAAACTAACCCAAACCCAACTACTCAAAACAGCATCTCTGGTGTGTGTGGTTTAGCAAGCCCACTCATTTACATGAGTTACAGAACAATTGCTGGCCTCCCTGCTTCCCCCTCTGCCAAAACAGCACACACTAAATAATGCTACTGCCAAGATCTTCACTTAAACCCCCATTTTGTCATCTGTTTCTTATACTAATGGAAGCCAAAAAAAGAAAAAAACCACCTTAAATACATTCATTTTAATGGCAAGGTTTACTACAGTATCTGGAAACTCTACAAGTAAGAGTATCTGAGTGCTTTTCTTCAGTCATGTTCATTTTTTTTTCTACACAGATGTGAAAAATTTAAATGTCAGGTATCATTATGCTTCTGAGAATCCCATTGCTCACTTTGGCCTTCCTCAGAAAAAACATCAAGTCAGACGTTAACCACAAGTAATGGCCAGAGATAAAACACTAAGACAGGAAATTCAATGATGTGGGGCTTTTCCCCTTAGCAATTCACTCAGCAATCTCCTCTGGCAGGAGGCCACAGCACAGCTATGCAGATTTTGTAATGCTTTAAATTCAGTGATGGGCTTCCTTGCTTGTACGTGGAATTAATATATTTGATTGAAGACATCTATTGATATGACAGTTTGACAAAAACACACAAGCCAAGAACTCCTTAATGTGAGTTTGGATATAGCAACAATGAAGATCTGGCATTACAAACCAGACCATCTCTTCCCCTCCCAATGCCTTGTGTACCTACCCCTGCATCGGTGTCAGACTTGGAAGAATTCAGGCTCTCCTGAGAGGGAGAAGGGGAGACACGGCCTGGAACACAGACAGGAACACCATGGTCAGCATCAAGTTCCCAAATACCCAGAATTTCGACTGTTGCAGAGCTCCAGCCATGCATAGGAGATACCTTCTGTGTTGTACTTCATGCGCATGTTATTGAAATAGTCAAAGGCATTCTTCAAAACCCATATCCTTACTACATTGTCCTGCCCTGCAGATGCCAGTAATCGACCACAGTGAGAAAATTTCATTGTCCAAACAGCACCCTGTCAAAATAGATTGTTTAAGTCACAAAAAGTGCTTTTCTGTGTACCAAAAGACTTTCTACAACGTCAACTGACAAGATTTTAGACGTACACAAGATACCACAAGTAAAATAAACTGTAGATCAAAATGCTGATAAGTAATTGTTAAGACCGGTGGATTGTGCAACATATGTGCAAAAACAGTTTGAAAGAAAAAGCCCACAGGACAGATGACTGCAAGAGAGGAGTTAGAGGAGGTCAGCACTACCACAGAATTCCACATAAGACTCGTACAGTTGTCTGAGGGACCCAGAACCTCCTGTTTTGTAGAACTGACAAGCACTTGTAGCTGCATTTGAGGTTTGCATGCTTTTTCTAAAGTAGAAACTGATTGGTTACACCAACTGGCAACCAAAATGGGTACTACATATATTTGTTATATTCATCATTGGCATGAGGGATTTGCAAAGCCTCTGATGATAATTCTTTCTTCATTGCCAAGTCCAAAGAGTTACTAGTCAATAAAACATAACCACACAAGCAGTATCCCATTTCCCCCTGCTACTGAATAAAGAGCTACTAGGCATTTCACTCCACCATGCTCCACCAATCTGGTGGAATTTCCTAGGTTTAAGAAGTCAAACATTGGCATGATGGAAACTAACACAGATTACCAGCAGGAATGGAAAATTCAGTTGTGGATGACAAGCTTGGAATCTCTGGTCACTGACTGCTGTAGGTCATTACCCTCAGCCCAACACTCAGAGATGAAGGATTGCTGCCAATGTCAGACAGCTGCTGTCAGCAGAATTTTGGGAAATCAGGAATACTAAAATGTATTCCAGACTCATAGGGAAGCATGTACACTTCAAACAGTGATGAATAAGTAGCTTTTCTGCCTGATTCTCCACAGGCATCTCTGCAATATCCTATCCTGGTTTCTCCCCACCTTATCATTCTGAACCACATACTCCATTAAATTCTCCCAACTTTTGCCTCCAAAACCTGTTAAGTATTTCTGTTCAATATGGTGTTCATCTGTCTAATAGACTCATTTATTCACTGCTGAGCAGGTCAAGCTTGCTGCTCTGTGCTCAGTTCTGATAGAGGAAAACAGCCTATTTCAGCCTAAAGTTCTAACTGGAGGAACTAAAAATACCAAATACCACTTGATACCACAACTCTTCAAAGGAGAGCTCTGGAGAATCCCTGATGACTAGGAATCTACATGCTTTTTACCCCATGAAGATCTGGTCAAACCAGCCAAAGTTTCTTCTCTTTTTTTTTTTTTTTTTTTTTCTTTGCCAGACTATTATTTTCCAGAATGAAGTTTTTCCACAGAGAATAAACCTGACAGTCATTTTTGGAGGTCAGTAAGTAGATGAAAATGAGAAGTTGAATCTCAGGCTAAACAGACTGAGCAAAACCACAGATGGAATTTGAGACCTACCATATGCTCTCCACTGAGATCCTGAACAACTTTAATTTGTTCAAAATCATAAGGTCCCTTGAAGCCATGTGCTGCTTTGAACTTAACTGGTCTTGTATAGGGCATCCCTTCATCATCACTGGAAGAGGGATCATCTTGATCTGTGTGAAAGACTTAGAGGAACACAAATTCAGTACTACATATTGCAGCACTCATTTAATATGTTAGTAAACTCTTTGGTAGTGGATTAGTTTTGAGTTAGACCATTTCTATAGGCAATTTAAAGACCTAACAGCAAAATAAGAACAGTATTGCATTAAGTTCTAAAACTACATCTGCATTAATTTTAGGCTACAGCAAATCCAAACACTGAACACTGAAAATAAGAACTGCTATCAATTTTTCTTCTGCCCCTTTCTTAGCACCTGTCTTGCATTCAGCAGATCCTGCACTAAGTAATTTCTGTCATTTTGATGTGTGCTGAAAATGAGTCTGTTTTTTTCTCTGTGAGTACACTGCAATGGCCTGGTGATTTGCCCATGAAGTACAATAATTGCAAAAGAGCTCTGGCCAACAGCCAGTGGCAGCACAAGACACTGAAGTGCAGGAGTTCCATGGCACTTATCTCAGGCCGTGGTTACACCAGCTTGCTGCAGCACTAGAAGTCTGTCTGAAAAATACACTGATGAAACAAGGGGAGAATTCAGTTGTAGCTGGGAACTCTAACAGGAGCTCATGCTATATGAGAATTCTACTTGTTTTCTGGCAACCAGTATCACAATCTGATTTACTAAAGTAATGAAGATAGTCCACTTCTACCTTTGCTAGAATAACTTTCCAAAAATGTTTACATTTTGATATCAAAACCTCTTTCTAACAGCACAACAAAAAAATCAGAGCATTGAGCCGGTTTAGTTGAAAAGGTCTCTCAACTATTACTTTACAAGAATTTATCCTTGTAACCTGGTCATCTCAAAATGCCTACTAAGCTACAAGGTACAACTCTAAAAAAATTGCATCACCAATTGTTGAACAGTGGTAGAATGCAGCAGTGTATGTTCCTCTGCCTGCTCTGATTCCTAAAAGCACAAGGATAAACAGACTATCCTATTTAGAAAAAAAAAAAAGGATTGTCATTTACCTTCATCTCGAACACTCTTAACCTTATTAACAGCACGTTCGCCATATTCTTCAGCAAGGTGCTTTGCTTTCTTCACAGATTTGCCAAGGAACTTTTTCAGCTGAGTCCTTAAAAGCAAGGGTACTTTTTCAACACATAATAATGGAAAATTGTCCTTTTTTTGGCCACTATGAATCAGTAATTTTGACTTGTAATGCAGCCTTATGTTTTTTCATTACTGCTTCTTAAAATAAGCATGAAAATAATGAATTATGAAAATAAATTTGACAGCAGTCATGCAATCTTCAGTTCAACCACAAAGCTACAGGCTTATCTAAAATCAGGTATCACTTATAAAGTGATTACTTGAAAGGTAACTTGTTGAGTAATCAGAAGGGAAGCTTCAGCTTAGAAAATAAAGTCTGTTTTCTCTTTCTAGGGAAAGGAAAAAACAAAACAGCATCTTACGTTTTCTGCTTTAACCTCCCTCCATCGGTGTCGGTTTGCTGTGTCTGCATTTTGTCTTCATCATCAGACTGTGCTGCATCATTACTAGAAAATACAGAAGTGACTGTTTAATGGGATATCATGATGAATCTAAATTGAGTGAAACATTAGTAAAGTCGGCTCTGTATTTTAGGATCCATCTTTATTCCTCTATGTAACACATTAGAAAGACATGGACATTATTTCAATCACATAATAAACAGATTTTTCAATTCTTAGGCATCTTGATACTAAAGCTACATACACTCTGCAGGTGCCAAAGATATATTATTCCCTGCCACAGATTTCCAACTTAAGCTTATAGTGACACTTTGAAAGCTAAGACAAATAAAATACATTAAATTACTAGAAACTGGTAGCATGCCACTTTGTTCTCAGATCTTGCTTTCCACAGATCAAATCAATTAATAGTTGTTAATCCTGAAATGGAAGTTTTTTCACAACAGAGTTCTAGAAAAGTGAATTTCTCAACAATACACCAATGGAAAAAACCTAGAAGCTGTCTGATGTATAAATTCATACGGGCCTTTGAAAAGAACATCTAGACTGACATGATGTTCTGATCATTAAGCACGTGTCTTCTTCCATCAAAGATGGCAAAAAGAGTCCATTTTACACATCAGAAGGATCTAAAGGTCTATTAAGAACAGACAAATCTCAAAGCATCAGCTGCACTAATGACAACAGATTTTCAGAGAAACAGTCTCCCATGAAACTCTGAAAAAAGTACAGGAGGTGGTGGCATGAACAACATCCAGTACTTGAACGTTAAACGTGTTTAATTCAGCATAGACATGACATTTAGTACATCAAAGGCTAACTGGAGATCAGTGGATTTTCAGATGTACTTGCTTGTCAAGTTCCAGCAAGATCAGCAACTTTTAGTTAACTTGAGAGAAATCAATAATGAGCCTGGCTCATTGAGAACTGGGAATTAGCTCAGATTAGTCAGACAGATGGATTGGGGCTCTTTTTACCTATGTAAGAGCAGCTTCTGTTTATGCAAAAACTGTGAGAGCAACAGCATCTTATGAGTTGAAAGCTCTCATGATTCATACCTGACATATTCTTTAGTTCTCCTCATGATATGCAAAGTCAGGGGATTAATGCCTGTTGGTAACTTTTCTTCTGCCAAACTCAGAGGAATTTCTTCACCTGTATCAAGGTTTTTTATCATTACACTGGCTAGAATTTCCTATGGAAAAAAATAAGATGTGAAATGAAGAGAACTTGATTAGACTTGAAAACCTAGAGCAAAACAGAAATCGTCAAAACTTACGAATTATTTATCTTAATGGGAGGTTCTGTAGCTCACGATATATTTATTTTATGAAGACCAAGTTTAAATTAGCATGTTAGTGCAAACATTATCAACCTAGACAAAGATGAACAGCTACATATCACAAGCTTCAATTTCATAAATCAAAAATGCAGCTATAGAGACATCCACCACTGCCTGACACCTTTCATGCTAATATTAAACATATGTAATTAAAAGACATTGCAGTCTTCTCCTTTCCTACTCCAGCTGCTGTATCTTAGGTTTAGCCAAAGGCAAAGTTAACAGGGAGAAAAGGAATTTAGAACTGACTAGCACCACAAAGGAAAAGGTTTATTTGGGGTCTCATGAACGCTCACATCGGTTCAGCAACAGTTAAAAAAAGCTATACAGTGACAGACAGAAATGAAAACTTACAAAAGCCAAATATCATCAGGATTAGCAGAATTATTAACTGAAAAAACTATTTTTTAGTATGAGGAAGATAATTTTCCTATTGCTGACTCCTTCCTCTTTTAGACACATGACAAAATGTCAGGTTTGCTGGTGCTCCCTCCCATGAAAATCCTTTGAGGTGTTTGCATAGCTACCAATACAAACTTGATGGCATTTCAGGTCTGTTACACCTCACACTTCCAAAGGCTAGTGCCACACATGACTCAGGGGACACAAAGTTCTTAGGTGGACAAAGCCAGCTGTGCCATCACTCCTATCTGCATTCCTAGTGACAGCATGGAGTGGTTCAGAGAACAAGGAGTGACCTGACTACGACAACTCATTTAACAGACAGGGAAAGCAGGCACAAAGGTGTTCCATGTACAAACTACAGCCATAGATACCTCATCTGTGAGCTCTCTGCCAGAGTTAGACCTGGGTCTTTGTGGTCCAAGTACTTCATTTGTTGTTTGGCCATCAGCTGCTTTCCCATTTTCCTGAAATTGTGCAGACACAGATTACATTATCTCTACTTTAACACTGAAGCAATAGAAAATGTTCCAGTCACCAAACTCACAACCATTTCCCAATACCTGGGCAGTGACAATTTTATCTCCACTAGTTGCACTGGCCAAATCCAAGGAAGGCTGAGAATCTTTGGGCACACCTTCTGTCACTGAACTTGAAGTTAAAAGACCACCAGCTGTGAAGCTGTCTCGAGAAACTGAAAGAGATTTATTAGAAAGAAGAGCATAACACTTTACAGACCTGAGCACCCTTTCTGACCAGTTTGGTATTTTTTAACGATCAACTGCAACCATATCTAACTTACAATTATGTATTTCATATACAGTTGGAGGTTCAGGCATGACTTCACACCTAGGCCTCTTAAGCTTTATTAACTTCTTTTTAATAGTCATTTCCTAGTAACCCAGGACTACTCATTTTCATAAGACCTCAGTCCACACCTTGACTTGCATTTCTATGCAAATACAGACCACATACACATTTTATGTGAAGTAACTGTTTTTTAGCTTATGTATTGATGAGTCAACTTCTTCTTGCTATAGCTACAGCTATTTTAGTTAGTAGGAAGTCTTACCTTACAACAAAATCTGTGAATGAGGAACACTTGTAAAGCAGAAGGGTATCACTTCACTGTAATAATCTAAGATTGTTGAAGGATTTTTTACCAATTAACTAAACTAAAAATCACAGGACTGAATGATCCTTCACTCAAAACACAAAAAATAATAACCCTGTAGATAAATAAACCCATCTGAAATAGAATACTTGCCTTCTAAAACAGGTTTTTGCACCTCAAAATCCAGTTCACTCTTCTTCTTCCGGGGAGGAGGAGCTGGCCGTGCAGGGGGGGGAGGTCTCGGGGGAGGAACATTTGTGGGAGGGGGGGGCCGGGCTGGGACAGGTTTCTTTGTGCTGGCAACTATGTCAGGCTCTACAGTCAGCTGCCTTGGGGGCTTTGCTGGGGGCATTTCTTCTGCTGTAGAAAGGTCTTTGGTAGATAAATCTGAAGCCACTTTTTCTAAAGTATTTGCCTCTTTCTTGTCTGTTATGTCCTCTTTTTTTGATGTTTCTCCTTGTGCTTCGGTTTCATCCATTTTATGGTCAGTTGCATTTGTTACTTTTGTTGGTTTATGAGATTCCTGCTGGTCAGAACTAACCAAAAGCTTCCCAGACTCCAATTCAGCGTCCTTACACACACTCTGATCCTCTGGTTCTCTAGTGTCTTCTGGTAATTGTATTTTAGCAGCTAGTACTTCTGGGATATCACTAATGATACCTTCTCCAGAAATCCAAGCATTTGCATCTGAAGTTGGAACAGTCAATTCATTTCCTCTAGAAGCCAAAGAATCATCTTCTAGTTGTTGGGCCTTCTGGCTTTCTTCTATAATACTGTCAATAATCTAAAGAAACAAAACAAAACCATTTTTCCAGTCACCAGGAGGCACTTCCCAGGTACACAAACCAGTCAGCCTGCACAATACCCACAATAACTTTTCTACTGAAGATTTGTTTTATATACAAAATGCAGTTTGCTTGAAAAGGAGACCAGAACCTTGGTGCAGAAATGGACATATTCAAAAGATAAAGTAACTGATTTCCAGTTTTCTTTAATATACTTGGAGAGAAAGTTAGGAAACAAACGCTGTCCACTCTTCAGAGTTCTCATGTACTGCTAAATATGATCCTGTAAATTACACAAATAATTTGAAACTGGTGAATCCTAAATACGTTTTTAGAATACTTAATTTGATTTTTTACCCTTTAGATGAACATTCTTACTAACATTAACAACTAATTCTAACCTATGGTAGTTTCAGGAAGAATACTGATGATTAAATTAATTAATATTTTTTGTGTGACGCTGGAAGCTCACAGCAATATTAAACTAACCTCTTTCGAATCATCTTGTTTCATTTCTCGTACAAATGTTTCATTTCCAGCTTTGTGTAGTTTATTGTCCATATCCTACAAAAGAAAAAGTCACAAGATGGTGGTACTAACTTCTTCAGCAAGATGATCTAACAAAAATATAGCTCCAACAAATTAAATAGCATAAAGGACAAGAAATCTGACACATTGTCACACATCACTGCTGTCAGATGTTTAAACAGTAATGCTCAGTACACATGAGCAGTATTTCAGAGTCATGCACACTATGCAACAAAATAGGCAGTTACATGAGAGGCTGCAACCTCAACTAAAATCAAAGAGAAGGCAGCATGAAATAAACATATATAATAATCTGCAGCAAGGAAATTCAATATTAAAATATTTTTTCTTTATCAGCTTTTAGGAATGGATTCAAGAACTGTATAATAGCCACATATAGTAGAAACTAATTAGAAATTTCCAAATTAAGGCAGGCAGCTCTATCAAGTGGTCACAAATATGCTTCTGAGATTCTAACATGGAATCTTACATTCTACAATTATTCCCAGTACACATTGTATATTTTAGCTATCAGTCATCTTCATGCAGATGCTTCCAAAATCCAAATAAGCTGAACTGAAAATATTCCATTAGTGAGTGAACATTTTAATCAATTCCTGCAAAATTTTTGGTTCAGAACCAAAGTAGTTTATACCATAGGATACTGCTTCAACCTCAGGTGATACAGATCAGCAAGAATTTCATCACACCCTTCTCTTCCACATGAATTATTAGAATCCTAAAGAGTTTGCATTAGGGAAAAAAAAAACCTTTAAAAACTATCTAGTCCAATGAAAGGCCACAATATCACATTGTCCATAAGCACATATATCAGCAATATTTAAAGTGTAACCTGATGGAATCCTTGACATTGGAAGGGATCTGTAGAGATCCAGTAGCCCTCAAAGCACAGCCAGCTAGAACAGGGTATTTTCAATCATTTGTCCCTGCTTGTTTATTTAGAGTGACTGTCTAGTACAGATATTAAAGAAAATTCTCCTTAGACTGTCTAGATTCCCAATCAAACAGAACCTCTAGAGCATCCTAACATTATGTTTGAAACTCCTTCCTGCCCCAAACTCTTGCAGACATCCATCTTGGAGCGTTCTGACCTAAAGAAATGGCATATTGTGCAAAGACAGCTGCAATTACAGAAAAATTCTTCCTCCCTCTCCACTCCCTCCTGCCACAAAGCATTTCTAATCTAAATGCAAGCTCTACACTTTGCTTTATTATTAAAGTCTATCTTCAAACGTATGATGACATAAATACTTAAGTGTAATCAGTGCCTACAGAAGCCCATTATATTAATTTCCAATTCTGTTGACATTAAACTCACACACCTATTAAACTTTGGACTTAGGAAATATTTCTTACCCATTCCAAGACAAACGATACCATTAGTCACACATTCACTGAACTGATATGATACTAGGCAGAGAAGCTACTTTTTCCACTTTAAGAAATTTAGCTTTGAGCAAGTGATTTAGGAAGAAACTTCAAAAATTTAAAAATCGAATAGCAACATAGAGAACTTCATAGTTAATAATTCATTAAGACATTAAAGTTAGTTTTGAAGTTCATTGATTGCACACAGTTTAGTGGGAATAATAAAACAACATTGCTTGAAAGGCTTACACATGTAATACTTAATTATTAAAGGGACATTAAACAGAACACAAACTTGGGGGTAAGGCCCTGTTCCCTAAGAGGTATAGCAAGATATGGTATGACTGTTAAAACACTATTGATTCAGAGCAGAGTAGTGCTGACAGCTCAGAAACACTGGCTTCACTAGGATTTCCCAACACTTTGCAGACAAATCTACAAACACTTTGCAGATAAATCTTCATTAGGCAGAAGTGTTGTAGAGCAGCACCTTTGGCCCTTCTGAGAGCAGGAAATGGGTGTTATTTGCACAAGGTTCCAGCTCCTCACCTATTCACTGTGTGCTGGATTCAGCCTTGCTGTCACTAGGCACAGAATACCAATTACCTGCGTGGGAAGTGGCAGTGCTGTCTCATTAAGCTAAATATAGTGGTTTATCTTCACATAACCTAGAGGGGAGGCATCTGAACTACAAACATTACGATTTCTCTCATTTTGGAGACAGACGAGAGCACAACCAACCATTTCATATAAATCAGGACCAAAAGCCAGGTGACTGCAGAGGCTTGCTTACTACTCACAAATCAGCTGAAAGAGCACAGTTCAGTAATCCCATACAGCTTAATTAAATTACACACACACATTTCAGAATAAAATGAGCTTTGAGACACTGTAACATACCCTAAATAAAAGGAAAGCTGGAATTTCAAGACAAGCACAATTGCTACCTCCAACAAGGAAAGTCTGTAATTTCCTCTGTGTGCCGATGTCAGGAGTACTGTAGCACATCAGGTGGAAATACTCAACCCTGTGTTCATCAACAAGCACTTGACTGATTTTAAGAAACTCACCTTTACTACATGGGTTCCAACTTTTGTTGGTGACCTGTTAGAAAGAGAAGATAGACTTAGGTCAGCTTTGTTTTAAACAGTCTATAACACAGCCTTCCTTTGCAGGAACCACATACTTGATAATTTAGATGAGCAACAAAGTGAATGTTTTTCACGTCACTTCTGTACAAGTTCCCTACTCTGTACCACACACAGATCCACAGATTCTACAAATTCTGGAAGTTTGTCAGCAGAATCTTCTAGAAATCACCTATAACCCTTTTCTAATAAAAAGATGTTATTCCAAGTACAAAACTAAAAACATTTTGCACTACAGAGAATTCAAAATTAGCATGCATATGCCAAGCATTGGGTGCACATTAAAGAAAAAAAAACCTCTCAGGAAGCAGAAGCACAAAGACTCCAGTACTCTGCAAATCAAATGCCTGAATCCTGATCCATAGCGTTGGCACTATCACAGGTACTCTGCCCTTCAGAATCTGTAGCAAACCTAAGATCTTGTTTCTAATCAGGACATTTGGGATAAACAGATACAAAATACATTGTAACAGGAAGGAACTGGTGCGCACTACTTTCCAAAATACACACGGTGAAACAGTGACTTAGCATTAGCAACCACTCACACACCACCTCTCGTTACACTAATTACAGGAAAGAACAAGCTATCTTAGGGGAATGGTATCAAATAATTACTTCTTGTCAAGTCAATTCAATTAGTGCATGGTCAGCTCTTATTATATCCTGAATTTACAACTTCTACAAGACTTTCATAATTCTGGAAGATATTTCAATATCGAGTCACACTGCTTACTCAGAGTCTTACTGATACATAAAGGTTGGACCAGATGATTTTCCCAGGCTGCTTCCACCCTGAATGGTTCTATGATTTTATCAGTTTGTCAGTCACAAGCAGAGACAAAGTTGCAGATTAATTCCTCAGAAGCTTACTACCAAAGAACTGCCTGGACTGCATACAGATCCCAGCTCAATACCAAGATCAGGACACTCTGAACCCCAAGCATCACCTGGCACCAAGCAATACGGACACATATTGAGATCTCAGCCTCATTTGCCCCTCCTGCCTCCAAAATCGTTTTAAGGAACAATACTTCCTGAAAAAACCCACAACTATTTCCATTTGGTTTTTAAGAACTTCAGCTTTTCTCTTCACCATCTGGAAGCACTTAATCACAAAAAAGCAAAGATCCCATTTATACAGCAGAGCTAAGTAAACAAGAAAGCACCGCAGGTTGTTACATAAACACTGTATCATTGCAACTAACTTAACATGTTACACCGAGATGCTTCTGTCCAAATGTTAACTTCAGGTGCACAATACCCGTGACACTGTTTTGAGGTATAATCCTCCTAGAAAGCTCTAACCCCAATGTGCAAAAAAAGGAGAAAATTGAATATTTTGACCAGAAAAACAAGAACATTTTTTGTATCGCAAAATACACTGCTGGGAAAGGCCGCAGCCTGTGTGGGATTTCTGGTTACTGAAACATTTTCAGTTCCACTATCAACTCCTGGATTTTCTTAGGAGTGGCAGAAATGTGTCACAGTTCATTAAGTCCATGAGATGACTTTAACAATGAAATATATTTATAATTACAACATTAATGCCTAGGCTTCAGCCAGGGTCCTATTTTACAAGACACTGCTTAACAACCCAAATAAGACAAATTCCTCAACGGCAATAGATATTTTTCTACTGTGACACTTCCCTAATTAGCCCCTCACTTCTGGTACAGGCAACTCATTCCTACGCTGGTTACACAAAATAAGCGGTTCAAAAGACACTGCCATGTTTCAGACTTCTGCAGCTAATTAGTTTTGCAGAAAATCTGCACTCAAACAAAACCCAATGTTACTTTCCATGCTCAGGCTACTCAGCAACCTTGGGAAAAAGGTATTTGCTTGAGTGATAAAGGTTACAGAACCAGCAGGCGTAGAACATAAAATCACTCTGATAGTTTGACATAACACACACACACACAATTAAGAAGCTTTACCATGGAACTGACATGCTTTTAAAATACTGAAAAGCTTGCACAGCTGTTTGGCAAAAACCCTACTTTCAGATCAATTTGTAATAAGGCCAGGTAAGTTCAGTGGCTTGCCTGAGAGGACTTGAGCTGTGTGTCTGCCAGCAGCATCGCTCCCAGAGTCGTGAGCAGTTACTGCTCAAGCGCTACTACATTTACACAGTCAGCCAGCTCGGTAACAGAAATCTTTTGTACTTCAACACAACTCTGGAATGCTCTTGTCTTCCCAACCACCTGAACTTACAGCCTTCTCCATGCCCCTTTACTTTTAGCCCATTCGTTTTTTAGATGCAGTGTATGAATCTTTGCATTTTATAAAAAAGTATATACAGCGGCAAAAGCATCTGAAAATATTTACATAAGATCAACCCAAAGATCAAATATTGATTTGGCTTTGAAAGGTCAGGCAGCACATGAAAACTGACACAAGCCACAAAAATCACAAGGCGAAAACTAATCTGGTATGAACGTTTACTAAAAAAGTGGGATTTATAAACTGATAGCAATACATCTTCTAGACTGCATTTCACATAACTTCTACATTATCTTACACGACACCACTTTTACACCAGTTTAACAAAGGAAGGCTTCAAGGTTATCTACAAAGATTAAACATAATTCAAAGAAATATCCCATTTCACTTGCACAAATAGATGTCTGATTAGTCTGAAAGTCAAACAAATGCACAGAGAAACTTTTTTTAAAAATTGTTTCTCCCACTATCAAATTCATCCTGGTAGTGACCAGACCACAGGAAGCTCCCATTCTTACTACCAGGTAGCTCCAGCCTAGCACCTGTTTGAAGCAGGCTTCCCATTTTCAAGACGTTGTTGTTAAGTTTTGTGACAGAAAACAAAACATTCAGCCCTTCAAACAAAAAACAATGTGAGTATTGGCCTTGGGCAAATCCCAAACCGACAGCGCCTGCCTTCCTGGGAGGATGTGCATTGTTATTCAACAGGTGCCAGCAAGCAGATGGGAAGCTGTTTGCAGTGCTCAGAGCAGCTGTGCCCTGTACAGAACATACAGGTTCAGCAGCCAGCCCAGAACTGCCTTCACCGCTGTCCTGCACACGATGTTCCCCCGAACCTGTGGCTGCCCTGGAAGCTGTAATTACTCCTGCTGCAGCTCTCCATGGCAGTCACACCTTCAAACCTCCAGGGATTCACTGCTGCAGTGCATGTCTGGGGTGCCCTGGGGAAGCTCCTGTGCGGGATCTTCAGCAAACTGAGAAATGCAACTGCAGCACTGAGCACAACCAGCACTTCACACTCCATCTGTCTGCTGGCACCATCAGCTTTGCACGTTGGCTAAAACACTCACACACACAGAAGTTGTAGTAAGCATCTCCCACACGTCAATGGGGCACTTAACCTTACCTGTCTTCCTACACAGGGGAACACTAAATTCTTCAGGAAAAGCATCAAGGCAACTTCTAAAGTACAGGACTAATGAAGTTACAAGTCAACAATTTAAACAAATCGGAGGACATTTTTCATTATCTACACCATCTCTTTCATTTGGTCTCTCATAACAATTTTTAGGATACAAGCATGCTAGGAACAAACTTGCCCCCCCTCCCTGCATTGTTAGGCATGTGAAGTCCAAACTAATAGGTTTGGCAGTTTTTGATTTCAGAGTGGGTGGATCACTTTTCCTATGAATAAAATATAGAGGGTCTGTCACATGCCTGCATCTAACCAAGTGTGCCTTACTTCACTTTCCTTCTCTCAAAACTGATACCCTCCTGCATGGGACTGTTCAGGCCTCTACATTTCAGCATCTTTTCCTAAATTCTTCCATGGTTATTGCGCTTTTAAAGTGAGTGACAGAGGTTAAATAGGGGCATCTTCTGTCACACTATCTCTCTCTTTTTACTCTGGACTTAATTATCCAACAGATGCACTCTCCACATGTCAAAAGCAGAATTACAAATAAAAGGCAAGATCTAGAGCAGAAGGGAAGCACACAGGCCTTGCCACAGGGGATACAGTAGTCTCAGAACATCTCCAAGCACACCTCATCTTAGAGAAGTCATCACCCCAGAACAGCTACCCCAGGAACACTACCTCAGACCATTCCAATCTGAAAGAAACACTCTGCCTCAGGTTCTGTAATTTCTGCTAATTAGTTCTTAAAAAGCACCAGCTACAGATGCAGTTCAGGGTGAGAATATGGTGCTTTCCTTGAGAGGGACTCAAGCATCAGTATTTTAATGACTTAACAGTGGGAACTGGGAGCCTACATCCAACTTGAAAACTCCACTCTTACAGACCAGACAATTAATAAAGCAAGTAAACAGCAAAGAAGTCAGCAAGCTGACGTGAACACTTGGCACCACTTGCAGAGTTTCTCTATCAGCAGCTATTAAACTTCCCCACATAGAACAAAGGCTAGAGAGGGAGGAAGCTACAAACCTCACATTTTTAATGAGGGCAAATGTATCTACACTGCTTTGCTGCAAACTACTGCTGCCAAAAAGGATTCTCAGCTGATTTTACTGATCATCAGAACACTGAATGCAGGAGGAAATATCTGAAACTGCAGAGGGCAACATGTACTTGTTTTCAATTGCCTTGCCTGTAAAAAGAAGATATTTGGGGTTTTTTTTGTGGTCCCAACCCAACATCATTACACATGCAAAATAATATACCAGCCTGCTTCCTAGAAGTGCCCAATGCACATGTGAAATTAGCTCTTACAAAATCTCAAAGTTTATTTTGAGAAAACACTGTCCATATTGTTAGATTCAACAACAGACTGAATTACAGACCAGTAGCTGTATTGCAAACTAAGCTCATGGCCATCACCTCCTTACTTGACTCAGGCTCACAGAATTCTATTGACTCGAGTCAATGATGCATTGACACAGGTTATGGAAGAGCACTAGAGAAATTAAAAGCATCTTTCACTTTAATTTCTAGTGAGTGACTTCATATTATCAAGTTCTGCTTAGATACAGGTGGTGGAAACCTGCAAAGCCAGGACACATGGCATGATCTGTATCAGACAAAAGGTGGATGTGCAGTTGGGCAGATTTAACAGCTCACTTCTACCAAACAGCCTGCTTCCCCTTTCCTGCCTGTGGCCTCCAGTCACAGGAATCCCTCACCTTCACCCTCTCCTGTCCCAACCCTGACAGGTCCAGCTGCTTTAACTTATTGAACAGTTTTTGCTGCCTAGTTTTCAGCTGTTTACTTTGAGTTAATACAACTCAGAGAAGAATTTGATCACTATTCCTAGCAGAAGGTAAACAGTTGGAGAAAAACCTCATATCAGTACAAGCACTGTGGATCTGGCTTATCACATCTTGCAGAACTGTATGCTAAGACGTGCTTTTCACCAGGCTACAGCTAAGTAGCTAAGTTCAGAAAAACTTTAATTGTGGATCTGAGGGTGAGGAGAAAAGATCCAGTCTTTCCTTTCTTGTAGGCATCCAGTGAGCACTGAGTGACAGCTTAAAACAAGCTCCTTAGTCCATTATTAAAGCTTCAAATGCATGGATCCCACAATCCATATCTATTACTCTATAAACAGGCCATGTGAAACCTCATCCTACCAAGTAAAATATTGAAGAGGTTTGGTCCAGGCTACTCGAAAAACAGAACTGATACAAGCCATAACCTGTCCAGCACACAACCAGAAAGAGATTTACAACAAGAGGGAGCACATTTGGCTGACACCAACAACACGGTGTCAGGGCTAGCTCCGAGGCAGCAGCACTGGGATCTACGTCAGAAAACGCTGGTAAATCTTCACTACTGGAACCAACCGGCCAAGGGCAAGAAGCATCAAAGCGACACCGAATCACAGATTTGTTAGGCTGGGAAGGGACCACTGGAGACAATCTAGTCCAATCCCCACAACAAACAGTGAAAGTATTAAAGGCACCACTAAAAACAGAGCACACCAGAAGTTGTTCTTCACGCAGCAACAGCTGCCTGTTGCTGACGAAGCTCGCTCTCTTCTCCTTCCTCAGAAAATCTTACTTTTATCGCATTTCAGGAATTACTTCTGTCGATGCCATCTCCGCCCGTCTCCTCCCAGCACTACACCCGCTCCCGCCTCAGCAAGGCAGGTATGAGCTCATCCTCTCACGGCCGCTGCCGCCCGCAGCAGCCCCGAGCGCCGGGCGAGCCCCGCTCGGTTCCCCGCACCCCCCGCGCTCCGAGCGCACCCCGAGCCCTCAGCGGGGGCCGCGGCCGCGCTCGGACCCCGCTTCCCCCCCGCACCCCCGGGAGCTGCCCAGAGACGGCGGGGCCGCGCTGAGAGGAGGGAGGGCAGGGCAGGGCGGCGTGAACTCACGGCGCGGGGGAGCCCGCGGGATGCACGTCCTCGGGCGCATCGTAGAACTCCTCGGTGTCGCTGTCGGACGCCATGGCCGGGCCGGGCCGCCACCTCCGGGCACCGCGGGCCGGGCGGCGCCGCGCGGGTATCGCGAGAGCGGCCCGGCCCCGCCCCCGCCAGCGCGGAACTACAGAGGGCCGGGAGGGAGGGAGGGAGGGGCTCCCCCGCGCGGCGCACAGCCCCCTGGCGGCCGCCGTGAGGGGGTGAGGGAGGGCCGGCACCGCTTCTCGGCCCGTGCGGAGCCCGCGGGTCCTAAAATCACGGAACCGAGCAGGGTGGAACGGACCTCGGAGGTCATCGAGTCCAGCTAATGGCCCGACACCACCTTGTCAACCAGACCATGGCACCGAGTGCCGCGTTCAGTCTTTCCTTCAGTCACCTCCGCGGACCGTGACTCCGCCGCCTCCCAGGGCAGCCCATTCCAATGTCTGATCAGCCTTTTATGAGAGAATTCTTCCTAACCTCCAACCTAAACCTCCCCTGGCGCAATTTAAGGCTTTGTCCCCTTGTCCTGTTGCTGGTTGCCTGTGAGAAGAGCCTGACCCCAGCCTGGGTCTTTTCCAGCCAAAGGATTCTGTGATACAACCAGGTGATAGACAATTAAAATAGTCTACTACACAAAATGACAAGAACTTTTAACTATTTTTTTCTTATTAATTTCTGTAACGAATGTTTGAAACCGGCAGCACGAATTAAATAGTATGGTTCCTTCTTTGTTTTTCCTCATATTTTCCTTCCATAAATTTTCATCTGATGTTCTGGTCTTTGACCTCTCAACTAATTATGAGTGATCAACGGCAACTCCCAGGGGAAAGAGGCTTCCCCTTGAAACCTGCACAGCTTTTAATATTTGCTCAGCAATAAATGCCTGTTCCTGAGCCAAAACACTTAATCAATACATGTGACTGGCAGGCTGAACATAAATTTAGGCTTCCCTCCACATTCTCTGCACTGACCTCCTGTTCCCCTTGCTCCTTGGCTCCCTAGCTCAGCTACAGCTCTTTTTCTGACTTCCAACAAGCTCAGAATTCCCAAAGCGCTGACACAAACTGGAGTTCTCTGTCTATTCTCTTATTTTTTGTAAAATAGGCAAAGGCTTAATGTATTTGAAACAGATACTGTTGTCAAATGGTCAACACAGAGGTGGTTGTGCACATACAGGTGGGTATATGCACACCTGTCCTGCACGTGCAGGTGACATCAGGCCACAGCCTCCCATTCCCTTAAAAAATCATTACACCTCTCAGCCAAACCAGCAGAAGTGCAGGAAGGAAACACACTGGAAATGCATGAGCAGTTCCTCTGATTATTTTTAAAAATAAGGAAGAATGAGCCTAGCATACACCTTAAGCTCTCAGTGTTGACGGATTTGAATAAATAATTAGTACAGAAAATTGCTGACTTTATTCATTGCACACTGTTTCTGCTCTGACAGCCAAACACAACAATTGCGTTAGAGTAAGTAGGATGGCCTCTAAGTAATTAAAGTCAGTAATGATGTAACCTTAGCTGGGGAAGGCAGATGGCTCTGGAAACTGGAGAAAAATGCTATTGAAAAGCATCTTGAATTGTTTATCAGTGTGTCACTCATGGCAGCTGCATGACTTCATGTTTCATTAGGCAGAGGAAATTACATCATTGCAGAATTAAGGAACATTCAAATAAAAGCCCAGTTTTCGTATTTAGTGAGGTCTTACACAATGATTAAAATTCAGCTTTACCACAGCGGTCTTGACCTTTCCACTCCAAACCCACTTTTGCATCAGAGTGGCTTCCCAGAGGTTGATAGAGCCCCTAGATCAGGAGGATTATAACCACAGGACCACGCTGACACAGCCATGCCTGATTTGCCCATGGAGACAAATGTAACAGTGGCTACTGAGGTGTTATCTAAGCACCAGGAAACCCACTGGCCAAGGCAGAGGCAGAACAAAGACTTTTCCTGGTGGGGTTGTGCTGTCTCTGCAGGGTGTTGCTGGGGATGTGCAGCGTTTTCAGGCTGGCTGCTGTTATCTCTGCTGCTCGTAAAGATCATCAAGAGGGCAATTGGGTGTAACAGGGACAAAGTTTACTGAGATAGAAGATAAAGGTCATAATTAGTGTGTGCAAGGGACCTGGCTGCTTTCTCCCCAGAACTGGCACAGCTCTTCTCCAGGTGGAGAAGAGCACCAGGATGGCAGTGAGGGCTCATCTCCCCTTGACATAGAAGTGGGATGTGTTGGCTTGGAAGGGACTGCAATGGCCAGCTCTGCAAGGAGCTGCTAAATCGTCAGACTTACATCCAATATTGTCCCTGGCCCAGTTTTCTCAAAACCAAACCCACATGAGGAAGAAGATGAGATCATAGTTAAAATCCTTATGAATGGCAGACTCCTTGGCATAGCAGGTTGTACATGTGCTAAGATTTGCTAACATGAAATCATACACAATTGAATTACTTTAATTGTTTTCTGACTTCCATGATTGTACATGTGCTAAGATTTGCTAACTTACTTTAATTGTTTTCTGACTTCCATGTCCTGCTCAACCATTAGTCTATGCATTTCAGACCCCAGTGAGCACAAACTGGTCCCAGTGTTTCCCCAGTACACCATGGCTGAGCCCTGTGCCCAGCAGCTGAAGGTCCTCCATGCCCTCTCTGATCTTGACCAGGTAATGAGGACTTTTATCTTCTGGACTTCCCCCAGGGCCTCCCATGAATCAAGCTCATGTATCAGCTTGTTCCAAGCACTCTGTGGTATCAGCAGGACCATCTTACCAAAATCACCCCTGATGTGTGGAAGTTTCCTGGTCTTTTGCCATGGCCAGGCTTCCTTCGAGCATAAAGGCTTGTGTTTTTTTGAGTGACTTGGCTGCTGCTTTCATAGTTCAGAGGCTCAGAAGTACAGGAGTCCCTCTCTGTTTCTTCCTAGCTCATTTGCTAGCACTGCTGATATTGGCAGATAGGTCTTGGTCCCACTAAATCTTTATATACTCACTGCATACAGATACAGGGTGGATTTGCAGCTTCTGCAAAATATCACCCGTCTCCGGATTCATCTGGTTACCTAAGGATATAAGGTTTTAAAGCAAAGCTGTTTTCTGTCATTGCATTAAAAAAATAAGGGCAAAAAATATTTTTAGGCATAACTTGGAGCTGGTTCCATCCTGCAGCTTAGACAGTGAGTGATCTCCTGTGCGTGCACCCTCTGGGCTTGGGGAGAAGCAAGGGGCACAAGTGCTGGAGGAATGGCTGGTGCCAGGTCTACCACAGGATGAAGACAGTCAAAGTGAAACCCAAAACAACTGGCTGAACCAAGAATTACACCGAGGTTTCCTGCATGGCATCCTGGGGCTTGGAGATGCTTCTCTGTATGACATTGCTCCCCGGGGATACAGAGTTTAGTGAGAGTAGAAGAGACCTGTGTGGAGCAGTGAATGACATCAGTGGCCAGATAAAACAGGGTAATTCTCTTTGACTCAAAATCCTGAGCACCAAGCCTGTGCTGGTCTGAGAGAGGCAGGGAAACAGGAAAAGCTGCATACCTTGAGCGCCATGTAGGAGCATCTCTCTTTGCCAACTTGTTTGACAAGCCATTGATGCAAATCATGATTTCTGGTTCTCTTTGTGAGAACTGCTCCTGCCCAGTGCTGCAAACCACTGTTGATGCACGGGCACCTTCCCTTGGCACCTGCCACCACAGCCATCACACAGTGTCACCTTGGCCCCTGTGCTGTCCCAGAGGGAGCGTGCTGGGAGGTTTGGTTGTTGACAACTGTCTTGCACAGGCAGCTTTGTGTGTAGGGTGCTCACTCAGGATGCACAGTGCCCCCATATTGGTGCAGAAGTGCTGGAAGGGTCACAGAAAGATGAGGAGGGCCGAGAAACTTTGTCAAGTATTGGCAAAGAGAGGAACCAGGGGAAACTGGAGGAGGGAGGGAGGATCCCAGCTAGCAAAATGCTATGAAGGAACTCAAATCATCCTGCAGGGGGTGAAGAAATTCACTAAGAAATGCAAACAAAAAGATAACAGTAGAATGTGGTCGAACACCCACCTCCAGGCACAGGGGAATGGGAAATCTGCAATGGGAAATGCTGGGAAGTGCTCTGTACTCAGCTCCCACATAATATTCCCTGGGCACCCACGTAACAACAGTGATGAAAACCTCATAAATAGCAAATCAGTTCACAGAAAACACACTTGTCAAAAATTTATCAAGCAAAATGTTTCCTAAAGAAGGTGTGGCGAGGAAGAGAGATTATGGCAAGGTTGTCTGTGGCTGTATGTGTCAGGTGTGGAAACAGACAGTGACATTTGCCAGCTGCTGATGACTAAGTCACACTGCAAGCCCTGTGCCTGGGCTATTTACACCAGCAGCTATGAAACAGGTTTGTTTTCATGCAGGTATGAGACTGATAGAGAGCACATGGTGCTATAACACATGCCTTTCCTTTCTGGGAGCATGGGAAGAGTTCAGCACAAGGCATGCTGTAGGAAAGAAAATATCTCGTAACTGAAAAGCAGATCTGGTAAATATTTGTCCTGAATGGACTGGGCAGTCTTTTCCTGTTGTGATTAAGAGGGAAAGGTCCTCTAACTTACTTTTTCTGAAGGTTCATCAGGAGCTGTAGTGATAAGTCAAGGAATAATGGGTTCAAATTGAAAGAGGAGAAATTTAATTTAAATATACAGAAGAAATTCTTTACTGTGAGGGTGGTGAGGCACTGGAACAGGTTGCCCAGAGAAGTTATGGCTGTCCCATTCCTGGCAGTGCCAAGGCCAAGTTGGATGAAGCATTGAGCAAACTAGTGAGAAGTGCTCTCCTTCCTTATGGAGGTGCACACCCATGCCTGGCAGTGCCCAGCAGGGCGTGCTTCATGCAGCTGAAGGGGTTGGCTTGTTTCTTCTCTGCAAAGGCCAGATCCACCATAGAAAAATCCAGCAGTGAGGCTCCTTCCCATGGCTCAAAAGGTGGGAAGAAGAGGTTTAATGTCCACTGGGATGTTGGTGCCCTTTTGCTCCAAACACAGGGTATGCCCAGTCTGGATCCTGCCTCCATCCCTGCCTTCATCCCACAGGTGTGGAGACACGGTATGTGGGACTGAACAGCAGTGACTGGTGCTGGCAAAGAGGAGCCAGGACAGGCTGAGAAAAACTGGCAGTGCCTGGGGGGTTTCCCTGCTTCCAGAAGCAGAGCATCAAACTTTTCTCTTGGAAGTAGAAATAACCTTGTTATTTTATGGTCAGTTACCCAAAGTGTGAAGCAGGAAAAAGTGCAGCTACTAAATCAAAAGTGAGGTGAAGACTCGGTGCCTGCTGAAAGGGTTAAGAAATGCTCAAAAATGCTCCATCTGTCTTTTGAGGTGGCCTCCCAAAACTCAGACTGTGCATGGCTTTCTATTCAAAGGATTTTCCTGCTGCTCTGACTTGCACTGTATCATCTGCTCTCACAAACAAACCAATTTAACTACACAGACGTGCTGTTTAATCGCTCTTCCTGGCACGCTGACAGTTCCTGCATGTGCAGATGAGTGGTGTCTCAGCTTTGCCAATGCAAATGCTCTGTCCTCCAAATTTCCAAGCTTTATTTCAGTCTGACGATGCTCAGTGGATACATATACAATTGTTACATTTTTTGTTTTCTCTACACTCTGTCTCTAGATGCCTAAAAGCACACTGCTATTTTATGAATCAGGCTTGGTGTATCAATGTATAGCAGAGCTGGGAGTTGCGCTCTTCTCTGAACATCTACTTTTGTTCATTGCAGCTCACCAAAAATTATGATCAAAGCACTGAATGCTGGCATGCACAATGAAAAAGAGTGCATTGGCTGTTTTTGTAAGGAACAATTGAGAGCAGCTTGCTTTGAAGTGAATTTTTGTCAGATTTTAAAAGGTAATTTGTTACTTGTGAAGCTTAAACAAATCCAGAATTAATGTAAGTGTTGAAAGAGAAACAAATACATATCTTTCACTGACAAGATTTTACAGAACACATATATTGAAAGGGAAAGAGACATAGAAAAGATAATAACATTACAGTGGAGGAATTGTGTTGCATACATTTTCTGTGTTGAACAAAATTCATTCTGAAATGGCTGCATTCTAAAAATGCTCACAAGAATCAGTCTGATTTCTAAAGACACTGAGGAGTCTGGAAATTATAACTTTATATATACCATTAATATGAAGCCAGTCGGTGCTAAGAAAACATCTTCTCAGCTCCTGCTCATCACACCTCTGCTCTCCTGGGCACTGCCTCTCTGATGTGGCAGAGGGACCCAGACTCTCCTGGCTACAGCCAGCAGGTCAAACTGTTTTTAACTGAGATTTTATCAGCCCTTGGTCTCTGGTTTAGACTCAGTTCCTCCACAGAATATCTGCAAATGGGACACAGTTGCATGAAGAGACTTCCATGACTGTAAGAAATTTTACTTGGAGGAAAATGAATCTGTTTTGTTGCACAGAGGCACCTGCTGGGCAGAGCAGGACCTGGAAGTTGTAGCCCTGTGGGCAGGACCCGTGCTAGAGCTAGCACTGATTTAGGGTTCACAGGTGGGATTTCAGTATTCCAAGCTTCACTACTGCAACTTTTGTCTTCCTGACCAGCTTCTCATGGTCCCATGGCTTGCTGGGGCTGTGGGCTCAGGAGTTCATGTGCAACCTCACTTGTGAGGCCATATTTACCTGTGCCTCTATCTCTCCAGATCTGGGTTTCCAGTTCTTCTCTCACAACTTGCATCCTCTTCCACAAACACACCAGCTGCTTTCTCCAGTTCCAATTACCTATCCACAGAATGTCCACAAAATGCGGAGCACACATCAGCACTTGCTGGGAGGTCCCAGGGAGGTGCTGCAATGCCCAACCACCATGGCATGAGTCAGGGTTGCCATGGCAGCCCCAGCTTTGAATTCTCCTGCTTTCATTGTTTTCAGCCTAGAATTTAGGATTAGTTTAACCCAAGTTTCTATCTATCTATCTATCTAGAGATAGATGGATAGATTATCTGCGTTTTTGATGATAATTACTGTTTACTTTTAGTGACTCATTCTGCTGCTTTTTCTCTTGATAGACTCTGGGTCCCAGAGGAAATTAAATTGTTCCTTGCTGCTCTTTCCAGTGCCCAGAAAGAGCACATGGTCAATATCTGTGAACCTGGGTGGACAGATGTGAGACAAAATTCTGAAATACACCTTCAGATTTTTTATGGAAAGAATCTACCAAAAATCTCCACTCACTGAACCACCTGCCCCATTCCTGAGGATGAGCTTTACTCTCTGGTGCAAGAAGTGGTGTCAACAGAGTACAGAGAGGGGAGAGAGGTGGCGGTGTGGTGGTGGTGGTAGCAGAGAGTTGTCAATGCAGGGTGGCAGTAAAAGCTGGAATAACAATGGTGATGGGGTCAAATGAGCATGATCTCTCCCAGATCAGGAGTATTTGCTG
Source organism: Onychostruthus taczanowskii (assembly GCF_017590055.1). Classification (NCBI taxonomy): domain Eukaryota; kingdom Metazoa; phylum Chordata; class Aves; order Passeriformes; family Passeridae; genus Onychostruthus; species Onychostruthus taczanowskii. Next base: position 7,897,342 of record NW_024498462.1, read on the forward strand.
ATATACCAAAGTGCTATATGTGGTAACCCCAGGGCACCCCAGAGGCTGCACTGCAGCTTGTCAGTGTTTAATCTCATTCTCTTTTCTGCTTTTTCCTTGACAGCAGGGAGCATGCCTTATTCTGCCATTGTGGTTTATGTGAAGGATAACTCAGGGTGCAGCAATTTCCTGCTGTACACTTCCATTTGTGCCTCTTTGCTGCTGAATATATGTCTTTAATTATAGGCAGTAGAAGCAATTTATTTGTTTAACAGTGGCCAGGAAACATACCCAGGGGAGATCTCTGAACATGACCACAAAGCTGATAAAGATTAATGTTAGGTGACAGAACACTGTATAAAGCTATTCTCACATTTGGGTCAATATCTGCTATTCATAGCATGAGCATTAAGTAAACCAATATCAGCTTATTATGTGCTATTATATTTAATGAAGTTCAGCATTTACTTTTCCTCTGAAGACTGCCAAGGACCACATTAACATTGTTGTGTGCTCTGGCAGGCAGGAGAGCAGTGTAGCACAGCAGTCACATCAGAGCTTTCAAAGGGCACTATGTGACCTCTATGTTTTATTGTTGGGCACAGCTAATGATATTTGAGTTAGTCCCCATTGCTAACACAGAATTCATTATTAGTGGGTATAAATCTCTTGCTACAGGTGTTGCTATCTGCCATGGAAGATAATAAAGACATCAGTAGTCATTTATAAAAAAAAGAAGCTCCAAGGGTATTGTTGATATTGTTGTGGTTTAGTCAACAGCTCCAGGTCCCTGCTGTGTTGTGTCAGAAATAACAAAGCAGCTCCTTTGCTGACCCCTGCACTTCCATTCTCACCTCCATTCATTTCCTGCATTGATTAAAAAGTAATAATAATCCCAGAAATATTTAGGAAGGGCAGAAACCCAGCTGCATCCTGCGCATGGTGGCCGATCTGTGTGTGTGTGTAAGCCCAAGCCAGGAAGCTCCTCACCCCCCTGAACAGCTGCCTCCACAAGGCTGCTTCCAAATCCCTGCAGCTTGGCAGGATTTCTTCCTTTATCCCTTGGCTGTTCATTACCTCTCCCCTGCTCACCGACCACTTCAGCCACGTGGCACCCATTCTGTGGGGTCTCCAGGGCCAGGACTGCCTCCTGCTTCCCCTGCATTGCCCTGCTCCAAGGTTAATCCAGAGGCTGAAGATCCCCAGTACTAACCACCATGAAAAAGAAACCAAGTCATATCCAGCAATAACTTCTGTGGAGAAAGAGGAGTTTACCGGGAAAGTCTGGTTTTCTGTTCAGTGTGTTGAGTCACACTGTGGTTCTGGGGGAGCTGAAACCACTCTGGGAATTCTTCAGGCTGGCTAAAAAGAGCCTGATTTATTGTGCTGAGGAGCAAAACCATCTCTGGCTGTGGGTAATAAACAACCATTTATGGAGGCACAGAAAGCAGTGATGTTAAAGAATACAAAAATGAGTGTATTTCTTAGTGCCAGATATTCAAGGGAGCCAAGCCATGGAGCACTTCAGATGCTGCAGGACAGCACTGCTAAGCTCTAGACCAGCACCTTGCTGGACCAGCATCTGCACCAGCATGGGGCAGATTGAGGGTATTCAGCCCCACTGAAGATGAAGAAAACACCTATAGCTACCAGAAGATAAAGAGGGAGCTGCACTGAACCCCTGCGAAAGAGGAACATCTGCTCCAGAGCAGGACCAGCATCCTGCAGAAATGTTTTTCCCATCTAGGGGAAATTGTCAATATTTTAGACTTTTCCAGCCCTTATCAGCTAAAAATTCAAACTAAGGAGAAATTAAAATCTCAGACATTATGTTTTGAACAGAAGGCCTTAAATTATGCAGCCTAACAGGCAGAAGGAGTGACTGCAAGGTCTTTGTTTAGATCTTTGTTCTAAATTTAGAGCTTTTACTGGATGTAAATAAAATCCTTGTAGTTGCTTATATACAACAATTTTCCTTCTCTTGGTTAATATTGGGAGAGTTAAATATGTATTACTAACTAATTGAAATGTCATAGTCCTAGATTAAACTCATCTAGTGGAATGAAATTAAAGGTTTCTGCTCCTGGTTTAGAAGAACTCAGTGTGAATATTTTATAGTAGCAGCAAAGCCAGAATTACAGGTTAAGGTCCCAATCTGTGTGCAGGACTAACACCTGGAAAACAGAAACAGTTTGAATTTTAGAAGCTCAAACCAAGAAGCAATGAAGGAAAAGTAACTTATTTTAGATCCAGTGTTCTCCTGGAAGGAAGCAACTCTTGCTAAATCCCTGGGCTCTGATGGCTTAGGGCTGGGGGTGCATCCCAGGGATGATACCTGTACCCTTTGTGGGTCTGATATTTTCACCCCAGATATCCTGCAGTGCTTGATTTGGTGGGACTGGTCAAGGCTTGCAGCAAAGCAGCAAATGCTGTGCAATAACCCTGTCTTTCTTGCTGTGATTTAGGAGCTCATACCCACAACAATCACTGCCCTGCCAATGTTTATAGCACACCGAAGGGCCAGAGTTCTGGCAAGTGTTCATTTGGTTAGGGAAAGAAACCCCACACATATAGCTGTGTGTGACTGTGCATCACGTGCTGCTCACAGAGGCTGCCCAGAGGCTGGGCACCCCTCAGGTGGGTGTTCTGTGGGAACAGTGGGGTGTTCAAGGCCTGCCCTCCCCATTCTGCCAGCTCTGGCTCTGCCAACAGTGGGAGGGAAGCAGTCAGGAGTGGAGGCTAGAGAACAGCCTCCTCCAGAATTTTCTGTGCCTCAGATGACCTGGGAAAAAACAAGAGGGCTACTTATGTCTGCTTCCATATTTAGTGCAGGAGGGAAATGCCCTCTTCAGCAGGAAAGCAGCATGCTTGACCTTCCTTTCTGTGGGTCCCAGCATGCAGAACATCAGTGACCTTCATGAGAGTGGGGAGAAACACATCACTGCTGAATTTTGGGGAGAACATGGCACATTTGTCGCTGTTGGTCTGGAGCAACCAGGAGCCTTTCACCATCTTCAGTTCTGCAGTGGGATCCTCCTTTCAAACTTTTGACTGGGCAGTAGTTGGTGGTTATGGGAGGAAGTGGCAAAAATGCTCACTGCTGTGCTGATTTGATTTTAAATTTTCACCTGAGGAATGCCGAGTCAAAGCTGCCTTTCTCCTCACATGGATCAAAACCACTCTGCAGCGTTCGATGGCAAGGTGCTGTTCTCAGCTGGCTTCTGCTTAATTTCCTATTCAGCCCCTCAGCCAGCTCCATAACATGCCAGCAAGTACAATTTCCCATTTCCTTCCTCAGCTCATCCTGAAAGGGACAATAAATAACAAGAGGAGTCCTTTATAAGCAGATATGAAGTACTCACTTCCGCAACCTGTTACTAAACTTACACGGTAATTTGTTATCAGGATATCTGTTGGCATGAGCAGCACTTGGACAGGTCTGTACTACAGTGTCTCACTTCTCAAACTTCAAGGTTTCCTTGCAGCAGTGTCCTTCCGTTCTTCCTCCTGGAGGTGATTCTCCTCAGCTGATGGAGCTGATCAGGAAATGAACAGAAAAAAAAAAAAAATCCAAACAAACGCATTTTATGTGAAAAGATCAAACCAAAGGTTGACATTCTTAACCGGGAGAGGGAGATTTAAGAATCTTTTAAATACACCTTTTTTCAACAGCTGGTCCTGAAACGACCGATAAATATCCTCTTTCCACAGCTGAAAAGGCAGCCCAAAGGCGCAGTGGCTCAATGCCCAGCGCTGCCGGGAAGCCGCAGCCCCATCCCGCACCGAGCCCCATCCCCGGTCCCGGATGCTCCGCCGGGGCTGAACCCGCTATTAAACAGCGCTGCAGGGCGCTGGGAGGGCAGCAAAGGCCCTGCGGGGGGAAGCGGGGCCGGGAGAGCAGCGGGGACAGCGCGGCTGCGGCCGCGTCCCCAGAGGGTGGCGCTGGGGCCCCGCCGTGCGCAGCCGGCAGCGACCGGCCCGGGCCGGTGTCACCGGGCAGCAAGGGGCGAGGGGCCGGTGTCACCGGGCAGCGAGGGGCTCCGGGCCGGTGTCACCGGGCAGCGACCGGCCCGGGCCGGTGTCACCGGGCAGCGAGGGGCTCCGGGCCGGTGTCACCGGGCAGCGAGGGGCGAGGGGCCGGTGTCACCGGGCAGCGAGGGGCGAGGGGCCGGTGTCTCCGGACAGCGAGGGGCGAGGGGCCGCTGTCACCGGGCAGCGAGGGGCGAGGGGCTCCGGGCCGGTGTCACCGGGCAGCGACCGGCTCCGGGCCGGTGTCACCGGGCATTGAGGGGCTCCGGGCCGGTGTCACCGGGCAGCGAGGGGCTCCGGACCAGTGTCTCCGGGCGGCGAGGGGCTCCGCGCGGTGTGCGCTGCCCCGGGTGCCCGCAGAACCCTTCGGTGAAGCGCAGCGGCTGCGGGGACTCCCCAGAGCCTGGCTCCCCTGGACTGAGCCGCGCAGTGAAGCCCCGGTATCAAATCCCGCTGGACGCTTTGGGCCGCTACTTCCCCTGCATGGGCACGGGTTTGATACTCCATGTGGAAGGCTTGCCGCTGTATCCAACGGCTAAAGGCATCCTTAGGGGAAAATTAATCATGCTACATCCCTGGAACTGTTCAAGGCCTGTTTGGATGGGCCTTTGAGCAACCTGGTCTTGTGGGAGGTGCTCATAGCAGGCAGATTGGAACTCGATGGTCCTTAAGGTCCCATCTGACTCGAATCATTCTGTAATTCTGTCTCCACTCAGGGATTGGCATAGAAATCAATTTAAAGCCATTTATTTGCCTCTGCATGGGAGCTGAGCTTAAGCATGCTCATTCCCTTGGGACCTTATCTTGCTTATCTTTGCAGCAGTTCTCAGGGGTTGTTTTGATCATCTCTGCAAGAAATAAGACTGTGGTGGCTTTCTCCAGCTCCTTTGGTTCTTGGGTACTAGTTGAAAGACTGGATATAGCATATCTGCAATAAAGCAAACTGAGATCTGCCGTGCGCCTGGTTGACTTGGCTGGTCTCTTTCCTACTTGAAAAACGCATAAAGCCCCCAGGCTCTCCTGTGCAGACATTCCACAAAGGCTGAGAGGCAAAATCAATTTTAAATGGATTAACTCTTATGAGTGTACCTCTGTTTTCTTGAATATGTATCACAGAAAAATTTAAATAGATTAAGTCCTGTGAGTTTAGCTCTGTATCCTGAATGCCTTGGAATTAAGGAAATCTTGTTTTATATCTGTGGAAGGACCGTGATTCATCGCACAAAGCAGGGGTCTAGCACAGGCAGTGTCTCTTGGAAAGAGCTTGCTGTGTTGCTTAGGTTGCTGTCTGGTGCTTATCTCCTCTCACTGTGTCTTAAAGCAGAACAAACAACATTTCACTGCCCCCTTCCTCAGGCAGCAGTGGAAGGGCATTCTGGTTCAACAGAAAAGCACTTTTGCTTCTGGGGGAATGACTTGGATGAACATAATACTGTGGGGATACAAGTGCAATGGAAACAGATCCCCCTTCCTTGGGGCTGGAGCAGAGCAGGGCCTGGGTAGCAGAGGCAGGAGGTGTCTGGTACTGGGTGCTGTGCTGAGGATGGCACCCACAGCTCATCTCCCCCTCGTGCCGTCAGAGTTTGGGGGTCTCCACGGCACATGGCACTGCTGCAGGGGACTGAGCACGTGTGAATGCAAGGGTCACTCTGCAGGCAGGGGGATGTCTGCTGCTGGAGCCCTGCAGTCCTGCTCCCTTCACAGCCAAAGCAGCATAAGGCCCCCAAGCATTTGGCCCACAGGCTGCTGGAGCTTTGTCTGAATATCTGGAAGGCAGTTTGCAAAGCCATGGAGACCTGTCCCTCCCTGGCACAGTGCTTGCTGGGCAATGCTGGCACCAGGAGACTGGGCACTGCTGCAGCCCATGGAGCAACGTTCCAGCTGTCCCATTGGGCAGATAAGCCTGCCTGTGCTGGCCTGGATCTGCAGCTGCTGTAGGCAGGGACCCTGTTCCACACTCACAGCTCCCTCTGGCCATTGGGGCCACCACCTCCAATAGGGTTCTGCTCACTCACTGCTTGTAAAGACAAGACAGGATCTGCCTGTCTTGCAGATTTAAACTCCTCATTTGTTTTTACAACAGCCAAATGAGCAGCTGACTCTACCAAGGCCATAAATAAAGACTTGCCTGTTTTGTTTTGAGTATACATCCCAGACCAAAAAACTCCATGCTTGCAGCACAAATAAATATGTCAAGGAACAGAAGAAAACAGTTTAAGAGGTATCTGTGTATAAAAATCCCAATGAGTAACTGCTAGTATAAACTTTGAAAAAAAGGAACCAGATCCTTCTAGGAGGAGCCACAGCTGGATGTGCAGGGGGCAGCTGCCCAGGACATCAGCCTCCAGAAAGATTGAGGGCTCAGAAACACTATCTGGACCCTGAGCACCTGCAGTTTGCAGTGCTATCCAGCAGGAAGCGTGATGCACCCTGCTAGCTTGCAGGAAAGCAAATACTGACATTTTGGAGAAACTTGTAAATAGCATCTTAGATAAGACTTTATTTAAGCAGACAGGACCTTTATGCTCACAAGCAATGTGGAATCCAGTAAAGACCAAATGTCAGACTGTAGCCTTAAAAGAGCAAGACAAATGACCACAGTAAAGGACATGTTACAGTAAGTAAATCTGAAATCAGCAGCTTGGGGGAAATAGAAGCTCATCCAGTACTCACATCTCCCCCTCCCCATGGTGCAAGGTGCAGGACATGCAGCAGAAGCCAATTTAGATGCTTGTGTTACATTGGCAGCCCTGAACCAAAGGCAGAAGATTGCTCCCCCTTCCCCAGTCTGTGGCAGTGCTGTCACTGTGTTGCCTCGTGGCACACGCAGCTGTGCCACTGTTTCCCACTGAGCTGCTCCAGAGCAGAAAAGCAGTGTTCCCTCAGGAGCAGAACCGTGGGGCTCGCATGGCAGCCCCCAACGCTGAACACGGCAATGCATCCCCTGGCACTGGCTGAGAAAGGCAGGCACTCACCTACCCATGGGGGGTCTAAGCTGGAAGGAGCCTCTCTTTGTGAAACAGGAATTGCAGAGCATACTCTAAATCAAAAGGGGCAAGGTGGAGCATGGCATCAAGGTTTTTGGCATACTTTGTGCCTGGGTGGTGCAGTCCTGGCTGGATGCACTGGCAGGGCAGGGAAGTGCACTCCATGCTTTGCCAGCCATTCACTTGTGCCTCTAGCTAGCACTAAAAATAGGTCACTTTCATCAGCCTCAAGTTCATCACCAAAAGAGAGCAAGCAGATTTAATTCGTTTGAATGCAGCTTCCTCTAGTCTTCAGGGGGAAGATGTGAGGCTGGCTTTTGCTTTTATTATTTATCTCAGAGGGAAACCTTTGGGGTAGAGTGGCAAGGCCAGGTGGGGACTTCTGATGGCAACTGTGACAATCTGTCCTTTTTCCTGCTGATGAGGGTCAGGCCAGATGCAGCCCTGTCTGTGTCAGCAGTTCTGCTGCATCCAGGGGTTACACCCGTGCTCAAATTACTTCCCATTAGTTAAAAATGGAATAAAGGAAGCTCAGTGAGGCTGAAAGCCCATGCAAAACCTGCACAGCATGGGGAACTGTCCACATTACAGGTAGAAATGATTGTTCACCTCTGTGTAGGTGGTGGCCAAGTCAGAGACTTTCACAGCGGGTGACTGTCCCAGAACCATGGTCTCAGCAGAAAGTATAGATCAGTCAGTGTTTTACACTATTTAACTTGGGTGCTGGGAAAAGCAGCTTGTCAGGAAACACAGTTTGTATCTTGTTGGATGTATCTGGCCCTCAGGAGATTGAAATTCAGGCTCCACTGTCATCTCAGCCACTTGCATTTGATTTACTCCTTGGCCAGGAATGATTTATGTATTTCTGCCTATTGCAGTTCATTAGATCTAAATAACAACCATCTTGCTTCAACCTGAGGGCTCATCCAATTCTTTATGCTGATGTACTCTGACACAAAGTCAGTCAGGAATGTGAAACGATGGCAATATTTGCTTTGAGCCCACTAATGTGAAGTGCTCTGGCATGGAGCTGTGCCTGGTTGCTCAGCCCAGGGCCCTCTGGTGCAGAACAGGCACCCCGGCACAGCACCATGGCCCAGGTCAAGGGGAGCACCAGGGCTCTGGCTCAGGGACTGGCTGCTATAACACAGATAACACCACAGTTATCTCTTGTGGGAGAATACCAATGGGGTTTTTGCTGTTTATTTGCTGTGGGACAGTACTAGCAACAAGAACCCACAAATTGTACCTGGCTGTAAAAAGACTAAGGCAGCTCTGCAGGGTGACTTCAGGAATCATGGAATATGACATTACATTTTCTGTAATGTGACAAAGGCACCCATACCCTCTTCCAAATGTCCTTCCAAATATCCTGGTGAGCTGACACCCATCCATCGCCACCATACTCTGGTCCTCTGCCTCAATGTCCACCAGCAAAGCTCAAGCCTTAATATGTAGGTTCAGCCTAAACAGCCTCATGGGAGCTGAGAGCTCTCTCAGGGCAGCTCTTTGCTCAGCAAAGCTCAGCAGTGATGGGCACAGGTCACTGGGCATGTGTTGGGCCTTTGTTAAATGTCAAATTCAAGAAAAAGAAAGAGTAAACTGGGAAATCGCAAAGATTTTCAGCACTGCCCTGGGACAGAAATCGTGACTTCCCAGGGCTTGCTCAAAACAAAGTTGCACCATCTTCTCACATATGTGTAGATTTGTTCTGTACTCTTGCAATTGCACCTTTTAAGAGCAAGTAAAAAACTCAACATGATTTTAAAAAAACCCAACACAACCCAAAAAAATTAATCCTGTCTGGTAGCTCGGAAGCTGCTGCTCTGGAGGAGAATGACTCGTCATTATCTGCAGAGCAACAGCTTGCCCTGGCTGTTGGGGGGATTACAGGGTGATGCTCTGGTGACGCTCAGGGTGAATTGATCTGCCCTTCTGGGTGGGAGGTGAAGTGTATGTAGCGTGTGTCCTAAAGTGCACCAGGAGCAGGTCAGCCCTGCTGATTGGAGCTTTTCTCCCAGTTTGGCTCCTTGTACATCCCTGTGTCACTCTCTGCAAGGTCCCACCAGCCCTTGTATCTTTTTTTCCCCACCCACAGCGAAGAGCAGAGCTGGCCTTAGACCACGGCCATGTCAGGGGACTGGGTGTCCATCCCACGGGGCTCGGGGCACGGAAAAACCCCAAACACCCAGCAGCATCCAGGAGCAGCAGATGGAATTGCTGCAGGGAGCACACTGCTGCCTGAACCCTCCCATTCCCAGGGGTAACACCGACGCTGATAAAAGACAATTTCCCACACATTCTGCAGTTTACATAGTGATTAGCTTCTATGCTAATTCCCATGGGGAGGCAGCTGAATTATAACTGGATATATGACGTATCAAGGGCGTAACTTAACTCTCAGAAGCCTTTTCTGAAGCAGATGAGTATCTTGATTACTCTGTCTGCATTTCTAGCCAAATGTTTGTTGAACAAGGCGTATTCATATCTAGATCCAATGCGCTCCCTCCTGCTGCTGCGGGTGCTGAGGCAGCAGCTCCAAGCCAGGGAGAAGCCGGGAGGTGCAGGTGTGTCCAGGAGCGGCTCGCCAGCCCTGCTGCTTGTGGCCACCGGGAATGCACCGGGAGACACAGGGGCACAGCTCTGCTCCCTGATCCTGCTCACAGCCACTGGGGTTTGAGATATGGACAGCTGTTTGGGGTTTTTTAAATGTGTTTTTCTAAAATTCCTACACAGTACTGTGGGAGTTTTAATTCACGTTTTTCTGATAAATTTATCAAGTAATGTATTTTTTTTTTTAAAACCATGTACAATTTAAATTAACCTTTGTGTATGTTCTGAAGGGAGAAATGGAGGGAAAAGAGGAAGGGGAAAATTTGACGTTCACTCTCCCAGCAGTTGCAGAGCTTTTTGGCCAGTAAGTGATGTTGGGGGCACAACTGGCAAGGGCGGGCTGGGAACATCCCTCTAGACCTGAAGTGTCTTCCTTCAGGCCAAGACAGACCTGGAAGACCACCCCAGAGAGCTCACCCTATCCAGAGGAAGCACCTCTCAAAACAAAGCCCACTGCAGGCGCTGGCGGCTGCGCTCAAAGCCCAGCTCTGTCTCCCAGAGCGTCTGGGGCAGCATCTCCCTGCAATCAGGGAGAGATTAAATTTTTCTGATAAATTTATCAGGTAATGTAATTTTTTTTTTAAACCATGTACAATTTAACTTAACCTTTGTGTATATTCTGAAGGGAGAAATGGAGGGAAAAGAGGAAGGGGAAAATTTGACGTTCACTCTCCCAGCAGTTGCAGAGCTTTTTGGCCAGTAAGTGATGTTGGGGGCACAACTGGCAAGGGCGGGCTGGGAACATCCCTCTAGACCTGAAGTGTCTTCCTTCAGGCCAAGACAGACCTGGAAGACCACCCCAGAGAGCTCACCCTATCCAGAGGAAGCACCTCTCAAAACAAAGCCCACTGCAGGCGCTGGCGGCTGCGCTCAAAGCCCAGCTCTGTCTCCCAGAGCGTCTGGGGCAGCATCTCCCTGCAATCAGGGAGAGATTAACGTGGGATGGAGCACTGAGCTGCGGTGTGGAACAGCAGAAGCCCTTTCAAAGTGCTGGGTTACATCATAAAACTTTAGTCACTGATGAAAACAGGGAGGGATAAAAATAGCACAGTGTGTGTGTAACATACTGTGGCACATCTGGTTACGAGTCACTTTTAGGACAGACTTTGTTTTGAAGGAGTGGGACCTCTAATGTTGTTTGTGAATCATTTGCAGACAGGCTAATAGCAAGGGAAACAATTAGAAAATCATCTGAATACAAGTGGGTACAAGGAACTCTATATATGCTACAAATACATGTATTTTGGCAGTGGAGATTTAAGAGAATTGCATCCACATCTGATTTCCAAAGAATTACTAAGTACTTATTTTTGTCAGCCGATTCTCCTTAGGGAATTCTTAAGGGAAAAACATCCAAGGGGCAGCGAAACAGTGTCTCAACAAACTCCTGAAAAGACAAGCTGTGATTTCAAAGTTAGAGGAAACATTTCAAAAGGTACAGTCAGTACCTGCCAAGTGCTCAGGTGTGTCTGGATTTCCACCAGCCTCTTCTCCCTTGGCTCCCTTGGGGCTCCCTAAGCAGACAAGGGGTTCACACGGACCAGGAGGCTGGGATGTGTCCAACCCACAGTGGCCACACACACGGAGAGCTGCAATAAAGGCAGAGCTGGGTGTGACCTGACCACTGCTGGCTCTGCTTTCCCCAGCATTTAGAGGCTCTTAAACTCTTTGTTATCACTGGGCTCTCAGAGGTGTCAGCAGTCTAGTGCAGAAAGTGGGACGGATGTCCCCAAAGACATGGACTCTTTTTGCTTTGAATTAAGGTCAAATAAACAGAATTAAAGACCATCTGGCTGAGGGATTGCAGGGGAGCAATCCAGCAGAGAAAACAAAGGTGAGGTGATAATGTTAGTGACAGTTTTTGAGCAGAAAGGCCCCGAAGGTTCTGTCTTTGTCCTAATTTTACACTGTTGGTCTCATACCCTTCCTTGTATCCTGAGGAGCATTATTACAAGATATAAATAGCTGTGGCTGAGAACAGAGCAACACCTTTGTCTCCTCAGTGGCAGAGACCATAGTTATGGAGCATTAAGCAAGCAAAAACCAAATAACCTGAAATAATAAGCAAAACTGATGAGTTTCGTTCACGCTTGTAAACACAATTACATTCTGTGATGGTACCTGTACTTTGAAATGAATCTCAGTCTAAAGCTGATGAGGATGAGAAGGGACCACTCTTCCCTGAAGTCCCTGTGAGCCCTGTGCAGATGCCCAAAGCAGCAGAGCCCAACCCCTACAATGCTCCATTCTCCTCAAAGTGGGCAAATGCTTGGAACAGAGATGTGAAAACATGAGAGCAACTTGAAACACTTCAAATTATTACAACCCCCCAGTGTGGATGGAGCTCAGAGCGGGTGGATGGCTGCAGGGCAGGAGCCTGTTGGTGCCTGTGGCCATTGGCTTAGCCATGCCTGAGATGAGCAGGACAAGAGACATCAGAGATCAGAGCATAATCTAGGTCAGAATCTCAAGCCTGATGCACTACATCCTGTTTCTGACATCCTGCATTTTTCTCTGTAGCCTTGTCCTTACTTCTGTTGGTTACATCTGTCCTACTTGTTGGACTGTGCACTTTTAACTCCATTTTCTTTTAAAAATTGCAAGGAATTCCTATTTGAGAGCATAGCCCCAAAAGCTGAAGCTGTGGCATAGAAACTAAAAACTTTTGTAGAAATAATTTTTAAATGTCATATTACAGGCCAAGGCTGTAGAAGTAGCAAGAATTAGCAAAGTCCCTGGTGAAGGCCTCAGCATAGTCTATAAAGTTTCTTGATGATTAGCCAGCAACTGGAAAAATGGTTCCTGTTCCAACAGTGAAGCAAGACATACTGAGCAAGTTTTGCTCTTTAATATAAAGTTTATTTTTATACTGCTGTGATCTTCTTTAAACCAGGAAACAGGAAAACAGGAATAACTAGGAAAACCAGAAAAATGGCTAGAAAATGTTCAGCAGTGGCACAGCTGGACCTGTGGTGTTTTGAGAATGAAAGTGGTACAAGTTTCATGAAGACACAGCTTCTTCTGTGACATTGATAGAGCTGGAAGAACCAACACACTTTGCACAGATAATCCACACTTCAAGTTTAAAACAGCAGATATAGTCCTCAAATGCAAATGGAGAAGTGTGCTGGGCTAACTGATGGTGATGGGCAGTGGAAATGTCTGGAAAAAGAGAGGTCAGTCCCCACAGAGCAGCAGCCCTGTGTGGCAGGGGATGTGACAGGGCAGCTGCGCTGCACCCACACTCACAATTTCACATGGACACGTAATACAAACAAAGCCTGGTCAGAGGGCCACATCCCTGCTCTGCAGATGGTTTCAAAGCTTTGGGAAAAACCTTTAATTTTTCCATAGGGAAATGTGACTGTTCCTCCTGGCACAGCTGCTAGAGCCCTCCTCCTCCTCCTCCTCACATGCAGCTGGGGGTGCAGGGGAAGGGCCCTCTCCTCCTGCTGCAGCTTGACGGGACAGGGATGGAGCAGGGACAGATGTGGAGACTGCAATTGCACCTTGTGGGAAGCAGCTTCTGCAAAGCCCAAATATCCCCTATTGCCCCTGGTGAGCAGCAGGTTCACATCAGCTGGTAGCTGTGACAGCGACCTCTCCTCTCAAATACTACAGGAATCTTCTGGCAACAGGTTACTCTCCTTTGTGAAAAACAAAAGCTAGAGACTATTTTTAACATTTTGATTTCAGAGGTCAGTATATTCAAATATTTATTGAATCTCCACTCTTTCATAGGTGTGCCCATTTATTTATAGCTGCTTCATGTTTCTGATTGTGTTTTCTCCCATTCTTATTTTGTTCCAGCTAAAACAGCAACTTTTACAACCCTCCTCTGCACATTTTCCATGTTTGCATTACACAGAGTAACTGAGAACAACAGCACTCATGGTGAGAACTAAATCACTCCTGGACGAGTGGATGCAGTTGCTGTAGCAGAAGTTTGTACTAAATTGCTGTTTGTGAGGGACCAGGTCTTCCACTGGTTTCCACAGTCACCAGAACCTCTCACTTATCAGCAAGATGTCAGGGAGGCACCACAAGGCATCCTCGCTGCTCTTCTCTCTGGGGTGCTACATGCCCAAAAACCCCAAAGGCAAAGGGATGGGTGAATCAATTACCTGTTTGTTTCTGACATTTATGTTGTATTTGGCAGCACCAGGATGGAGTGACATTGCAAAAGGGATTGTGACAGTGTAACCCGAATCTACAAGCTGGAACAAAATAAGAATGGGAGAAAACACAATCAGAAACATGAAGCAGCTATAAATAAATGGGCACACCTATGAAAGAGTGTAGATTCGGGTTACACTGCCACAATCCCTGGTTAGACTCAGGGCTCACCTGGAAACCCTTGCCCTTATGTTATCCTCATTAAAATATAGGAAATGCACCTGGCCAGCAGTGCCAGCATCAGGCAGTGGTTTGAACACGTGTCACTGGAACAAGGTCCATGTCTCTGTGACCTGCCTGGGAAGTTGGACCAGGCTCCTGGCAGGGTCTCCCAGAGCCATGGGTGAAGACAGAGACAGGGGAGAGAGTCGATCAGTTATTTCAGAGGTATGGTGGACCATCAACTTTAGAGTGAAACACTGAAATTTCATTTTCATGTCTTTCCACTTAGCTGCAGGCTACAATTCAATTAAAATTCAGATGCATTGTATTGAAGTGCAATTCCTCACTACCCCTCAGGACCTGCATAGTAAAAAGCAGGCAGCATCCAGCATACCTGCTGCATTCCCAGGCATCAGCAGCACAGGCAACAAGGAAAGATGTGGTGAGGCAGAAGTAGTAATTCTTTTTCAGACATCCTGGGCAATAATGTGGCAAGAATGTGGTAAAAATTGTTGCTGTCAGAAATGTGCATTTTTAATGATAAGTCTGCTGATGAAAAAAATAGTCACAGGAAGTACCTCAAGGTCTTTGTTCTCCCAAAGAGCCCATGGTATTTGGGAACTCCCTCTGGGGTACCATGCACAAAGAGTTCATGCAAGGAGTCTAAAGAAAGGGTTAAGTAGCTCTGCCTTGAGGCAGAGAAGCTCTGAGGGTGGATATGATTTTTCTCATTTAATGAGAATCCTCATTCCATTTTTTAATAAACTGGCTCTCTGCCAGGAGGACTCACAGAGAAGGCACAACCCCCCACTGGGACACATGGACTGACCAGGAAATGAAGTTGACTATTAAAAATATTACATGTATACTAAAAATAATTTTAAAATATGCACTAAATTCCTCCCTGAATTAAAAAATAAACAGCAAAACCAAACCCAACTCCAAAGCTATTGGGCATCACTGCATGCCCAGGATGGCTCTGAGCATCCCAGCAGGATGGAAACTGTGCTGCAATGGCTGTTTCCCCCAGCTTCACATCTGCCCACATAAGGAAAGTTGACTGTTGCTGCTGTGTCCAGGACATGTGAGTGGAAAGAAACAGCAAAAGCTCCTCTGCCAGATAGTGGCAAGTGTGCCAAGGCAGGGAAGGGAGGCAGAGGTTAAATGGGTGTGATACAATACACGCAGACACAACAGAGTGTGCAGTGTCCTCAGGAAGGCACCCGGGATCTTCCTGAGGAATCAAGTGATCCTGCTCAGCTGTGGAATGGCAAAAGACCATAAACTGCATCCTTTATCATGGACTAGACAGGACAGCCTGCAAGGCATAGCCTGTGGACTGTGTGCATTGCAACCTCTGCTCATGAGGGGAAATGAAGAACCAGTTTTCTTTTCCCCTCTCTGTCCGACCACCCAGATTAGAGCTTCCCTAAGGATATCTCTCCCTGGCACTGAAGGGATTGCTAGAGAGCAGATATCTGGGGCACTTGAAAGAAAATGGAGTATCAGCCTCATAATGCTCCACAAATTCCTAGCTGTGCAGGCTCCAGTCATCACATAAAAACCACTGTCACAGATCCCAGACAACACAACCCTGGAGAAAAGACACTCAGGACTCACTCCTGTGCCTCTGGTTTTACTGGCACAAAGAGGAGTACTCGCTGTGCTTGCTTGTCAGGCATTCACAACTATTTCCAGGAGCCTTTCAAGGATATTTTGAAAACACTTTCTATATAGTTTCATGGAAATAATTTTCAGTGATGTGTTGAGCCAAATGAAGTGCAGCTTCACTGACACAGGCACCCCATTTTATTGTGTTGTTTTTGATACTGTGTTTCCCTGTTTGGTGCAAGGGTCTGCTACTATACCCCATGGACTGATGCTCTGTGGGATATCCACCCAATTCTTCAAGGGCAATGTTTACAGGCACCAGAGCCTGCAGCTGGGGCCAGCAGTAAATAAGGAGCTTCCAAAGCAATTGGCTGGGTTCACCTCCACTATTTATCCTGCTGCCAAACACCTATAATTTCCCTGCCAATACTGATGACCTGTTATTTACAACCCCCACTTTATGCTAATTTATTTGATCTCCTTGAAGGGAGACACACTGCTGAGAACCTCTGCCATAACACAGAGAATCAAGTTTGATATTAAAATAGTATGTCCCCACTGCCCCCACAACAGCAGGGTTTTATCAGTGTTGGGACACAGCCAGGAGAGCTGATGGTGATCCAGGTTTCTGTCAGTACTGATACTCTTTGCTGTGCCCTCTCCCATACACAATATTTAGGGTAAACTATTGAGTGATACAGAACATGTATTTGCAGGTTCATGAAACTTCTACCTGGCATTATGCTGTAAAGAATATGGACTAGAAGTACTGAAACCCTGATACTACACTCTGATTGTTGTTGTTTATGATCAAATATCCCTCTCTAAGCTAAGCCCTCTTAGAAAGGTCCTGAAGAGAGTAAATCTCTGTTGTCAGCATGGACATTTACAGGCAGAACTTGCATAGTCTGTTCAGGAGCTAGGCTGTAAACCTTTCAAGGAGCTCAGCCTGTTTCTTTTCCAATACATGCTGTGTTGCATTTTTGTTTCTTTTACTTTCCTTATGCAATTTAGACAGGAATTCAGGATCAGTTGCCTCTGCCCTCCCTGCTGCAACAGCTTTTGGTGTTACCTATTCAGGATGCAGTAGCTGAAATATTCTCCTGTAGATAAAGTATTGGACTGAATCTTTGTTTTCTCTCCACAGTCATTATCCTTGTACTGCATAGAAAAATAGACACAGACTTGCACTGCAGACATGGCTCAAAACTTAGGATTTATATCCATGCAGCTACTGCAGTAAAATTCCCTGTAATGAGCTAGCTGGTGTCACTGGGCTGTGCTGATGCTGTGCACACTGCAGCATCTCAGTGGTGCAAGCAATTTCACAACAATTTGTTTATCTCTGTAGACATAAAACCTTCACTGTTGCTGCTGCAGTGCTGGTTAGCTTTACTAGAGGTGTCTGAATCAGCCTCAGGGCAGATTCCCTTGCCTTTGGGAATATCGTGATGAGGCACTATGTTTTAACCTGTGGCAATGTGAAACTTTTTTTTTAAGTATTGTTTTGGAAAATGGGCACTGGGTAGTCCTGTGCAGTTCTGTCCACATTTTGGCATGGCTCAGAAGGTTCACTAGGGTGCTTTACTGGTGGATGAGCTCAGCTGATGAATGGAGTCATTCCACACCACTGCCAGTCACTAAATTTGCTCCACTTTGAACCATTGAACTGCTCGTGCTTGGAGATGGATTTGTTAATGTATTTCCTGACAGTGATCAATAATTTATTTTATATTCATTGTGATCTCTAGCTGGGAGTGAACCCTAAAGACAGATTGCTTTGATATAAGAACTATCAACTGCTGCACAAAGCCCATTTAGCAGCTCACTTTGTGGAGAATGAGAGCACACAGTTGTTTTCACTGCTTTTGTGATGTTAGGAGTGGTCAGAGGCAGCTCTTCTGCCAGGACATGGCCAGGTTGTGTCACACCCAACTTTGATCAGATCCTACAACTTTGAAATGAGCAGTGCTCCACAGATCAGCATGAGTGTTTGCAAGAAACAAGCAAAATACAGCCTTTATTACCTTTCTTTTTGTGATAGGAAAAATAATACACAACAGAAGTTAATCTCTTGTTTTGATATTGCAGTGATAAATGATAACTTATTAAGACATACAGCAGTTTCTAGAATTCCACATTTTCTATCCTTACTGCTAATTATGAAGGAACTAAGATGCACTATTTTCTTCACTATGGAAAGAAGTTCCCAGATATCAAACCAGTGTATGGATTATGCCGTGTGCAGTGAGCAAACGAGGAGTGCAGTGCTGTACTGCAAGGCTCCACTGCTTCCTCAAGAGCCACTGCTCTCCCTGTTGCTCCAGGGGAAATTGTATATATAATCCCTCCATGTGGCACAGGCCACTTCTCCTGCATCCTGGCTGAGATGTGTTGGCTGAAGCATTTCCTCTGCTGGCACTTGTTCCCTGTTCATCCCCACCTGTGGGAAAGGAAAGGAAAGGAAGATGAAAGTGATGTTATTTATCTGCATTCCTGGCAGTGTTGAACTCCCATTTCCTCTTGGTGATAAGATAGACTTGTAACACCAGTTTTATGAGTTAAAAGTAAGTTGATTTTACTCAAATTGAGAATTACTATTAGTCTTTTAAAATTCCTGTCATGTTCTGAAAGCTGCCCTGCAGTCATATGAAAGGAGTTAGAAACATTTGCCAGAAGGGAACAAAAGCATAAGCGAGCAATGACAAATTGTTTAGCCTGGAGAATACACAGTCTACAGTAGTGGAAGTAGTTGTCTGTGGTAATTAGCAATTCTGTGCTAAAAGTGTTGTTCCAGTTGCTGCCCAAGCCAGAAGAACAGTGAGAACTTGCAGAAGACATTGATTAACCCAGCATTTCTGTTCGCTGTTGGAACTTGTATAAGCTGAATGCAAAGATAATTATTTCATGAATCATAAAATATCCTCATGCTGGCACTTCAAAGCTCAATGCTGCTGTACAGACATTAAAAAAAAAAAAAAAAAAAAAAGAGAGAGAGAGAGAGAGAGATTGATGGGAATGATAACAAACACCTTACTGTAGTGCATTTTGGAAATGTATAGGATTGAAAGAAAGTATTGTATTTTGCTTTTTTCCTCAGACATTTGTTGGAAGCATTTCCTGACTTACACTACTTCACTTTTTGCCTAACAGTGAGAAAGAATTACATCTGGCTATTTTTCCCCATTACTTTACACAAGCCAAACTTTATAAAAGACACAATGAAGACACAAATCTGACATTACAAAAACCCAGACAAATGAGGCTTTGGACTTGCTGATAATCTATAACTCAAACTTCAGATTCCTACCCCTCTCTGGGCTGCCTTAAAATGTGTATAGGAAATCAAGATAAAAGCAATATAGAGAAATAATACAACTAAAATATCGAGTTGTTTCACTCTTTATAAATTTGAATCTCAAAGAGACCAAGCAAAAATAGATTTTACAGGAAAATTCCTGTATTAAAAATGAAAGCTGTTGTGGAGGAATACCTGAATTACCAAAGAAATGTCTTGACTGAGTCCTGCACCAAGTTCAGGCACAACCTGCAGCCTGCCCCAGCTCCCAAATGGCTCTCTACCTCAGCTAAGGAAAAGCACTCCCTGATCTTTTGATAGTGATATTTTATTATAACATATTATAGCATGAAGAAATCTATTATAAAAATAGCTATTCCTCTAAATCTGAAATTTTGCTTCACTGATTTTCTCTGGAGGAAAAACATGATAAACTCCAAAATTACTTCGGAGGAAATGACAAGTTCCACTGCTATTTATTTTTTGAGTGAAATCCTTTGAGGTAAGGGAAGACGGGGCTGGGACTGGCAGACTGTAGCTGGTAAAGGATGTTATTTGTCAGTGCTTATGTTCCCAAGGAAGGCTTCCACAACAGTTTAGTCAACTGAAGATGAGGCAGTCCTAGCTACAAATGGAAATGTTGCAATCATACTCTGCACAACAAAGTGGGTAAAACATTTTGTGTGTCTACCACAAGAAGCTATACCCTGGGCAATGGATCTCTGACTGTCTGATGCCCACTTCACCCCTTTATGCAAAGCTGGTGTGATAGGGAATGTAAAATCTACTGGTATGTCTTGAAAAGAATAAGTCAATCAGCAATCTTGGCATGTATGAGTTTTAAAAATAGCATTAAAATGTCAGTGTTGCTTTTATATCAGTCCTTCATGGCCTCAAACTACAGAGGCTGTTGCTGCACTGGACAGTGTAAGGATGTCAGGAGTGTATTTAGGTCAGATTCTCTCTTTGTAGTTGTTGGGTTAAATTTTAGAACCGCTCTGAATCCTTGAGGCATTGAAATCCCTGCCTGCTCGGGATGGCCTCCTTTCTGCCTGAATGCCAGTTACAGACTGTCCTCCCTGCAGTCATCTTCTCTGATTTCCCCATCCTTCCTTCCACTCCCTTCACATTTCATTTGTCATCCCAAACTCCTAAGATTTGGATCAATTTTAACCAAAATGTTTTCCATCTTTTTTTTTCTTCCACATGATGAATTTTAATGCTCGGTGGCCAAAGTAACTCCCCCTTCCTACATATTTTAATATATTAAATATATCTCTCCAGTGAGATGCTCCATTTACATTGGAAATGTTTCTCTGAGAGTAGCAATGCTGTTTATGCTGATTTCTTCCCAGTTGCCTGGCAGAGAAGGGCAGGCTGTCCAAGCTGTCTGTGATTCTCTGCTGCCCCAGTAATTGCCATTTCAGTGGTGGCTGACTGTGTGGAGGGCAAAGAGAGACAAAATATTAAGAGGGCAAAGAGAGATGAGGCATTCAAAGTGGTATCAAGAAAAATTAATCTTTAGGTTGTTGTTTAGCCCCCATTTTCAGATTTGTGAAAATGGCTCTGGATGGTAAAAAAAGTTTGAAAATCAGGGCTTGAGTAAGCAGGATTTATCAGTATTATAATTTAATTTAGAATGCTTTTGTGTGCCAGCACATACCAAGCAGCTATTTCCTCTTCCAAGCACTGGGAACTACTTTAATATCTGGTACTTTTGTAATGTAAAGGCACTGACTGTGCAAGGAGAGACATTTCAAATATTTTTTTGATAAAGCTTTAATATATATTTTAATGTCATTTTCTTTTGAGGGCTGCCTGCAGCTGTCTGGGGAGGCATGGCTCTGTCTGTGCACCTCAGCTGGCTCTGATCTGACCAGTGCTTGGGTGGTGAGGAAGCTGACACTCATTTCTCTGCCCTAAAGCATGAGGCTGGAAGGTGAAATTTCCATTTTTCATGCTGGGTACCAAAAGTATCTCATGTTTGCATCTGAGGACAGGAAGAGAGGCTGCCAGGCTGAGGAAATAACTGAGAAACTGGGAGACTTTCCTTGCTGATGTTCCTGGAAAGTGGCTGGGTGCTGTTGGCAGTGGAGTAGGACAAAGTTGTAGAGCACTGCTCTGCCCTCCAGGGATTTTTATTTTTATAACCTTCTGGGAGAAATTTCCACCTCACACCGCGGGGTAACACCAAGGACAGGGTGTAGGTACACTCCACTCTGAATGAAGACTTTTTATGAGGCTTCACCAGCCTCAGCATAGGTGGGGGATTGCTGCTCAGCTCCCTCTCACTCTGCTGGAGGCTCTGCACACAGAGCCCCTCCTGTCGGTCTGTGCTTCCCTGATGGGATGGGATGGGATGGGATGGGATGGGATGGGATGGGATGGGATGGGGTGGGATGGGATGGCAGCCTGCAGGAGCAGCTGGGAGCTCAGCACTACCTGGACTCAGCAGATGTTCCTTTCTGCTCCAGCTCTGCAGGATTTCTTGTGCATTAGCAGAAGCCAGTGCTGTCAGTGAACTTTGGAAATGCAACGTGCATGCCTGGAATCAAGCTGTCTTGAGGGGGAAAGCCAGCTTTAAAAACACTTAAAATTAATTATTTTTACCACAAAACATTATCAGTGTTTACTGCTTGACAAATATGCACCTCGCCTCTCATTTTAGAATGATTTTAATTTTGTGAGGCTGTTATTGTGGAATGAATATGCAGATTTGTCCTACACAGAACATTTTCATTATAGAAAAGGTATAAATCCTGAAAGTAACTTTTCTAAATTGCAGAATAAGGAAAGAGGAACTAAAAAGCATTCCTGCAGCAGAGGAGCTCTCTTCACACCTGGAAGCACATAGATGCATCTCCACCTGCAGCCCTGCCCTTGGAGCAGGGGTCATGGAAGCTCCAGTTCACTTTGGCAGGCAATTCTGGCTGAAAGAGCTGCAGAAATGCTGCCCTAAACACGTGTGGGAACTCAGTACATGTGAGCTGCAGCTCCTCACACGCTCAAATCAAGTTCCACAGTAACTACCTGCAGAACTGCAAATTGTGAATCAGTGTTGCCACAAGCAATTGAAACTTAATGGAGCATATTTCTCCTCTACCCAAGTTCCGTGTTCTGCTTTGTAACAGATTCTGTTACAATTTATGGCAAAAGCTCAGAGTGAATTGTTTTGAGCTAAGGTGATGGTGGGTATGTGTTTCTTTTGAGATAAAATCGAGTTGCATAATTTCTGAACAGGAAATACTCTTGCTTAATGGATATTGCTCTCTAATCTGTAATATCAATGCAAAGTGATTGTGAGGTAGATATAACCTGCTCTGCCTGAACTGGTAGCTGTTCATTTTTATACTGTTCTTAGATGCTGAAAACATGTATTATCACACTAAATTATATTCAGTATGATTATCAAATTGTATCAGATTTGTCAGCATAAATACTGAGAATGCTGTTTTGAAAGGAAGTATTCTGTAAGTAGACTTACACAGGAAATATTTGTGAATACAGTCTTGCTGTAATATAATATGTAATATATATTATAATTACATATAAAACTTACTTTGTAAACTGCTTTGTATTAGTAATTTTTTTGTATTTGTCTTGTGTTTATACTTTGAGATGCCTGACAGAGAATGTACAGCAAATTTCAGGTGCCTTTCTTAACAGAGAAGTATATAACAGGCATCAACACTTTGTAGAAAAGCTTAGAACAAGGTTTTTTATGACAATATAATATCTAAGCAGCTCTAGTACAAGTATTTTCAAGAAGAACTCCTTAGTGACAAAGCTTAGGTCTGCTGAACAGAGCTTTGCAGCCTTCCCCTGCACAGCTGGGCTCCTGGGGCTTCCAGATGCATGCTGGAATTTGGTGCTGAGAAGTCCCAGGTAAAGACCAGGAAAACTTAGTTGGTTTTCAAGGTGGAGCTGTTGGAAGAACACTGGAGCACTTTGAGCACTCGGTTCATTTGCCAAGTCCTTAGTTAAAAGTTTAAAAAAAGGAAAAAAAAAAAAGAAAAAGAAAGGAATATTCAATTGTGAAATGAGATGGAACCTGGGCTGTAAAAAACTATCTTTTGCCAGGTAAATGAGCAAAGAGGATCAGAAAGTTTCCGTGCTGTTGGAAGTTACATGTGTGTTGGAGAGATTACCTTGCCTTGGGATAAAAAAGAGCAGTAGGAAAAACCCCAGTATCTGGAGTGACATGTGTTTTATAGCTCTCCATCTAGATGGCAAATTTCACTTTCTTTTCTAACAGAAAGAAAGAAGCAAAAAGGTAAAGAACTCACTGTTGCAACTTTTTAAAAAAAATATTGTGAATGAGCACATTCCTACACTGGAGTTATTCTATTTGAGAACATTTGTGTGATATCCAGTGTGTCACTCTGTCCATGTCTCTTCTCAGCAGAGGTGAATTCTTCCCAAAGTTTTGTAAAGATAAATCAAGACTATCACTGGCTCATGCCAGAGGTAATTTTCAAAGACAGGAGTCGGAAAAATATACACAAAAAATGCTCTCTTCTGCAACTGAGATACTGATTTTCTTGTCAGCTTCAGAGCAGAGGTGAATTGGTTCCCTGTGCTGAATTTGCTTCAGTTGCTTTCAGTGACGTGAGGAGAACAGAAGGGAACCCAAAACTGCCCATAGCAAAATCTGTTAGAGAGTTACTCAACCAGGATAGCTTTTGCTCTGAGATTGATGCTGCACTGGCTTTGATAAGCCAGTGCAAAAAATGTCCAGATAAAAAACAGCTTTAAAAGCAAGTGCTGTCAGACATACACAACTCTGAAATGGTGTGTTATGGCCTCACAGGTGTTTCAACTTTTCCTCCAGGGTTAAAAGAATGAGGAGCTGGTTGCAGTCTTGGCTGCAAGGTTACCTATGGCTTCATAATTAGTTTTGCAATAAGTTCTGCCCTCAATTGCATTGCTAAAATTCCTATAACTTCATTAGGGTTGGCTGGGTTTAACTAAGGCATTATTTGCCCTAAGATTACCTGCAGTCAAAAAAATTTGCTGAATGTTGGGGGTTCAGTAATTAAAGGTGTGTTTACAGGAAACAATACAGGCAGAACAGCAGAACAGCAGTTCCCAAATCAAAGATGTGGCCACATGAAAAAGGGAGAGGACTGTGAAGAAAATTCAGGGTTAGCATCCTCCAGCGTTATGGGAACAGGTGAAGCAATTCTGAGCTTTCCAGGAGCCAACACTCTGTTCAGGGGAGCAGCTTGTGGCTTGCCTTTCAGCTGGTAATGTTGCTGATCCCAAATGAATCCCCTGGAGAACACAAGGAGATGTTTTTGTGTGTCTATCACTCGCATTCACTAGGCTACTAAGGACTTGGAGAGTGTCTGAGAGGGGACAACAAGGAAGATGGAGAGGGGAACTTCATTGGGAAGTGTACAACAGGACGGGGGGAATGGCTTCAAACTGAAAGAGTAGGTTTAGATTAGATATTGGGAAGAAATTATCTACTTTGAGGTTTGTTTGAGGCACTGGCATGGAGAAGCTGTGGGTGCCCCATTCTGGGAAATGTCCAAGGCCAGGCTGGATGGGCTTGGAGCAGCCTGGTCTAGTGGAAGGTGCCCTGCCCATGGCAAGGGGCTGGAACAGGATGGTCTTTGAGGTCCCTTCCAACCCAAACCATTCTGTGATTTCATGAGGGTTGCTGCCTCTTTCTGTCCTCCCTGCTGTTCTAGCAGCTCTCCTGGAGCACCGAGGTGCTGGAGACAAGCCCTGCTAGCAGACCTGCTACCGCTGTGCACCGTGCCCCTTTTCCTCCTTCCCTCTCTCCATCTCTCCCTCAGTCTGTCTCTCCCCTCAGAGGCCCCGCCCCTTTACCCTGGCCCCGCCTCTCTCCCCGCCGCCCCGCCCCGCGCAGGCGCAGTGCGCCCCGCCGTGCGATGACGCGAGGCCGGGCGGGGCGGGCCGGGCGCGCGCGGGGAGCGGGGATGAGGGCGAGGCGAGGGGACCCGGCTCGGCTCTGTCCCGCTCGGGGGCCCGGCGGGGCCGCGTCCTGCGGGGCCTCTGCGGCCGCGGGGCGAGCGGGGCCGTACTCAGTGAGCGGCGGGGGGGCTGCCTCGCACCCGAGGGGCTGCCCCGAGGGGCTGCGTTCGCCGGGGGCCGCTGCAGGCCGCGGGGCAGCGCTGCCGGCGGCGGGGGCTCCCTGCGGGCGGGACGGGAGCGGCGTGTCCCGGGTGCGCTTCGGGGGCGGCGGGCGGTGAGCCCCGTGCCGGGGGCGGCGTGGGGCAGTGCGGTGCCGCTGGGGAGGGGGCGCGGACGGCGGTGGCTCCGCGGGGACCGGCGAGGGGTGCTCGGCAGAGCCGGGGTGCCCGTGCCCGGCGGGGCAGGGACGGGATCCGGCAGGACGGGGGTCACCGCCGGGAGCGGCTGGGGACGCAGCGGGAGCGTCCCGGCCGGGGTCGCGGCTGGCGGGCTGCGGAGCTTGTGCCGCTGGCAGAAAGTGTCTTTAACTCTCCTTTTCCAGGCTTTGTGTGCAGCCATTGTAGTCGTTCTCTTCCTTCACCCGGCCCCTTCTGCTCGTCAGTGTTTATTGTTCCCTGGCCCTTAAATAGGCTGGATGAGGTCTGGGTGCAGGAAGGAGTTTTGGGGATCAGTTTTGAGATGCAGCCATTGGAAAGAGGAACGTAGCTGTAGGTTGTAATTACCTTGTCAGTTTCCTCTTCTCCCTGTTCTCATAAAATTTAGGCCAAGCTCTGTTTTTAGTAGGTACTGTTCAGGACGTTTCGCCTCCGTATGAAAAGTGCGATGTTAACTTAAGAACTCTAGGAGTCTTGGCTCGGCTCCTTTGTATAATTCAGGAGACGCAAGGTGCGCATCTTGTTCAGTTTTGTATGGCAAAGGGCTCTTCAGCTTGGATGTTCTGAGTGTTAATGAAAGTGATGCTGTCTTAGACCTGCTGTGAAATCTGCATCAGAAATACTTCCCTCACTCATTTAAATATGCCTCATACATTTGAATAGAATGCCACAGAGGAGTTTTCCTTATTCTTTCCCCAGTGAGCTACGCACAGAGATAATGCTAATGAATAACCTTCGGGGCACTCTTCCCACTTCTCTGATTTCATGGTAGAGCTTGTTCTGCAGTCCTGTTTAATACTAGAATATGCTGCAGAGTGTTGATAGTAAAAAAAATTGTGTAGTAACTTGGATTAAATGCTATCCTGAATGCACTTCTTGTGATCTCTTTGATTCTGTGATTTTCAAAATTGTGCTTCTAAACGTTTTCCTTCACTTCTAAAGTTCACAAAATTGTAGTGAGGTGCCAGCACAAATTAGCATGCTGCTCTGCTTCAAAGAAGCAAGACTGCTTCTAGTGAGCCAATGACTCTAGGTGTCAAAAATGAATTAAAGTGACTTTGCCCCTGCCAGGTTTTTTTATTATTATTATTCCTTTAAATCATTTCTTCTGCTCTTCTGTAAAGATTCAGTAAACTGAATGTCATCTAAGGCTGTAGTTCAACCGTACCTGATCTGTAGCAATAATTGTGGCTTGGAGACTTCTGCAATTCATTGGCACAACTTCTGGTGATGTATGAAGCAGATCAGCAAATGTACCCAACCGGAGGAAAAGGGCCCAGATTCCCTGGTCTGGTTTGCAGTGGAATCCCCCAGATGCCAGCAGAGCGTGTCCGTGGAGCAATGCTGAGCACTGGGATGGTCTCAGCCAGCCGGGGGGGCCAAGCAGGGGAGGAGGGAGTGTGTGCAGCTGGGAGGGGAGGCTCAGAGGGGAAGTGAGCTGGAGCTCTGCAGGAAGGGTTCTTCTGCTGGCACATGACCTGTCTAGAGGCACAGTGGGGTTGGGCAGAGTAAGGCCTTGCCTTTTCCCCCTGAATTCCAGGCCAGGTTGGATGGGGCATTGAGCACCCTGGTGTAGTGGGAGATGTCCCTGCCCATGGCAGTGGGGTTGGAACCAGGTAATGTTTGAGGTTCCTACCAACCCAAATTGTTCTATGAATTCTAGTCACAAGTGTGATTTTTGTAGTTTTTGTTTTCCAACAGGCTGAGAAAAATGCTGGAGTTCTTAAAAATAAAAAATCAACAAGCTATCTCATGTTGAACATATCTCAGTGTAATTCAATACTTCTTTGGTTTCTTTGACAATGGTGATCAAGCCCAGGTTGTCTGGATCTAAAGGTATCATTGAAGTTACCCTCCAGGGCTCTGTGTTCTTGGTGTGGTCTAGCTGATAGAAAGGGATCATTCATTAGTCAACACTACAAAAAAAGTGTTGGTAGGGATTCCAAGGAATCTGCAGTGTGTTCTGCTGGGAGAGTTGCTGCTAGCACTACTCCATCACCTCCACAAACACCACAAGCAAAGCTGTCAGAAATGCTCGTGTTTTTCATGGTTGTTAGGTTGCTGAAATAGTTGTGATGCCTACTATATGGCTTTTTTTTCTCCATTCCCTTTAGGTGATGTATCTGTGCAGGCAAAACTTACTGTGAAACTGCACTATGGCAAAAATTGAAAAATTATGAAGTGTTTTAAGAATAGCAGCCTCAGAACATATTCAGTGTTTGGCTGTTTCACTGTATCAATAGTGGAAAACTTTTCTAATGACTCTTAATAGCTTATCAGAGTTGATTTAGACAGCCTGGGGCTGGGTTCACAGGGATGGATGCTTTTATCACAGATCTAGCATAGTGTTCATGGGTGTCAGTGTGAGTGGGAGGTAAAAGCTTAAATAGATGGGGCAACATATGTTCTGCTTTCCTTTCAAGGTTCTCTACTTTCAGGTCTTTTTCATTCTCACAGCTGTATTGCATTGTCAGAGTACTGACTGGAAACATTTTAATGGTTTTCTTTTTAACTATTTGTGATGCAATAGGTTTATTAAAATTATGAGATTAGAGCTTTGTGGATAAATTAGAAACAATGCTGTGGAAGAAACTTTTCGCTTTTCTCTTTTTTTGGCTCGCCTTAAGCTAAGTGTCTTTGAAAAGCTACAAAGTAATTAACCAGTGTTAGATTGTAGCCTCTGGTGCAAAGGCACGCTTTCAGTGGGTATTCAGTGGAATTGAAAAATTTTCCAGTTTTATCTGAATTATTATGAGTTATGATTATGAAATTATTCATGATTATGAAATATTATGAATTATTTTCATAAAGCTTTGTCTCTCAGGGCTTTACAGAGTAGGAGGTGTTTTGGGGTGAAAGTGTGCCTGTGCCATGCAGTGCAGATAGCCAATATCCTGTACCAGGAGGTTCTGACAGGGCAACCAGGCTGTGAGTGCATTGGGGTGGGAGATACAGGGAATTGGAATGTGTGACTTGGTGTTGTGACAGAAGTGTGCCACAAGTGGATTTCCTGAAGATATCTCTTGAATTTTGAGGTGGAAAGGGACCTGTTTGAACCCAGGAGGAGCTTGCAACCTGCAACAAAATTTAAACCTGACTCCTTTAATTGACTCATGTATTTCAAAAGACTAACTAAGAAAATTTGGGTGATTTTCCATGTTCAGTGCCCTGTCATGAATTTGATGTCTTTGATGCCTGTTTGAGAAGTTGTTTTCCAGTGAGCTAGCTGTACTGCTTTTTGAAGAATGCCCCAGCTACTGATTTATATTGTTGAGGTTTTTGCTTTAAACTTGCTGTAGGAAATACGTAATTCAATTTCTTTTTATGGCAGCAGTGCTTTGTTAATACTAATGACAATGGTCATATGATTCCTTGGGGCTTTTGTTTTACCTTCTTTGTGACGGATGCAGCTGCTTGGTGGTGTGTTCTGTAGTTGTGAAATGCAAGATCTGTTTGGCAATGCCAGCTATTCTGCTTGGTTTCTTTAATGTGAAATATTTTAAATATGAACAAACTTATGTACAGGGGAAAGTACAAAGGAAATTAGCTTGTGAACAGTTTTGCTTTTAAATAAGTTTTTAGAGCTTTTGCCCTGACTTTTAGCTGCTTAAATTTTGGGGAAAACTTCAGACCTTTCTCCATTTCCTTCTTAAAGAGCATCAATCTTACCAGGTGCCCCATGCCTGCTTGGTTTGTCATGTTGCACATTTTGCTCTCCCTTTTCAAGAGCTCCTTCTCTGGAGGGTGCCCAGACAGTGTTGCACATGGAAGGCAACTGACAGAGCAGAACTGCTGCTGTTCTCTGTGCAGGTGTGGATGGCACCAGAGCAGACCTGGTTGTCAGTAGGCAAAACAGCAGGACTATTTACCTGTGATGTCAGACACTTGCTTTGGCTCCTGCCTCCTGGCATATGGACTAGTTTGTCCTGCCTCTCAGAAGTCTCTTTATTTGCCTGAAGTGGGAGGTGTAAGCTGCTTTAGGACAGAGGTCCTGTCTAAGCTGTTCCACCTTGCAAGAAGGGAAACAGCTGGCACAAAGCTTATGGGACTGTGGTGTGTGGATCTCATGGTTAAAACTAGGGATGGCATGGTTTGAGTGCCTGTCCTTGCTCAGAGGACTTAAAAGTGTGTGTTCTAACAAATATTGCAGTACTCAGCTGCTCATCATGTGAGTCTTGTTATGAATGTTAATTTCCATCTTTGCAAGGCAGTGGGGAAAGAACTTTGTTCCTTTTTTCTTGGTGATGAAGATACACTCATTTTATCAGTCTGTTATTCAGAAATCGCAGACCAGGATTTAGCATCATGACAAGTGAAAACCATGGTGCATAGTAAATGAGCTTAATTCACACCATAACCATCTGGTCAAGTGCAAATTGTTACGAGGAAGGTGAGGTGCTATGTGATGAAAAAATTCAGCAGAATTAGTGTGAGCAATTATGATTAAATATTAGAGAGAATCTTACAGGCTGAAAAAAGCAAGGATAAATGTGAATTGCAACCCAGTTCCTTTGTCCTGGTTGTTCTTTGGGATCTCCATGTGAGTGGTGTGTTCTAGTTTAAGTTGAACGTGTTCCACATGCATTTAATTCAGTATTGTGAGAACTTTGACTCCTTTCAATAACTGACCTTATCTGATAATGTTAATGGAGGTATCCAGCAGTATGTTAAGATGATGATCTGAAATACCCAGCATGTTTTTACTGGACTGGCATTCTGAAGTTGAAGCTCTGGTTCTGTCATATATGATTGCAGTATGTTTTTTACATTTGAAAATAATTCTGTAAGAAAACAATGCAAAATATTTCAGATTTCAAACTTCTTCATAAACTTGTTAGGGATTGAAAATTAAGCAGAAGATTCATACTCAGACAGCAAAATCTGATGCTGGAGACTTTGGGAACAGTTTGGTGCTGCAGGTAATTCATCAAATGTGCCTCTGGGTGTTCCTGCCTTGTGCCCTGATCTCCTGGGGCAGCTCCATTGGCAGAGCTAATGCTTCAGTGATTGCGGGATGATTTCTTTCATGCTGCTTAGCTCATGGGAAACCTACCCACTCAGAAATGTTTTTATGAGTTTGCTAACTCACCCTGTGGCTACACCTTGCTACTGCTCTTGCAGGTAGAGGCAGGAATCATGTCAGGAGGTGAGTGGAGGGAAAACAGCACAGCTTCTCCCAGCAGATGCTGAGGATGGAGTATCAAACTCAGCTCAGCAGGACCAGGGCATTGCTTCCACTTCAAACTTGTCATGTTTCCAGATGCCATTAAAGAACCCTTCCTGGGATTGCTGTTCTCCAATTAGCTTTCCATCTGTGAGGAAGCTGAATGATCCATGTAACACTTAAATTCATGTTTTCAGGTAAATATTTTTATTAAAGCAGAAATTCTACACTACATTAAGGAAGGGAGAAAACTTTTTCTTAGTTCTGGAGGGTTCAAACATTGCCCTGCATCTTGCTGACAGATAACTTGAAGGTATCTGTCAGCAAGATAGCTCTTGAAGGGAGCCAAGAGGGAGAAATGGGTTGCTCTTCTGCCTTGTCAACTTTTGGCTTCTCAGTGTCTGACACTCAACCAGTTTCAGTGTTACAAAACACGTGGTTCTGGGCAAGCTTTTGGCTGCCCACAGTTTTTGAATATAATTGAGGAAGTGAGTAGCACATCCGTTATTTAAAGAAAGCTGCGAGCAGCACTAGAATCCTACAGACGTGGGCATGTGTTCTGTATATATATTTCTTTTTTTTTTAGAAGCTGATTATCCACCATGGTGCCAGAATTGTGGAAGACTTGCATTAATAGTTTATACCCACCACCCCCCATCATCTTTCATCTCAGTGTTAGTGAGTAACTTAAGTAGTAGCAACTACAAGTTACAAAATACATGTCAGGTTGTATTGCTGACACTTATTAACAACTGTATTTTATTGCTTGTTTATGTTGTAAGTTTTTAACAGGAACAATATTACAGGTTTTGCTCTCTTCAGTCTTCAATTTATAGGATAGCAATGATTTTATGGTTAGAAATTTAATCTGGGCTCTTGTGTTTGCTGTTCTAAGTAAAGCTTGTTTTTATATAGTGGAATTAAAGTATTTCCACCAGGGTGTATGTCCTATGAGACATACAAACAAAAGACTTTGCAAGCTTACACATTGAAGCTGGAAATTAGGAATTAAATGCTTAAACTACAAAGGAATCAAAGGATAAATATAGATAAGTCAGCAGTATTGAGTTTACCAGGTTGCTTGAGCTGCCTTACGCTGCTCCCTTGGTGGCTCTGCAAATCT
Source organism: Onychostruthus taczanowskii (assembly GCF_017590055.1). Lineage (NCBI taxonomy): Eukaryota > Metazoa > Chordata > Aves > Passeriformes > Passeridae > Onychostruthus > Onychostruthus taczanowskii. The sequence continues at coordinate 7,928,801 of NW_024498462.1, forward strand.
GACCAGTCTCTTTTGGTTGCTCACATTTGTTGGGAAGTAAATGTGCCAGCAATGACTGTCTCTATTCCTTATTGGTACCAAACACTGACATCTGTAATGATAAAAGGACTATTGTAGGGAGTTTTGTGATCCAGGTGAGGCTTGGTGCCATATTTTACTCCTGAGTCTGAGAATTCTGTCTTTAATGTCCAAACAGAGTTCTGTTATTTAAAGGATAAGAGTAATGAGATGATCATGTTATCATCTGTCTTGGGGTTGGTAGAAGTGTTGTTATCTCATCATTTATCTCAGTGATGTTGGTGGTACCACTTACTACAAGAGAGCCTGGCCTGTATCTTTGCAAATATTTTTTCAGGGATGCTCTAGTACCTTGTCTTAATTTAAATTTTGATATGTGGAGGAGTTTGTTGTGAGGCTTTAAATGAACCATAGTACAACCCCCCTAACACTTCCCTTTAGCAAGAAGGTAAGGACTCTGAGATTTTATGTTCCTACTGCCATTCCTTTTTATCACAGTGTTCCAGCTGGTGTGTCTGCTTGATGATAATTAAGAGCCACAGAGATGCACCAAGACCTTGTTATGACAGCGCCTCCCATGTGCAGAACAAAAAGGCAGTTTCTGTTCTCTTCCCAAATCTTGCTATGCTGATGTAGTCTTTTCTTCCACTGGTTATTTTTCTGGGGTTTGGTGGCAGTGGGTGGGGGTGGGTATGACTGTATACAGGAACAGTTGCAGCTGTTGGTAAGACCTTAGTAAGCAAGTAGTCTGGCCTGTGGTGGTAACATTTTTTCTCTTTCTTGTAGCCTTAAGGCTATATGGTGGACTTTTATCAGCATAGCATGTCTTGCCTTCCTCCAAGGGCAGGGGTTTGTGTTAAGTGTTATTGTAGGTGCTTACATCTGGCTCATGGAACTCCAAGTTATGTCTTCTCTGAGAGAAAGGGCTGAGCAGATGTACCCTGGAGTTGTCCTGCTCTTAAAATTGATTTATTCGGTGATGAGTGTGCCAAATGCCCTGGCTTCTTTTGGGATGACAGCAGGGATTTCTTGTCTGCTGCTGGCTTTCTTTTGCTGTTGGATACCATTCCTAGTTTGTAGGAGCAGAAAATATTTCAGTAAGGGGGTTGTAAACCTTAATTCTGGCAGCTTAGACATTTATGTGAGCTGTTCTGCAGAATGTCAACCAAAATAAGCTGGAGTGGTTTTAACAGCCTAAATAATCACTCTTTGTATTGGTTGATCCTGAGTAAATAGGTTAGAAAGTACTTAAGAGCAGCTCAGCTGGAGTCTTATGGCAGAGAGCAGGGACAAGCAGCCAAGGGTGCTGAGCTCTTCCATGGCACAGCTGTTCCTAGAGGAGGAGACCCAAACCTAGGGCAGAGGTTCACAAGCTGAAGGGCTGCTTGGAGGCAGAAATGTGTTTCTCCCTGCAGATAACCCTGCGATTACAGCTGAAATAAGAAAATACCTCAAGATCCTCATGAGAAATAGTGTTTTTTCTGGTTAGGCTGTAATGAACTGCGGGTGTGGAGTGAAAGAAGTGACTAAATTTAGATATATTTCATGTGGAAGCCGGGTGCTGGCACCCTTGTGGTGGTGCTGCCTGGTGCCAGGGCATGTGGTGAGGGGCTGCTCTGCAGCAGTGCCGTGTCTTCCCCACGTGTGTACAGAAGAGTCCACGTTTTGGTTGTAACCAGTTCCCACTACTAGTTCAGATTGTTTATTCATTAGTAAAATTAATGGTAGGAGGGAGTTGGGCTGGAAAACATGAATGTGAAGGTAAGAGATTGCATGACAGCACTTCACGGTCCTAAACAAAGAGTCAGGAATAAATAATGGCAGAAAAAGAAATGGGAGGAGGAAAAAATGAATGGGTCAGAGGAGAAAATGCTGTATTTGTATTGACTTTATTGTTTCAGTGCCATCCCAGATGTGTCTAACAAGTCTGACGTTGTTTGAGTTTTTTGTTACTCAGAGCCTTTCACAAGGCCCTGCAGTGTAATGCTCGTGTGTCACTGGAGCAGCCTGACACGGCTCTGCCACCCTGCAGGTTGGGCAAAATGTGCTCATAGGGCATGGGGGGGCAGCTGGATCTTACTGCTGGTTTTAAGGGGAGTAAGAAACCATCAGAAACTACTTTCTAACTTTGTGTCTTTCTGGCCTTCTTCACCAAAGCAAAAAACAAACTGTGTGAGAGGCTTCCTGGTGGATTGTGTGTCATTTCTGACACAATGGTATTTTAGTTCTGGAACATCAATCATTCTGATGGCTGCCATCCATAGCTGTGCATATATAAAAGCAAAATAATTTGACACATTTTAAGAAGGAGTACTAAAAGCTTCATAAAATAAGACTTCCGTAGCCCCTTATCTTCAGGCAAACCCTTTGTTTTGGTTAAGAAGTTTAAATGTCCATAGTGCTTCTGATCCATTATTATTGGTTAACCTGCGCTTTCCTATGTGATTTTGTTGTTAATATTGCTTTAGTGTTTTAACTGGATGAATTATTTGATTGGCAAGGGCTTGTAATTGAAAAAAATACTGTTCATTCATTGAATTATAGGAGTGACCCTCACTTTCTGGTGCTGACGGTGTGAGAATGTGGTTTACCAAGTGCAATGTTTTTGGTTTCTTCTTTTCTGAGAGGAAATGCAGAGGAAATGAAAGCCAGCAGCGTTATTGCCAGCATTTCTTCACTCTGCTTTACGTTAGAATGAATTTTAAAAAAATTAATGCCAGTGCAAATAACAGAACTGCTGATTGCTCCTTGTGTTTTGGGGTAACTGCTTGCTGTTTTCCTTTCAAATTGATTGTGCTATATTTTCAGCATTAAAAAGAAGTGCAGTGTCTCCTAAATCCCTCTATGCCAATGTTCATGGCTGTAAGATGACTTTTCACTGGAACTTTGTGCTGTTTCAGCTCTGCTGTGACTGGTGCTCTCTGTGCAAGCCCAGCCAGAGCTTCCTGCTGTGGTAACAGCTGCTGGGGGGAATTTCTGAGAAGGGGGCTTGGCTTGGGATCATGCTGCAAGGTTTTACTTCTGTTAGGACTTGTGTACCTCCTGTGGCTTGTATGCACTTAGTGATTGACATGAAGTGGTGGCTGTGATTCTGAAACAGTGTCTGCCTGAGTAGCTTCAAACCAAAAATTAGATCTGACTTTTTTTCTTCAGTGCTACTGTTGAAATAGATTTTTATATGGAGCTGTGATCTTGTGGGATGCTGTATGAAATATTCCATACACATGGAAAAGAGCAGGATGCCACAGATTTTTAGTGAGTTATGTGAACTTTCCCTTCAGGCAAGAAGTGGAGCTATCCAATTTTCCACTCACACTAGAGACAGAGCTCAAAGGGCTGCAGAAGCCAATAGTTAACTCTGTTGGAGATGCTGTGCCCTGCAGTTCTTTAAAATAACATCTACAGCGGATAATAGTGTGCAAACGTGTGTGACAATTTTTTTCTCTTCCCAAACCTTGTTCTAGATGTCAAAATTAACCTGGACTGCTTGGGAATGGCGAAACATAGCCCTGGGATCCTGCCATGAACAGTAAGAAAGTTGAGATACTTTGTGTATGCAAATAATTTTCTTTTAGTGACTAAACCCCAGTGAAACCATTCCTGTTCCATTAACACAACCAGGCACACATTGTGTAGCTGGGTGTGGAGGTGCTCCCAGCTTTGCAGGCAGTAAAGAGGCAGAACAGTAGGTCAGAGGGGAGGACCAGCAGGGGAGCATTCTCTGGGAAACTGTAGTGGGGAAGCCTCTGCAGTCAGTATGACATTGGAGGTGGGAAGCTGCTATGGGTGGTGCACTAGGAAATTATTGAGGTGGTAGCTGAAGGATGCTTTCCTGTAATGTGTAATTATATTGTGAGACTCCGTTGTTACCCAGTGTATAATTATATCAAGACTCCATTGTAATGGGATATCTTGAGTGCAAATTAGATTGAAATGTGATTAGACAAATTAGTGGAAGAAAAAAGTGAATTTTGAAGTGCTCAAGGCTGAATTCCAGACACTCTTTGTGGGAGGAAGTCCCTAAAACCCTGACAGAGGGAAGCTGCAGAAGGCAGTGTCCTTTCACTGCCACTGCTCTTGAATTGCCTGCTGTTAGACAGGTAGCCTGGCTGATTAGGTCTTCAGTCTGAGCTTTCCTGGCTGAATTTTGTGTGGTGCTTTTCTTATATGAAACTTAGTGTGTAACAGAGGTTGATCAAGCAGTTTGTGTAGCCAAGAAAGCAAGATAGCTTTGAAGATATTCTTGAGTGTTGATCCAAATATTCAGATATTTTTCTGTTGTTGGTAGCCTGAGACTTCCTAGTTTGAAGGATGCTTAAATATTCATGTATGTACATGCTCTGTACTCTTTACATAGCCTTTTCCAGATGTTGCAGTAGACATCCTTAAATTAACACATTGAAAATTATTCTGATTAATTTTCCTGGTACAAAATAGATTACTTGAGAGACTGTGTGGGTGAGTAATATGTTTGTAAAGTGTCAACAGTGTCTGTGGAAAACTTCCACAATTTGTCAGCCTTCACTGGGACAGAAATTAGAAGGCTTTTGTATTGTTACATAAAATAATTTGGACTAGTCCATTGGAAATGTACATCTCCTGAAAACTCCTGTAATCTCAACTCTTCACAGGAGTGTAAATACTTAACATGCAAATGTTCAAATGAAAAAATATTTTATTTTCTTTTGTAGGACTCTGACCATATATTGTTTAATTCTTCTGTGGGAACAGTTTTTTTCCAAGGTCTTTCAAAAGCTGGTTTATATACTTGAGATGTTAGACACTGTGAATATCTTGAAAATATCTGGACTCTTTTGATGAACAAACTATATTTGTTAAATTCTTGTAGATCAAATCACAGAGCTGATGTGTTCTTTATTAGGAGAGCTGATAAAGACACAGGAAGCTTAGTGCTTTGTACAAAGTAGGGTATGTAACTCCAAGCAGATTCTGCTAAGACTGATTACTTTTGGCTTTCTGAGACGTTTGTTCAGCTTGCCTGAGAAAGGTAAATGTATATATTTGTAGAATATTAAATAGCTTTGAATTTTTTCCAGAATGCAGCTAAAGCTTCAATTTACTTTTTCTGATCGTGGATTGACTGAGCTCACAATTTAAGCTGCGCTGCTCAGAGGTAAAATATTGCTTCATTTTGAACTGTCTTATTTAGCAAATTCACTGCCTGAGAGGTTGGGACATCTAGAATGATCCTGAGTTTTTTTGCTCCCTGCTAATCAGTTATCTAAATGTTGCATGGCTTCTCTTCTGGTCTTTCCTTCAAGGTGGTTATTTGAACCAAAAAAGCTGGACTGTTGTACTGGTGTTCAAGATCCTTGTGTTTGGGAAGTCCTTAATGTCCATTTCTAGCACAAGGATCAGAAATCCAAACCTCATTTTGCTTTTAAAGCTCTTGTGTTAGAAAACATCCATATGCCACTAATTAAAGCTGAATGACCAACATGTGAAGTGCATCCTGCTCAGCTCTCATGTCATTTGTGAGCCTTATGATAAGACAGTGAGTGGTGTGTGCTCTGTTGTGCTCTGGCTGCATTTCTGACCTAGTGTGTCCTGAATTGTCAGTTCAGTGTTTGTGCCATTTCAAGGTCTGCTCAGAATAGCTTTAGAAAGAAAATAAAGGAAAACTAATGCTTCTAAGTTTATCTGCAGCCTGGTGTTCTCTTAGCTTCCACCTTTGCCCATAACAGCGCTGCAAAATTAGGAAGCTTGCTAACAGTGATTGCTGTTGGAAATCATACTGACTAACTTCATCTAGGAGCATTTTTCTCAGGCCTTTATTTGCATATATGGATTAGGAGAAGCCTCCAGGTAAAGGACATTGTTGATGGAAATAACAACAGGTGGGAATGCTTGGAGTTCAGTGGAAAGTGATTCCAAGGTGCCTTGTCATAAGGATACTTGAATAGTAGCAATATGGAAATACCAAGGATTCAATTTCTCAGTGATGCAGGTGGTTCTGATACTCTGGTATGTGATGTAGGAGAGGGTGCCAAAAGGTTTACAGCAGAAGATGGGGAAATGGGCTTTAATGTTGTGAACTTTTTTTGCTTTTATTGCCAGGTAATGTACACTGGCTATCCAGGAGTCGCTTGTGAAGGCTGGAAGATTTCTGAATCTTGTGAAGTCTGCTGAAGTGTGTGTGCATTGTTTTACTAGGAGGCTTCTCAGACTTTTACTTCCTGTTTTTATCACTTGTTTCCCATCTGATGTGAACTGGCCTTTTCATTAACGCTTCCAGAGCAGCAGTTGGTGCCTCTGAGTCTGTGACACAGACTGTCCAGAACAGAGTTCCTGGAGAATGGAACTCCTAACTTTGTACTGCTAGCCCTCTTGGGAGATAATGATTAAAAACCTTCCTCCAGTCATAAGCATAGAGGCAGAAGCTCACATTACCTTTGGGAGAGGGGTGGCATGGAAGTTGCTTTGTGGTCTGCCCACAGCAAACAACAGGAGTTGTGGGCATTGTCACTGGTAGGGGCCTGCTCTGCATTGTGGCCATAGGAGCAACCGTAGGAGGACAACAGCATTTTGGGCAGCTGCCACTGACAGACAATCTGGGTGCTGTGCACAGCTCTGAACAATGCTTGGGTCTGCAGCTGGGGATGACAAGAGGATGCAGATGTTTGAGCCAAGGGCAGAAGAGACAGAGCAGTGCAGCTGTCCAGGACCAGAGCTGATGTGAACCCGGGTGAGTCGCTAACCTGTCAGGTCATTGTGGCTCTCGCAGGGAGCTGGCTTGTCTCACACTTGCTTTCTTGTGTTTTGGGGCACTGGTCCCTGCTGCATCCTTGTCCCCTCCCTGTGCTGGCATCTTAGACTCACTGTCACTGTGGTGTGTTGTCTGTAGCCTATTCCTTTTTCCCCTCTCTTTGGTCCCAGGCTGGGATTGCAGTGTGGGAAGATGATCTCGTTAATGCTCAAGGGAATGGGAGAGAAATCCATTCATTCCTTGGGACTGGGTTGCACTATGCTGTAATTGCTGAAGCTCCCAGTGTTAAGAGTATAATATAAGGGCATCCAACCGAGGTCTGTTAGGCTTAGCACAGCTATTCAATACAACACAGCATTTTCTTCTTGCCTTTGGTACCATTTTAATCTGCAGGTGTTTTACTTAGGTGTGATTTATACGTGGTGTATTAATGACTCCATCTGCTTCAGGGAACTGTTTTCTCTTTCTGTGTGAGTGAAATGCTATACCAAGAAGCTTGGGGTTTTTTAATACTTGAAATATTACTGCAGACTTCTAAGCTTGTGTGAACGTGCTGAAGCTTGTTTTATTTTGAGTTTCTAGAATATGTTGAATAAAATTTTTATCAAACACATTTTTAAAGTACATTAATGAAGGCCATCCTGTAACTGCAGTTGACAAACATGTTAGTACTGCTTTTGGTGGGTAAGACTTCTTCACAACTGCAAAATTTCCATTAGGATAAGATGTGTTCTGCCACCTAAAGTTGTATTTTGATTGTTGGCTTCCTTTATGACACTGAGTTTTTCAAAATGCAGCACTCTGACTGAAGCTAATTGGTAGCTTAAGTTGTATTTTCTGTAGTCTATAATATAGGGTTTCTTTTGTGTCTGGACTCAGTTTTTACAGAAAATGTTTAAATACTTATATACTGCTGGCTTATGGGTGGAAGTTAGAAAATTATTTTACTTGGTAATGATTATCAGGTGATAGTTGATATAGGGTAATGGTGCTCTTGAGTAATGCAACTCTGATGCCTGTTATAAAAACTGGGAGGCTGTGCTATTCTCCAGAAACGTGTACGAAGTCCATGCTGAAAACTGCCTGCATCAGGCTAGTCTGCATTCGACTTCTAAGATGATAATACTTTTTTAGGTGTATGTTCTCTGTATTTAGAGAGAGATTATCTTATTACTTATTTACAGATTAGAGCCATTCCTTTAAGAGTGCAGTTCAATGTCAGATTTAATCAGTTGCTGCTGGAAGGGACAGTGCTGCTTCCTTCTCTCTTTGCCCAGTGGATGCTGGGGATTTGCTGCTGCCTGGAGAGCAGCATCTCCCTGTCCCTCTGGAGGGAGGCAGCACTGGCCGTGCTGGCTCTGCTTGTCCCCTCACAGCTGTTTGCTGGTGGCTTGTGCAGCTGGTGGTTTGGTCCAGCACAAGGTAGGCAAGGGGTGGTTGGGTGAAACTAAGCAGCATGAGGCTGTGGCCCTCAGTGGTGTTCCCAAGCGAGAGCTCAGCCTCTTGTTCCCGTGCGTTTCACGAGCGCTCTGGTTTTCGGCAGCTGTGTTTTGTTAGTTTTTGATTCAGGTTGTCTGCTGTGCTGCAGGAAGGACTGTGTTACCACTGTAGGTCAGGCTAAGTCCCAGCATCTGCTTTGTGATTTCTGACAATCATTTAAACCCAGCTTGCCTGCTGTCGGAGTGATGTTTGCTGAGGTCTGGCCTCTGACCTGATGAGTGTTTCTCATAGTGCCTGTGTGCTCACGTTTGCCCCTGAGGATGTGTGGGCTTGTGCATTTAATGGCTTCCTGGGCTGTGCCCTGCACACTTTGTCACTCCTTGGCATGACTTGTGTCACTCATTTGCTGTTGTTTCTGAAGGGTTGGCTGTAACTGATACAAGTAACCTACAAAAGCAGCGTGCACTATCAACCCTGAATAGTCTAGAGCTTCCTGACAGATGAATTACAGGCATAAAAAAAGCTTCACAGGGTATCCACCACACGAGTTGCATTCAGTGGCATATGACAATGCATGTAGTGTGTTTGCTTTATGGAGTTGGAATTAGAAGTAGCTCTCAGGAATGCTGAACAATTTTGCATGGGTCCCAACCACTCCTCTTTTAAATTGTTTTCCTGAATTCAGGCTGAAGATGGTTAGAACAAATGTAATGGTTTACATAGGAAATGAATCCTTATTCATTAATTTACGTACTTCTTTTGGCATTTCTGAAAGAGTAATGGCAAAATATAACAGCAGCTGCAAGAGCAAACCCTGCAAACCTCAGGACCTTGCACGGTAGTGAGAAATTCAGCTCTTGGCAGGGGGTTGCAAGTTTGTACTGGTGATCAGATTTGTCCTTTCTGTGGCAAAGGTATAAGCAGAGATGTGAATTTCTGATATTTGTATGCTGGGAATGTAGAATCAACACTGAGGATGAGAGAAGCTCTATTGTTAAAGATGAAAATTAACTAAAATTTTTCTGAGTATGGAAAGTTCTGTTTTAGCATAGAATTTTTGGATCCCTTGGTCCTGTTGTGTAATGTGTTGGTCTCGTTAGAAAAGCCTGTGTAATGTCCACAGGTTGGTAAAACAAGGACTGAGATTTAAAGACCCATCCTGATTGCAGTCACCACACTACATATCACACAGGACTTCATAAATGATGGTAGCAGAACAGCTCAGGTGATGTGGCACTTTCTGAATGCTAGTTTGGTAATAGAGGATGGATAAAACCCATCCCATTCACTCAGCAAATTTCTTTAACAGAGGAGAACCTTAAGTTTATTTGAAACAAGAGGATGTCCTGAGGTGTAAGCAACACCAAGAGTTAACAACCACTTTATTCTGCCAGCTGCTGTAGTATCAGTGGGAGGGAGTGGGCAAGTTAGGTGCTATTAAACAATTCTGTTTGATGCTGTCTCAGTTGTGGCATGTTTAAAGTATTGCAAAGCATACACTGAATTTATAATTCATGCTTACAAATACTGTGTGCTATTTCTTTCCACTAAATTGTCTCAGTCTGCTTTAGCAAAATAAGATTTTAGACAGGCTCTTAAATTAGGAGAGCTTATGTCTACTCTCTGAAGTCAAAATTTTATGTCATGGTACAGAGCACTTGAAGGGGAGAGGATGATTTGCAGACGCTTTTATTTTCTGTTATATATAAACTGCCCCTGTGACTTTATCTAAAAATTTGCTTCTGTATCTTTGAAGTATTGACTAAGAAAAAGGAATTTCTTCTTTGGGCTGTGAATTAATAGCAAATTGCTTTAAAGAAATACCAAATGCATATAGCTTCTAAGTTTTTATCATTCAATTATGTTTATAAATGTAAAATGTATAAAAGACCAAAAATCTGAAGTGTGGCTCTTTTCAGGGGTATTGCATAGTTTATATTTTGCAATGTTTGCTAATAAATAAATGTCAGCAAATAGAAATGTTACAACTTTTTCACTGTCCCTTCAAATGGAAGTATGATTTCACAAGCCAGAACATAGTCTGTAGTCTTTCATTTTGGTTAAAGGCTGTAAGATACCATACTTCTGAGACATAAGAAAAAATGAATTAGGAGTTTATCAACTGTATTAGATCTTAGAAATGGAAGTCATTAAGATTTTGGCCTCTTCTGTACAAATTAATGTGATTACGTCTTGCTTATAAATAATTTGAGCTGTTTCTCCCTTAAAAGGTGCCTTTAATGAGTCACAGCTTCCATTTTAGTAAATTGTTCATGGGATAGGCAGGCTCAGGAACAACTGGGTTAAACCAAGAGATTATTTGAAAAATCTAGGGCATGTGCTCTCTGTTCACTTGATTAGTTTTCATAATTCATCCTTGTTTCCACAGCAAAGAGCAGCCTAATGCATGCAAACAGGGAGCACTTCTCTTGCTTTTGTGCCCCTTCATCTCTGTAATTTTAGCAGAGAAAGTAAGTGAAATGGGGAAACGGATTATGTGTGAATGTTTGGAACAAATCTTGGTTTGTTTTGTGAAAATCCTTGGGATCAGAGAGCCAGGTGCTATTTGGGGATGTCTGTCTGTGACTCTGCTTCAGTTCTTTTCTGTTTGACTACAGGTGCATGAAGAACAGAGGAGATTTTTCCGCTTATCAGAGATGATGTGGAGAGACTCTTTGTGAGTAACTGACGTGTGTTTTCTATAAAGCCCGAAATGCTAATGTGGGAATTATTATTTTTTTTATTCTCTAATTTAGAGTAACTGTACAATTTGTCTAACTGTTTCATTTGGGTCTGGGAAGCTGTGAGTGTAGAGCCCTTCATGGGAATCATAGGCAAAGCTCATTGTTGAAGGACAGAGCTGGAGGACAGAGCAATGTGTGGTTTCATAAGGGATTAACCACAATGCTTTACTTGTCTGTAGTGATCAGTCTACCAAAGGCTTTTACTGTTGGCTGCTGAAAGTGTTCTAGACAGCAGTAAAACCCCTGGCATGGTGGGCATGGGGAACCTTTAGCAGGGTTAACTTGTTACTTATAGAAACTTATTCTGCATGTCAGGTTCTTGACATTCTATTGTCCATGTCCAGTTTTGGATTGCATGTCTGCTATATCTGCTGTAAAGATGATGGGAATAGTAGCAGGCAATAGAAGCTTTCCTGAAAGTTTTCAGTTCTTTTCTGCTGGAATAAACAACAATATTCTGGGATCAAGCAGCTAAACCACACTCCTAAAATGTTACAGGAAAGAAAGAACCTCCATGATGAAATATAACTGTACCTAAATAAGTACTTAAAGGATTTGCTTTTGTGGAGACAAGGTAATTTTTAGAGAGCACAATTAGGTGATGCAATGTCTTATTTTTCAGATGGATTCCATAAAAATGCTGTGCTTTTAGTGCTATAGGCTCCTCAGCCAGCTCATTCCTTTGGAGTAATTAGTCCCAGTGTTTCCTTTTTTTGCCAGATTTCCAGTAACAGTTGTGAATTAAAGCAGCATGTTATTTTAGGATTTTCCATTATAGTCTTTGTTCTTCTTTTTTTTGTGTGTATAAGTATAATATGAGTAATGTGTTCTTGAGTGCTTTCTTTTAAACCATAAACTTTGATACACTGGAGGTGCTGCTTTGTTCTAATGGTAATTATCTAGGAGAACAGTGCCTTTGTGGACAACTTCAGTCTCTTGGCAAGGAAGAGCTCAAGTTAGAAGAACTGCTCTTACCTCAGGCACCTTGATTTCTAAGTTTTCCTATGTTTGTAACATTAAAGCTACACAGTGAAAAATTTTTCTTTGTTCTTTTCTTAAATTGAAGAAAAATCCTTTTATTACAACAGACTAGTAATTGCTTCAACTCCTAGGTAGGAACCAGTTTGGGTTCCTACACGTGACTTGCTTTTCTTGTTACGTGGATCTAAGAGAAAGGTTAAATGGTTTTTAGACTTCCCTCTTCCTGGAGACTTTTGGATATTTTCTTAGATAGGGTTTTGTAATTTGTTTAGTAACTAATTAAAAAAAGTCACTATTGCTTAATGTTCTCATCCTGGTTTGGCATCTGCAAATAGTGCCTGATTTGAAAGCCTGTCTTGCTTTCACTCAAGAGAAAATCAGCTTAAAGATAATGTTGGCTTGTAGTCATCTTTCCCTTGGCTTCTTCCAGGCTCTGCTTGCTGGTTCAGGAAGGCTGTGTGAGGATTTTTTTATAACAATCTCCTGGCCAGATGCTGAATTCTTTATGAAGCAGCAGGATAAATCTTTGTCCTGATCCAGCTGACTTACCCAGGAGATAGTGTTGATTTGATTTACTCTGTTATGTTGAGATCTCTTGTGGACAAAGTCTGTGAAGTTTTAGCTGCAGTTGGCTGAGTAGCAATGATAATATGCAATATTCTTCATTATTTTATTATTTTTTAAAAATGAAAAATCTATTTAATTAAATAATAATTTAAATAATCTAAGTAATTTAATTAAATAATCTCACGAATTTAAATATTTTTAAATCTCTTTAATATTATCTGCTTAATAAAATTGGAACCTGATAAATTTGGTTTTTTATTAAAATTTAAATTTTAAAGAAATTTAGGTATACGTGTTCCAAGCGTCAGTCTTTATACCTTGAGGTGTTCTTATGGTGATGCTACATTTATTTGATAATACATAAATTTTTCCTGGAGCTTATTTACATATGTTGACTATATTTTAGTGAGGTCATTTTCAGAAAAGACTTTCTATAAAATAGGCAGCAGTTATTTTGTGGGGCTAGCATTTGATTTGTACAGGTGGTTGCTGTTAAAGACCTTTCAGTTGCACAGCAGTCAGCTTTTCATGGTCTGCAGCACTGGGCTGGGTCAGGTTGTGCTCTGATGCTTGAGTGGATGAGGCTCACAGCCAATGGCACCCACCATGAAGAGTGTTTTGGGATTTCCCTGCATTAGTACTCCTCTGTGTCAGCATTAGTAGCTGCAATAACAGGTAATATCTTTGTGGACAGTTCCATTAGGTCTTAGGCATTATTGCAAGGGTGAACGTGTGTGAAATAGAATGGGATAAGTTGAGAATTTAATTTAATTTTTGGTGCAGGGTGGAGCTGAAGGAACTGGTTCCTTTGGCAGTTCTGTATGATCATAACCTTGGCTTTAACCTTTATGCTGTAATATCTTGAGAAGTATTGTGGACTATATAAAGGAAATTGCTTTTTGTCTGTTACTATTGTTCTTTTTGTGGTTATTACTGTGTACTTGATGTGTAGAATTTCTGCTGAAAATTGAAAAACATTTCACCTTTTGAATGCTCAAAGGTTTTTAAGTGCTTGAAATATACACTGCAACTTAGTCCATTAAGTTAAAAAGTAACTTAGCTAATGAAGAACCAATGTCCTATAAAAGCTTTTTCATTTTCAATGTAGTATTGACTCCTAAATTAATAAACTTTAGAAATATTAATTCTTAAGTGGATAATATTTAACATGAAGTTTAACCAAAATGCAGAGATGCACAGCATTCCCAATGCTGATTATTTCTGGACAGGCTGAATGAGGGTGCCTTGTTCTGCTTGACTTCTGCCCATGTCTGAGTCTAATTTGTGCAATAGTAGAAGGTGCTTGAGCTGTGCCCTTGGTAGCCAGTAGATCAGGGACTGTGTGTGACAAGCTGGACACTGAAGGGACATGCTGTATCTAAGCTATTCAGTTTCCTCATGAATGGACTGATTAATATGTTCTGTTGGCCTTTCCTCTCTAACCACGTAAAGCTTTATGCTCTTAAAATAATTGACAGTCAGCAGCTGGTTTCACAGCAGGACTTTTTTCACTTGGTAGTGAGGAAAAGGTTGGATCCAAATGTCATGGTCCTGTTGTCTTTGTGGAGACAATTCAGGTTTTTCTTTCACTTTGCTGGATTTCTTATCTACAGTTTTATTCTTACGTGCAATGCTTATCTAATCAACCTTTTATCAGCAGAGTTTATTTCATCACTGTGGGTTTATTAAGTGTAGGTGATGATGAATGAGCTTTAATATGTTGTAGCCACAGGTGACTTATATCAGGGAAAGGCTTTATGAGGGTTGGAAAGTGCAGATGAAAGTCCTTTACAGGAAGAGAATACTGAAGAGATGGAAAATCTCTTAAGTTTACATTTTAAGAGCAGTTATGAATTCATTAGATGCTTTTGGGCCAGCTAATGATAATTGAATTAATTTCACCATAGACATGTAAGTTTAAATTTGGTTCATTATGCAAATCCTGGCATTAAAAAGTTGATCATATGACTTAAAATTCAGAGGAATATTTCATTTAAGACAGTATTTTAATACACATACCTCAGCATTGTAAAAATTCTGCTTTCTGCTGCTTTATGTTCAGTGCAGTGGTTTAAGGCTGTCCTTGCACAGAGCCCTGACCTGAGGCCATGTGCTGCCTGTAGAAACGGGGGAGTCTCAGGTGCCTGCCCCGTTTGAGGTGAGGTGTTGGTGGGAAGAGCTCCTGTCCCTGCTCTGAGGCTGCAGCAGGCTGAGCTGTTCGCTTAGACACAAAGCAGAGGATGGAAGCAGTGTCATCTTCTAGGCCATGAAAATGGACAGAAAAGCTCATTTGGAACAGATAAACTTTAGAATTAATATACAAAGAGAGGAGGGGCCTCAGATGACTTGTGGCAGACATGAGATAGTGGATTAAAATTTCTTTAAAAGTGTGTTCCATCTGTGTTGTCCTATATCTCCCTCAATGTATTAACAGGCAGATCTGCTTTTAAACTTCAGGTACATAAATCTTTCTGTAAAATGCAACCCTGTTTGTGCTGAAATTTTACAATGACTCTGATATGGTCAGACTTGTCCCTCTTGGAGTTCAATTTAGGAATTGGCCCTTAACTGCCAAGACAGGGATTGACTTGAGAGCCAAGATGCCAGTGTACTTAGGTAGTGAAATAATCCTGTATAGTTTGGGAGCACAGAGGCATAGTTGTGTTCCTGCAAATGTTATGCAGAGGTTGAAATTGCTCAATGGTTTTGAGATTATGGATTAAATTTCATTAAGACTGCAGAAGGATTTTCCTTTCTCCAAGTAACAGCACAAGAGGTTTATTTTGCTGCTATACAATGTCTTATTAAAGGTTGCAGTGGCTATGCAGTGAAGCAGTTTGTATTCTGATTTGGTACAGGTGTCTTGAGTTGTTTTGGGAAGTGTTTTAGGATGGTGAGGGCAAAGCAATAGATCTTCTGGAGCTTTCTCTCTGCACATTGGTAATGTGTCCTTTGCTGGGTTGCCTCCTGCTTGCCAGAGTGTATTTTTCACAAGCCAGGTGTTTATGCTGCTTTAGCAGTGTTCTGTGTGCCGTATGAGCTAATTTTGCAGTAGAATAGTTTACATAAAACAAGAATTGCTTGCACTGATTTTAAATATGGTTTTGTATTATGGAGTTCATTGTAGTGAATCCTGTTCCATTAGTGTCACTTCCTTTTTAGTGTGTGGTTTACCTGAAATTCACTGCTTGTAAATGGCATTTCAGGAAGTCTGAACTGATCCAACACATGCTGACTTTGCCTACAGCTGGATTTTGATGAACTCTTCAGTGCAATATGAAGTGTGTTGTTGTTTGTTATTAACAAAGCTTCCTTTAAATTTAATCTTTGGACAGTTTTGCACAACTTACTAAAAATTGCTTTCACTTCAAGGAGCCAAATGGATTTTAGTTTTGTTGTTAATTTTTTTTGCTTTTTGTAATAAGGAATGATGTCATAGTATTTTCAGTTAAAGAGAAAAATCCATGGGGAATATTTTTCAGAATGTTGTCTGATGCCCTCTTTAATCTTTGCTCCTAAGCAGCCCTAACTCAACAGATGTTGCATGTGGGTGTTTGCAGCTGGATCAGAATAGCCTCTGATGGGAAGGGCTGAGTCTCTGCTGTTGCTGTGCTAGCAGAGTGCTCTGCAGTCAGCTTGCACCCCTTGTCATAGTTTTGGTGGCTTTTGATCAGAGATGACCAAGTTTTTGTAATGGGATTGCAAGATGCAAAGTGTTACCTTAACAACTGCCGCTTAATTGCGCTTCTAAAGCCGTGCCTGTGCTGTGCCAGCCTGGAGCTCCAATTCTTCCTGTAAGAGCTTGTGGATTGTCTGGGCATCTGTGCAAAGTCTACTCCAGTGCCTAAGAAGTCATAGTTGCCATATATCGTCACTCTGACTGTTGAGTGCCATGTGCCATTGCCAGCTTGGTGTTTTGAGGGAGAAATTACTGTTGTTCTTTTCTGATGCCTTTATGTGTTAGCGGTCCAGTGGAAGAGAACACAGAAGTGTTTGTTGGATGCTTTGCTAAAGGTTGATCTAATTGAGGGGGAAAAGTGTTGCAAAACAAAGCTGAGCCCTGAAGGGCATCAGAAAGCAGTTTTATATGCTGGATGTGGTGAGAGAAGCAGGAGTATTGGATGGACGTGCTGTAGTAAATTAATGTGGCTGAAGAGACAAGGCAGGAAGACACTTGAGTAGTTTCAAAGATTAGGAAATGTGGGGCTTGTCAGAAGCCAGAACAATTCAGTTTTGTGAAAGATGGGTTTTACCTGACTAGATGACAAGGCTGCATCTTGAAGATGTTCTAGAAAAAGTTTTGGAAAATGGTTGTCTATTTGCCAGTAACTCTTTATACCTGCATATAAGAAGAGGGCTTATCCTAAATGATGACATAAATTGATAAAAACAATTTAGCAATGTAACTGCATTTATTTAATGCCTTGCTGTTCTGAATATGTAAGTTTTTTAGAGAAACAGCATTCCTCATGTTTCCTATGTCTTCACTTTCGTGCCAAGGGACAGGATCCTGCAAACAAAACACTCTTTCTTTAGTGCTCCCAGCAAACAACTTACCAGTCAGGCAAAACTGCATGTCCCTAGTGATGTACTGCTGCAGGCAAGATAAAAGGCAGAAATAAAGATCTGTCTAAAACTCGAGGTAGCATGTGGGCAGAAGAGAAGAAATGAGAAGATTATTTTGATATAAATACTGTCACTTTCACCCAAGGCTTTATAATATTAAAATGTCTGAAAGCCTGGTTCAACTTTCGAATTTCATTTGGTTCTTGATGCTTTGTTGGCAAAGACAAAAACTAGTAAAGTTCAGTAGTTTTTTCCCCATTTTTTTGTAATACACAACATTTTCATTGTCGGAATGCTTTGTGGTGACAAAAATGACTTAATATTGATTTTAATTGGAAAGTAATTTGGTTCTTAACATGTTTTCAAGAGAGATTCTTGATGGAAAAATGAGATCAAGTGTATCCTTATGAAGGGAACAATTCCCATCTTCTCTACAAGTACATTTTAGATATTGGAAATTTGTGATTCTATGGTTTAGAATGTCTTGTCTGTTTTGTGGCTTTCTGTGATGTAGGTTTTTTTGAAACCACAAGACTTAATTTCTTATAGTAAACAGGAGATGGACTCGACAGATCTTCACCAGTCATTTAATGCATAATTGATCACCTTAACCCAACAGAAATTCCAGCAGCCTTATTTCTGGAAATTAAATCCTCACTTAAAACATAATTGTTCCTTTATAATATAGACACAGAAGCCATAGCATTGTTTATATTATCTTGTGCTGTATTTTGCATGCCCATCATGGTGGTTTGGCTGATGTGGTTAATTTATGTTGGAGTAACTGGGTTCATTCTTTCAAAGAAACAAGAAAAATAATTATTTTTGTAGTGCAGTATGTTTCTGTAGGAAATTTTTGAGCTGCATGCTCAAATATAAGTAACTTTATTAGTTTTCATGCATTTTGCAACTGAATAGGGACATCATACTTACATGGAAAAGGTAAGATAAGGGGCCATGAGTTTATGATGAAATGTGCTGCTGGCACAACAGTTTCTGACACTACTTTGTTAAAGAACTTTGCATCCTGTCAGGAATCATCCTTTTGATTTAGTGTTTGTCTGAGAAAGTGGCAGGGATCCATCCTGTTCCTTTCCTCACCACTGTGTGAAATGTAACAGCCTGGCTACGAGTGTTTCAGTATGTTGGTAGGATTTATTTTCCCTTACAGGTGATTGAAAATATTGCTGCAGCAAGAGGCATCATTCATGACTAGGATTTTCTGTTAAAGCCATTTAAGACTTCCACTTTTTTTTCTTTGGATTGCTAATGGCATTTTAAACCTTCCATTTAACTAGATTAATAAAACTTTTGAGCATTCATCTTAAGAATAAATGCTCAGTTATTTCTGTTCCAAGTCGTGTATTGACGTTAAACAACCTTCTTTTAGCAAGTTTAGACTGAAGAAATCTTAATAGTTTCTGTAGTTTCACTGACTGATTTTGTGTGCTTTTGTCTCAGTCTAAACAGATAATTCATAGGACAACAGTTTAAATTACTAAAGTTATGTTTTGGCAGCAGCTGAATCAGTTTTGAAGAATGATCAAACTCATTGGTATGCTGCTCCCTGCTGCTGGGGCGATTTTTCCTTAAAGGTTTGATCTTGGACTAGAGGCAATGGATTTTCTGCCTTTCTCCTTTTTTTTTCTTTTTTTTTTTTTTCCCCCAAAACAGGCACACAAATGCCTTTTGTCTGCTGGATGCATTTATGGTGATTTGAGCATATTCAGTCTCAAGTTTCACTTTTCAGACTTGCACTCTGAGAGCACACAATCTATTAGCAGTGTTTTGATCAGTCACGTTTCTGCTTAGTGTGAAAAAGGGCTCTTTAATGAATAATTCTGTGAAACTCTGAAGAAAAAAGTTATAAAAGCTTTCCTTAGAGAGCAGAGTTCTTCTGTATGTGTTCTCTCCATCTCTGAAAGCTTCCAGTCTCTAGTAATCCCAACCAGTACCTACTCATCCTATTTCTTTCAAGGTTTTCTTTTATATTTTATTTAGCAGATGAACACATCTCTGTGTTCATAGCAGTGATGTTACAAGTACTTTCAGTCCTCACTAGGTTCATGATTTTGTTCTTTGTTCCCAGGCATGTGCACTTGAATATTTTTGAAGTTCATTACCATTCAAAATGTGAATGTTGGCATTGCCATATGAAGCCTTTTTAATATATTCATATCAGAATTAAAATTAGAAGATGAAGATCTAGAAAGATTCAGTGAATTTTTTTAAGGAGATGACAAACTTCTTACCTTATTTATTGGACACTTGTTACACCTGGTTTCAGTATGATGTCTGTGACAGTGTTTATGCTTGTTAAGGAGTGCAGGTTTCTTAATCTCAGTGGAAGAATTAACCTCTTCAGTAAAAAGTTTTTCTCCAGTATATGCTTTTAGCTCTCCAAATAATCTTTGTTTTCAACCAACCACTAAAATAACCTAAAGATTAGTAGAGTGAATACTCACAGCTTTAGTGTTGACTTGCATTGAAAGAAAATATCTGTACTTTTTTTTTTGAAGATTGGCTAGGTAAAGGTAATGTTTTCTTTGTGATGGAATATTTGATAAAAAAGCCAAAGTTCCTCTTCTGTGACTGGAAATTAACATCCAGGCTTAATGAATTTATTGAAACATGACACGGGTGTATTCCTGTTAATTTTTAATTTTTTTTAATGAAGAAAGAACAGTGGTTGAAAGCAGAAACATTCTCTTTCCTATTTAAAAGCTGAGTTTTGGTTTGGGTGTGCTTCTGGGTTAAATGCAGTTCAGTTTCCTGTAGACATGGCTGTGGGTCCTGCCATCTGTCCCAGTGCAGCTTTAGTGTATGCTTCGTGTGCCAGTCCTTTTGCACATGAACTGCTTGCAACTTGAACTTCATGTGGGAGGCAGAGAGGTGTGGATCTGAAATAGTTCATATTTCATTCAAAGGAGGTCAGCTGCTGCTTTTACTGGGATAGGTGAGCTCCCAAACTGCCCTGGCTGCTTGGAAGGTCTGGCTGGCTTGTAGGATGCTCAACAAACTGTAAGCAGGTTTTTTCTGGAAAGTTCTCCATCTGATGACACCTGTTAGCAGTGTAGGGTAATGTCATGCTGATTGTCACTTTCCCTTTTGTTTCCTCTCTTTCTTCTGTCACTTGGGAAGGTGGGTGTCTGCTGGCTATAGCTGTTCTCCTGATGGGTGGTGGTTGTAGGTTATGAGTAATTGTTTTCTTGCTCTGTTTGCTGTTTATTTGAATGCATCAAGTTAAAAAGAAGGGCTTTAACCAAAGCAACTTTATGCTTATGGTAAGGTGCTTTAAAGTCCTAAATCTAAAATAATCTACTCCCACAGTGTGTATAGCATTGTCCCTTTGAGAGAGAGTATGGTATTTGTTTGTCTGCATGTAATTTGATTGTGACCTTATACTGAAACTGTGTTTATCACTTTTGGATACAGATTGGCATAGTTCTTAAATTGCTAATGTACAAAACATTCAAAAATTACCCTTGTTGTTTCAAAAATTAGTAATTTTAACACACAGTTTAATCTACCTTAGCTAGCAGCTGATCATACAAATGAACACTTTTGAAATAAAAGTTGTAATCTTGAAAAGCAACAATGCTGTCTAAATTGCTTACTCCCAGAAAATTCTTTTGGTGCTAAAGTTTAGCTCTAATCAATGTCCCTCTGTTTAGTCAAATGGAAGAAATACCTGATTTGCTAATTATAAAGGGAAGAGGGGAAAAGGAGAACTTTTCTTTGAGTGTGTCTGATCTGTTTTATTTAATTTTGCTATTAACAGAAGTGACCTAATTTTGAAAAGAGAAGTGTCCCTTTCTTCATGGTTACCAAAGTTTGGTGCTTCTTACATTTAAAACAAATGAAAGAAACCACACCCCACCCCAAAACAACTGAAGGATATGTATATTTTTGCCTTATTTGAACAGAAAAACTCTCCACACCTGAACACAAAACCTTCCTTGCACTATAAAACCCAGCCCATCAAAAAGCTCCTATGTGTACATTCCACTCTTTTTTTTATGCTAGAGATCTTCTGCCTGTGTATGTTCCTGTGTGCAGCTTGGTAATACATTTCCCATTATTCCATTGTCATTGCACATCTGGGATGCCTCTGATTCAGGCTGCAGTTCACTTGGATGCAAAATCAGTCATATCTTGGAAAATAATCACACAGTGGTGGAGACTGTGCTGGAAAAACGGTCTTGCTTGTGTTTGTTGTATGGGGAGATCAGTTTTGCATCTGAAACTGATCTGTTTTAATGAGCTGCACTTTGAGCTTACTAATGTTGTTAAGGACATCTTGTAATAATGAGAAGTGTTGGGTTATATTTGCGTTAATGTCCTGTCCTGGAGAATGAAAGTTGAAGCAACTATTAAGTTTTCATGTGATCTTCTGAGGTATTATACAGGTATCCTGCAGGACCAGAGAAGGCTGTTCAGGGTAACAGCTCAGTTTTTCACACAGTGTGTTCTGCAGCCTGGTGACTTCCAATCCCATAAATAAACACTCTGAAATCCAGACATCAGTATGATTCCTGCTGATAATAGCAATTTTAACAATGGAACATAACACTGCACTGTTTAAATGTCCATGTCTGTCATGGAAAACCTTCAGCTATAACTATGCTGTTCTGCCTTGTCACAACATTGTGTGTATATTTATGCCTGACCTTCCTATGGCATTGCTGAAACTTGAGCATCTTGCTAATCTCCTTCCATTTTCCCAAGCTATGTTTTCACATCCAGCTCCATCTTGTTGGATTCCAAACATTTTCAGCATGCAAACACCCTGTTCCAAATTCCTGAATTCTGCTTTCATTCTTCTGCTCCAGCTCACCTGTTACAGGGTGGCTGAATCTAAGCTGACAGCCAGGTAGGTGGAGGTGGATCAACCAAGGATCCAGGAGAAAACTTAATTTAAGGAGAATGTATTAGATCTCATTTTGCTTCTGTTGTCCCAAAGAGCACAGAGGTCACGGTGTCAACAAGCCAGCAAGTCCCTCAGAAGCCCAGCTGGACAAGGAGCAAAGCCGTGTTTGCTGTTGCTTAAATTGATGTGACTTGAGTGAGTGAAGAGATGTGTGGGAGTGAAGAGATGCAGCAGAGGAGTTTGCAGGCTTTGTCAAGCTGCTCTCTCTGATGGAGCAGCATCTTTGCCTTTGTCTGGGTTCCTCTTTGCTCTCACAGCCAGGTTTTCTCCTCTCTCGTTCAGTCTCCCAGTAATTAGAGCGCCAATGTGACTCTGTTCAGTTCTGTTTTCAGATAATTAGAGCTTGGCCCACACAGCAAAGTACATGGTTGTCTGTGCTGGGCTTTGCTCAGGGCCTTGGCCAGGACATCGCTGGTCTGTCATTGGCATCCGGAAATCCTTTTCATTGCTGCCCTGCAGTGGGGTGTGGCAGAGACTTGGGCTGATGAGGAGTAATTATGTGATGCTGCTGGCTTGCTGTGCAGTGGGAGCAGCCATCCCTCTGCTGTACATGCTTCAGGAGTAATGAGCAGCTCTGCTGGAGAACAGGCATGGCCTTGTTCTCCAGCCAGTTAACTGGGTTAGAGACTGATGCAGAACTCAGGAGCAGAGGGGGGGAGGAGGGTAAATGAACTGAATCACATTGCTAGAATTTGCTGTGAAAAAGAATTTGTACATTCAACACCAGAAGGCTAAGGCTCAATAATTTTAGTTAATTTTACTCTTGCCCTTTGGATTTTTGTAGACTTTCATCAGATTAGAGCCCTGAAGTAAAAGCTTAGTCACGCTGGGCCTTGTGTGTTGTTCTAGGATGTTGATAAAAGACAATTATAAATGGGCTGCTTATCTACAAATCCTGTATTTAGTTGTTTATACACAGGTGCCTGACACAACGACTGAAATTTCTGAAAATCTTCTTAGCTATTTATTGAATGTAATTATTTAAAATACTTGCTAGTCTTCAAATAGGCCTTTTCCTTTAAATAAATCAGTCTTTGATTAGTGCCATCTGCACACCCCCTCTCCCACAGCAAAAAAATGTCCCTGAATGGACATTTATTTCATGTTTTAGAGATTTCTCCCCAGCAGCTGCTTTTTTGACAGCAAGGTGTTGGTAGTTTGCTTATATTTCTGCTTTAGTGAAAGACTCAAGCAGAAGAAGGTATGTTTGTGCATGTTGTTGCTTGATTCAGGATATGAGCCAGAACATAAGTTCACAGAAATTTGATGAGAAGCACTAAAGAACAGTCTTCTGTAACAGTGTTTATGTAAAACTCCTGGGCTCGTAGTTGCTGTAACTCTTGGTTTCCCTGCAGAGGTTTATTATTCACTGAACAGTTTTTATTTCAGTGTTTACAGAAACTCTTGTGGCAAATGTTCATCTTATCTTAAGCTACCCACTGCATTTTGCTTTGAGTACTGACCCTACTGAATAAATATCTGGTTTACTGCCCTGCCACCCTGCCTTCCTGCCTTCCTAATCTGGCTGCTGTATCCTGTGCTTTTGCAGTAATGTATGTTTGTCTCAGCAGAGATTTCCCAAATGTCCCCAGAATTAATCTTGTCTTCTTTTCATGTTTTCAGTATAGGCTGTTCAAAGGCCTCCAAAGCTTCAGCTCTCAAGGATTTTACTGTCATGAAAATACTGAGCTCCTTTGAGATTGCCTTCGAATCTCTGACACTAATGCTGCTTTCAGTATAGGGTTTGAAATTTAGAATCAATGTTCCAAGTGAGTGAAGAAATGCTTTGGTAAATTGCAGGAATCTACTCAGTTCCAGTTCTAAATGTCTGTAGATACGTGGGGAGGCAGGAGCAGCTCAGGCATGACTGATGTTAGTGCATGGTTTTAAAAAAAAATTACTAGTTAGTTGTGTGGGATTATGGCATTGCATTTTCCTGGCAACACTTTGTGCAATATACAGCAAGACTTTGTTCAGGTGGTTGCAGTCACATTCTGCCTGGTCTGAGGTTACTCTCATGATTCTCCTGAAGTGTTATTGGGCAACTTTTCTGTTACATTAGTTATTTCAGAGGTTCTTATAAAATCGTATTTGCAGCATGATTTATGGTGTTGCTTATGATGAAAATCATGTTTTGTATTTCTCATGGTGCTCTATACCCTCCTGGATATTATCATTCTGTCTTATTTGGGCAAAATTGTAATTTCAGCGTGTCCCGAAAATGAAACTGCCGAACTTCAGAATGAGTAAAAGTACTGCACTTGGAAGAACACGTCAAAGCAAAGCTTTGATTAATGTAAGTTTTGCTTTGTTTAGAGATCCAGAAAATGATTATACCATGGGACACGTACTGCGGAGAGCTGAGTAAATGTGATTGAAAGAATATGCAGAGGTTTGTATAAGGTGTGATGAGCAAGTCAGCATGCAAATAGATGTCCTTGTGTTTTAGCTGTCTTACCATGTTTCTGCTGTTTGGGAAGGTGTGATGAGCAAGTCAGCATGCTTGATAAGGACATAGATGTCCTTGTGTTTTAGCTGTCTTACCATGTTTCTGCTGTTTGTACATTAGTGACTGAGCATGGTCTTGGGCTTGATTCTTACATCAAACTTCCGAATTCTATTTTAAATTCATATAGTTAAATTTTGTAGTTCCAAGTTACAGTGGAAAGGTATACTCAGAAATACCTACTTTCTGTGTCAGAGGTTGTCTAAGATTGGAGAATCACTAAATGTTTGTCTTGGGAGGGGCTGTAAGGTAGCAGTTGACGCACTTTGGAGTCAGTTCTTCACTTAATTTGTTAATGTTATTTCATACCTAATTCTATGCCTTCATTCTTCTTTCACTGAAGCTTTTTCTGCTTCAGAAATTGGTGGGAATTTGACACCTAGAAACAATTTTATAGTGAAGGCACAGATTGGAAATGATCACAAATTTCTTGAAGTCATAGCTTAAATTCACCATCCCTTGTGTTTTTATCAGTACAGAGCTAATTGCATAGATCCAGGTATAATACAGGAGGAAGGGTGTTTATTGTTGTTTTTACATAACCACGTATGGTTATGTATTAGGGATGCTTTGGTAGTGGGAGATAAGGTGGAGATGTTTGCTGGCCTTGTGTGTGAGTGCTGGAGTCACCTACAGGGCACTGGCTGCAACCACTTCTGTTTTGAACTGTTTTTCTCACTTTGCTTCAGTGAATCTGTGTTGTAAAAAACAGATATTGAAGAGCTGCTGCTGGTGGGATAGCTGCAGCATGTTACTTGAAGACATTTCCTCTGTTTCATTTTTTTCCCACCAAACAACTGCTAGTTTCATGTAAAACTTTATTGTGTTGGAGAGCTCTGTGAATAAGGACCCCACATTTACCATGCTTTTTGTGACACCGTGTACTCTCTACTTTCCATGCTGTTAAGTCAAATCTGAAAGTTGATTCTTGTATAGAAGTCATTCCACAAGTTTTCTCGTCCTTTTCACTCTCTGCCTTTCCCAGCTCTTTGCTGCAGTGGTAAGATGGGGCAAAGAGCAGAGTAGCTGATGTCTCAGACCAGGTGAGTGTGGGAAGGGTGCTGTGTTTGTCAGCAGGTGTCATAGAATATCCTCAGTTGGAAGTGACCCCTAAGGATCATCATATCCATCTCCTGGGTCGTACAGCCTCAGGAACTTCAAGGCTGGGTACAAACTAGTCCAATCTAGCTAGTCCTAGCTATAATGTTGCACAGATCAACCAAAGCTTAAAAAAAGCTTTGTATTTTTCATTGCTTTCATAGATAAAGTGAGTTTTCTGTTTGTACTTTTTTTTTTATTTTTCCATTTAAAATGGGAATGTACTAAAATATTTATCTTGCTGTGTAGTTCTTGTGAATACCAGAAGGTGGCACAACTGGTTTTCCTAAAAGTATTCTGATTGCAAGAAATGCACACGATGCTACTGCGCTGATTTTAAAGATGTTGGTGAAATTTTGATCTAAGGGAAGCTGGATCAGCTTAGACCTTAGCATTTAAAATAGTTATTTAAAGGTATACCCATCTGCCTTTTTTTTTCCAAACTGCAAAATCCTTTTGTGCAAGTTTTTATAGGTAAAGTTTTTGAAGGTGGAAGTAGCTTTCCTGAAAATGCAGGGGGGAAGAAAGGGATTATCCAGTATGTGTGCAGTGAAATTCTTTCCTGAGCTGTTTTACAGAATCCCAGTTTCCCATGAACACATTGTTTAAAAAGCTTACTTTATCAATTTGTGAAATTAGACCAATTTCTGTTTCTTTTAAGCTCTTTAAAAAGTGCTATACAAAAAAAAAAAATATTGGTATGTAACATAAATGATAGTTTGGTGTGGTAGCACCTTTTTAGGTGTACGAACATTAGGTGTTAGAAGCAGTATGTGAAAAGAGTATGCAAAAAAGACCAACGAGTCTGCTCTAACCACAAGCAGATTTTTAGGTGTACCAGCATTAGGTGTTAGAAGCAGTATGTGAAAAGAGTATGCAAAAAAGACCAACGAGTCTTTTAATGACAATCTGTTTTCAGATAATGTGTCTTGCTCTAACTGGAAGCTTAGTCTTTGTGCAGTGTTGCCTTGCATTTATTGACAAGCTGGTGGAAGAAGGTGTTGGATACCATCTCATTTGATGCTTTCCTTATTAGTCTGTCTCTGGAGGAGTTATCTCCACTATGCTGTTGATCAGAAAGTAGTTAAACTTTAAGTGGAGGTATTGTTTCCATTCAATGTAGAGAGACTCACTCCTAGAGTGAGGGCACTGGGCAGGGTTTTGGTAGTGGGATGTCAGTGCAGGAGTGCCTTGTGCCAGACACATCTGGGGTGGATTTTACATTAAACCATCTTTTTGTTAGAATACTTAATTGTAACGTGTAGAACGACTCTGAAACTTTTGAAGGAATGAGATGCATGGGATTTTTTTTTCACTTTCCTTCAGCTCCCTCTGGCAGACAAAGCCCTGAATTACAACTACTTTACTTAGAACTATTTCAGAGAAGGGCTTGTCCCAGCTCAAAGTTATCAAAGCTGCTTGGTGTTCTGTATGTATGCTTCAAAAAGACATCTTCAGCTGTAGAAAAGTACACTACTGCAGCTGCAGAAGGTGCTGAAATACAGATATTTCTTGGTTTAGCTGACTCTTGCACTGTGTCTTCATGCACAGCTGTGCAATGCTATTTCACCCCAAGGACCTCTACACCATGCACATCTATTGATTCTTTTTTTTTTTTGTCTCTAATGTGATCTCTCCTGAGCCTGCTGTGATTCACTAGAGCAGCACAGATGAGAAGGATGTGACTGTTTTGCATAGGAGCCTGGAGTTATTTGCAGAATTTAGACCCTTTATTCCTGACCAGATGATGTGGGTGGAATGAATTGGTGCAGCTGTGCTGGTGGTGGCTTTCACTGGGCTGAGCCTCCCACCCACCTCTCTGCAGTCTTCTCCTCCTCTGAGCTTCACTGATTTATTTTCAGTTCTGTGTTTCTGAAGGGGGCTTTGCCAGGTAAAGGGATATGGCCACATATCTCAATAAAGATGTCAGGAGTGTGTGGAGTGCTGGTAAAATGACCTGTAAAAACTCCTACATGGACATTGGTGAAAGCACTGAACTGCATTTTTGAATAGGAGTCAGACATCTGAAGTTTTATGACAAAAGGTTTATAGCCATAAGACTTGAAAGTATTTGATTTAAGTAGTTCTTAGTTTTTAAAAATGCAAGTAAAATTGCCATTATTCCATGGGCCTTTCTAAAATCAGCTTGTACTTTTCTTGCTATGTACAATTATTTTATGCAAAGCAGTGTGTCCTCATTTGATCCTAAATTATCCAGATTGCCACTAAATAGGGGTATTGCAATTGCAGAGTTCTTCCATTCTGCGAAGTGAATATTTAAAACTTTAAATCTGCTGTTGGAAATTAATTAATAGCTTGTATATTTGCCCACCATAACATATTTGAAATAACTAACTGGCATTTTTCAAAATTTTGCCTAGGAAACATGGAATTTTCCTTAAATTTATGTTCTCAGAGCTGCCAAAGATGAAGGCAGTTTGTAATTTTCCATCTATAATTTAATTATTACACAGGAGCTTCAGCATTTAGTGATTTAGAAGTAGAACATAGTGGTGTATTTCAGAGAAATGGAACGAGTTCATAAGAATTGTTTTTGTGATCCTTTTGTCTTCTGGAAAAATCTAAATATAGGCAAGGTATGCATTTTGAAAGTTGCAAGTGTTTTGAAATGTTGGTGTCCACTAAGATGGGGCTAATTCTGTGTCATGAATGCACTAATTGATTGTACAATGAAAATTTAGTACAAGACTCTTTTTTTCCCACACTGCCTGTTAGCTGTTCTGGTTTTGGTACTAATTTCACCTGTTCTCATGGCATTTATTTGAAATGATCTGTGGTCCTGAAGCTCCTTTTCTAGTGTAGAGAAATTATACTATTTTTTCTCTCACTGAATGAGAGAAATTAACACTAGCCATAAACAATTAACATAAGTGACAAATTTGAAATTGAATTTTTGCTGCTGAAGACTTTGACATGTCCCTTTGAAGGCAAGCTGAACATTAAGATCAAATTGCTATTTAGTAAAAATTTGTATCTAATATGCTTCAGAGTATCTGAAGGCAGGTGATAAATTGATTGCACCTGGGTGTCCCTTTTGTGAGTCCTTGAAGGAATGCAGCCAGCTGCAGTGCAGTGGCCATGGGATCCTGGAAGATGCATGCCTGCAGTTTTTATGGCTCCCAGGTTGAACACAATGATTTCTGACAACCTGGACTTGAAGCATCAGCACCTTTCTTGAAACCTTCTCAGTCTCATTCTCTGTCAGTCTTCCTGAGGGATTCTTCCCTTTGGATAGAGGTGTCAGGAGTGACCACAGTGGAGATTTTGTGGATTGGAGATGTCAGAGGTGACAATGCATTAGGGGTCCCTGTGTTCAGGAAAGGTTTGGTTTTTTTGGCTTTTAATAAAACTCAGTCATTACAGGAGCACACAAGAGCAGTGATCAAGGCTTTGTTCTTGCCTCCCCACACCTGCTCTTCTCTTTTCATCAGGGTGTGGAGAAACACACTTCAGTGGATAAAGATGGTAGGATTTAGAGAATGCAAGAGGACTAACAGATTTCATATAAATAATGCAAGAAGAAAAGAAAAAGCCTACAAACTTCCACCTTAAGAATATTTCCAAAAAACATTACCCAACACATGACACCTGTAGCTTGCAGTTTGCTGTCTGTGGTGCAGGAAATACTGAAGTTGTTCATGGCTGGTGCTCAGTCCTGGCTTCTGTTCCATTACTAAATTGTTTAATATATTTGCAGCATTTGAGCCTGATGTGTAAATGTGTTTAGGCATACTTCACTAAAATAAATTGAGCAGCCAGCAGACTATAACAGCTGTGGAGAAGTTGTTTAGAAA
Organism: Onychostruthus taczanowskii; assembly: GCF_017590055.1. Taxonomy (NCBI): domain Eukaryota; kingdom Metazoa; phylum Chordata; class Aves; order Passeriformes; family Passeridae; genus Onychostruthus; species Onychostruthus taczanowskii. Next base: position 7,958,193 of record NW_024498462.1, read on the forward strand.
TAAATTCTTTGTAGTTCACAGTTTGACCTAATAAAAATAACTTTCTTCAGACAATTATCTTCAGCAGGGTCAGTCTGGCTGCTGTGACTGTGCATTCAGTTTTCTGTGTTGATTTATTTAATATAATCACCTGGGGAAGATGAGCCAAGTTCTCTGAATAAATTGGTACTAATTCAAAAGCATTTCTTCTTAGTGGTGTGCTGTCAGTAGAGTACATGGACTTAGATCAAAAATTGGAAACCTTCATTAGCTCACTTTGGTTTTACCCCCTACTAAGTGTTTAAAGACCTTATTTTACCTAATAAATTTTACATAACAGTAATTTACCCAAGCAAAGCTGATTTTTTTTTTAATATTATAACCTGTGTCTTGTAATTAAGTTAACAGTGCATCTTGACAAATATTACCTCAATTTTAGAAAAATCTCTCTTCAAGAATACACACAAGAAAATGCAAGACATCCATAAGTGGCATAAAATAAAACCCACTTTCATGGTAAGAAGCACACACTTCAGAATATTCAAAATATTTCTGAAACTTTGTATGGTTACCAAATATATCTGAGACAGGCTTTAATATTTTAATAAATTAATACCTTCAAATATTTAAAGTGTGAATACTGCAGGGACTGAATTTGTGCATTTGTCTCCCTTTTCCTGCAAGTTTTTGGGAACCTGACTTAAGATTTGAGCAAAATTATTTTACTTAAATAGTTTTAAGAATAGTTGATTGTGGCCTTATAGGAAACGGCATGGGTGTTTTTGAATGTTTGCTGTTGCTGAATAATTTCAGAAGTTTCAAACTTAGACTATAAGATTTTTTTTTTTCATTTATAAATGCTGCAAAGACCAGGGTTATTTGAAGAATGTGTGAAATGGAGAAACTACTTTTTCAACATGATTCTTTCTCAGCATCTTTGGTTTGTTGAAGAACTTTGGTAGTCTGAAACTCATGTGAGAATTTGAATCTCTCCTATCTGAAGTGCATGGAAGTGAAGGGGAAGTGGCTGTGTCAGATGCAGGGTAATGTGTATTTGTCAAATATATATAGAAATAATGTATATCTATGCATTGTGTGTGTATATATATGCACACACATGCTATATACACAATCCCATATATATAGTATGCATATATATATTTAGGTATAATAATTTTCACTGAAATGACACACCCTAAAATGTTACTGCAGCAATTTCCTCATTTATACAGGAAAAAATGCTGAGTGAATGAATAGAAAATTGTAGCACTTCTTATTAAACACATTGGACATGCCCTGACTGCTTAAATTAATAATTAAAGATTTGGGGATTTTTTTTCCTATTTGAGAAAGGGCCCCACATATTACTGTAGAGACAGGAACCTGCACTGCTTACAGCATTTTGACAGCAGGAGGGGTTGGCTGCAAACCCAGTTTATCTCACTTCTTTATGCTTTATGATTTTTCCTTGTTCCATGAGCAGCCATCCCAGTTTAAAATAATTAAATTTATTTGATACTAACTACTTTGTCAACTACTTTGTAAGCATCTCTGATCCATTTATGAGATGAGATTATGGATGGATCCATGTATTATCCATCACATGCACCTTGATGTCTACAGTACAACTGCTTCTAAAAACTGCTGTAACTTATATCTGATGTCTGGGGGTCTTTTTATCCCCAGTTATTAAAAAAATTTGAATTTAAAAACAATTTGAGACAGCATAGCAGGTAGCAAGTTAAAGTACAGACATAATTGTCAGAACTGTCTTTAGCAGTTTTAAAGCTAATTTCTTAATGAAATTTTAAAAAATTAATTCAAAGACTGTTTCTTAGTAAGATTTTTGATGTTTCTAGAAAAGTTGCCATTTCAGTAAAAGCATTGCCAGGTGCGTATTGCCAGTATTTTTCTGTACTTCAGTATTTGGGGAATGTTTCAGTGCTGCTCTGAAGGGACTGCAGATGTGACTGCAGTGGTTTCCTTTGGATTCCTCCTTAGGCAAAGATTTGTTTTCCCTTCACATGAATTTTGGTATGAATATTTTGATGATATATGGTCAAAGAAATTGTATTAATTAACTGACTCATATATAGGGCAGTACTGTCAACTCCATCTTTTAATTATTCTCTTCCAGTAATTGGAACAGCTGCAGTTTAATACATTGAAAAGCCAGAGGTAGAGATAGGAGAAGCACCCATGTGAAGTGGAGAGAGCTGAGTAAGGAAGCCAATTAAATTATCACACAGTCAGTTTTTTGGGAACCTGTAGAGAAATATTACACATCATTATTTGTTCCTCTTCAGTTTCTAGTCTTGTGCCTTTGCAGCCATATTTAAATTACTGAAATTATTTGAATATTGAAATGATTACTGCATTTCAGCTCCATGCCTTTGGGAATATATTGCTGGATTTTGGGGGTTCTGCTTTATTTTCTTCTGTATCAAAATGCTCTTGTGTGGTGTAGGATGCATCAGCTCAGCAGGCTGGTGGTTTGGAGATTAGAAAAGATGAGAGCAATTCCTCCCTATGTGAAACTGATTTTCTGCCTTCAGTTTGGAGTGAGAGCTCTGCTACTGCTAATATCATAAACCAGTGATTTTATCATATAACAAATGAGCATTTTAAAATGGAAACATGCTTTTGTATCAATGAGTTTTTAGAACACAGGTGTGGGGGAAAAGAATCTAAGAAGTTTGAAAATGTTTACTGGTCTAACCACTGACATTTTAAGGTATTTTTCTTGTTGTTGAGTCTGGCATTTTCTCTTATATAAACTCTATATCAGTAGGAAATAGTTTGTGACATAAATATTAAGACCTTTCTGTTGTCTACATTTCTAGATGAAAATGGGAGATGTACATCATACTGTCATGTAGCTTTGACTGTTTTTCTTTCTGGAAAGCTTAAGAAGTCTGAGGTTCTGGAAGTGAGAAGACTTTTCATGTCATGCTAGAAAGGGTTTGGAAGACTTGAGAAAGTTGTGATGTAGCATAACCCTACTTTTCACCTAGTGCTTTCAGTTCCTCTGACACTTAAGGGATGAATAAAAGGAGAGAGGTTAGTAACCTGTTAAAGTGGAACAGCAATTTTTTAACCACAGCAAATCACTTGACTGAGCAAGTATTTTTTTCAGTTTTGTTTTTAACAGTTTAAGAACTGAGGAAAAAAGGTTAAACTCATTATCTGTGCAAACTGATGAAAATCCAGCAACATCTCTAGAAGATGACTTTTATTCTGCTTGTTTTTTGTACAAAAAGTCAGGTGGCATTCAAAGGCTAAGAATAAACACTTTCAGACTAGAACAGTTTTATATTGCCCGGGCTCTGGTACAGATTTCTGCCTTGTACCTTTTTCTACTTTTTGAACAACTTTGAAGGGAAGTCTTATGGGAAATGCAGAGATGGTTTACAAGTCTTGTTGGATGCACAGATGCCCCAGAACTGTGAACACAGTGGGGGCTGTAAGAGGACAATGTGTTGACAGTTGCTATGTGTGACACAACGTGGCAGCAGCTTAGCATTCAAAGGAAGGAAGAGGATATCCCCAGAAAAGGAAGAGAGTCACAAGGGACGTGGTTTCAGCTGTGTTCTTGCTCTGAAAATCAGGGAGAGCTTTCAGAAGAAAAGATGCTGTGATCAGTGTGGTCAGATGCTGTGATCAGTGTCCTGGCAAGGGAACTCTGTGTGTGATTTGGTCATGCTTGTTCAGTGTGATGCTGTGTGCCTGCTCTTCTCATTTGGGGCCAAATTTTGCTTGTTGGTCAATAGTGAAGCAGGATGTAGGTGCAGGGATGGAGGGAGAGGGTTAGGAAATGCTCTCCTCTCTAATCACAAGCACTTTTCAGTCTTCTCTCTGTGGGATCAGAGCTGCACTGCTGTTCAGCCCCAGTCAGTAGCTTCTGGCTTTAACATCTCAGGTCCATAAAGTGGCACCTTGGGGATCCTGCCTTTAATTTTATTTACTTTTGTTCTCCTTATGCCACCTGTTCCTTTCCTTTATGGCTGAGTTTTGTGCAGAATTTTGTGATACTCTGTCAGTTACCTTGTCTGTGCTCAGTGCAGCTGTGGAAACATGAACACGGAAATAGTTGCTTAAAACCCAAACACTTTCTCATCTTTTTTACACAGAATTAAGGCTATGTGGCAGACTTGGATAATAAGTAGAATGCAACTTCAAGCAAGTTATAAATAGTGGATGCTTTTAATTTTGAATGTGAATGTGCTTGTGAGAAAATTACAGAAAAGCCCCTCGAATGGTCCCAAAATTATGTTTAATCTGTGCAGTTATCATGGGATTTTCAGCACTTAGGAGTTTTAAACTTAAAGCACATCTCCACTTTGTGCGCCAAGTTGCGATGTTTTCAGAGCACTCACTGGGAAAATATTTTCTCAGCGAGGAGTATTCTGCACAGAGGTGTAATGCTGCTTTTTGCCCTCAGAATCCTTCAATTGAGGATGAGTGGCAAAGCTATGTAATATGAGAACAGAAAAATGTATATTCAGTGGTGCAGCACACTCCAGGAGATCAGATTACTTTTCCCATATATTTAAATGTGCAGCTAAAATGTTAGTTTGAAGTCTTACTTAAAATATCAGAATTATATACTGAGATGTTCTGTTGTCTTGGGAATAGTTGATGCAAAGCATAAAATACATAATAGTATTTTCCTTGTGAATATGCAACCAATCTGTGACTGTCAGGAAGAAAATGGGATTTGATTTATTTTTTTTTCTCATGTGTGGATAGGTGATTCATTTCTCACATGGTTGTTCTTTAGCAAGTGACAAGCATTCCCCTATTTTTAGAATACCTGGCGCTGCTACTTTCTTCAATTCTGGATTTTGTACATGGGCTGTTTGATGGAGTAGCTGGTGCTGGATTTTGGGAGGGGATTTGGTTGGCAATTCTTGAATTCCTGTACTTTAAAAAAAATGTTTATTGTTTTTTCTGCTAAGGTTTTATTTATGTTGTTTGTAGAGTAAGTGGAAAAGTAAGTAGGACCAGGAGCGCACAAAGGAGAGCAGGTATTTGAGGACTCATGTTGCCCTCTAGGGTGAATGATCTTGTTGAGGTCAAAAGTGAGAAGTAACTCTGATTTCTGTGCCTGTGTGGATTGACTTCAATGTCAGTCAATGCTTGGGAATGACTTTATGGCTTGAGTTGGATTTTATTTTACTGATCAAAAGGGTATTTCAGGAGTTACTTCTGTAAAAGGGGTCCATTGATTGTCTTTAACCTCATTCTTAGTCATGCTGCTCTTAATAAATAAAATGTGAAGATCTTATTGGGGGTGGTAGAGCAGTGAGACAGAGGCTTTACAGGCAGTTACCAGTTGGTTGCACTGGCTGCACTCAGTGTGAGCAAATCTGTGTTTGCTTTTTGTATTTTAAGACACTTTCTGTATAATGGTGAATGTAAAAGCAAAGCTGAGTGTGTGAATGCAAATTAATGATTGGTTTTATTTAACTTTGTGATTATAATAGCTGCTGTGTAAAATCTTTCAACCTGATTTCCAGACCTTCAGTGCAGAGCTGGCACGATGTGGTAGTCTGGTGTTGTGTGTGTGTGAGAGGCTGGACACAGTGTTGACCAAGTGTGTAGCCAAGCCTGCCTGTTGGCATGTAAATACTTGAATTCTTTTGCTAAAAGTATGACTGTGCTAAAACTGCATAGATGTTTTTGCAGGACTTGTGTTTCTTAATAGTCACGGCATATAAACACTATTGTCATACACAGTGGTGTCTCTTCAGCATCCCAGCAGCAGCATCCTGTGAAATTTGTTGCCTGTTTTAATGCTGCTCAATTCTAAATTAGAACTTCAGAGAAGTGGGAGAGAGGCCCTCAATTGTTTGTCGAAGGGGTGTATCTGGTTTTGAGAGAGGTTGTCCTGTGTTGTTTTAATTCCTTGTTTTTGGATTTGGCAACTGCTTGCCCAAAACTATTTTCAATACATTTTCAATAATGGTGATCACAAGCAGCAATTATTCCCTGGTGATTTCATCCCAAAATTGAATGTACATTGTGAAAAACATTTTGTAACAGTGAAACTTAATGTTTCACTGTTACAGAACCCTATCAGAGTGTTGTTAAATGTTACTAGAATGAATACATTTATAGACATTTACAGAAATAGCTCCTGGTTCAATTCTTTATTGCTAAGTAGCGTGACAGGGTGTTGGCTTTTTAATGAGAGGATTAAGCTGTCCTGATGAATAGAAAAATTGTCATGGTGTGCAGAGACTATTCTGAAATCTGTAGACTAAATATCTTACTGTTGATTTGGTCTGCTGTGGCAATACATTAGAGGTGCTGTATTTTTTTCCTGCAAGGTAATCAGTATAGCGGAATCTCTGCCTTCTTTTCCCTAGAAACATGCTCTGCTTCTGCATAAGATGCTATTAAATTCCCCATTCTCTTTTTAATAGCTTGCCTTCCCTGCTCGGCGCTGTCGTCAGCCCCGGGAGGTCACCAAGCAGAGCCCTGAGCTGCAGAGTGGTCCCTGATGGGGACCTGCGTGGCCCCATCTGCTTCGTCAGCTCTGGAGGCAATTTGGGAGCTGCTGGGGGGGCGTTGAGAATTAGATTGTTGATAGCGTTCCTACAAAGACTGCTATTAACAGCCTGCTAGTCTCTGCTTCTCTGCTGCAGAAGACAGAGTGATATTTGTGTTCCCATATCGTGTTGTAAAATGCATGAGATTTTGCTCTTCCTCCTTGGAAATGAGAATAGGAAAATGAGAGCATCCTGAACCAGAAGCTATTAGAAGAGCATGCAGAAACCTGCAGCGATTTCTGCTTTATTTTGTCTTCCTAGCTATGGATTAGAAGGACTGATTTTTGCAATGGGCTTTTTCCATAATGGCATTCTTGTATTGTTTGGTCAGAGCTTGCACAGGAGGAAAACAGGCTGCTGAATTTAGTCACTGATCTCTATTAGCCGTGGCCTAAGGCTATGCTGAGATTTATATCCCATTTGTATTGTTGCAGCTCAAAAGAAGAATGTTCAGAGGATGACAAGTGTATTCTGAGTAGGTATGTTGTTTCATTTTCATATGAAACCCATTTTTTTTTCTGCTTCCATTGGTCAGAAATGAGGTTAATAGGAAGAGTATATAGTACAGTGCTGCAGTGTCCCTGTTAAGGTAGAACAATAGCATCAGAAACAGTACTTTAAAAATTAGCTGCTTTTATTTAATAAAGCTGCATTATGCTGGTGTGCAGAGTGCAGTCTTTTCTTTTTTTTCTTAACATATACTGCAGTCAGTGCTTCCCTAACGAGGTGGCACTATTGTTGAGTTAGAAGGATAAAATCATCATATTGCTTTAGGGGACAGCAGGATTTAAAAGGAGATGCCTTACAGCCCTGTTTTACAGATTGGAAGCATCGGTTTAAGGGCATTGGCAGAATCGTTTCCTTGTTCTTAGCAGCAGCCACTGCTGTGTCAGTAGAGTGTGGAATGGAAGTCCTAGTTGGTAGTCTGTTATGGAAACGCTGTTTACTGTTATTGTAGTACCGTGGTGACAACATGCCATTGAAATGGAAAACGAGCTCTCCTGCTATCTGGAAATTCCCAGTTCCTGTGCTTAAAACATCCAGGTCATCGCCACTTTCTCCAGCATACATGTAAGTGAGAGAAATGAGGATAATAAGGTGGGAATTCTATTTGTGAGACTAACCTGTGGCAAAATACCCTGATACATATTAAATGACATTGGCACTCAGAATTTTATCTTGTTTGCTATGTAGACCCCCCTCCCGATTTTATCCTGGATGTTTCATGATGGATGTCGTGTCAAGTCTTTCCCTTTTTGTTGAAACGTAGAGAAATTGTGCAGATTAAGCCCTATTCATAATGATACTGTGTATGTTAATTTGAAAAGTTTGTGGTGGTGTTAATTTGTAGAGCTGATCTTTAAATGACAAGTTAAGCTTTGAGGCTGGCAGGCTTTCTATATAGTGTATATGTGAACGTTTCCTTCTCCTGACTATTTCATTTGGAAATTGAGCTTGAAATCACCTGCTGTATTGTATTGCACTTTTGTTTGTGTGAGTTCTTGTAAAGGTGAAATCATCCTGCTTTGGTATTGTTTTATTCTTTAAAGTCTCAGCTGTAATACAAATTGAATGTCTTCATAAAAAGTTATAATACAAGCTTATAACATAAATTTGAATCATTCATATCTGAATACTTACGTAGCTATACAGGTTGTCAGCGCAAAGTAGCTTCACAATGTGCCTTTGTCTTGCCAAATCCTGATGCAGCTTTTGTTCACCTTTTGTTGCTGTGAGTTCTGTGTTAGCATATACAGGTGGCTTTTTTTTTCCTTCTCTGAAATTAAACTACTAAGCTCAGGGTACTGAATTCCTTCTGCCTTTATTTAAGGAAGCAGTTCTTCCAAAAGGAGGAAGAGTTGCTTTAAAATGCACAGGTAGCAGTGTAGGTGACTTTTCTATCTGGAAATTGCTGTAAAGGCTACTACTTTGCAAAAGACTTCCAGCCAAATACCTACAATATTAGTACTTTTAAGCTTGTATTGTCTGCTTACAGATAGGCTTTTGCTTCAGCTACAGGAGGTACATGCTGTAAGAGAGAGGTGCACGGGTCCTTTTAAATGTCTTTTTTTTTGTTGTTGCTGAGCATGGCATTGTTATGGTGGGGCTGAGAGGATCCAGCGCCATGTGCAGGGTCACTATTGTTCTCTTGTGCAGGGTCACTATTGTTCTCGTGTGCAGGGTCACTATTGTTCTCAGGCAGAAGGGCTGGGGAGCAAACCTGCCTGTACAAAACCTGAGCCGGGCACACTGGCTTTTAAGATTAATTCATCTTATGACAAGATGTGGATGTGCTTCAGTCTTTTGATGGGAAGCATCAAATATACTTAAGGCTGCCAAAAGGGAAGCTATTTCCTATAAATTGCTACCTATTCTGAGTTGTTAAAAAATATTATTTAAATATAAGGCAAGTGTCATGATAAGAGTTGTGAGACATTTGAACCTATTTCAGGGAAAGAGTGTCATTAGTGTTTTATCTTATGCTGTTGTTTTTAAACTGTAGTAATCTTAAATGCAAGAAAAATCACAACTAGCCCAGTCTGATGTCTCTGCTGCTGAAAGGGAGCATTTCTTTTGTGCGTCGCCTTTAAAGTGCTAATCTTAGCCCTGAGAACGCTCCAGCCTTTGTGATGGGGATCGTGTGCCTGATTATCTCAGTGTGGTGAAAGCATGAGCAGGTTTAGTGATCATGTTTAAACTATATGATGCTGAGCTTATCTGGAGCATGAGAAATATGTGATCAGCAGCCTAAATCATCTCTTGATAATGAGTCAATGTATCTCAATGTTTATGGAGACATTTCTTTATTGGCACACAGACCTGGCTTTAGGAGGACTCGTATAGCTAATGCAGAAATTGTTCATATATTTTATTATAAAGAATGAGAAACATTACAAAATGGAACCTATTTGATTAGGCAATATAAATCAACTAATTAAAAAGTCTCTTGTAATTCAGGTTGGCCAGTAAAATAGGTGATTGGATTAATTACCTTCATTGTAGAGATAACAGTAAATTTGGTACTGTTTTATATAATCGGATTTTTTCATATTCATATTTATAACTTTTCTGTTGCAAGTACTCTGCACACTGGCAAAGAGCTTATGTTTTGAGTAAAGGGTTGAGGAATAAGTGGTGTGTGCAATGGAACATGTATTGATGTAAAATAAATGATCACAAAACTCTAGAATTCACAGATGAACACTTTGTTACTAAATATTTTGGATCTAGGGTATGCAAAGGTATGATGGAGCTTTTAATCCCTTTGATACTTGACATCTAAGTCTTACAAAACAGTGTAGTTTGGAATGCAAAGGAGGAAGGTTTTAAAAGTAGTTTGTGGGTTTTTTTCCCTTGTATTTGAAGTGAAATTCCAGTTTTTCAGGTTCCTCTAATAAAGTTGACCTTATCTGTAAATTATCTGTAAATGCTTCATCCTGCTTATGATTTACAACCAACGTATGTAGAGATTAAACTAATGATCAGGATGCATAGATTTTATTAGAGTTTTTTTGGTCTGTGTACCCGATAGCTGAACGCTGCCTTGTTTTCCCTGTCTCAAAATGCTGAGACTGGTGGCTGTGAGCAGGTTTGGCTTCTTGGATGAAGCACCTATATATAAAGTGCCACTGCCAAATATTGGCTGTCCTGCAGCTGTGCAGGCTTAGCTCAGTCTCTGCTTGGGAAGTTTGTGGTGGTTGCTGATGGGGGAAGATGAGTGTGAGGAGCTCGTCTCGCAGAGTTCTGTGCCATGGGGAACTTGTGGCTGAGCAGTACCTGGCACGAAGGACCTGCAGGAGCTGAGGTGTGATGAGTTTGTAGGTGAAGATGTGGTTCTGTCACTGGGAGGTCCGCTTGGTTTGCAGGATCTGGTTCCCCTGTCCTGGCAATGGGAAGGAGCAGCAGGGGCTTGCTGCCTCTTGAGTGGTGGATTTCTATACCACCAGTCATTTATTAGGGATATTTTCAGGACATCCTGACTGCAAACTCTTCACATTACACGGAGGGCAAAGGGATGAGGAAGGCACACATTTCCTGACTTTCAGTGAAACTGATCCAGAGTCGCTTGAAATTTCCCCCAAGCTAGAGAGATCCAGTGGCATTGCTTAGGGAAAATCAGGCACTATTACACTTGGAAGACTGGCATGTGCCAATATCTGTAGGTGTAGTGCAGCTGGCTGAGTGCATGAGTTAGGAATGCAGCTGTGGCTACATGCACACGCCTTTGTCAGGCTGCATTTTCTTTCGTGGCACTTACTTTGCTGGGGTTTAGAATATAGATGCTGTTTGTCAAACATTGTGAAAGCTGTTACAGCAAGTTTATGCACCACTAGTCAAATCATATTCATATTTGTGGTTGTGTTGACTATGTGGAGAGACCTACATGACTTCATATATTAGGTGGACAGTTTCAGCAAGGGAATAAGAGAAAAGAAGAAAGTGAATAACACTTGAAAAAGCGGTGCCCCATGGCATCACGGCTGTTTTTTAACATGACTGCCAAACGTTTAAAAAGCAAAAGTGACTGACATAAGCAGAGGTTAAGAATTAAAGCACTACTACAGTGAGGATGAGGAACATTTCTGAATTGTATTTAACAGCTTTGAGGCATAAAGGAACATGAGTCCCACTAATTGTTCAGGGGGCACAGCATCTTATGCATTAAGAACTAAGAGAATTCTTTTGTATTCACACCAGGAATGTTTGGTTTTTGTTTTTTTTTTTTAGCTGTGCACATCCATATTCACACCAGGAATGTTTGGTTTGTTTTTTTTTTAGCTGTGCACATCTTCCATTAATACAAATGGAAGAGATGTTTTTGAAAACTCAGGAGATTGAAGTGCTATGATAAACATCTACAAAGAATTCAATAATGCAAAAACACTATTTGCAAAAACACTTTACAGAGGATTGTTCTGTTAAGGATATGTCATACAAGAATATTCTTAGCTGGTTTTTAGAAAATTAAATGTTCAATTAAATAGTTTTATTCACCTACATACCAATTTTTAGGATAAGTAAAATAAAAGAATTCTTATTTCAGAATAATCCACTTGTAGTCTTAGTGCCTTCTATCCTTTCTCATGGAGTAATATTAAATGGAAACTATCCTTTGCATGTGTTTTCATAAATAACTGACTAATATTAGGAGAAATAAACAGATGTGGTATTCCAAATATATTGCTATCAAAGAGTTTACAACACAGTCTATCCTGAGTCATGTGGTTATGAAATTTGTCTGATAGGAAATGCTTTAATGGAAATCAGTTGCTGTGCAGAAAGGTAGAATAAATTCTTAATACTCTGGAGTAAGCAGCATTAGTTTTAGCTGCTTATGTTGGTTATACAGGTTAATGCTTTTGTGCCTTCTTCTAACGATCTGCTTTGCTCTACAATGAGCTCTTTGAATTTATCCTATACAGTGATATATATTTAAATGGGAAAAGGTGTGTGTGTAATTCATCAGACCACCTGTATTAGTTCTCTTTGGTGAGACCACCCTATGTGTGTCTGCTGCCTTCAATGGTAATTTTTTGGAAATGAACCCTTTAGTTGGGCTCCTGAGCATTTGACAGGTTACACGATATTCACACGCTCCTGTCTTTGGCAACATTTCCATTTTATGCCATTGCTTCCTAGATATTTCAAATTTCAACATGTTGAAAGTCAATATGCAGCTCACCTCAAATATGTTTTAAACAGGTCTGACAATACATGCAAAAATATGAATTGGATGAGTGAGGAGTAGAAGGGGTTTGCATCATATTAGTAGGAGATTGCTTTTAATCCCAGAAATTTTGTGTATAGAGTTCTCCTTTGTGCCTGTTGATATTCCTTCTGCTCTTTATATAATAGGTTTTTCAATAGATTATTCTAAGTTTGAAATTTTGTCCATACAGCAAATTTCATTGCTGTAATAAACCAATAAAAATGAGAAAAAACCTCCAACTTGTTTGTCATGAAGCCTCCCAGGGCTACTGTTTTTTCTGTAGAGACTTTATAGGGGATGATGTGGCCTACATGTCCCCAAAATTACACACTTCTCTTTATACAACAGGATGTTGCAATATTGACATTGTGTTGAGACACAACACAATGGTAAAGCATCTTTATTGAATTATCTAGAATGTTACTTAACCTCTTCTGCCAGCATGTCAGTTCTGCCAGTTTATTTTTGCCATTATTTCTTTGTTAAGGTGAAAAAATCTTGCTCCCCAGTCACATTCTACTCATTGACTTTTCTAGTGTTAAGTGGTATTTTCTGTTGACATTTGGATGGGGCTACCTATGGATTTTCAAAAAGTGCTTGGTGAATATTGGGGTTTTAAAATAGTAGCTGCTTGTTCTAAATGGTAATAATGGGAATTGTAGTGTAATAATGTGTAGCTATCACACTGAAGTGGAAGTGTGCATCTATATTACTGCCATAATATTTTGTCCGGCATTGACAAAGATTGTATCAATGTCTAAATTGCAATTGTGGTTTTTCATGGGATGAACACATCACATTCCCCTCTTATCTGGCAAGGATAGATCTAAATGCTCTAATACATAGAGGAAAAATATTTGACAGCTGAAAGTAATTAATGCCCCTCTACATCCTCTCTGGCAGACTGCAATAACAGAATGCTGAAACATCTGTGAGAAGTGACAGAGCAGGAGGAATGGTAGATAAGGACCCAAACCCTAAAATCAGAATCTTACTGACTTTTAAGGTATCAGAATTATTCTGACCACTATTTAGGGAGAAAACCTCTAACACTCTTGGAAGGAGTAGTTCCTAATTTGGTTACAGGAATACAGTGGGATGTGTGTTCTGTGACCAAATATTCAATGTGCAGGTGCCTCCTTAGACTTAAATTTGTCTCTAAGGAGCCATTCTGTTAACTTCCTAATTTCTGTGTGTGGAAACTAAGGACACATGAGGTACAACTGTAATCTGCTGGTGCGTGCAGAGTGGTTTTTGTGTTTTGTAATACACAGGAAGTATTAAGATACCTAGTCAAAATTCTTGTTTAACTCTTGAGTACTTAAGACCAAATATAAAGAGCAGAAAATGTGTGCAGTGTTAGTCCAGCCTAAACTGTGAAATCTCTGACTCTTCTATTTTACCTTTTTCAACATTAAGGGAATAAAATAGTTCTCCTTAAGTAAAAAAAAAACCCACAAAATGTGTATTCCCTTGCTTTTTCTGTTTCTAATAGCAGGAATCAACAGACAAACTCCAACTTTGGCAAAAGGTCATTAGTGAACTGTTTCTAATTTAGCATCATTAAACAATGCAAGTCCGCAGATTTAAGCTACGAATGGCTCAATGAATGCAAACCCTTTGTCAAACAGATAAATGTGGATGTGGTGCTAAGGCTCCCAGAGAGATTAAATGCTGTTAGGAACAAAAGCTTTATAGCAGTGACTGAGCCAAATATTGCTTTGTTTCTGTGGAAAACAAATTTGAATTAACCAGCAGGCTGTAATTATGCTGCAAACAGCTTGAGACCTGTGATTGTTTTAGTTGTTTAAGAAGGAGTTTTGAAGAGAATATGTTCTGTGTGCATGTTCTTGGGAAATCATACCAAAACAGTTCATGTTGCTCAGTCCTCTTCTGCCGACTTTGTGGCAACTGATCTGCTGGCTTTGGTCACAGTGTGGCCTTAGTAAGTGACTTTGGGAGTATCTTTGTTTCTGTGTTCTCCTACTTGCCATTGAGATCCACTGGTGCTGGGAACAGTGAGACTGTCTTCAATCACCTGAGTGTTTATAGTAGCTGTCATAATTTCTGTTGATGTGGGCTTGTGTGCTTGGACACAATATGGTGATTGTATGTTGAAGTCCAGAGACTTGACTGTACTAAAAACATAAAGAGAAAAAAGAAAGGAAAGGTTAAGGCTTGACATTTAAGTACTAGTCTCCATTTTGCTTCCAGAAATAGCTTCACCTGGAGCCTGACTGTGGTTAAGCACATGTCATTGTCCCTGTCCTCTGAGTGAGGTTGTGGTGGTTGTTCCCCTTGTAGCCTTGCTGCCTCTGCTGCTGGCAGAGCTGCTCAGGCTACATTGCTTCTGTACTGACTTTGCCTTCACCTTCTTCAGCTGGTCACTGCAACGAGCATCTTGTGCTGTGAGTGTGTCAGAGCAGCAGGTGAAGCTGGGGCCCTGCCTGCCCCTGCCTGTCAGCGTGCGCCCACAATCGACCTTCGTCCTCCTCTGCTGGTTTTGGGGGGTTTGCAGGTCCTGTATCCTCATCTCCTGCTTCCCTTGGCCAGAGCCTTATCAAAGTAAAAACCCACTTCTCACTGCTTTGGTCTATTGTATAGAGCCTGTTTTTATGTTCTCCTTTACAGAACACCCTCAGTTTAGAGGAAAGGTGGAAAATGGGACATTTATTTGCTTTTTAATTTAAGAAAAAGTAAGTTTTACTTTGTGCCGTTCTCCTGGAGTGGAAATTTAAAAGACCTCAGTATGAAGTTACTAAGCAAATATTTTTGAATGTTTAGCTGTTATGCTGCCCATCTAATGTATGAAAAAGATCAGGGGCAAAAAGTGAAATATTAAAATATAAACATCAGAGCATTGCCAAAGTCAGCAGCGTTCGGCACTAGCTGCCATTAGCTGTTTTAGGAGATTGCATTCACAGTAGTTACAGAGCAATGATAATTCACTTGAGGCAGAAGGTCTGTAAACTTCTGGCTGTGGTGGCCCCTTTCAAATGAACAGGATTAAATAGCATTTTAAAGAAAGTCAGTAGCCTGACAAATACAAGGTGTTTTCAGTTTCAGCAGCAGCCTCAAGTTCATCTAATAAAAATGTGGTCTAAAAATGTCTCCATCCAGTAAAAACAGTGACATCTGAAACCAGTAATGTAGGACAACTGGTCATAGTGACAAAGGAAAAAAAGGCATGATTCTCACTCCTCATGCACTGTGTGTGTCACAGAGATGACCCATGCAAAGCAATTTAGGTCCTGTCTTCCAGTGTTGTTCTCATGTTCGTGCTCCATTTGGCTCTTGAGCAGCAGCAGTGTCAGTTCCTGTGTGCCCCAAAGCCAGAACTGAAGTTTGAACCTGCTCCTTGGTCTGTGGAGAGGAGTCAACTTGCTATGTCAACCCATTGGCACAAAAATGACCTTTTCCTTTTCTCTCCTAGCTGGAGTCATGTGTCTGTTTTAAAATGTGAACTTGCATTTCCTATAGAAACTTTTTTGTAATAAGAAATCATTAGCAGTTGATAAAAGCTGGTTAGTTTTACTGGGTTACTGATACCATAAAAGAATTAAATTAGAAATTCTTGATAAAAAGTAGTAATAAAAGGAAGAGATGTTATTTTAGGAGAGGACAAGTATAAAAGTAACTTCTTTGCTGAATAAAGGATTTCTTGAAATTGTATGAGTAGAAGATATGGAATGGAAATGTGAAATACCATGATTGCATAATTTTTTGGTCTACATTATGTTAATACTTGAATTTCTTTAAAAATATTATGAGATTTTCTTTAATACAATGCTGCTCTATCAGTTCTGCTTACTGAGCTCCAAGGTGGCCAGGTACTTTGTTAGGGAAGTCCTAAATTCATTCCTCAGAAAGTTGGAACATCTGTTCATAATGGGAAGACAGCAATATAGTAATTTTTTTTTTTGAGACTAAGCTTACTTAAATACTCTTTGGCATGATTATGCATACAAAGTAAAAATTATTGTATTTTTAATAGCAAATGAAAGTTTTGTTGTATTTTACTGGCCTTTTAATTAATAGATTCCTTAGCAAATTACATGCATAGGTGCATGCATAGGATAGCCTTGGGATGTACCAGGGGCGGTTTTTTGATAGGTCATAAAATCATAAAGATTTGGCCTGCAATAAGAATAACCTAATATGAAATTGAAATATCTGTCTGTGTTACCTGATAAATAACCAGAGTCCTGGCACATGCCAGGGGTGATTGCACCAGAAGCCATTTTACCAGTGACCAGAACACTTGTGGTCATGGTTCATTGAACAGTAATTTGACAGAGAAAATAAGGTTATAGTCCTTTGAAAAATGAGCTATTGAGCTTCCCCAAATTAAGAACTCACTCTCTGGCCGATCTGGCTTTGGCAAAGCTTTTACTGAGTTATGTAAAGACTGGGTTTTACATAAATTGGAGAACATGCACTCTAAAATATCTGTAGCTGTAGGCTGATCTCCTTACTTTGTTTTCAAAGAGTTTCTACAATGGTTTGAGAAATAGATGAATGGATTACTGATGGAAATGAGCACCTTAATAATATTCTTAGCCGCCTTGTTTCTGTTGCATCAGAATAAACTCGACTATTTCTGAAGAAAATGTCATAACAGAATATTTAATTTAATTTGTGCCACTAAGTTCTACAAAATGGCAACTGCATCATTTGAATATTCTAGTTGAGAATAAAATCTGTCACAATTTTCAAGGATCTTTGCTGATCATCATCACCTGGATGCCTCTGAACTGTTTTAACAGGTTAATACTTGCTAAGTGGTTTAGAAAGCAATTTGCTGCTGTGAATCATGCTGTAACTCCAGCCAGTGAAATCTGTCAGTATTTGCTGGATAGTTAAAGCATGTTAATATCCATATAATGAATACTCTCTATTTCATCACTATAAAAATATCAGTTGGAAGTACTTGGAGGATTAACTTGGAGTCATGAGAAAAGCACATTTGGTTGTAGCCTCTAGGAAAAAACTGTGCTGTACTTGAAAGAATCAACATGTGGTTAGAAAGAAAATTCTGATTCAACCTACTCTGTGATAGCAACTAATTAACCTTGGCACCTTTCTCTGAGCTGCAAGCCACTGCTTCCCAGAGGTTGCAGGAAGTCAGGCAGCTCCTCTGCCTTCCTCTTGCAGTGTTAATATTCATTTCACATTCGACTCCAACATTCCCTTGGCTAACTACTATGATGTTCAATTCTCTCCAGAGCAACTGTGTGTGTTGAAGGTGATTTTAACATCCACATTTAGAGCAGCTTGTTGTGAATTCTCACTACATGCTACTGTGGTTTTAACTTCTTTTACCTTTTGTTTCCTAACTTTTTAAAATTCTGGTTAAAAATGGTACTGCTGCACTTCTTGTTTAATGATTTCTATTGATCAGAACAATAGAATTAATTAGAAAGTGAATTAACTCTCTCCTTTGGTAGTATGCTTAATTGTGATATACTGTACTTAAAGTAAAAAAAAAAAAAATAATCAATATATTTACCTTCATTACTATTGAGTTAATGATAGTGCTTAGTAGACCTGTGTTAATAAATGTAAATAATGCCTTTGGTAAGTGTCCAAACAAGGCAGATGTGCTTACTGTGGTTTTGTTGGGAAGTCAGTTGGACATTCAGGGATTTCCCATCTGTTCTGGGTGTAAATGGCAGAGTTATTTCTGAATCTTAATGTTACAGCCCCTGCAGCAGAAGCTACGTCCTGAATACTTTAAGATTTTGTTGCAGGGTTTTGCTCTTTGTGTATTGCAGTCAACACAGAGCTTAAGCGCCGTTGCAGTTTCACTTTGTCTTACAAACACAGGTTCTTGGTGGTGTGTGGAGATAAATGCTGAGCTGCTACCAAGCCAGTGACAAAGGCAGAATTTGTGGTTGCCCTGGGAGTGCTCTTTCCCTCTTGGTGAATGCCACAGGTCTAGAATTCAGGGGATCAGTGTCTTATTGCCAGGTGTTATTGCTGACTTGCTTTGGAACTTCTGCCAAACCCAGCTCCTGAATGTCACTTTCTGCAGAAGGGAGAGAGTGCTCAGCCCTCCAGAACTGTCAAGCTGTAGGTTAGATAGGTGGTGTATTTCACAACAACAAATCAAACAAAAATCCCCAGGTCCCCACAAACAAACAAAAAACCCACATCACAATTTTTTTTTTGTCATAATTGTTTAGATATAAGCCAAAATCCATATAGGATTAATATGATCTGCTTGTCTTTATTCACATGGAATCAGCCACATTAGTGTTTAGGACTAGAACTGTAATGGTCATACTCTGGTGAATTTTTATGGTGTGGAATTTTCAGTTTTTAATGCCACATTCGCATGTGCAAGTGTCTGTCCATACATAACAGCAAATGGGGAAGAGAAATAGTGAAAATCTTTTCTGCAGAAGAGCTTCAGGTGGTGAGCTGCTGAGCTTGTGTGTGATAGAGAACTGCTCATTATATATTGAAAATCAGGTAGAGAACTGCTTATGGCCACACCAGGCATGTCAAATGTCTACTTTTAGGTATTGCAAGTATTTTAATATTTATTATATCCTCTCTGTTGACTGTGCAGTTTTAACGAGGCATTGTGTTCTATAGAGGATGACCTGTGGAGAACAGAGCTATGGGAAGTTGTGTGTCACGTTCAGAAAAATGCTTCCATTATCCCAGCCGTTCTTGGAATAAATGAATCATGCTCAAGGTCTTTGCCTTCATTTGTAAAACTTATAAGTTATGCTGTCTGTCAGAAAGTCAAGGAGTGATGTGGCAAACATGGTAAAATGCCCACTCCAAACAGCCAAGGAGATTGGTTTACTTGTCTGTTTCTTTTCATAATGATTTTAAATTGTGTTTGCTTTCTATTTTCTTCTGAGTTCAGAGAAAGTATTATAAATACTCCTTCACATAACATCTATCTGATCTGACATTTTGGGAAGATGCTTCAAGAGCAAAGAGTCAGATTCATGCTTGTTGAATCTGTTGTTCTTCACGCCTACGCTTGCAAGTCTCCCCACATTATTTTGTATTTCTTCTCAGGAAGACATGTACAAATTTAGAGACTGGATGTCCTTTGAAATTATGTAAGACTCCTGCCTCCATGCTATTGTATGAAAACTGAAATAAACAGAACTCACCAAACCCAAAACACCCTAGAACAGAGTGAACAAAAATATTTTGGGTCGTGAGGCAGCAACTGCTTGCTGCTCTGTTGCTTAGTTATATTTGTTGGATGCAGAGATAGTCTGGAGAGCCCTTTTCTAAGGTACACCCTGTAAACTTTGTTTAAATTATTCTGGATTTGTTTTATTAAATAGAGGTAATTGTGTTTCAAAAATAGCACAAATCTTGCATGCTGCAGTTCATCCACATTAGTTTATTCAGCTGAGTACATTAGAAGTCACAGCTGTTCAGATGTACCCTTGTTCCTACAATGTTATGTCTGTGTGCATAAAATCTCACTGTTTCAAGCCCATGTACACTGTTGAATGGTGAATTTGTTTTGAATATGTTTTTGTAGCTGACCTTTTGTACTCATGGCTTTGAACAAGGCATGTCAATGCCGTGGGGGTAATATGTGAGTTTCAGAAAGTGCTCTGCATGGTCTTTGTACCTGAAGAAGGTGGAGGTAAATGTTTTTTTAAAAAAAGGAAATTATGAAAATTATTTTTCTTCCACAAATTCCAAATTTGTCCTTAGATAGTGATCATAATGAAAACTGGCAAAAAGGAAGGGATTTAAGCACATTCTTGTTGCCTCAAGTAATTTCTGAAACTAGTTTGAAGGCCAATGTTTTAACCTGCACGTTTAAAATCTGGAAAACTTTCTGCATCTGAAATTTGCAGCAATTATGTCAAACAGCTATAAATCTTTGAGATATGGAAATTCTTGATTAAAAATGGAGATGCCCTCTTCTGAGGATTAATAGCTTATGTTTGCTAATTAAAATTGTGTACATATTCATTAGACCTCTATACAGGCTCATAGGTAGAACATTAGATCACAGAAATTACAGAAACTAGTTGTTAATATTTCTGTAGAAGAATTTTATTAGCATTGTATAATAATTACAGGTTAGCATAGTTAGGCTCTCAGATGTGACCTAATTTATATCTGAAGATTAAAATAGCAGGCTAATAATACTGCAGTAATTCTTTAACAATTCTACCTAAAATTAGCTTGTCCTGTCTAGATTTGGACAGTAATTGCTTGGGATAAAATCTTAAAATAAAATTATGAAGTGTTTGCCTGGATGGTAGCAGAATACAGAATACTGAATATCATATCCTAAAGGAGTTCTGATTGTGTTTCTAAAAGCAGGTTAAAAACTCCAACTGCAGCTTGAAACTCCATGATGTATATTTTCTATGATGAATAGTCATGCATGGATGATGTAATGCAAGCTGTAAGAATGAAAATACTTTTTTTTTAATATTACTCTTAGAGTTTCAATGTTTCACCAGTTTGGCAAGGAAAACTAAGCTGCTTAATTTTGGAAACCAGACGAAACCTCTCTAAACATCCTACAGTACTGGACTGTAGAAATAACAGTGTGCAAGTGTCTAAATCAGGGAGCTGGATATGGAAGGAAAAAGAAAAACTTACAATCAAAAAAGCAGTTATGCCTTTTTAGAGACTGTTAACACTTCACTTACCTGAATTAGCTGAAGGGAACCACTAAGGACTGATTCTGTTGCCTGCTGATTTTTTTTTTTTTCCTCTGTAGCCTCTGTGCTGTTACATTTCATCCCAGAAGACTGTGGGTTTAAAACAAAAGATCAGTGAATGAAAATTACTTTGGTCATAATGTTTCTCTGTCCCAATTTCCTTAGATCCCTGGTGGAAGAGGAGGATCCTCATATGAAAGTGTCTCTTGGGAGCAGCGATATGGGCGTCTCTGCCCATCTGCAGTCTTCGAAGACAGGAACCACCAGATTTTTCACCAGCAATACTCACAGTTCTGTGGTATTACAGGTAATTAAATATTTTCATGCCTGTATTGAGCTGTGCTAAGAATTTTGGCTGCTCTGCACAGTGTGTCCACTAAATCGATTTTATTAGTCCAGTTATTCCTATAAAGCCTCAAAAGCTCTCATGTTCTTGTGCTGTCAATGCCCACAAGCAAGCATTGCTTGGGATTTGCTTTCCTGTGAAAGAAGTTCAACTTTTAGCAGCAGCTTCGAAAACAAACCTGGCCATTTCTAGGCTCATATCCCAGTCCACTCTCAAGTTCTTAGAGGTAACAATATTTAAACTCTGATGTGACAGCTCTATCAAAGAAGCTCACTTAAATATCATTATTTAATTACATTAGGCATGTGCCTAAGATGACAGAGCCCTGCCAGGTTTGGTGTAATGCCCTGTGCTGGGTCTGACTATGGCACTGCTGTGTGCTGGAACATCTATAGAGACAATATTCACATTCTTGCTAGTATTAGAAAAATACCAGTTCAAAGGAAAATGTTTTATGTTTGAGTTCCTGTTCCACAGAATGAAGGAGGAGAGTATTTCGTCCATCCTCCAGTATACACAACCAGGCACATCTTTGGAAGAAATCTTGCTCTAGGATGCCGCTGTAGATGATTTTATTTTTTATTGCAGTTAGATGTTATAAGTAATTCAGAGATCAGATGTATAACGGGAGCTTATTTTGGGGTTTTTAGCATGTTGCTGTGGTAACAAATTTGATAATCATAGGACCAGGTAACAGTTTTCCTTTCAGGTCACAGACTTTTGCAGCCTGTTAGGTTGCAAACCCCTTAAATTGCTGTGGAACAGAATTATATCTAGAATGCATATGTGACCAGAAGGGACAGTCCAAAAAAAAATCAGTCCCTACCTGAAACAACTGCTATTGTGAAGGCTTACAAAACAAACTCCTTCCTGAAAATAACTTAATTATTTTAATAAAACTACTTTGTAAGGCCTAGTGTACTTGGCATTCATCAGCTATATCTAGAAAGTAATGATTATTCTGCTTGTTTTCAATGAATACTAATCATTGAATATATTACAGATAATGGTTTTAAGATAACAAATTATTTCTTTGTCACTTTTTTGGACCTACACTACACATGTACATAAAAGTAAATACATATTAGCATAAGGGAAATAAGAGATTTCTACTCTCCTCCCAAATCCAAGGATGCTTTGCATTGTGCTTTTCCTGCAGGGCTTTGACCAGCTGCGAGTGGAAGGTTTGCTCTGTGATGTGACGCTCGTTCCTGGAGATGGTGATGAGGTGTTCCCTGTCCACAGAGCAATGATGGCTTCTGCAAGTGATTACTTCAAGGCCATGTTCACAGGTGGTGTTTTCATTAAAGCCATGTCTGTCTCCAAATTGCTGCTCCAAATTGCTCTCATTGAAACACTCAGACACAAGTTCAGTGCTGTGTGTGAATCAGTCCAGGACTGCAAACATCGCTGTGGACTAAACATCTCTCTCTGCTGTTGCATATGGGGTTTTAAAATTAAATTTTAAAATCATATTTTAATTATCTCTAAATTTATGAAATAATTTCAACCCCACCAAAATGATCATTTACAGTTACCTGCATGTCTGTTTCAGGAGGAATGAAGGAACAAGATTTAATGTGCATTAAGCTTCATGGTGTGAACAAAATAGGCCTAAAGAAGATCATTGATTTCATCTATACTGCAAAACTTTCCCTTAACATGGACAACCTTCAGGACACTCTGGAAGCTGCCAGTTTTTTGCAGATTTTACCTGTTTTGGACTTCTGTAAAGTATTTCTTATCTCTGGGGTAAGACTAATTGTTTCCCATTTACAATGTTTAAAGCCTTGGTATGTAGTTTTGTTTTTTCTTCTGTAATGACACTGATTTATGTAATAATCAAAGTTATGTCTAAAACCTGCCATTATTCACAGCTTAGATTTACAGAGAACAAATTTGCTTTATAGTTTTCTTGAAAAATTTGGTTTTCTTCTGAGTATTACGTACAGCATGAGTTTGCTACAGTTGTTTTACCACATTGAAATTCTTCCCTTACATGGCTGATTTGAGATGCTTCAGGGTCTCCCTGCATGACTGCACTCTAGCATTTGTCTGCTTGCTGCATTCATTAGGTGTGCTTCAGTTTCAGTCACTTCATTCCTGTATTTACAGCCCTTCCATCTCACTGGTGTGCAGTTACCTGTTTTCTGACCCTAACACAGGATAAAAGCAATACCCAGGCAGGATCCCTCAGTACCTTTCCTGTCCTGCTCTGTGGGGCTGTAGAACAGCAGTGGTGCAAGAGCAGTTCTGCCTGGCGAGACACTCTGCAGTTACTTTTAATGTTCACTGGAGGTTTTCTAGTGTTGATGTTAAATGCCTCCATATCTCACTAGAACTCCGACTTTAACAGGTGTGTTCCACACAAATTACAGAATTATTTGGAAATCAGCTTTTCAGCTCTGTAATGAGAAATAAAGAAGCAGGTATTCCTGTTGTTCTGCAGAGTACAGGCTTAGAAATTTGACCTCCCTGACTGAAAATATGTACCAGGATTTATGCAAACCAGAGGACTCTAAGCTGGTAATAACAGCAATTTGTTTCGTATGATGTGTTAGAGATATTCAGGCTTGATAATGCCATTTTGCTTTTAATTTAGAGATGTTTTTTAAATGACCTATCTGATAATGTTGTGATAATGTTTCATTAAGCTTAATACTCTTCAATCCCATCCCACCTATTTTATCTTGCTCAGTTTGTTTTTTTTTTTACCTCCAAAATGATGCCTCTCCAGGTTTGACATACTATAAATACCAGCTTGGAAAAAGGTCTTGGTGGTGTTTTGAATGAGGTATTTGAAAAGGGCTCCTTCTGATGGGAGCTGAGCCCTGGGGATGCTGTGGTGGCCTTTCCCCTTTCTGGGTAGGGCAGCTCCTTGTTTATTTTGCTTTGTTAAGGAAAGAACTTTTTTCATATTAAATCATGTTATTGTTTTAAATGCTCATTCTCTGAAAGTATGTTCACTTGTTATGTTGATTCAGTCACTGTTTTCATTCAAATTAGAATGATCTTGTTTGATACTCCATTTTCAAAGAATGGGGAAGACTTTCTTAATTCTCTTAATTTTATTGGGGTTTTTTGGGGGGGAAATACTTTAATTTAGACTGATATCTAAGGGGACATAATTTCATTCATGGCATAGCTGTAGAGGAAGTACAAAACTGAAGTTGTTCTGTTAGCCTAGTTATGTTCTTAGCATCCTTATATAAAGAATTTTTGGATGACCTTACTTCTAAACTTTTTGAAACAAGAGTTGGTGAGCAAAAGAGTTTCTTTTTGAAGGATCATTTCTGTAATTTAAATATTCTGAGCAAGTATTGAGCTTATTTCTATTGAAGTTAGCTGGCTTGAGAGCTGAGGTAACCATTCCCAGACAAATGCTTAATTGTCTTTGAATTGTCTGGGGAGTCCATTATTAAAGAGATTATAGAAGTCAGTTTATGTAAGGCATAATGTAATTGTGTACTTCATAAGAGGGTATTGGAAATATTTTCAAAGAAAAACCAAAGCTTAAGGTAACAGCTTAATTTGTGTAGCAAAACTAATGAGACCTTCAAAGAACAGTATCTGTTGTAGCTGACTTGAAAGTGGTTTTTTTATTTGCTCTGCATTAACACCCCTCCTGTCAAGTACCCCATTGCTCTGATTATCTTTGCTCAGCAGCAAAACAGACTCTCAGAGAAACAGTGGAGTACTTCCTAAAATGTTTTCAGTCTTACTGTTACTATTGGTTTTCAATAATTATACCTGTACAATAGACTAGGATTACTCTCATACTCACATCTAACTGAGCTGTAATGTAAATAAAATTCATAAAAATGCCATGGAAATGTTTTCCATGAGTAGTGAGCTCTAGACACAACACTGATTTTGCAAAACTAGCAGCAATGTATAAAATGGAGAAAGATGAGAAACTTACCCAAATGAATTACAGCACTCAGGAAAATTACAGGGTAATGGGGAAAGGGTTGTTACACTGTAATTAAAGAAAACATTCCCAAACATTGAAAATTAATATCTTGGATGTACCTGCAAAAGAATTTGTTCCTTTTATAATTTGGTGCTGTACACTTTCGTAACTACTAGGATATAGTCAAATATTTATGGCTTAGTACTTGGAAGTTGTGCCTTGACAAAAAAAATTAGTTATCTGAGGATGGAGCAAAGTTAATCTGTTTTGTGGGAGTGTGGGATTTAACCCTGGGACCAGTTCTGACAGCCACCAGAAATTTGACTTTCTACTGTAGGGGTGCAGTGGATTCTGTTTTCTGAGCTGGTCAAATTTCTGTGCAGTTTTTTTCTGGGCTTCTATCAATGGGAGCCCATAAGAAAATTGAAGGTTTCAGGGGTGTGTTTGCTCTTTTAAACTTGGGCCCCTTGGAGCACTGCATTAAGTGCTTCAGTGTCTGACAGCCATTGACACAAAACAAAGTTAGATACCTGATTGTTTTGTGCTGCTGGGTTTGAGGGCTGGATTTTTTTGTGCATGCTGCTTTTCCTGAGCTGTTCTCCAAGGCTCTCATACTTGCAATCATTTTGCTGTGTCCAGTTTTGTAGTATTTTATTTCAGTTAAGTTTTTATGAGAGCTTGGGAAGTGGTTGCTACAAAATTTCAAAAAATGAAGTGAACTGCTTTCTCAAAGAAGTACTTTGGCTTTTGCTCTGGGTTTTTCAGGCTGTTGTAACATGGTGCTGTGCTTGACCTTTCTTTTTTGAAAAGCTTTTTAGTATTTTCTGCAACTTCTGTTTTGTAATGAGCTATTACAATGAGTAATGTGAGTGAGCAGCTCTGCTCAGTAGTCAAGTCCATGTAAAATGGGATTTATTTAAGTGAAATTCTCAACTCCTTGTGGAGCTGCTTAGCTGCTTGAATGTTTGTCTTTTAGCTCTTTCCTTGTGAGCAGTTTTACTTGTTATTGGATACACTGTACAGTGTATGTATTTTCACCTGATATTTCCATTCCTCCTGTTCACTTCAGTGGGATTTCCAGAGTTAGCAGTTCCTTCTCTTTGTTGAAAAGCTCCTGATTGACTGACTTCCACACAGAACCATAGCATAAGTCAAACTTTTAAAAAAACCAAAAAACCCCAGTGTTTGAGTAACTGAAGTATTTATTTAAATAACATTGTACTGAACTCTGTCCAGTTTTGAATATTCAAGTAGAAGTAGCTATAGCCTTTCTTTCTGTTGAAGGATTATTTTTAGGCTCAGGATTTAAGAATCTCTAGAATATATATTTTTATGACTTTTAAGTCTTTGCAATATAATTTAGCCTGGTACATTGGTTATTGTCTTAGAGCAGAGTAAAGAGGGTAACAGTAATTTTGTGAGAAAAGTAACCTTTAAGACAATATTTAGTATGGCACCCTGATTTGAGGTGAGTGGAGGAATTTGTTGGTGAGTCAAACATAATGCACAATTTCATAAGCCTAATGGGAAGTACTTGCAATCATATATTAAAAAAAACCAACCAACCCTGAGTGCGGTACAGTCCCAGTGGATTACTAAAGGCAGTATAAAGTGAATTTTCCGAGAATCAGGGGTTGACTGGAAGCTGCTGATATCATGTTAATCAGTCATTAGCAATGTGTAATGTGTCAATAAATTTCTCAAATGTAAGAAGTCCAGGAATATGCTCAGCTGCATGGATTTACAGTGTAACATAATTATGGCAATACAGAACCCAGTGCACTCTGGGCACTTGATAAGTGGCAGCCAGTCAGCAATAGCTCCAAATACTTCACTGCATCCTGAGCATGTGCCAGTGGTACAGAACCTGTGCAGGTTTTGCTTTGATCTTTTAAGTTCAAGCATGCCTTTCCTGTATGCAATAATTTCTGCCTGCTTACTTTGATGTGGTGGAAGTGCTGCATATCTCTAGTTTGGTGCCAGACAATGTATTCCAAAGTGATTTTTAAATACAGTAACTATATAGCAAGAGTTAAGATTTATCGTATACTGCAAGTCAGCTGTTTGTTAAGGGATGATTTTTCCATTGCTTTATTTTGTAATACAACTTGGAAGAAATTTTGGAAGAAATTCCACTCGACCAGGTTGCTCAGAACCCCATCCAGCCTGGCCTTGGACACTTCAGCAATGGAGCAGCCACAGCTTCTCTGGGCAACCTGTTTGATGTTGATCCTCAAAGCCAGTCAGAGAATATTTTATAGGCTGTTGCTAGTTGGTGTGATTATATTTTGATATAAACAATGTGGTCTGTCTTTGTAATACAAAAATTATTTCTATGTATATAAAGCACAAATATTTTCATACTAGAACTCCTGACAGTCTGCTGCACATTCATTTTATAGATGGGACCTGATTACAGGATTAGTAGGCATTTCAAGATGCATGAATGAAGACTTTGGATGACAGTAGATCTTAACTCTAGGGCAAGTTGGATCAGTTTCTAGTGAATTTAAAAAATCTCCTCTTCCTGTACTCATTAGACATTGGAATTGTCTGGTATTAAAGGACAATGATCAGATTAAATTATACAGTATTAAAATCATCTAATCGCTGTCATGACCAGAAGTCATTTGAAGGTTTTTGAATTCTTAGGCTCCAGTTGGGCCATAGTCCTCAATCTTTATAATCTTTTTTAAAATAACTGTGAGATTTGTAAGCTTAAGTTCTTCTGGCATTAGGAATGTAATGAGAATCACAAAGTTGTGGAAATGGTTGACACCGAGTAGGACTGACATGCACAGAGACTAGAACATGTGTAAATGAACCTTGGTCTGGAATAAGGTTTGAATGCAAAAAAGCTGCAATTCTGAGCAAGAAGCATTTGATTGACTTGCTGAGCACATGTACCAGAGAGCTTCCTGAAAGGAACTGGCTGGGTTCACTGAAAACCCACTAGAAGTTTGCCCCATTCCTGGCATGTTTCTTCCTTCCTGTGCCTTGGATCCCAAGTGACCTTAGAAATTCAGGAGCCAAAGATATAAAAAGATAGATGCAGCTACAGTGTAAAACATATGATTACCAAGTCAGTCGAGTACTGAGTTAAATTTGGGTGTGTGATCTGTACTTTAATGAGCTGGGTATTTTTAGGGGAAATCCTCCTAGGTTCATTCTTTTTAAAAAATTATGTATAAACTAAAATCACTACCTTTGTCTTATTTTTGACATGTTTTTAATTTTGAACAGGGACTGTGAGAACACTGCCTTGATTTATTAAAGAACCATTTTTGTTTGTTTTGAAGGAATGTATTCATGAGATTCAACACTGTAAATATTAGTTGTCCGAAATATGTGGCATTCAGGGGTTAGCTGTGCCATTCTCTTTGGTTGTATTATGCCAACACAATTTCCATAGTGTCAAAAAATATCTGAGGATGACACTTTTGTTTTGCTCTCTGTAACCTTGGGCTGATCACCTGTCCCTTAATTTTATTTTCCACATGTCTGTCTTAGATGTTTTCAGAGCTTTTCAAAGATGAGGCGCTATCTAGCTGTTATGCCTCATCATTGTGTAAGGTATTTGACATAATATATGCCATCTGCTTGCTACTTGTCTCAGTTCTTTCTTCAAAATAAGGAAAAAATTGGGTCTCCCTTTGCAGTCATGAATATATACACTGCACTATTTGCTCATGTGTAAATCACCTTGAGCACTGCAAAATGCTGAAATATTGCTGATTTTACAGTATTCATTAAATTTTACAGTATCATTTAGACACCAAATTAAGAAAGTGTTTTGATTCCTTTTTCTGTTTACTTAATAGGTTTCATTGGAAAACTGTGTTGAGGTTGGGCGAATTGCCAACACATACAATCTCACAGAAGTGGATAAATATGTTAATAATTTCATCCTGAAGAACTTCCCTGCATTATTAAGTACTGGTGAATTTGTGAAACTCCCCTTTGAACGTCTTGCCTTTGTGCTTTCAAGTAATAGCCTTAAGCACTGCACTGAACTGGAGCTCTTCAAGGCGGCCTGTCGCTGGCTGCGCTACGAGGAGCCTCGCATGGAGTACGCTGCAAAGCTCATGAAGAACATCAGGTTTCCCCTGATGACCCCCCAGGATCTTATCAACTACGTCCAGACAGTGGACTTCATGAGAACTGACAACACCTGTGTCAACCTGCTTCTGGAGGCCAGCAATTACCAGATGATGCCGTACATGCAGCCGGTGATGCAGTCGGAGCGGACGGCGATCCGCTCGGACAGCACGCACCTGGTGACGCTGGGAGGGGTGCTCAGGCAGCAGCTGGTGGTCAGCAAGGAGCTGCGGATGTACGACGAGAAGGCCCACGAGTGGAAATCCCTGGCGCCCATGGACGCGCCGCGGTACCAGCACGGCATCGCCGTCATCGGCAACTTCCTCTACGTGGTGGGAGGCCAGAGCAATTACGACACCAAGGGAAAGACGGCGGTCGACACGGTCTTCAGGTTCGATCCTCGCTACAACAAGTGGATGCAAGTGGCATCTTTGAACGAGAAACGGACCTTCTTCCACCTAAGTGCCCTCAAAGGACATTTGTATGCAGTCGGAGGTCGGAATGCAGCGGGTGAGCTAGGTGAGTCCTCCTGCAGCCAGCCCCTTGTCTTTTGCTGGGCCTGGAAGTGCCCTCTGCCCAGGGAGTGGGTGGAGAGAAACAAGTTGAAGTCACTGGAGTGCTGCTGCTTTCTGGAAATACTGCAAATACAGATTTTTTTTCTGGATACTCTTAGAAGTTAATTTTAGAAGGAATCCCACAAAAAAATTCCAAGTACCTATGTCTTGTGTATTGATGCATATTATCCAGTGTCTTGGCCTTTACCAGGAAACATGAAGTAAGCATCTGTGTCTGCCTGTGTAAGTGTGGGGGCAGTTTTAAAAAGAAAAAATTAATCATTACTTTAGCTGAGAAACAAAATCCATTCATAAGGGATACACAGCTCTAGCTGAAACTCACTCTTGAATGAGCATTGCATTTTAAAAGACAAAAATTTTCTGGAATAGTATTTGAAATGCCAAGGTTTTTTATGTGTTTTTTTTTTGTTTTGTTTTAGTCTTATGACTGTGATTTATTTCACTCACAGATTAGTGAGATTCAGATATTCTGATGTTCTGGCCTTTTTAATTATTAAAAATGTTATATTTCACCTATGACCTTATTTGTACAAATGACTGAATGACTTGGTCCTGGTGCCTCTTCTTTTCCCCCCTTGCAAATGATATTTAATTCAGCTTGACCAAAAACCCCAAAACAAACCAAACTCAACAAAACAAAAACACCAAGAAAAGAAACAAACAAAAACAGAAGAAAAAACCCATATCAGGGGTAAGTTTAAATTTTAATTCCATTCCAGTGTTTGATGAAATGGGATATTTAAAAATGCCTCCTGTTCCAAAAAGATGGGAAATGCTTAGCAATAACTTGTTTTCCCTAGTCATTTTCTGATGCAGATCCTGGAGTTTTCAGAATTTTTTACTGTTATCACTATTTACCTGAAAATACATCCTAAACAATCTCAATATCCTCTGGAAGACTAAATGTACAAAATAACATTTATTGATCTTTGAGTATCAGAAAACCTGATATATAGCTTCAGTGAGCTATTTTCTAACAGTATGAATTAATAGCAAATTATCAGATTACTGACCTTGTGCACTGTACAATCTGAACAGAGGAGGGTTATAAAAATGTCACTGAAAAAGTTGCAAGCCTGACAAAATCAATATGAAATAATATTGTCACTAAGCCAGTGCAACCTATGTGTGAAGGAGGCTTTGAGTGCAGTTTTAGCTTAAATTAGATCAAGCAGTATCATTCTGCTGACCTCAACTCTTCTGCTTTCTTTAATTAAAATACAAAATTTATCACCTATCTAAAATTCTTTTGTAAAGATATCATTAAAATGCTGTAGCAATTTCCACACAGACCTGAAAAATGCCACTGGATCATTCTGTGGGAAGAGCACTCTAAATGCTAAATATTGTAGCTGTCTGATGCTTTGATTTGGGGCTTCAGGTTCTTTCCTTGTTAATTGTGAGGTGAGTCACTTTTCATTTTCATGTTTCTTTCATAAACCTTGACAACTGGAAGATGCAATCCAGCTTAAACTTCCCATTCTGTTCAGAAGAGAAAAACTCTCAGGCTTTTCAAAGAAGAGAAGGTCAAATGTGTGTTGGACAGATATTAAAGAAGCTGCCCTTGGGTTCAAACTAATTTCAGTCTGTTGTTGGAGAGGAAAAATTCCCAAAACCTGAATTGAGCTTTCTGGAAAATTGGCTCTTATGGAAAAGGACCAAGGGATTAAAGTTACTAAAACTTTTTTTTTTTTTTTCCTGACATTCACAGGAATAAAAGTTTTACTTTTTTAAGAGGCTTTCTATCAAACCTTCTCAAAACAGTTTTCAGATGTTTCTTCTTCTGAGAACTTTGTAAATGCTACTTTCTACATTTGTGGTACTTGCATTAGTGTAATAATGAGCTGCTGTTTTACCAGTGCATGCCACTGAGAAAGGTGTGGTTCACTGGACAGGATGAATGAATTTCCATTTATGTGGTACATGTGTTGGAATGTGGTAAATGTATCCTTTAAATGGCCTGAATGATGACATGATAATTGAGATTTTTCAACCCTGTGACAGCTTAGGGCTGTGCCGAATTAAGCACCCCTCCTGAAAGGATTGTAGATAATTCCCTTTAAATGTCAAGGCAGACACCTGCCAGAGGTATTCCCAGAAGGCAGAGCAGCCCTTGGGCACGGGAGGAGCCCAGCCTGGAGAAGACAGGTGTGCAAAGAACAAGACTTTTTGGAAAAAGAGTCAAAGGGAAAAGCAGGTGTGGGTCACAAAGATAGTTGTGAAGCACAGCAGACTGGCAGATTCCAGCTGAACACTGGAGACTGTTTTCTCTTCTGACAAGAAGATTTTTGTATCTCATTGTAAGAGTTCAGTTGTGCTTGATGATGGCAGAAGCTGTGTGTGTAAATACTAGAAAACTTATGCATTTAGGTATTGTTCAGATAGTTCAAGCTCTGCTGTTGATAGGCTGGAGTAGAGTTTGGGGTTTTTATCTATGGGCTTTTCCTCAGCACTTTAGAGGGAGTGAGGTTGTGACTAAACCACAGTTTCATTCATGAATTCATCACGCTGCAATAAAGACAGAGAAAACTGCCAGGCTAGTTACCTGTTATTTTGACCCTCTGCCCATCAAGTTGGAAGATATTTTTTTTCCAGATGCCCTCTATGATGTTGAACACTCCTTGTTTATGTAAAAGCTTCCCCTGTGAGTGTGTGTACATATATATGTACGTGTGTATATATAGTTAATATATCTTAAGTGTTGCTGATTGATATGCATCAGTATCCAGCTGGGCTGTTCACTGTCAGAGTAGGATTGTGAATATCAGACCAGAGTGTGAACTAGAGGACCTCTTGTGCAGAGGCTTATTTTGGAGTGGCTCTTTGCTGTGCTAGGACAAAATTAGTCAGGACTATTTAATGAAGTCAGCTTAGAGTTGTACATGAATAAGCTGTATTATAGAAATAGTAAAACAAAGTTAAGAGCCTGGGTTTTGGGACATCACAGAGTTGCTAAGTGCTGCTGTAACAGACCTCAAGATGCTTTAGAAGCTACTGACAGAGAAGTGTTAAATATCTGTATACTCCTCAAATAGCATCACAGATGGCACTATAAAATGGGTACAGGCTGAACATCCCTTGGGACTGTCAAAACTTGGTGTCATTTTGAGATTGCTTAATTCTATTAAAATGAGGCCTGTCTTCCCTGGATTATGGTAATGAGCACATCAGAAGTTCTACTGTTAAACATAAATAAAGGCTGGTCTGAATCATTCATGGTGTTGGAAGAATAAATCCATCACTCTCACTTAAGTGCATTAAAGTAGCAGTTTTAGAGTGTTTTGTGAACTCTGCTCTGTCTGGAGATTTTCTGAAGAAGAATTTGTCTCTCTTAAATTATGAGCACCTTTAATAGCTGGAATTTTGAATATTTTTTCTTTTCAGTGCAGAGGAATATCTTGCTAAAAGACAGAAGTTGAATGATCTTGCAAGGTAACAGGGAAACAATTACACAGATCAATCTAACAGAAGAGTAGGGTTTTTCAGCTGGAAAATGATTAGCTTTGTTTTAGAACACAGTGGATTTGGGTTGGAATAGTTTGTCTGAAATAGTGTCAGACAGTACTTTGGCTGTGCTAGGAATATTAGAGACAGTTTTGAAGGCACATCAGAGAGATGGGTCTTGGACTCAGCACCATCCTTTCTCAGATAAATAATGTCTTTACAACGTGGTGACAGTGATGGTGGTAACGGGTACCAATTCTGCACGTTTTGTCTTCTCTTTCTAAAGGGACATTTTGGCTATGGCTTCTCTTTTAAATGCAGTTTGTAGTGCAGAGTGAGATAAAACTGTCCAGCACTGAATGTCATATTCACCTGTGTGCTGCTGGCTCTGCTCTTCCTTTGCACATCCTCTGCTCTCCCTGTCCTTGGAGTGTGTTAGAAACCCAAGCTCCTCACCTCAGTGCAGAGTGGGAGCACTTTGGATAGGGGATGCAGTTTTTGTGGAAGCAGCAGAGTGATGTTTCAGCACCGAGGAGCTCAAAGGGTTGAAGGGGCTGCCCCAGGGGTGGAACTGGGACAGCTGTAATTACTTGCACATCAAATCTGTTTCCTTCTGGTTTTGAAATTTCTGCACATCTTTGCTTCTGATTGCTAAGTAGAGCAGAGTGAAAAGGAGATTTCCTTTTAAAAAAAGAATATTGGAATGCATGAATGTGTTTACAAGAGCAAGCATGGGTTTATTTGGGGATTGGGCAAAAACTACAGGTGATATCAAGGTGGAACTGCACAGAAACACAACTCACAGATTTAATTTTAGTTGTCATTTGTGTAATCAGGTCTTTGTGCCTATACTCTTCTTTAGGCAAGAAAGTGTCTCCAGCATTCCCTGGATTTGTGGCTAAGTCTGTGATGGGTTACTGAAATACTGCAGCATGGAAAATAATAGGTTTTTTTTAAAAAGGAGATTTCTGTCTTTATTAAGAAAACCCAAATGACCAAGGCAGATCTCTCAAATGACCAAGGCAGATCTCTTAGAGTAAACTTGGGAACTTGCCCATGTATTGGGCAGAATTTTAAATGAAAAATTTGGTACATCAGCAGTACTGCAGACACACCAGACTTCAGTTCCTTTGTATTGGTTTGTTGTTTTTTTGTCCATCTTACACATCCCTGAGCTGGCAGAACTGGAAGTCCTTGTGCGAGCCACTCACACAGAACCAGATGCATTTCAAGGTTTCATTACTATTTTGAAACAGTTTCAAGAATATGAAATTAATAATTTCATACATGCAAATCAACGTATATAATTTGTTTAGAAAAAACCCAGAAATTTAATGTGTTTTGCCTTGCATAATGAACTTAATGTTCTGGACTGGCGCTTTTCTGCATTTCATAAATTTAAAGTTCAGTTGCTGGGTGGGGAAAAGCTGAAGCAAATCCAGTGTGCTGTAACAATTTAACAATTCTTACGTGCAAAATAGATTTTTTATTTTTCACTTCTAGCCTTAGATGCTGCTGAACTGGATGTCAAACAGTATTTCTGACATTGGAACTGGAAGCTTCTATTTTCAGTGCATGTACTTGAGACACTAATTGCATGGAATTATGTATTATCATCCCGTTTTACAACAATAAAGCGGTGATGCAGCAACTACAAGAGAATTCAGAAGGTCACTCTAATGTGCTCTGTCCTAATTTTTTCATGGCTTGGGGTTTTTTTTGGAGTTTGAGATCATAGCTATAGTCTACTAAAGTGATCCAGAGGATCTTTTTAAAACAGCTTTGGAGTTAGGGTGAGGTGCTTTATATTCACTATGTGTTACTGTCTGGTGTTCTTTACTGGCTCTATAATTCTATAATTAGGCTTAAACTAAAACTAACTAGATTCTGCCTTTATAATGACAAGTTTCTCAGATTCTAAGGGTATTTTCTCTCTTGGTTGATGTGTAATCCTGCACTGTTAAGTCATCACCGATTCCATAGAGCTGACTCAGATTTTCTACTCATGATTCAATAAAAACCTTGTTTTAGAGGAAGTAAAATGCCACTTTTAAAGACAGATCCAATTTTTCTATGTATAGTTCATAAACATCCAAGTGATTAAGCAGTCTTTAATTATTTAAAATGAGATCTAATTTGTCTTTAAGGTAACTTAATTATTGACAATTTCTCTGTGCATCATAAAGTCACTATATTGTGGGGGTTTTGAGGACCTTGTGCCCCTCTGATCATACTGTAGTATTTAACCTGCCAAAACTAGAGCTTTCTTCATTATTGAATGTCTTCTATTTGTATTCCCTGTGATTATTGCAGCCCTTTCCTGGCAGCCTGCATCTCTCCCATCTTACACTGGAGAGAGGTTTCCTCCTCAGGAATCCATTCTGCACTGACTCCTGGGTACTGTCCTCTGTGATCTCTGATCTGATAAAAGCCTTGATCATTTTAACATTCCAGCTCACAGAGAAAACTGCACAAATGGAGTTGTGCCTCAACACAGGCACTGCTTATGTCCTTGCCAGATTCAGGGATGTTTCTTGTTTTTTCTTTTAAGCTTGGCTTTTGTAAACTGATGTAGTGACTTGCACATTCTGTGCTGTATGTTGCTGTGCAAATCCTTAATAAAACACTGCAGTACAATAGAAAATTAACACACAGAATAGGAAATTAGAACACAGAGTGTTCTCTGAGCAAGTTTGCTGATGGTACAGCCCAGCTGGACACAATCCTATGCAGCCTGTTCTTGGTGACCCTGCTTTAGCAGAGTTGGATGAGGTGGAGAAGATGATTTCCAGAGGCCCTTTCCAACCCCATCTGCTCTGTTTCTGTGATAGTGCTCAATAATTCCCTTGAGACTCCCTCAGCTGCACAGTGTTACTTGTTGGCACTTCCTCTGTGGATGTTTGTGCCACTGCACTGAGCTCAGCACCAAGCTGCCATGCTGCTTTCAACACTTCTGTGCTCTCATTTGTCTCCAACAGCCACTGTGGAATGTTACAACCCCAGAATGAACGAGTGGAGCTACGTGGCAAAAATGAACGAGCCCCACTATGGTCACGCTGGAACCGTCTATGGGGGGTTAATGTATATTTCAGGTAAATAAATCATGCCTGTCATCATCTCTTGAAACAATTCCTTGTCTAACTTTTTCTGTCGCAGCAGCAGACAGTACAAATCAGTCTGTGGTTGCAGTAGGCTTGCCATGGTATCAGTAGTGATGCAGTTTCATATGAAGACAGTCAAACAGCACATACACTTCTGGCTCTGACAAAATTACTGCAGATAATATTATGCTTACTAATTGATTAGCTCTGGATTCCAAAGCAATTATCACTTTACAAATTGAAATAAAGTTTTCTGTAGCCATATATATAAATTATAATATATAATTTATACATTATATATAGCAATATAATTAGACATAACATTGTTATAATATATAATTATAATTGTGTATGAGTATTATATAATTATAACATGTATTATGATATAATATAGCAATTAAACACATAAACTATAAACTTTGGAATGCCTTGAAAATTTTATAACTTTAAACAACGTTTGCCTTCCTTGAAATAATGGAAACGGCTAAGTTCTCATGTTAATCATAGCATATAAGTGATATCTGTACTTGCACTGGTTTTTAATTTGAAATATGCTCATCCTGTGTGTAACTGAGATTGTAGTTTCATTACATTTTTTTTCCAAGTGGGTTGTCTGAAAATGTGCTGTTAGCTTAATTTTTAAAGAAGATTCAATCTATCTGTCAGTGATCATTGCAGGGCCTATATTCTCCTACTGAAATTTTAAAGGATGTCTTCTTAAGAACTAAGCTGAAATTCGTGGCAGGAGGTTGCTTAGCTGACAAGAACTGGTGGGGGATGTGCTGGAGCAGCTTCGTTTAGGGGCTCTTGTGCCAGAAGGCTAGGAGGAATTTGCTTTAGAATTTACTGTGAGGTACAGGTGCTTATTTTTCTGTGAGCAAGTCCATTGAGCTCCTAATTGCTGTGCTGCTGTCAGTTGTGTTTTGCCCATTTTGCTTGTTTTGCTGCAGGTGGCACATGCATATGCTGTCTGCTGTGTTTTTTTCATGTAGATCCCACAGATTTTTCTTTTCCTTTTGTCCTGGAGCCTCTCCAAATGCTCTTGCAGGGAGCTATGGAGAAGGTAAATGTAGAGGGAACCATAGGTAACTATTAACTGAAGAATATTTGAAATGTGTGTCCTCTCTCTATTCACTTGAAGTTGATGAAAAAAGATTTTTTATGAAAATGCTACTATGTGGTATTTAAAACACAGTGGCATAGTATCAGAATTTGAAAGGGAAATGGATTCTTGATGGTGAGAAACATAACTAGCAAACTGAATGAACACAAGCAAAGAAATAAATTTGCAGAGTAGAAGCATAGGTAACAGTTTTTTGTTCTTTTAATCTGCCAGTATCAATTGTGTGATGAGGCGCAGTGTGAGGCATGGCTTCTCTCCATATTCTCATTTAAAGGAACAAATGTCATTTGAAATGGAGTACTTCTATGATAGTAATCTAAGCTAGAGTGAAGAAGTTTTAAGGAAAATGAAATTCTTTCAGTAAAATGTATTGTTTTGTTATTTAATGCTTATTGGGGTGAGCACTCCTCTAACATGTGTCTTGTTTCTTTAGGGGGAATTACCCACGATACTTTCCAAAAGGAACTCATGTGCTTTGACCCTGACACAGACAAATGGACTCAGAAAGCTCCGATGACAACAGTCAGAGGTCTGCATTGCATGTGTACTGTAGGAGACAAGCTGTATGTTATTGGTGGAAACCACTTTAGAGGAACAAGTGATTATGATGATGTTCTAAGCTGTGAATATTACTCACCAACTCTAGACCAGTGGACTCCAATTGCTGCCATGTTACGTGGGCAAAGCGATGTTGGGGTTGCTGTCTTTGAAAATAAAATCTATGTTGTCGGAGGATATTCTTGGAATAACCGGTGTATGGTGGAAATAGTTCAGAAGTATGATCCAGAAAAAGATGAGTGGCATAAAGTATTTGACCTTCCAGAATCCCTTGGTGGCATTCGAGCCTGCACTCTCACTGTTTTCCCTCCGGAGGACAACACAGGGTCACCGTCCAGAGAGTCTCCTCTTTCAGCACCTTAGAACCCTCCCTTGGCTCACGATGTTGTAGTAACACCTCTGCACTGCACCATGGGGTCTCTTATTTTTCTTCAGTAGTTTCTGTTAGGCTTAGCCTACAGCATTTCATACAATTACTGGAAAAAAAAAAAAAAAGACTTTGACATTATTTGTGCTGTTTGTTTGGCCTAGAGTGTCTCTCAAGTGGTTAACAAAAGAAATGTACTCGCCCGAGCCAAATGTTTAACAAATGAGAGGGTATTGTCTGTAAAATGTATGAGCTAGGTACGTTATTCATGTTGTATGTTGGGTGGTGAGGTACCTTGTAGCTTACATTTGGGAGCCCAGTGAGTCAAATTTGTATTGAACATGTCACTGAATTTCATGTTGAAATCGGTTTTCCTTTCATTTTTGACTGCAGATCACAAGGGTAGGTAGACCACATCAATGTGAACTCTCTCTGAAGGTTGCCAAGGGGCCTGAGCTACCTCCCTCTTTACACAGAGTATTTTTGACATATCTGTTTACCCACCTGACTTTGTGGGTGCTTTCAGAGCATATGAAGTTTCTTAGGCAGAGGGAAGAAATAAAATAATTTTAAAATATTAGCACTGTACAGGAGCGGACCTTGTAGAGGCCAGGAGTTTTTTATAACATATATCGAGTGTTTTTCCTGAGTCAGTTGAATGATGCTTCAAACAAAACATTCTAAACATATTTGTGTTTTTTAATTTGGTTTTCTTTTCAGGAATTGGCTTCCACTTGCATGGGAGCACACACTATTAACAAATGGGAATTCAGTGCAGCAGAGTATTCTGTGCTATGGCTGTACTGAATATGGGTAGTTAAGGGCTAGAATCAGTAACTTAAGCCACCGAATTTGACCAAATGGTTCCATCCGATCAAATTTAATCTACCTTTTCTCCTTTACTGTTGAGATAACTTGCATAATGTGTCCTCTGTATAGTCTCAGTTAATAAGGTTATTTAGCACAAAGTGCAGCTTCAGTGAGAGAGCTGCTTTTGCTCAGTGAACCTGGACTACCACATTTTACCTTTTTTTGTTCAATAAAACTTTTAACTGCAGTTACCCAGTCTAAGCTACCTCATTAATGTATTTGGTTTTCTTCCTCTGCCTCAGTGTCTCCAGGATACACAACGTATATCCACGCGGGTAGGTGAATCTGCTAGGAAACCAATGCAGAAGTGATCATGAATGGGTGTTTTTGACCTACTTTTAAGAAACTATTTTGGTCTGATGTGTTCATTTTATTGTTATGGACTGATGAAAAACCAGTCTTAATGTTTTTCCTTGGAGAACTGCTTATGTGTGCAGCCCTGCAAATTCACAGGAATCTTTACTTGCTCCAAAATACTGTGCCCTGCTGACAAACTGCAGCTCTGATTATGCCATTGTGGTTGTTCTGGACTTCCCATCATGTTACAAGTCATTTTGCTAATGAACACAGTCACAGGGGCATCCTCTGGGGAAAACTGTTTAAAACAGCTTATTGTGTTACCTATTAATAATAACCAAGTAAAGCTTAATAGACTTTTGTTGGGATTTTGCTATTTGTGTTTTGTCCCTGCTTGATGCAATCAAGCAGCAGGATTTACTGTGGTGTCAGTTTTGGAAGTACTGATATTTATTCTTTGTGCAGTTTACTAGTAATGGTCACTACCAAAATCTACATGTAAGCTTTAGGTTTCATAATTGTTTTGGTTAAAACCAAAATCAGTTCTTCCTCTTTAAAAAATTGAAGTCTCAATTCCATGTGGCTGTGCCAAGTTTGTTGCAGGTGGAATAGTGACACCAGTGGATACTCCTGGAAACTGGCCAATGAAAACAAATTGATTCACCACCCTAAGAATACTATTCTTATGCTGTGCAAAGCACTGGATAGAAAAATGTTGCTCTGTTGCTTAAGGATTTTTCAATCATTTAAGTGTCACATGCTACTAATTTTTTTCCAGCTCAAAGACCCGATTTTAGACCCTTCTTGAGTTTAAATCCTCTGAAATCCATATTCAGTGTCTCTTTTGTTAATTAAACTGAAAAGTACTTGAAGGAGTTGCAATTCCTTTAGGATAATGTAAATATATCCTGCTCTTTGTATGCTGGGGATGAGGGACACAGTGTTTAAAAGTGGGAATCTTCACTGGTGTTCTCTGTTTGGAAGAAGCTTCACATGGGTTCTGATCATTCTGAGGTGGTTTAAAGCCAGCCAGAATATCAGTTTTGTGTCTGAGCCTTGTATAGCCAGGAGCTGGTATATGGCCACAATGGTGAGGTTTTTTGTTTGTGTTTTGTTTTGGTTTTTTGTTTTTGTTTTGGTTTTTTTGACTCATTATTTGTTATACGTAAAATGGAAGACTTATTTTTGAACGTTTTGTCATCAGTGGATTAAATGTAGTGCTTCAATCAAATTAATCTTTGGGGTTTTTTGTTGTGATTTTTTTTTTAATCTCCCTCTGGATTAAAGTGTTTATAATTACATTTGTTAACATTTACTCACCAGGATTGAAAAGCAAACATCAAAGACTTGCCCAAAACTGCAAACTGGTTTCTTCTGTAATGTAATATAAAATGCCATGATGCTCATTGAGTGTTTCTTAACCATAGCATAAGAACCCCTTTCCATCTCTGAACCCACAGCTGTAGGCATACACATGGATTCAGCAAATACCCATCTCCATTTCCAGTCAGGCTGCCTCTTCATATATCTTGGACTCTATCATGTTGCAGTTGTAGTACCTGAATCAGAAAAGCATCTGGGTAAAAAGCAATTATAGCTATTTGACTTGAATGAAATTAGGGTTGCATGGTGTGCCAGCTGGGAGAGCCACGGGAGCTGTCTGCCCTCTCCCAGTGATGCAGGCACACACTGCAAAATTCATTCAGGCTTTGCTTTTTTGGTGCCCAATTAGCAGCAAATGCCAAAAGGGCTCACTTCCATGTACACTGTGCCCAAAGGCTCATCTGATATCCCTGCAAAACTCGGCACTCTGACTCCAGACATCCAAGGTGACATTTCCCTTGTTCTGTGTTTTGAGATAGGACAAGAACAGTGGGGAAGACGACCTGGGAAAATCCAGGTTATGTAAAGTTCCTTTGCCTTGTTAACATCAGAGGGTTCATCATCTGCAGATATCCATTTTTCTGTGATACCCCTCCCCTTAGAAAGTTGCAAAGTCCAAGAACCTGGTCCAGGGAAAGCAATTCCTGCAAGGATCCAGCCAGTCTTGTGGCTTCTTGGGATAAAGGAGCTGTGCTGAAGGGATGAGCACTGGTGCAGCAGAACGTGGCTGACAGCCTGGCTGTGGCTCAACAGGCCCCTTGGGTGGAATATTCAGTGTTTTCTTATAAACAGTGCTATTTTTAAATTTCCTATTCTGTTTCTGAGGGATCTCCAAGGAGTAGCATTTTAGTGACAGCCAGAAGCTCAAACCAGTAGTTGGTCCTTTAGTGGAATAATGGCAATCATGGATTAGAGCAGTTTGCATGCAGATAAATAAAGTTCTACCTAAAGGCTTACAGTCTTAATCTGATGGGCTGGTTGGACATCAAAAAATAATTTGATGCCACAGCAACAAGTGCAGTACAAATATCTGGAGAAGTTTCTAACCAAAGAGTTGAGGATGAACTGATCCGAAAAGATCATAGCACTTTTCTTTGCAAAGTTTATTCTCCCACCAGAATTATTGTTCCTTCTTAATTTGCCCTCCAGCTGGTGATTACCTCACCTTTACACTGATGTCTGACTCTACTGGTCACTGATTCTTTAATCTTTGGTTTGACTTGATGCCCTTGGTAGCTGACATCTCTGTTACTTCCTCTGCTCCTGATCAGAACAGATAAAGCAGAGGCTTTTTAGTGGCACTTACATCAAGAGAGAATTGCCCATTGTTGATAAATGTATTTGTAATTCAGCTTGTGCATTCTTGGAAACATATAAGCTATTTTAAGCTAGTGGAAGGTATGTGCATGTTGCAGGAGTAATGTGTGTCCCCTTTCCTCCTGGCTTGCACCTTATGTGGTGTGGTGACCCAGAGATTGGAGGGAGAGTCAGGCTCTCACATGGCACTTTATGCTTTCCATGCTCTGTGAAAGTGTTCTTTACTTGCACACCATATGTAGCTTATGGGG
Organism: Onychostruthus taczanowskii; assembly: GCF_017590055.1. Lineage (NCBI taxonomy): Eukaryota > Metazoa > Chordata > Aves > Passeriformes > Passeridae > Onychostruthus > Onychostruthus taczanowskii. The sequence continues at coordinate 8,000,745 of NW_024498462.1, forward strand.
TATTTTTTCTTTTATATTTTAAATGTGAATTATGATTCTTTGTGTGCAAATGTGGTCAGAAAAAAAAGTCTTAAAGGGCAGAGTTATACATTGCTTAGTTGATAAAGTTTTTAGTGCCCTGAGTATTGCAGGACCCGTTCAGCTGTGAAAAGGTGATTGCAGTTTGAGAGCCAGCTAGGAAATCCGGATGGCTTTCCTGCCTGTCCCCAGGTCACACGTTCTTGTTGCCAGTCTTTCACAGGTCATGAAGTGAAGCTCTTTTCTCCATCAGTAGGCTCCAAATTTGGTGTCCAGCTCTGTTGGACTTGCTGATTTCCCACTCTGGGAAGGACATGGTGGGATGCGTTTTCACAACCTGGCTTGTTTTCTTCAGGAATTCCACCATCAGTGACACACTGGAGTCCTCCAGAGCTCTTTGGTGACTTGGTGATTTGTATAGAAATGCAGCCCAGGGAACCTGGGAGTGGTGCTACAGCAGGAGCCACAAGTGGCTGACATTCCTGAGGGGATGGTCTCCTACTATAGTATTACTTTGGCTCGAGTGCTGTTTTTTCCCCCATCTTTGGGGGTATTTATTGCTGCTGTTTGAGTTTTTAATTTTTTATTCATTAAATGAGTAATGCCTCTGTGAGTCTGCAGTGGGAGCAAAAAGTTCAGGTGGCTCTTTCAGAGCTGCATGCTGTCAGGCTGTCCACATAGTTATTAAACCCTTTCTATTTGGAGTTCTGTTTCCTAAGTGTTTAGGAGAAATAATTTTGCAATGTGACAAGATCTCACAGGAAAATGTTTGGGACTGGAAAAAAAATGCATATTGTTTTAGATTTTTTGTCATGGTTTAGAGGTTAGTTTGGACTTTCAGCTCTCACAGACTGAATAGGGAGTGATATATATATGTATTTTTTTTAATAACTTATAGTTTAAGTGAGTCAAAGCTCAGTTATTTGTACCTGCTTGCACTCTTGGCTGGCCTGTTGCTGTATTCTCCCTCAGACCACAGCATTCTGTGCTGTCTGGCATCTGTTTCCTTGTGTAAGAGCACCTCTTGTCTTCCCTGCTGCCTGATGATTGAGTTCCAAAACCAATCTTGGTTCTTACATCCAAAGTACCTGTGGAGCTAAAGACCATGTGGAGCTGTGGATTGAGGGCCATGGCTTTGACATTTAATTCCCCACCAGCCTCTCACTGCTTTGCAAGATGTTCTCAAACCCAGCTGAAATCTGAGTGCAGGAGGCAAATTCAGGCTGCAAATTTTAGTAACCTGGGCATCTAAAGACCACCAGAGTGTCCTCGTCCCCTCTGAGGGGAGTTGTGCACATGAGCTGCTGAGGGCTCAGGGAGGGGGCAGGCACAGGAGCTCCTTGGGTAACCACACTTCTTGTTGGCCTTTGGTTCTGCTCTTTCTTCTGTGCCCAGATGGAGATGGTGGGAGGGAAGGTCAGGGCTGGGTCACACTTTCCAGCTCTCAGTAGAGAGCAAGTTTGTTTATTCTCCTCTGTCTGTACAACACTGCAGGACAAAGAACTGTAGGAACATTTCAGATTTTGAACGTTGTTTCACAGCACAGTATTCATTAATAAAGGAAAAATTAGTCTGTTTTAACCTGTGGTCCTCATAACCAGGATTGTTCCCAAATACTTGGCTTCTGTTGAATTAACAACTTTGCCTTTACCTCCCTTGTTCAACATTACTGTAAAAAAATTGCTTGGTTTCTTTTCCATTTGTTTTTCATTGCTTGTAACCTTTCCTTAGAAATGTGGAAATAATTTTCCTTACATGTTTTATGCACCAAAATAAACACACCACTGATCACCTGAGTCCCCTCCCCATGTTTCTTACTCAGTGCCAGTGTATTCTTTCCATATTTTTTACCCAAATGTTTGACAGCTGTCAATAAATACCACCAGAAAGTCATAAAATTCCTGCTGATGGGTGCTGCATTGTTAATTGGGGTAAAGAGGGATCATCTCTTTTCTTAATCACTTCTGGAAAAAAAATTGCTTTGAAGAACAGGCCTGCCCTGTTTAATACATTTAAATGCAGATTGTTTTGGCCTGAGCTTGTTAACTTTAGTTTTGAGTATTTGTCTCTTTCAGATATGTAATTGCATCGAGTGCTTACAGTACACTGTTTATAGAGTGTGTGTTCCCTGCTTGTGGTGGGTGAGGCACTGGGTGCTGAGGCCAGGAAGACTCATTGGGAGTGATGTTCTTCCATCTTCAGGGGAACAGCCCTGTGTGACTAAAGAACCTCTACCAGGGCCAGGAGCACTGAACTTGGAAGGAAAGTCAAAGCAGCTTCCTAACTGCAGTTAAAGCACAGCCCAAGTTTCCAGAAAGGGGAGACAGAGCTGCTGTCCCTTAGGCATGTTTTGTCAGGAGCTGAGGATATTAGCAATGAAAGGATTGTTGCTGTAAATAAAGACAGTAAAATAAATCCCTACATCTGTCCCCAAAACAGAGAGATTGCTTCTGTTGATATACCACACTATTAATATTTGACTTTGTGTGTATATGGGATGTCTCAAGTGCTCATATCACATAAGTGATGCCCTAGTTCCCATTAGTCACAGTGTTTTCTATCTAGTCAATTCTGAATAATGTTTTTAAATTACATGGAATATTAGAGGATACACTTCTCTGGTTTTATTTCCTAAGCCTTTTTAAAAGAGATTTTATGTATCTCGTTATTTCAGCATTACTGCATTTAGCCAAGCCCAGGAAACATGAAATGTCAGGTTTTGGTTCATCATTCAGGTCTTTTTTGAGTTTCTGCTTTTTCTTTTCACTTTATGGAGTTTTAAGGAGGGGATGACAAGAAGAAACAAAGAAAAGGAAATATCAGGTGCAACTGAATGGTAGTGTCTGCTGTCAGCAGCTCTGCCATTTGGGGCAGTTATGATTTACAATCCTGTCAAGCTTATCTTGTGTAATAACCCAGGAGGTTTCCATCTGGCCTGCAGTGACACAGTGCTGGGAAAGGAAAAAACAAACACCTTTGCACTATTCCTGCTCTGTGCCTTCTGTGTTGCCCCATGGAATGACAGGCTGTACTCACCTGCACCGAGGCACTGCGGCCTCAAATCCCATCCCTCCCCTGTCAGGGGATGGGGCCAGAGCCAGGGGCCACCTGTGGCCACCTCTGCCCCAGCTGGGCTCCAACCCATGCCTCTGGCAGGCTGAGGGGATGGAGTGTGGCTTGGGAAAGCCCTCTGAGCAGGGACCAGCAGGGCTCCACTGTGGACAGCAGAGCCATTAAAATATCTTCATCCATGCATGGAGGAAGGATTTTCTCTTTTATCTTTGGTTGTGCATCAGAATACTTTGAATCTTGGCTCTCCAAAGCATAGGACAAAGCTGAGCTGCAGTCATTGCACACAGAGGTCACTAAGAGCATCTCTGAGTGATCTCCTCTAGCTCTAACACTCATCAGCCACTGATTTTGGAGAGTGGAGATGTCTCCCCTCGGCCAATTTTCTGCCGAGGCCCTAAATATTTCTCAGACATTTTGTGAGTCTGATTCCAGGCAGGCTGGGCCATTTAGAGGTTAAGCAGTTAGGGACATGACTGAGACCTCTACATGTCACCAAGCATGTGTCCTGTACTCAGGGATGCTGATAGGAACAAAGCTGTGACCTGGTTTGCTCTCCCTGTCCTTACTTCCTCCCCAAAGAAAACCCATCCTCATTGTAAACCAGCATTTTCATTAGACCAGACATCAGATTGAGAATTTTAAAAGATGTCTCACATTCTTCATCTCACTCTTCATTTTTGCTGTCTTTTAGAAATTAAGATGAATTTTTTTTGTCTTAACATCATGTGGCATGAGAGACCAATGCCATTCAATAAACAGCTGCAGCTTGGAACTTAGGGTTACAGCAGAAACTATGCTTCTTAAAGAATCACATTTCATTTTCCTCTCCCATATTTATACACTTATAAATGTGGACTTTCTGGAATTTAGATAGCTTGATAGAGATGACATGTGCCATATGGTCTTTAGGACAAATTCCAGCTTCATTAACAGTTCACTGGCTGAAAGGAATAGCAATTAGTCTTTTGTGCAGTCTAAAATCAGCTTGTCATTTAGCAAACAAACTAAAAATTACTGGAGTTTCTTTTTACAGAAGCCTCTGCTCTGAGGCTTCTCCCTACGCCCCACGTAGAGCTGACTTTGCAGCACCAAACTATTGCACCCTGTGTTCATTGTCACTGCTTTGGCACTGGAAATGGGTCAGGATGAAGCAGAAGAATCTCAGTGTGTATGATGCAAATATGAAAGCGAAGAGGCAAGTGAAACTCTGTACTGCTGAATCTCCTGGGCACAGTGCTGGCAGTGCAGGGAGGGAGGGAGGGAGGGAGGGAGGGACCTGCTGGGACAAGCCCTGAATGTTGTAGCTGCTGGGCAAAACAGTGCCCTGAGAGAGGATGCCCTGAACCTCCAGGGAGAGGTGGTGTCCTGCAGAGTGGCTCCTCAGCTTCCCAGTAACCAGCACTGCCATTTGTTCTGTTCTGGATGGGGATGAGGGGAGAGCAGGGCCAGAATCTGAGAGGGGCACCCTTGGCCTGCCCAGAGGCTGGGGCTTGGTCAGAGGGTGTGATGCATCTCTATTTTCCATTTGCTGGAGGAAGACCTTTCTCTTTCCTGTTTCTTTTCTAAGCCACCTGGGAAGCCTGTATTCCCTTCCCATAAAATGGGAACAAAGATTTATTACACCCTTCTGAAGCTGGTTATCAGCTAGAGTTTGAAAGACTTGTTTTCTCCAACTGTTTATTGGTATTACTTTTTGGTTTTTTTCAAACTCTAATATCTTGTGACCTACCTGAAGGATGATGGGGAGTCAGGTGACATTTTTGATGTCAACAGCAAAGACTGTGCTGTCAAGAGTCTTTATTGGCCACCCACAGAAGGCACAGGAGAACCTCATGACCACTGGTTATTTTATGGAAACAGCTCTTGCATTGCCACAAGTAACTGGGTTCATCACAAGACTGAGTGAAAGTCTGCTGGGATCAAGTATCTAGTGCAGGCTGCCCTTCCTGGCTCTGATCTCATCTCTCTTGGTTAATTCCTCTGCAAAATGCTGTACATGGCTGCTGTGATGGGAACCACCAGCCCCTGAACAGACCTGTGCCGTTCTTGCTGAAGGTGGGATGCCTTTTGTTCAACTTCTTGTTTCTACTTTCTTTCTGTGGACCTTATCCATGTGATCTGACAGCCTCCAGTGAAAACACTTCACCAGAGCAGTAAGTAAAGCCATCTGCTGAGGTTTGTGACCCCCTTGTCTGCAGATCCTGGGCAGCACGTCCTCAGATGTGTGATACTGAGGGGTGGATATTAGATGGCCTCCTGTGCCTTTCAAAACAGAGGAGTAATATTTTGGAAAGCTCACATCAAATGACTAAAGTAGCTTCTTCTCTGGATGTGTTACCTATTGCTTGAGCTGGGGGGGTTTGAGAAGCCAAAACACTGTAATGTAAAGACCCTGGCAAGTGACCCCAGGTATCTGAATTTGCCAACACCAGAAATGCTCATTTGGGTTTGTTAGACAGTTCCTCAGTTTCTCTTTGCCCTCCCAGTCCTGACCCTTTTGCTTGGAAAACACACAGATGACTCCATGTCTGACAGCTCTGAATACTGAGGGGAGGGTTTCCCCACAGGCAGCTCTGCTCCTGCAGCTGTGGGACTCTGTTCTTGTTCCCACAGTACTGCTGAGGTGGCCTCAAGGACAAGGTCACAGCACACAAGCTGATCTTCAAAAACACGTTTAGTAACTCTGCTAACGATAGTGGAACTGAGCTGGAAAGGTTCCTGTCTGAAAGAGCTGGGCTGCAGAAAGACACCTTTTTCTCTATAATTCAGCAGAAACTGGGTTTGCTCCTGAGTGCAGCCTGTTTTGAAACCAACCCTAGTGTGGACTTGCAGGGGTTAATGCCCATCTCCACTGTCAGATGAAGCTTCCAGGGCTGCTGGGGATGATGGAGCGTGCAGAGGAGCTCGCGGCCCCGTGCGTGTTGTCTGCTGTGCTGTCTTGTCTTGCTAATCACATCACATCTGTCAGCTCTCTGTGCCTAGAAACAAATTCTAAACAAGATGTCAAGGTGGAGTGGGAATTGTTTTAAAAAAGGGACCAAAAAACCAAACCATCTTGAATGGCTAAAAAAAATAATGGGTAAATAGCTGCAGATTGCTCCTTTGAAAATTATTTTTAGTGCGTGTTTTATCATAGTTAATGGATGATGGTTTATACAGAACATTTGGTTGTAAAATGTGCACCACAGTAGCAAATCTCAAGCAGTTTCTTGCCTTCTCCTTCTCATGGCCTGTAGCAGGTGCTTTACCATTTTTCCACCATTAAGACACTGGAAAGGGCTGCAGCAGTTTAGTAGCAACTTCTTCTTGCAAACAGTACAATCCCACCAACCAACACCAGCAGCATTTGCCTGTTCACACCCTGCAGAATGTCTGATATTTCTGTGCTTCATTTACCAGGTTTGCCCAGTAGCAGGACTCTGGTAATATGTTCACAGACAAAATAAGAGAGAATATGTCCTGTAGGCACAGAGGAAAGATTTGCAGTTTACTTATTCAGTAAAAGTACTTTGGTTACTAATTAGAACTAATTTTATTTACTTTTTAGAATTTCTATCACCAATAATTGTGTGTTCTCAGCTGAAAAAAGCGATGAACAGGGAAGATGTAAGAGAAGAACTGTTTTTTCTCAGCTGAAGATGCAGTGGTAAATGCTCAGAAGCTATGGTTTATGTTCATTTAAGGTCCATTTTCCTTCCAGCTCCAGTGAATGATGTGGAGCTGGGTGAAATGTTTGTGTGTGGTTCACAGATCAGATTTATAGGTCTTGATGGAAAGTTATTTCAAATAATTTTAGGCTTAGAAAACAAATCTGGAGCATGTTCCCAGTATTACTGTAGGCATATGAACAAGTTTTGGTTGTGGCCATCACCAAGTAGGGAATGAACAGTTTTCACCAAAACAATTTGATAAATTTACAGGTAAAATGAGTTTTATGAAAGCCACAGTGATTTTTAAAGACATGTTAGGAAAAAATACTGTTTGGAAGGATCTTAGGCTTTTGCTGCTTAAGGATGGTGAAGGCCAGGGAAGCACTCAGGGCTTTCAATGCCCTTTGGCAAAGCTGCTGGTACCTGAGAGCTCCATCCCCCTCTGGGGCACAGCTCCCTCCAGCAGGAGAGCATCTCACCTGCAGGCTCTGTTCCAGCTGTGACAGGGGCTGGGTTCACCAGTTTTGGGTTGCCTCTGGTGTTACCAGCTGCTCCTCACTGGGCTGTGCTTTTGGCTTGGGTGATGGACAGAGGGAGAAAGGGAGATCCTGACCAGCCCTGTGACCAGCAGGGAATTTCACAGGAAATGCTTTGTACAGTTGTAAGAATTTCAAGTTGCTTGCTTTAACACTTCTGTAAACATTTTTTTACCAAATTTAGCCTTTGTGTGCATGGGCAATGCAGGCTCATGCTGCATCTCACAGGCAGGAGTGATGTGACAGCATGGAAAAATTCAGCAAGACACTGCCTGTGATTCAAGGCCAGCATCTTGTGATGAAGAGACTTTGGAAAGCTGTGACTTGTACAAGAACTGAGGCTGACACAGGTAGCACAGCCTTGACAGGTCAGTGCAGCTCCTGTCAAGGACCTCCAAGATGTGCCATAAAGGAAATAAAAGAGTGTAGCTGTGGGTGTGATGCATGGTCTGAGCACAGGGAGGGGTAGGGGCTAATTTATACTTGCACAAGATTATTGCTGGGTTTTGCATGGAGTGGTCTGGTGGTTCTTTTGTATTCTCGCAAGAAAATAACTGATTGTTCTGACTGTTTTTACCCCTCAGAAAGGCAGAAATACATTGTTTAATTTCTTTGATGTATAGTAGTCTGTGCTGTTGTATTAAGTGAGAGTAACCATGATTTGCTAATGAGAATCACTGTATTCCCAGGGACAAACCAAGAGTATTTTTAGCAAGGGGATAGACTAATGAGGTCACTGAGAGGATACATGGTTGAATTAACTATTTCTATTTAATATACAGACATTTTGCAAAGGATTAGACATTGTAAATCCAGTGGCCTTCCCTTATCACTTTGAAATTATATTTAATTGTCCACTCTTGACTTTTATGTCATTTAGTGTGTCTAGCCATGCTATTAGTGGCTTACGTCAGGAAAGGCCTGCTGTGACCTTACAATACACAAACCTCTAGACAGTTCCTCTTTATCCTTCTCTCTGGGCAGTCTGTTGTTCAGGAATAAAGGCTTGGCATAAAGGAAAATAAAATTTAGCTGTTCCAGTGCAGGAGGGAGGAGCAAAATTAAAGGCTATTTTTGTGTGTAGAAGATCCCTTGAGGCTGATGGTTTTGGAATACTTGGATGTGTCTGATGGCCTGGAGCCTCCTGAGCTCAGCATCCAACCTGTCTCAGACAAGGTTCTGAAGCTGCCATTGTAGAAATTAGCCTGCTTTAAGGGCAAGAGATCAATGGGGGGAAAAAAAAACCCCTAGGAATGGGGATTAAAATACTTTCTTAAGAATAATTAAACCCAGAGGTTTAGCAGTAACTGCAAAATGGGTTAATTCCCAACTGGAGTTGCTTCTCACTGAGTCTCTGATGGCGTGAGAGCCGACACACAGAGCTCCCATCAAACTGCCCTACATGAACTTCTGATGGCTTTTCCCCCCCCAGCAGGCTTAAAGCTGCCTCCCCCAAATTAGAGCTGCCTTTTTCCAGGTAAGGAGTGCAGCAGCAGAACTTGCTGGTGTGGTGAGCAAGCTGATCAGATGACCAATGGCCCTCGGCCATGGAAACGATCCTTGAGGGCTGCCTGCAAATGCTCGGCAGCGATGAGAGCATCTGCCCACAGCAGGAGGACCACCAGAGCTCTGGAGCTCCACGGCCTGGCATTCCAGAGGGTGAGGCCTCAGGATCCCAGCTGTCCCTAGGAGGAACAGCTCTGTTCCTCTGGAGCCCCAGTCCTGGGGCAGAGGCTGCAGTGGAAGCACCCATCCCTGTCCATGGAAAGCAAGAGTCCCAGCTCTGGGAGAGAGTGGAATGTGGAGATCCCAGGCATGGCAGACTCAAGGCAGCAATCCACCACACCTGCCATCCAGAGGGGCACAAGCAAAGGGAGAAAAGTCACTGGGAGCATGAGTTTTACATAATGTCAGCATGTTCTCAAGGTGAGAGTTTGCTTTATGTAATTGCTCTGGGGCTCCGCTGGTCCTTTTGCTTAAGGTGGATGCACTTGTCATTGCTAATCAATTGGTAAATATCAGTACTATGATAATTTTTTGTGTCTGCACAGGCATAGGCTGCTCCTCTGCAGATGCTGACTTGAATGGAGCCTGGGACTTCAGCAGGAAAAATGATGAAAGGGCCTGCACTGCCCAAGATGCTCTTCAGGTAGCTCATGGGTAAACATTAAATCATGAAAAGCTTTCATGCAAGCTGCCAGCACAAGCAATGACTGTGGGATCTGTGGGGGGAAAGTGCCACGATCAGTCATCCATCGTTGTGTAGGGTTTTGCTAAGATAATTTTAATTCTCCTTCTTCAGGTGAGAAGACCAGAGCTCGTGAGAGGGATGGTGTGAGCAGGGTCACCTGCTGCCTCCAGCAGGGAGAGCTGACCCAGCCGTGCAGCTCTGCAGTGAAGGCAAGACTGAGTCTGCCTTGGTGGGAGGGAAAAAACAGCGTGTTAGGAATCTAAAAAAGCGAAGGGAAAAGGAGAGCAGTAACAGGATAAAGGGAGCATTCAGCAAAAGGGAACGATGTGCAGGAGAAAAGGTTCTTTGATATCTTTCCAGGAACGTCTCAGGTGATGGACACATCAGGCAGCGTGCTCTCTGCCCTCGGATGCTCCCGCTCTGGCAAGCCACCAGTTCCCAAACCATGCTGTGCTGAGTCTCAGTGGCCTGGGATTGCTGATCTGTGTTGTGCTGTCCTCTGGGGAGGACAACCACTGTGGGCACACAGTGAGCAGGCTGCACCTTCCCAGTGCTGGAACGGGGAGCAGAGCTGAGCCCTCTCGTTCCCTCTGGTCCCTGCATTTGCCGTGGTTGTGGATCTCATACCACAGGTCACAGTGATATTGACATAGGCAACAAAAAGTGGTAATAAAGAAAAGAAATCAATGTCAAAATCCATGGTTCTAATTACTCATATGCAGTATGACACCCCAGAATTGTAATTGCCAATTTCATCTTCTCTGGCTGACCGCAGATATGAATTCATTCAAGTAGCAAGGAAGGAATTGTTAATTTTATAAAAAGGAAAGGCTACTAGGGATTTAAATTAGATTTTTAAATTAAGTATAAACCTGTAAAAAGTCTTTCTGAGTGTTCCCCGCTCCTGTCACTGATAATTCCCTACAGCAATAAAACAAAATGGTGTCAAGTGTCTGGCAAAATGTCAAGGCACTCCCCTGCAGCAGGACAGGAGGCAGCCTGAGCTGGGAGCATCAGAAGTGCTGGCACGTGGGCTCAAGGTACGCCCTGGGCTGAGCATCATCCTTAATCCTCCACAGGGGCTGTGCTTGGCAGCGAGGCATTGAGGCTGGCTATCAAGTCCTAAACGGGGCTTTAAAAGTCCTCTCTCTAATGGGGCAGCCGATGGCAGTCGGTAATTAGAGATGCGGCCCGGGGCTGTGCCTGGGGAGGGCAGGCAGAGCCCGGGCGCCTCTGCTCGCTGCCCTCTCCAATTCCTGCCTGGCTCAGGAGCCTTCAGAGGCCTGTCACAGCGCAGATAAGGACAGCAGCAAATTAAGATTTAGGAATTTCTTCTGGGACCTTCCCAGGCAAAAAGAGGTTTTTAATTGGTTTTCAGTTCTGCGGCAGCCAAAGGTCTTTAATTAGGTTTTGCATCATTCTCCGTTATCACTCTCCTCTTCTATGTTTAGCCCACTGTGGTTTGGGTTTCTTTAAACAGGTAAAAATTCACTATTTGTCTTTTTTTCCAAAAATCAAGGTGCTGAGTGATTTCATGTCGATGCTAATCAGCAAATGAATTGTTGAAACTTAAGCCTGCAAAAGACTATGCTTTAGTCTAATGTTGCTATATTTAGCTTGTCTGGTAAATGTAGTATTAAAAGCCTGATAACTTTATTTTTAATTATGCTTTTTCTCTTTGTACTATTTAGCTGGCAAACTGGCTTTAAAATTTTCATCTGAAGCTCCCTTTTTTAACTCACTTTCCCAATTTTTAAAATCTTTTAAACAGCCTTACAAATACCCTGATTTGCAGAGCTCTGCTGTAGCACTGACACGTTACAGAGTTAATTTTGGCAAAAATACAAAAAAATAAAAGTATGCTTTTATAAGCCTTAATCAGTTGGGTTTTTAAGTGGAGTTCCGGCTCTGCAGAGTGATACCTGAGACTGGTGGGTGCTTTCACCCAGGCTGGTGAATGGATCAGCTCCAAATCCCATTCCCTGGGCCTGTGCCTGGGGCAGCACAGCCTCTGGAAGATAAGCCCTGGCCAACACCTTCCAAAATCAGTAAAAATGGTACTTCTGTCCCGAGCAGATTTAGAGCTGGACCAAAAATCCATCAATACTCTGCTAAGAGTCCAGGTGGTGGATGATTGCTCAACTCAGACAATTTATTTGTTAAAATCCAACCAACCAACCAAGGGTGGAACCACAGTGTCACTCATCCTGTCAGGCTGAATATGAACCAGCTCCTGAGACTGAATTATTTTCTGGGTGATTCCATTCATTTAACTGGAATTACTAGGAGTGAGTGCTGCTCTGCTATATGCATGTTGTCAGAAAATAAATCTATTATTGATGGGGAGATTTTTCTCTGTATACTGATTTTCTCTGTCCCCAAAAACATTTTTATGTCCAAAATCTGCAAAGGTTTTGTAAGTTGCTCTCTCCCCTGTGTTCACATCTGAATGTGGATAATGTGATGATGTGTCTTAATAGTGCAGTTGTTCTTAGTCATGGTACAGGCTAAAAATGTGGGTGAATGTGTGAGTGGAGGTGAGCCTGGGAGGTTCCTGGGACAAATGCCCTGCTCAGGGGAGCATCTTGTCTTCATCCAGAACTTGCTGCACCCACCTGGGATGAAATTGCAGCTGCATCCATGGACACCATGGATGCTGTTTTCCTCCTTGTGACCAGCAGTGCCATTTTGGTAACACTTCCACTCCCCACAGCTCACACAAAACCCTGGATTCCTTGGGCATGGATCCCCTGTGCTGGACCCACATCCCCTGTGCCTGTTCAGCTCCCAGCAGTGCAAACAGGAGGTTCCCAATTGCAATAAGGGCCTATGTTAACAAATAAATTATAGTACAAGGGCTTTATCCAGAGAGGGGGAAAAACCCAAACCTGTGGTTAAATCTCATTAGTTTCACTATTTAAATTATTATTTAAAATTATTATTTTATCTGCATGGCAGAAATTGCTGGCTTTGTTAGTAATTCCCTTGAAGAAAAGCCTTTACTTGTGCACCTGGGTGCTGCAGGGTCTGAAGGGAAATGCTGCTGCCTCTGGCTTGTGGAATGGGACAGGTCCTGTGCTTTAACACTGTTGAACATTAGTATGATAATGAATCTGTGTTCATTAGTCAGCATCCATTGCTGTACAGTCTGTTCCACCCTCTCTCCAGGGTCGTGTTCTCCATGCTGTCTGATGGATTTTCTTTCAGGATCTCTCCAGTTCAGCACAGCTGCCTGCTATGCTGAACACATCTGGGCAGCAGGAAGAAGTTCCCTGAATTTGTCTCCACTCTTCTTCCAAGGAGGAGCTCATGTTCCACCAGTGTCCTCAGGGAAGTTCAGTCCTCCCCAAAAACTTAGAGTGGCTTTGTTGCTGCCTCCCTGCCTGAGTTTCAGCCACTCATTACTGCTTAGGGCCTGCAGGGAGGATCAGCATTAAAATGGATAATAAGAATGTGTATTTGGCAGGGGAAAGCCTCTGGGGTGTGTGTGCAGTGTGTTGGACAAAGGGCTGATGGGTGACCAAGTGTGTGCAGTGCTGCTGGTCCTCCTTGGGACTGCTCTAAGACATGAAGGGATCAGTTTGGAGGGTAGATTTTCTTGGACAAAATTAGCAAATTGAGTGTGCTGAGAAGTTCTGGGTGTTTTGCTTTCTATCCTGGGAAATGTTTCCAGAGGAGCGGATGCTCAGCAAAATCTGTTGCTCGATGCTGACTCCACAGCTGATCCAAAATAGCAGTAATCTTTCCACAGATACTTATAAAAAGGTTTTCATGCTTAAAAAAGCCTGTGGAAATACTTCTATTAATTTCTGTTTATGCCCTGTCTTGTAATTTTTTCTTCTTTTTGGCCTTCTTTGAAAATGGTGGCATTTTCAATTAAAAATTCAATGGGAAAGAGTGAAAAATGCCGCCTATTTTTCTTGTTTTTCTCTGTGAAAACTGCAGTTTCTGAGGAGCAAATGTTCTCTACCAGATGAGAGGGGCTGGGGGGCTCTGGCTGCCCTTGGAAGAGCTCAGGAGTCTCTGTGTCTCAGGTTGCTGCCATTTGGGATCCTGCTGAGGTCCCTCAGCTCGCCTTGAAGTTGCAGAGGGATTGGGATGGTTTTGGAGGCATAACCACCCCCTCCCCTCAGCCAGGCACTAATCCTACTCTGGCATTATAAAACCCCTTTTTCCTCCACTCCTTGATTGTTTAGAGGTGAAGTGCTTCTGGGAGGAAAATGAGAGTATCCCGTACTCCTTGTCCTGCACAGAGAAGCTCAGAAGTTACCCCAGGCTCAGCCCCAGCAGCAGCAATGCACTGCCCTGTACAGGGCTGCTTAGCCAGGCATCAGCCTGGGCAGTGACTGAATGCTAAGTCACATGCACTGAAGACACTTCAGCAGCAATTCTGATGGCTCTTCAAGAGCAATGGTTCTGGTAGAGTGGCTGTTGATTTGTTCCTGGCCTGTACATCTCTCCTCTTCAGTGTGGTGGTAGAAATTGCTCCATTATGAACTGTTTCACTGCAGCAGACTTCAAATGTTTGGGAATTAGAAACAAACTGCACTGTTGATTGCTTTTCTTTTTCCCTCAGATCTTGAGTCTTCAGGAGCTGAAGTACATTTTTTATTCCTCACATGGACCTGTGTCAGTGATCACCTGCTCGATGTAGAGCAGAGCTCAGTCAAGCTGTGCCTCTTTACAAGGCATTCTCTGTTTTATCTGTACCAGTCCCTCTGCTGTCACCTTTCCTCTGACTCTCAGCCTGACCCTTTCAAGGTTCTAGAAAAAGAAAAGCCTGGTAATACAGGGCAGTTTTACACAGGTTTGATGTTATGTCTCCCTCTGTAAGGCAGCTCCTGCCTTGAACATGAGTCTGGCATGTTCCTTGAGCACCACAGCTGCTTCATGGACCAGGATCCTTAATGACAACCATGGACTGGATTGTCATCACTAATAATGCCCTTGCTCTGAGAAGTCTCATTTCAGCACTCATTTCAGCCTGCTGGTAATCCCAATGGAGCTGGTTCCTGCTCTGAATTCCCAGCCTCTCTGTCTTCAAGCAGTAACTCACTTAAGGAGATTTCACTGACTGCCACACTCCGGACAGGGGAGGACAAGTGTGTTTCCTCAGTCCAACAAGGAAGCTCTCTTATAAGGATTTATGTGCTGTTGGTCAGGCATGATTTCCCATGGATAAAAACACATAGCATTTTATTTTGTTTCCCACTTGTTTTTATCCTGTTGCTTTATGACTGAACATTGCATTCTGACAGAACAGCAGAAACTCTGTTCTGCTAACCAGACTGCTCTCAAATGTCCAGCCTCCCCAGGACTGACAATTAGCAAGTGTTCTGCAGATGAAGGTGATTGTCCAATATGGGAACATCGATAAAGCAATAGGGTGATTAACAAAACACTGAAAATGTATGGATATATCTGAAGCTGTCTGATCTGGCTCTTCACAAAGCAAGCAGGCAAATAATCAGGTTAGTCAGAGGGCAGATTCATCACCACCATGAAACCAAATTGGTTTTTATAGGATTGTGTGATTGAAAAGATTCTTGTGGGATGATCTGGCTGGAGACCAATGAGATGTGACTGAAGGTGTTTGGGAGACTGCAGCTTCTCTGTAACCTGCAGTAATTACTTGGAGCAAGAAAGGTAGTCAATACCCACACACATCTGTTGTTCATGCTGGCTGTAAGTCATCTCATCTCATCTCATATGTGCATCTCTTCAAGGGTATTTTTTGGTTCTCTGCACTGTGGCAGAGGAACAACAGAAAAAGTTATGCTTTAATAGGAGTTTGCATTGATTCCTGCACCAGAGAACTGCTGAGGGGATGGCAGGCTGTCCATGAAGAGTGGTTTGGGCTATTTGGGGGAGGGGGTGTTGGTCAGCAATAGGAGGAGGATTACAAGGAAGCCTGGATTAAACTTTCCCCAGGATAAAGCTAACAACTGTATCTAAGCATAGTGGAATTTCACAGTGCAGTTTTGCATTGTTACTGGCTATTTATGTGATCCTGTGCCAGGTATCTTTGGCCTCTGGAGAGCTGGGCATCTTCCCTTAGAGCCTGTTACTCTTCTGCTACTCCCTGTTTCAAGCAAGTTTCCGGATGTAGCCACCTCCCTCTGACCAATCCATACTTTTCAGTCTGTAAGATTTCCTAGATAACTGCCTGGCACAAATGAGAAGTTTGATGATACACAGACCACAGAAAGCAGGGAGGTGATTTCAGGTATCAGCTATTCTTGCTGTTGTCTCTGTCTCAATTTGTTTCTTGCCAAGGACTGGAAAGTGGGTTGCTATTGTCTGTTGGAAGTATCAGTTCCATACCTAATTATGCATGAAATCAGACTGGTTTTTGCACACTTTGAAGTTTTTACAAGCATGACATAGAGTAAGAATAGTACAGAAGTAGACCAATATTTCCTCTTACTTTGAAGTTACTAAATGTACATCTAATTACAAAGTGATTAAGACAGAGCCACCACAATATGTGTCTCCTGAACATAGTTTTGAAGCAGTATAAATACTCTTAAATATAAAGCATATCACAAATAGGAGAACAAGAGCTGTGAAGTTGTGAAGTTGGGCTCTTTGTGCAGTCTGAATTTTATACTGAACTTCAAGTTGCCTTTCTGAGCAACAGCATTACATAAAACATCAAAGCCTTTCTGTGTGCTGCACGGAAAAAAAGATCTACCTGCTTAAAGAAACAGAATCAGTGATGGAAGACATTGCTTAGTTGTCTGTTTCTACAACTTTTCCTAGTCGTTTTTAGTAATCATTTATTTATAAGTTGTAGGATTAATGCCTGAGCTGCTTTAAAATGAGGACCTGGGGATGCTCCAAGGTTAACAATCACATATTTTTCATTTTCTTAATGTTCTGTTTCAGTTAATAAAAGCTATTGCACCCAGTGATAACAGTTACCCAGAACAACAGATAATTGAATAGGTTTAATGGAGCTTTGATTTCAAAATACTTGCCTTGAATGACAATATGCAAAGTTAAATAAATGATGGATGAGCAAGATTAAATGGAACAGAGCTCTAATCTTCCTTACATAATATAGGAGACATTAATATAATTCTAAATACCTGTAGTTAAAGCTATGAATGTCACAGTCAAGGAGAACACGATGCCACTGGCAACAAACCTTAATTTGTGGTCTGGGCACAGTTTTGCACAAGCAGGAGCCCCTGAGCAAGCTGGATTTGGAAGGTGAATGCCTGAATACATCCATAGGAAAGGACACACCTGTTCTGACTCAATGGTAGCAGCAGCTCATGGACATGTGGGTCAATTTTGGGTTAAAACCCAGGTCTTGTTGGGTTCCTCTAGACTTTTGCTCTGCCCTCCAGTCCACTGGACCCTCAGTGTTACAGGAGTTGTGTCCTTCATAATGGCCACTTTTGGAAGATGGATGAGATTTCTGCAGAAATCCCTAAATTACCTTTTTAAAGCCCTTCAGGTGGAAAGAGACAAGGTGCTCTTACCCCACCACCGACTTAAGCAAAGGCTCTCAGCATCATTTTGGAAATTATGCAAGGTTAGTGAATCTGTCAGTGCTTCAAAACTATTTTGAAGAGATCCACGGAGGTCATTCAGGGATTTACAAATCTAAGAAATGTTGGGTAAGACTTCCTGTCTGCAGCACTGGCTGAAACAATGGACTTGTCCCACGTTACTCATCTCAGGGAAGTATTTTCATTCTATCTCTGCCAGGAGATACTATGGAAAAATAGGCAATATCTTCATAACAAATCTGTTCTTTCCAGTGCTGGACAGTGTGCCAGTGCAACATTTTTCAACAGGAAATCTCAAGTGGGCATGCAGTTAGGAGTGAAGCCAGAAGTGCTGGGGAATGGAGAGCTTTAAAAAGGGAATGGTATTGCCAAGCAACATGTTCATTGTGATCGAAGACCTAGGGAGAGGTAATGGCTTTATGCATTTGGAGCTCTGTTTGTTCAGGATGTGGAGATCATGATGCCTGCAGGAAACATTTTTTTTGTCCTGATGCCCATTTTTTTTTGTCCTCATCCCCCAGACTCTCCGTTAATCTCTCTGCAGGGGCATCGTGAGCTTGGCATGATCAGGGAATTATGTATCAATGCCTTTTATTAATTTTGTCTATTTTACATTCCCAGTTTGTGTAAGAATAACTTGAATCAGAAAATAAAAACATCCTATATGTTCAGCCTCTTGACTCAGCTTTCCTCCTAGTCAGAGCAGGGCTATCCATGCTCATACACAGCTGGGACAGTTTCTTTCAGACTCAGATTTAGTTCAGAGACATATTGCTTCTGCTCTGAATCTTCTGGATCAAGAAAAGGACTCTTTTCAGCCACCAGACTGGGATGATAATCAAGTCTCATCAGACAATATCAGGGTCATGGGTTAATAAGACTGTAAATCTCAGAGTAATTTCTCTGAAAGCTGCAGTGAAGTCATAGACTTTGGCAAAAAAATGTCAGCTGTATCGTTCCAACCTTATTTATCTGAGAAAAGTAGTTATAGGTAATTTGTGAATTGTGCAAAAACATGAACTCATGCATAATAATCTTAATGGAGCTTGTTTACATCTTCTTCTTATGCATAATTAGCAAAACATATGATCTGAGTTGTTCTCCTCGTTTAGAGCCCTGTTTTGGCTGGTTGACACAGCGGAGTTGGTGTTGCCAAGAGCTATAGTGGGTAATGTTTTCTGGTAGATTTAGTGTGGGATGTCTGTGCACAGCAGTAGGGTCTGTAAATATACAAAAAAAAAGATCAAGGCCATCATAAACAGTAATATCTGCTGCAAACCAGAGCTGCAGGTCCAGCACCGGCATTTGCTCCGGGCCCTGCACGAGTGAGTGTCATCAGCTATGTCTCAGGTAAAAGCCTAATGCTGAGTGACTGATTGTATCACAGCCTTGAGACTGTGCCTTCTAATTAGATATGCAGAGTGAATAATTTGAGTTCAATTAGGTGTTGCTGGCTGGACAATCAGTGGTGTAATGCTACACTAAATGTTGTAATTAACCTGTTTCATGTCCTTGGTTGCTGACTCTTGGGCACTGGAAATAGGTATTTTGGATTGTTTGGGATTTTGTGGGTTTTTCCTATTTTGGCATTATTTTTCAGCATCCAGATAAATTAAAACCAGCATTAGGTGTTTAACACCTTTCTACAAACTTTGTAGGAAAGCAGCATTGTTTGCATATGTGTATCTGTCTTGGAGGTCAGGATTGCTCCTTTCTTCTTTCTCTCAGGGAATTTTCTCGCATCTGTTGCTAAGAGACAATAATGGCTGGTGCTTAAGAGAGACCCAAAAAGTTGCTACGGTTCAGGGGGGAGGTGTTCCTGGCTACTCTCGCTGAGGGGTTTCTCTTGGTGGGGCAGAGGTTCCACAGGAACTGGGCTGGGGAAGGGGCTGGGTGCAGTTCCTATCTCTCTCCCTGTTGAGGGGAGGGGAGACAGGCTGTGGGGGGAATTCACCATCACCACCATGGGGTTCTCTCTTCTTCTACTGTGAGTGAGGTTCTGCTCACTAGATGGACTCTGTATCATCCTGCACACTGTGGGGGCTTGGTGCCTTATTAGTTCCTAAAAAAAAGAGAATTTTCCTTGGTATTTCAGTTACAGGGCCAAAATTTTGCCAGTGAGGCGCAGCTCAGTTAGAGATGCTCTGACATTACTGCATTGTTACTGTCCATGGGGGTGGAATTCTGCTGGTTGGATTCCTTATGCTGCAGTGCAGTGGCACAAACCTTGTCCTGGCTTATCTCCTCAGCACATCTCCAGGACCTGCAACACGTGGAGGACTGTCCCTGTGTCCATGCACCACCTCTGCTTCCCCGGGAACACCATGATCCCTGGGCCTGGTGCCCATGTAGCCAGCAGGGAAGTCTCCCAGAGCAGAACAAGGGATAAGGAGTGCAGTGTGGGATTTTTCATTCAGACATCCCACAGGAGGATGAGATTTCCCCCCAGCACAGGACCATCAATACTCTTCCTTTGTGCCACCACCCTGCTCCTTCCTAAAATTGCCTGTGTTCAATCCTGCAGTGTATTTCAGGAGATGCCAGGCTGTTTCTTTGTGGTTGTTTATGGCTTCAAATGTTTATCCTTTTACTGCACACTTCAGATGCAATAAAAGAGAAATGAAGGGGCCATTAAAGGAAAATGCTCTTCCCTGGCATTATCTACTCTGTGGGATGTTTCCAGAATTGCTCCTGAATGAATGCTGCCTGTATCCCTGCACCATTTGCCTTGTTACTTACAGGATGCTCTCTTTGCTAGCTGGTGCCCCTTTTCTGGGATGGTTTCCTACCCCTCCAGCCCACAGTGCACTGAGGTGCCCACAGGTGGCAAAAAGAGGAGATGCTGGAGCCTGTGGCGGGGGCAGCTGCAGCCAGAGTGCAGCTGCTGCTCTGGGGGTTCTGCATGCTTTTTGAGCCAGGCCAGCTGGTCTCAGCCCTTGCTGAAAAGCTTGGCAAGGTGCTGCTATTCCTGAGCTCTCTGTGTTGCTATTAAAGATTGGATAATCTAGGAAGTAGGCCTGGAGCATAAACCTTATCCTTACGATTTATGACTAGAGCTCCTTCTAAGTGTGTAAGTCATGAACCAGCTCTGCAGCATGTCCTGCATAAGTCTGGGAATCTGAGAGGAAAAAAAAAAAGTAATTAAAATTGGTCTGACCCATATGCACATAGATCATTTGTTGGAGGGCAGGGTCTCTGCACACACTGCTCTTGGTGTTAGGGAAATTCTGGGCTGAGCCTGATAACTCATCAGGGGAGTGCAAAAGGCACAATCCCACTGTTAGTGCCCTTTCCCTGCCAATCTTCATGAATCAGCTCCTAAGGCACTAAAGAAAAGCAACTGGGGACTTATTAGGAGGGGAAGTGACACATCTTCCCCTGTCCTTGGTGCTGGAAACAACTGAGCACTTTGGAGACTTCCAAAACAACTCAGGTGGGATGTTACCATTCTCTGGAGGCCAGGGACAAGGAGCATGACAGGAAAATGGGTACCCTCAGCACCAACAAACAGACCCCCTCTCTTTCCCTCCAGCACTGATGTAGAATGCAATAAATGATGAGACCACCATTGATTTTCTAATTACAGCTCTTGCCTTGTGACTTCTGCCATCTGCTAGGGGTGAAGGTACCTTGAGGGCATCATTATTTCAAATCCTACTTCATAATGAGTAAAGTATTGAAGAAGGGCAAGATGACCTTGTCAGACAAATTTGATACTGATTTTCTGATTGTTTACTTCATAACAAGTTTGTAACAGGTTTATAGCAAACGTGATTGATTAAGGTAAAAGGATTGAAGGAGAGTCTCTCTGAGCCTTGCAGATCTTTCCTACTTTGAAAATAACATCATGAAGAATTTATAATCATCAGCGGTATGCTTTGTAGTCAGCCCTGGACTGGTGTAGAATAAACTGATTTTAATGCAGCTAAATACAAAGCAAAGTGCAAGGCAAAATAAATGTAGGCTGTGTGGGAAAGATAGTGAATTTGTTGCTTTAACAGAATGCTTCAGAGGAAAATTTATGATTTACAGTTACCAGATGCTTTAGTGTTTGCAATGGCCCTGGGTGTCTAACTTGGGGGTCTGGTGTCTGCTCAGTGAGAGCCAAAACACTGAATTGCTCTCTGTCATCTGTGCTGCAGAAGTGAGAGGTGGCTGAACAGCTTCTGGCACCACTGGTACTCCCACAGCATCATCCTGCACCTCCTCTGGCCCTTACAGATGCAAGAACTTCATCCTTGGCTCTTCCTCAGCCCAAAGGTCACTGTCACCATGTGTTGTTTTTGTTTTCAATCGAGCAAAGTCTTAAAAATCCTTCTGCTGGCAGGAATAGCTCTCTTCTGTGCTGGTGCTCAGAACTGTCAGTGGGGACTTAATTTGTCTTTTACAATTTGCAGCTTTGTGTTCTCACTGCTCCACACATCACCCTGTGGCAGTCAATACTTCTAATGGGTGGAATTGGCAGTGCTCTTGCTTAGGCAAGGAAAAATCTGTCTCTGAGACTGTCATTAGGAGACAGCTTAAACAGTGCTACAGGTGAGCTCACAGGAGAGAAAGGGCTTGCACTGTATGAAAAACCCTGTGTGAGCCTGGGGGCTGCAAGCACGAGACTGAGCAGCAGCTGTGGCTGCTCACAGCAGACCTCTCCTGAGGGGCTGCACTTCATTGGGAGGGAACCACTGGCCAGAATTTGCCTTTGTCTTCATCCATGATTTATTTGAGCCAGCCCTGGAACATTGTGGTGACAGCAAAACCTGACATTTTCTGTATGATAATGGCAGAGCAGTGGCCCTCGGCTGTAGAGATGTGTTTGGCTCTCTAACATTTTCTGTGATCTGTTGGCATATATTTGTGGGTGAGAAAAGCCCCAAACCCACAAAATTGTGTTCATTTTTAACAGGTGGCTGTTGTTTATAGGAAAAGTAACAAAGGAAAAATCCTTCCTTCCTTCCTGCTTTCCTTCCCTCCCTCTCTCTCTGGGATGCATTGCAGATGCCAATAGATGCATTAGGGAGAATTTGTGAAATGATTGAATAGCAGGACTGGCAGGTAATGCACAAAGTCATTTTGTCCTGTGCTTGCTCCAAGGCAGGAACCACTTAGGCATAGATTTCTGTCTGCCCTCATCTCAGGAGCCCATCCCAGGAGCTCTGAGGGACCAATTTCCAGAGGTCACAAGTATTTAGCCCTGTGATCCTGTCAAACCCTCCTTTCCTCTGTGAGGAACAGGCATCAGAAGTGTTAATCCTTATCAGGTTTCTCAAGGTCTGTCTCACTGACTTTTAATTTGCATTTTCCATCCTTTCCTTTTCTTGGTTGTTTGCTTGAAGTCAGATTTCATCCCAGTGCTTTTCTCTGAGATGAACCCTTGAATTCATGAGCTGCTTGCTTTGCCTTGCCATCACTGCTGCCTTGCCTTGCCATGTTCCCTCCTTGCTTTGCCCTTCTGGTTCCTGCCCTGAAGTCGTTAATTTTCAAGCTGAGGCTTCTGTAGGTTAAATGGAAAAAGAAACCAGTATCTTCCACAGCTTGTGCCCACTGCAGGAATTTCTGCTTTCACTTGTTCCCCTCCAGCACCTTCAGCTCACCTTAAAAGCTGGCAGTGGAAACTGTGCTGTGCCTTGGAGCAGCGTTTGTGGCTGCCCCTGTGTCACTTGTAGACGTGGAAGTCATGGAGTGATCCCAAATTGCCCCATTCTCACCCTGTCCTCAGCTTCAGAGAAACAAGGAAAGCAAGACACTAATCACTCGGGGCTCAGACTTGTCTCAGCAGCTTCCAGCACAGGCTGATATATCACAGGATAAAATTAGACTCTGACCTTGAAACCTATATGTGGCAGAGCAGGAGCTGTAGCCTTGAAGCCACCCACATCCCATGTAATTCTGGGGATATTATGCACTTTGAAAATGCTTGTCTTTCATTCTGACACGCTTAAATCTTTTCTTATGGCACAAAGTGCTCCTGCCTTCTTTTCCAGACTTTGTCTCCCTCCCTTTCTCTCCACTGTGCACCATGCTTAGAACATTTTCTCCTAAAGCATCTTCACCAGAAAAAAATCCTTTTTATCATGCATACAGCAGCGTGAAAGAGAGCACTGTGCCAAGGCTCAGCTCTGCTCAAGGGTTACTGCAGCTGATATATTTATCTCCCAGGCTCAGCTCCCCCTGGCAATCCATTCATGGGGAAAAAACCCAGCAATCCCCACCCCCCAAAAAAAAACCCAAGAGGAAAGCAAGACTGAAGCCTTGATTATAAATAGATTTTGTGGAGAGGCAATATTATCTGCTTAAGAAGCAAGCAGACAAACAGGAAAGCACACAAAGAAATCCTGTCTCTCGTTTTGTCCTCTGAAAGCCACCTTGCTGCTCTTGGTGTGATGGCAGGAATGAGCAAAGCACAGAATAATCAAAATAATGAACCTTTTGGTACTTGTATTTAGTGAGAATGTGACTGCCCCTCCATGAACAATAGGTGTGTTTGCAGTTCAGTGAAAGTGTAATAAATCCATAGCAAGTCTGGGTAGATCCCACTGATTTCCACGTCAGTGGAAGCAGATAGCAAAGTCAGGGCTTTTATGACACCTAATCAATGGCAAACGACACAATAACATGTGTACAAAACGTACTAGAAACTCCAATAGCCCCAGGGAGCCTGGACCAGTCTGGCTGGGCTTCAGCCTAGCAGGAACTACTACCAGGAGTGTACCATCATCACTTTATTTAATTTTATGCCAGTTGTAATGTGCACAAAGCAACAGGTTAGTACACTGTACATCAGGACAGGAGAAGTCCTTTCTTATTTGTGCTTGCACTATTCCATGCTCAAGTTTTTCATTAGCAGTTAAGTCAAGTTTTTAAAATCAAATATTGAAACAACTTCTAAAATCATATTTTTACAACACCTTTTGTAATTTTTTTCAGAGTTTTTTTTTAATATGTGTATAGTAACTACTAACACCTGTGGTTGGGTAGAAAGATTATTTACTTATAACTCATTAAAACCCACATTTGTTGTGAATCTTGAAAGCTAGAAACCCTTTTCTGAAATATTTACTTTTTAAAGCTCGAGGTAATAGTAATTAAGTCTGCATCTTTAAAAAGAAAGAATTTACTCTCAGCAAACACCTTTGATTGTTTTTCCTTGCAAAGAGAATGCTTTCAGTAAGAGTTGTGTCTCTCCAGTGGACACAACCCTCACTGTAAAAGTATGGAATTAATCCAGTGCTGGAGTGTCAGCATGTGCATCCATTTCTCCCTTTCTTACTCAGTGAATATCATGTTGCTGACAAGCATTCTTAGTAATGTAGAGTATTTTTGCAGTTGCTGGAGGTGAGGACTCTGTCTCCCGCACAGACCCCAGGATAAGAGTGAGAGAGAGACTTGAATGGGGCTGGGAAATATTTGTTCTTATGTTGGAATGATTAAAATGATCTCACCATACATAATACATAATGAAAGTGTAAGTACCCTCCTGGGACAGCCAAGGAGCCCTTTAATAATGAAACATTGCACCTCTGACAATGATGGGCCTTTTGGATTACTGGGTCTTGGGAGAACGAATTTCTGGTTTGACTGGAATGATCTGATTTACACCCAGATAAACCCTGGGCCAGACTGAAAATGTGCCTTTGCTTGGTGGAAGATTTTGGACTGAAATGTGGGAGAGAAGATGGCTCATGGGGATGTGCTTAAAGGTGTTTTAGTGCCTCTTGTTATGAAAACAGCTTAGGGAGACTTCTGAAAGTTCATTAGAGGATATATTCCCCTCCCACTTTCTGTCTCTCTTGATCTCGTGCTCTCTTCTTGTCTATTCTCTTTTCTTTCATTAGCACTTTATATCATTTGACACTTCATCAGGATGATGGCCTGTTTACTGTATGCAAATAATCCCTGAATTATGCATGAATAATTACGAGTTTGCGTATTGGTTTCCTGAACTGGCGTTTTGCCATGTAAAATTAGCTTCACTTTAACGTGAGCACAAAAACACACCAACACATCCAATTAAACCTGAAGGAAGAGCTCACCTTGAAGGGAACACAAAGCAGTGAGCCACTGCTGGGAAAGAGCAAAGGAGCCAGGAAGGTGCAGCCATGATCCCAGAACTGGGGCAGGGGCGTGCAGTGGGATGGGGACTTTTTGCACTGCAGCAGCTCTCGTGGATCAAAGGGACCTGCCTGGCTTCACCTTCACGGGTGGCACCCCCTGAGCTGGCCCAGCCATCCGTGCCAGGGCAGGGGTTTGGTGCATGGCTTCAAGCAGAGCTGACTGCAGGATTCAACCTGCCCAGCACAGCCCTTGTGAGCAGCCTGTGGTCAGACTGAGATGGGAAGGAGCCACACTCAGGATTTGGAGCCTTCTGCATTTCAAGATTTGTGTTCTTCAGGACTGGGTCAGCGTGGGCACTCCTGAGGTCACACATGTCTCTGGTCTGCCCAGGCACCCTCTGCGCCATCCTGGCAGAACTGTACATGAATTACCCTGCATAGCTGCAAATCCATCAATTAAACTTAAATGTTGTATTTACATTTTATTTCTCTGCCATTTTAGTTGCCTGTAAAATCTACTCCTGAGTAGCCAGCCTGCCTCTGATCAGATGAACCAACCTGCTCAAAAGAAGACTTCAAAAGCTGAAGGCACCTTGTTTTCTCTTGCTGCCAAGCAAAGGCCAGGGGTGAGCCCACTGCTCTCATGCTCTGGCATCATCATCTTAAGAAGTTTTTCTATGCAAACCCCCTTAGCAGGGCCACTTTTTGTTGCAGATCTAAAAAGGAGGCTGGAGGTGGTAGCAGCCCTTTCACAAGAAAGAGTACAAGTACTGAAGAGCTTTTTGCCTTTCTAGTATTTCTCCCAGGATGACATGGAATATATTTAGAGAGGGACTGAAGACAGACATTCAGTAGGCACAGAGAAACTATTGAAGAGCTGTTTTGAGTTGGCAATAACTCTGGTATGAATCTGTGGCGCCCCTTTGAGTAAGCTCTTTGGTAGGTTTGTATTTAATAGCAGCAAGCTCACATGTCTCTGCATAAATGTTTTAGTTATCCTCTCCTCTTTGAATTTCCTGCCAGGACAAAGCTGTTTATTGAACCTGTTTGAGCACATCTTACATCTGCACCAGTCTTGGTGTTACAGTGCTTTGTTCTGTGATGTTTGACAAGAGCTAATTAAAACAATTGTTATTAGCTATTCTATCTGAAATATTACCTGAATTACTCCATTTCTATCTGAAATATTATCTGAATTACTCCATCTGAAGTGTTTTGTGTGTACTGCAGCACAGGAACCTCAGGACAGATGAATATTGCTGCCCTGTAATTGCAGGCATTCTTGGCTCTGCTCCATGTTTGGTGAGTGTTATTTCAGATCAAAGTTTGATTTTTGGTGGGGATCTGTCTAAACTCATGACAGCAGTGAGCAAAAGGACCAGTTAACATAGAAACCCATGTCCTTTCTCTCAAAATCTAATCAGTGGACACACTATTCTCCCAAAAACTCTGTTATACATCAAAACCAGCTTAAATAGTTCACTAAAGTAACTAATTTTTTTCTATTAAAAAGAGAACCAGTAAACAAATCATAATACTTCTATTACATTTTAGTGTGAATCTGATTTCTTAGCAAATGAAGGCATAATACTTTCTTTGTGTGCCTTGCCTCTTTAGCACATGGGGCCATAAACTCAGTGACATCTATAGAAAGGTGAGTTGCTGCTGCTCCTTGTTCCATTCAGCAAAGATGATTAAATGAATCCAAGCAAATACCTATCTATGGACAAAGTCAAAGGAGAATTTAAAGTCTAATTTTTCAGAACCAGCAGAGATATAGTCTCCTATATGAGTTTTTTTTTCATTGTGGACTATCACATTTCCTTGAGATTCAAAGATCTGAGTAATTCCAGAATGCTTCCTCTTGTCTCACTCCTTTTTTAATTGGACACTTTTGCTGGGGTTTGGGACAGGGACCGTCTTTTGGCTGCATGCACATGGATCATCCTGCATAATTGAGCTGTCAATGCCATTGGGGTGCTCTTGCTAAGTGCTCCCAGTGTCTTGTGCTGTGGCATTCTGGAGTCTTCCCATCTTCCCTCTTTCATTCCTTGCTCTCTGCCTGGCTCAGGCTAGGAGGATGCTGACAGTGATGGCCTTTTCCTCAGCACTGAGTTGTGCTGGTTTCTAGGAAGGGGATCTGATCCATGCTCCTCCCCTGGCAGCTCCACGGGCATCGCACAGGGCTGGTGCCATGCTGCCAGAAGCAGGCAGAGGTGCATCTGCACTCGGGCAGGAGAACAGGCTGGGGAGCTGGCAGGGCTGCTGTAATAGGGTCTGTGGGGTGGCACTGAGCTGCTGACAATGGGGAATGTGGATGCTGAGCCTGCAGCACCATTTCACTGCCTTATTTTCACGTATGTGGTAAAACGTGGATGCTGAGCCTGCAGCACCATTTCACTGCATCATTTTCACCCATGTGATTATTTACCTCCCCAGTGGTGAATATCCTCTAGATTCCAGATCAGAAAGTGATTACTGGGGCCTATGATCAAGCTGCTGTTTCTACTCACCTTTCTCCTTCTGCAATTTACCTTCTTCTGATGATCCCTGTGGCTGAGGCTGGTGGGGCTGGAGCAGGGCTGTGGATTCAGGAGGGCTTTGGGCACCCACCCAGACCTGGCTCACCTGCCCCATTCCCTGTCTCCTTCCTGCCAGTTCCTTCCTTCCATCCTTCCTCCCTTCCTTCCATGTTTCACCTCTGCCAGGTCCTGTGGTTCTCTGGGCCAGGGCAAGTTGCTCTGGCCAGTCCCAACTTTGCCTCTTGATCTTTGTGATTTCATTAACGTGAACTGGGGATGATCCTCTCGGTGCAGACGTGTCTAATCTGCTTGGGGATTTGAACTGGGCAGACACAGACATCTGGCACCAGATCCACCCCACAGAGCTTAGTGGGTCCTGAGAGGGAGACAGCAGAGGAAGGAAAGGGAGTTTCTGTCCCACCCTCTAAGGATGGAGGAAAGAGGCAGGCAGGGGGAGGCCTCCTCCACCAGTGCCAATGGGCACAGCTGGCTGGAGGGCTGAGTTTTCACCTGCTGACTGTCTGTGCCTCTCTGCCAAAGTAAAAGGATGTTTAATTGCTATGGAAATAAGCCAGCAACATCCTACATTTTCTTTTCTCTTCCTGGAAGCTCATGGGGAGGGTGATTGGGGATTTGAGCTTTGCAGAGATCTGAGATATTTTTCCCAAAAACACACATTTCAGCCTACTCTGCTCATGCTGTGGTTTTTTATATTTTCCCTGTTTTTCATCTGCTTTCCATGTTTTTCTTATAATGACAATGGTGGTGAAAAAGAAACACTGCAGCCAACAATGCTGTTCTAATAAAGCTGCAGTTAAAATAGCAAAGAGAATGCAAATTAAATACCATAACCATTTAGAAAATGTACTTTTTATTAAATATGAGTACTTTCCATCTCAACTTTAAAATGTGGGTGGATTCTATTAAATTTGATAAATTTTCCTGGAGGATTGCAGGGTAAAGGTGTTGCACAAATGCACAGATAACATATAAGGGTGATTTTTAAAAACAGCACAGAAAGGTGCAGTTGTTAAATATATGGATCATAAAGATGCTCTGTTGTTAACTCAACCTCTCCCTTCTTTTTTCAAGTCTGCTTTCTTCTGGTGTTGCTGTTTTCCATGGCTCCCAGAATGAATTTTTCAGAAACATTAATTATATATTTATAAGCATAAACACCAGTAAACTTGGCTTTTTTAGTGCATTGCAGAGAGCTCTCCCAGCTTTCCTTCTGGCTTCAGTCAGAGCAGGATTGAGCATCCAGGAGTTGAGCCTTTAGGCTTGGACTTCAGTGCTGACATCCAGCCCTGCTCAGGCTGCTGTGTGTCATTTTTCAATATTTACAGCTTGCACCTGGACATGCGAATGCTGTGGCCAAGTCTTGGCTAACAGGAGATGTCTGTTTTTCTTTCAGGTTCTTGCAGGCAGCTCCTGTGTGTAACCACCCAGCTGTTGTAGAAACCATCCTGTGGCCACCTGCTCTCCCCAGATGTCAGCTTGTATTGCACTCACCACCCAAATCCTGCTGTGGATCTGGACTTTGGTGCCCATTCCCCAGGTAACTCCAGGAAATTGCCATCCTGGGGCGTCTTCACAGCCAGTAGCTAAATGGCACTGTTTTCCAGCAGAACTGAGCAGTGCTGCAGTTTTGTGAGTGTGGCTCAAGGCTGACTGCAGCACACCACAGCCTCGTGCTGCCTTCCAGCTTGTTGTTGATTCTTCCAGAACCATCCTTTTCATGGCACTTTCTGTTGTCAGTCTATTGCTCTGGAGGACTGGTGAAGCTCTAGCAGTGCACAGACCTGACTTTGCAAAAAGCTCAGATGTTCCTGTAGTTTGTTTGCCTGCCAGTGGATCTGAATCACCTTTTCTGTGTCATTTGTTCTGAATTTCCCTTCTGAGAAAAAAGCCAAGAAACAGGAGATGCCTGGGGGAATGCTCCTGCCTTTTTCTCTGTCTGGCTCACAGAGCTGTGTGTGCTGCTCCCGTGAAGATGGGCTGGATCCAAGATCTCAGGGCTCATCCTTTCAGGCCTCATGGAGTGCTCCAGTGCTGGGAATGGCTGCACTCCAGAAATGGCCATGCTGAGCTTGGGATTGCTGCAAAGCCTCTCATTTTGCAGGTGTTTGGTGCAGTGTGGGAAGGCACAGCATCATCTGCATGAGCAGCAACACACCAGGAATCAAGGGACAGCACAGAGTGACATTTGCCACAGGAAGTTGTCTCCAGCCAGAACTGGTTTTGAGACAAAAATACACCAGGCTGGATGGTGCAATGAAATCATGCATGACAGGGTGTGCTGATTTAGCACACCCTGGTTTTTGGTAGCAGGAGGGGAAGCCACAGAGGTGGTTTCTGAGAGAAGCTGCTGGAAGCTTCCACCATGTCCAGCAGAGCCCATCCCTGATGGCTCTGAAGATGGACACGCTGCTGGCCCAGTTAGAGAGCCTGGGGCATGTGAGAAGAAAATTACCTTCCATATAATTTCATTCTCTATAGTTTAGCACAGCCTGGTTTTTGGTAGCAGGAGGGGAAGTCACAGAGGTGGTTTCTGTGAGAAGCTGCTGGAAGCTTCCACCATGTCCAGCAGAGCCCATCCCTGATGGTTCTGAAGATGGACACGCTGCTGGCCCAGTTAGAGAGCCTGGGGCATGTGAGAAGAAAATTACCTTCCATATAATTTCATTCTCTATAAGTAAAGCAGTAAAAAGTCCTGAAAGGGGATATCTTTCACTGTTTCATGACAAAAATAGAGTGAAAAATCAGATAGTGAGAACTGTCAGTGCTAAACATTATAATCTGTGTATGTGAAGCTTGGAGAGTAGCTGTTAGTAGATCTTTCAAGGTTAATATAACTGATTTTATTTTGTTGATTGAATAAATGATTATTTCCAGAGGGATTAGTTATAATCCAGAAGTTAACATGTCATTTCATCTTTGATTGTACCCCTACAAGTCTTCCATATAACCTCTCAGGCAGACAGCTCTGCAAGCTCAGCATTTTTTATAGAGGGATTTGTTGCAAAGCAAATTATTGTGGTGTATCTTTGTATGAGTTCAGAAGATAAATGCTGCAATGATGTATTTTTCCCTTTGAAAATGCCAATTCATTGAAAATGAAAGGTTTCACAGAACTTTGGCCAAGACATATGACTTCCTTATTGCTATTCCAGTTGTCATGATGCTGAGAGTCCTGGGTTTCTACACCCACTTTCCTTGGAACCCTGGCTTGCATGTTTCCTTTTAGATATCTGTAGGAGGTGGTAAAGGGCAAATTCTGTGAACTTGGTGCTGAAAATTCCCCCCGTGGGCCTTTGTGCATAGACAAATATGACTTTGCAAGTGTAAGGAATGCAAAGTGGGGGCTGGAAGGGAAGAGAGATAAAGGATGGCTGGATGTGTATCTTGTGCTATCAGCCCACTTCTCTGGAGTTCAGCTGGAATCTGCTGCAAAGTGGAGTCACCTTTGGCTCTAGGCACAGGGACAATGAAAATGTTTTCAAAGCAAGGCATCTTTCCAAACTTCATCAGCCAAAGCATTTTTAAGCCTCACCAATCCAGCCTACACAGCTTTTTAAATTTAATTGGCGTTATTAAGTTTTTAAAGAAGGAGAAAGATAAAACAAGTGTGAATATAGAGATAGCTTAATGATATTTAGAAGTGCATCAATTTGCCTCTGAATAGAAATATTAGTGAAAGAATGTGACCTGCATAATGCAAAATCTTTGCTTTCTCAGCAGGTACTGCAAGAGGAATCACAAACATTAGCGAAGTTCAGGAAGTCACAGCACCCTTTTCTGTTTTGCAACTTTGCAGACGTCCATGTTTTCTGATGTTTTAATATAGTTTGTTATATATTATCCTTCTATTTGCATTAACATAATTATATTTATATTAATATTTTCCATACTATTGCTTAATTTTTAACGTGATGGCACCTTGGAGGGATAGTGAGTAGACCTGTGTTTTTTGGAGTGTTTCAGCCTGAGAAAGGGGTCTGCTTCAGGTGATTTGTTTTCAAATGCATCGTGGCACAAGAGCAGCAGTGCAGAGCTGATGCACAAGCTCAAAGGGATCAGGGGGTGCTCAGCCCCCAGGGATGGGCTGCAACAGGCACTGGGACTCTTGGCAAATAATCTGCCATGAATGGCACATCCTGAGAGGCTGCTGAGGTGTGCTCTAGGATTTACAAGCTCCAAACCCTCCTGTTCATCCAGAGGTAATCATTGCTCCACAGTAGCAGGTTTTGCCTCTGTCCCCTGGTAAATCAGCATTTCTCTGAGAACTTCTCCTCCTGCACTGCCTTGTTGTGCAGGCCCCCCATGCTACCAACAGCATCTTCTCTCTCTCTGAAAAAGGTTTATCTGGCAGATGTATTCCTTCCCTCATCCCCTTGGGGATGCTGCCTTTGCTGCCGCCCCTCTCCACATCTCAAACACCCCCCTGCAGAGGGTGAGCTGGGAAATCTGCTTGTGCATGGCTGGGAAATCTGCTTGTGCATGGCTGGGAAATCTGCTTGTGCATGGCTGGGGCTCCTCTGCTGCAGTCTGGATCAGGCAGGAATCCATAAAGAGGTGTGCAGCAGAGGTGAGGCTGAGGGTTGCTGCTTCAGTGTTTATGGAAAGTGAGACCCTCAAGTGAGTTTGTTGCTGCTGCAGGGTGATCCACCCAAGGGTGGGATGTGCTTCTGGGCTCCATCCCCTCATCCCTGCCATCCCTCCCTGTGCAAGGTGCCCAGTGAAACCTTTGGTACAGGCAGGATCTCTCTGCCTCTGCTGCAGCTCTCTAAGGCTGCTGGGGCTGGCTTTAGATTGCAGTCTTGGATTTAATCACTGTTTTGACACGCTGCAAAAAATTATTGCTGTTGGCACCAGGAGCAGAAGGAACATGAGCAGCCCCAAACAGAATGAACTGAAGAAAAAGAGCTTATTTAGCTGGGGGCTTCTCTCCCCACTAAATTTCAGCATTTGGCAGCAAGTGGCAGAGGTGTGAGACCTTCTCAAAAATAGGTGACAGGCACAATTTCTAATAGGAAATATTAGACAAACCCCAGAATGGGTTCCAGGGAAAGGTGAGTGCTCTGGGCTGGTTTGCTTTCAAACACAGTGCCCATAAATAACAGCTTCCAAGGCATGAGGTGTGGCAATGATTTCTGTGTTCCTGTTAGGGACTAAATGAGCTGAGACCCTGCAAGCTTCACTCTCTAGACTTGCATATCTAATATTTTGTAAGATGTGAAGTTTTCTCCAACCCTTTCTATTTACTTGTGCACATGAATAAGCAAAGATATTGAACCTGTTGTATCTGCCAAGACATGGTCCTTGTGGGGACGATGCCCCTGGGTGTGTGTGTGAAGATGCACTGAAGGAAAGGGAGGAATTCCCAACCAGTGTTAGCTTGCTGCTTATTTTCTCCACCAAAATTTATTATTTTTATGCTCAAATTTCTCTTTACTCTTCAGGGATATTTACCTAAACAAATTTGTACATCTGCAATGCAGAAAAGAGTGGGAGCTATACTCACTTCTGTGTTCAGCAATAAGTTGTACAGGATTTTCCATAATCAACTTATTTCAGCTGTAGTTTTCCCTTACAGTTTTCTGTCATCCAAATGGCATTGAAAGAATCTTCACATTATTATAGGTTAACAGATTTTTTTTATACCAGTGGTACAAATCCAGATCTGTAATTGTGCCTGTAGATCCTCTTCTATGATGCATTCATTTTTAATGCCTGTTATGGAATTCATATATGGGGAAATAGGTATTACAGATTACTTTTATTGCCACTGTGGTGTGTTCCACTCTTCTTAGCAAGCTTGTGGGCAGTTTCGTTTAGATATCTATTATTCATCACTTGCCTGAGACGTGCAAATGTGGGTGATTTTCAAAAGCTCAGCCATTTAAAATCAACAGGTTTTAACATTTTGCTGTTGGTTTCCCAAGAGAAGCTGATTCAAGGAAAGTGCAAGGAACCAGCCAAATAGTTAAAAAATTCTTCCTGTGGGATGATCAATCTTTCTCAAATAGAATTATGACCCTTGGCATGCTTAAATTACTATTGATTTAATGGTACAAAATACATTTTTATTAGTTTTTATTTTATTTGTCCTTTGCACAGAGATCCCTCAAAACCATAAGTATTTATACAAACAATTTATGGTCATATAATAAATAGTCTTCACGATTTAATTAAAAAGTCAAGCAGCATAACTATTTTTCAAGCCTAATGAGTAAAGATCCTGCCATTTTTATGTCATAAATCAGGGTACAGACTGTCAGTTTAATCTCCTCTGTTCTCAGCTGATGCACCCATGGCATAATACTGTGCTGATATGAGCACTTGAGCATTTTCTCAAATGCCTCAGAGTTAGCCCAGGAGGTGTAGTAAGCCCAGGTTGTGTTTGTATTTCTTATTTCCTTCAGGAGAGGATGATTCTGCTCTTTGCTGGTGTGTTTCCTGGCTGAGCCATGTGTGGTGGCAGGTAATGATGAGCGTGGCTGTGGTCCCTACATGACCACCTCTGGTTCTTGGCACAAGACAGTGACATTTCCTGGATATGGACATGCTCTTTGGTGACACAGAAACCCACCAGTGCCCGCTGGCATTTTGCCATTTCACTTCTGTAAAACTCTTCATCTGAAGCATTCTGCCATTTGTCACAGACAAATTGCTGGGTCTGGTCTCCCATTGTCCAAGGAAAGGTCAGGGAGGTGTGGCTGCCTTGCTGGGGTGTGGTGAGGGGAGCGCTGGCTCTCCTCCTTCTGCCAGCACTCACTGGGGTGCTGTTTATTACACAAGTTATGAAATTGTCTTCTGCTTCAGGCCTGGGCAGGCTGGCCTGAAGTCTTTGACTTGCCTTTTCTGCAGAAATTGTCTGCTAAAGGGATCCACAGAGCTCTGCTGGACTCCTGGAAAAGGGTGTTGGAGCACAGGCTCTGCCATGGGGTCCATTAAGTGGGACAGATGGGACATTGCAGCCTCTCTATGGGGAGAACATTGTCACTTTGGCTGTGGGGACATCTGTTCACCATTTCAGCTGTGATTGCTGAGCTGGGTGCCCCGCATGGCACTGGCAGCACTGAGTGGCTCCCAGCATTGTGGCTTTGCTGAGGAGTGCAGCTGTTCTGCCACTGTCACATTCCAGTTCTGTTGCTGTCTGAACAGGTTTCCATTTCAATTCCTTCTCATGGCTGTGGAAAGGCATTTGAAGAAAGACTTGTCTCATGGCCAGTCTTACCTTAACCTCCTGTGCTGCACTCACCTGAATGCAGGTTTTCTTCCCAGCTGCAGCTGGCCCATGTAAGTCCCTGGGGTGTCCCTGCACTTACCTGTGCTGGTGTCCTGTTCTGCTTTATCATTCCAGAGATTTTAAATGAAAATAGGAATGTGATTTCTAAGGTCAGCTATTGGGCTGGAAATGGCATATGTGGACACCTGCACATGGGCTCTGTGGGACCTGCTGGTGTCCAGGTACCAGTGACTGCCTGGATCCAGCTCAGATGGTGTGGTTTACAATCGGAGCTTCAAGGAGTTTTCCAGATTTCCCTCAGACTGCTGGAAAGTACCATTCTGACAGCCCCTTAGCACAGGATTTAATCTGGAGAAGAGTAGACTGATTGGGGACCTCATTAATGCACATAAATGTCTCAAAGGCAGGTACAGGGATAGGGACAGACTCTTTACAGTGATGTCCATTGACTGGGCAAGGAGCAGTGCCCATAAACTAAAACATAAGAAATTTCACCTCAACACAAGGAAGAACTTTAGATTAAAGGTGGAAGGTCCTGGAACAGGAAGGTCATGCAGTCTCCCTCCATGGAGACCTTCCAAATCCACCTGGAATTTTTTCTCTGTCACCCCCTCCAGGTGACCCTGCCTTGGTAGGGGGTTAGACTATAAATGGGATGTGAGCAGGTAAGAGATGCTGCCTAGAGCCCTGCCAGCCTGATCATCAGAAAAATCAGTAGCTGAAGCCCTCAACGTGCAGGGAATTGAAATGAAGTTCAAGTGAGGCTGAGTAGGTGTTTGTTCAGCAGCTTGTTTAGACTTTAATCACGGTTAAATCTTTTAGTTAGATAATTGTTCTATCAGCTGATAGTTTGAATTGTATTGAAGAACAATATGCTAAAACACCTTCAGTGGGAAGCAGCAAAGGAGATGAGTTTGGATTCCTTCTTGTTCATTTCTTGCCTATCATCATGTCAGTTCTGTGTTTTTTGATTACTTGGGTTGCATGGTGTGCATTTTCCTCTAC
The DNA here is from genome assembly GCF_017590055.1 of Onychostruthus taczanowskii. Taxonomy (NCBI): domain Eukaryota; kingdom Metazoa; phylum Chordata; class Aves; order Passeriformes; family Passeridae; genus Onychostruthus; species Onychostruthus taczanowskii. The sequence goes on from NW_024498462.1 coordinate 8,036,559, forward strand.
AAGCACTGACTCCAAACACACATTTACCACCACTGCCTGACATGGCAGCTTGGGGAGCCAGGACTCATTATCAGAGGTCAAGGCCTCTGTGTAATTTGCCTTGGATCAGGAGTTGCTGTTACACTTCCAGCTGTGCTATGGGAATTGGGACTAATTTCCTAGTGATGGTATGCCTGAGTTTTCTATTTATATAGTTTTAGGATTTGGGTCTGTGTTTCTCACAGGCTTTGCATTACTAAATGCCAAGTTGCTAGGTGGTTTCAAAACCCTTGAAGTAAAGCTACATACATTTTTTTAAAAGAAGAAATGAATTTAAGCTGTACTTCAAGCTATGTTTTCTTCATTTTACGGCATTGCTGTGTGCTGGGACAGAGGATATTATGAGTCTAATGGCTTTTGTGTGGTCATTCTCTGGGACACAAGCTGTAACAGGAGGCTGTGCCCCCCAAAATCTGTTCAGTGCATAGCCATGAGCCTGGCTTGTGCTGGGCTGGAGGTGGTTGGGTGCTTGGGCAGCTGGAGGCTTTCCTGCCTCCAGCCCTGCAGCTCCCTGGGCTGAAGTTACAGTGAGGAAATCTGTGCACACTGCAAATCATGAGATGTACCAAGCTCTCCATGTTGCCAGGGAAACCTCCAGTTATAGACACAGCCCTTAAGCTTTTTGCTCAGTTTGCTCAGTCCCAGGGACTGAGCAGTCCCTCATGGACTGCCAGTCTGGCTGCTCTTGGTGGAAACTGGGAGTAGTACAAAATCTGAGGGGGAAAACTGACTTTGGAGACCTTGGCAAAGAAGACTCATACAAAGGAAATGAGAAACAAATAAACAAAAAGTGATGCATTTTGTTGTTGGATTTTTTCTCCCATAAGAATGGAGGGCTTTGTTTTGATTTGAGCATTTGTATTTGGGGATTTGCCGTGCAGGTGCCAAAACCAGTGTGTTCCTGGGCAGGGGATTGCAGGGATTTAGTGCCTCCATTCAAGGCTCAGTAATTCCCCACACAGCCCTCATGAGAGCAGGTAGAAATGGCCCAGGTAAGAACCAGGACAAGGGGCCAGAGTCCAGATGTGAGGGGCTGCCACAGGGCACAGCGTGTTTGGGGAATGACAACGAGCCTCACGCTGAGCTGGCAGCTGGGTCCTGCTGCCCACCAAGCCAATGGCAAAGCACAAACTGTTTTCTGGAGCAGGCAGGCTGAGCCAAAATCGGCTGCTGCTGTGTCTCATTTGCATGGGAGTTAATTATCTACATCTTCAGGTTCATTTATCTGTATGGAGATGGGCATTAAACTGGTCCCTGCTGGTTTCTCAGTCCCCTTTGGACTGGTTCCCACAGTCTCTGAGGCCAGACCCATTTCAGGTGCATTTTAGTCTTACCTCTGTGGAAAGAGCCTTGGTTGGTGACAGTCATGTTGTTGTCCCTGCTTTATTATTCAACCTGTATGGAAATGTGCTTAGAATATGGTGGTGAGGTGGAAAATCTGCTGGGACAGGTAATGCATCTGCCAGACATGGAACTTGTAAACACTTTCCTGAATGCAGCTCTCACCAGGGTTTCAAATGGAAATGTTCTCCCTGAGCATACAACACCAGGAATTTTGTCCATCTCTGACCTTGGCCCTCCTTTGAGCAGGAGATGGACTACAGAATTCCAGAAACACCTTCCAGTCTAAGTTATTATTGGAATCCATATTACAATACTACAAGTTTGAATTAGTAATAATAGAATGATATATATGAGCTCTGGGTGAATGTAATTGGAATATATCCCATAGCATCCTCATTTTTCCTCTGCTCAGCAAAGTGAGATGATGAAAGTTCATCTGCACTTTCTATAGACAAATATTTGTGCAGAGCACTTGCCTAAATTGAACTAAAATTCCAGTTTCTGGTTATTCTAAATGCAGCCTGCAGTGTTTGAGTTTTTTATTTGGTTGGTTGTAGGGGTTTTGTGGTGTTTTGGGTTTATTTTTAATTGCTCTTTTTCCTTTGTGCTTGAATTCACTAATAAGGAGATACTTTTTTTTTTTTAAATATCATATGACAAATCATGAATCTGGTAATGAACATTCAATGAATCATTGCTCATTGCCCATGGCTCTCTAAGCGTATTTCAAGCTGTCTGCAGCTGTGATTCTGCTGTGAAACTTTTTATCATCCAAGTACAATGTAAAGTCTGATATGGGTCTTTAAGATGAAAGGGAGACCCTTCTCCTGAGACAAGCAGCTAATTTTCCATGTTGGTGTTCCCAGTGATGAACAACCAGTTAATCCTCCCTTGATCTGGGGAATAGTGGTGGGATTACTGGTGCCAACTATTTCTGATGTTATGGGGTGTCATTGGAGTTAGTGGGGCAGCAGGGCAGTAGCTGGACTGAAATGGCTTCACCATACACATAACTTCTGAAAGCAGCCCAAAGTTGGGAATATTTTATGTCTTTTTATGTTTATAATCTGAAAATATATCTTTTCCCCTGTTACCTCTGCTTTCCCTCATTCATTTATTGCTGAACTAGATTTATAAATTTAATATTAAAGATTTATCATTAGGAATCAAATGTGGTTTTCCTGGAAGATGATGAAAATGATGTGTCCTGTAGTGTGTATTTGGACTGACTGTTTTCAGGTGCTCTGCTTCCAAGATATTAATTAATTGGTGGCAGGTTCCTGCTTGCTATTTTCCTTTATTTTGGCAATGGATGGGGAATAGAAAGGCAGATGAGAACCAAAAACTTCAAGTTAGATTAAAAGAAAGATTAAAGCTTTTAAAGGAGAGCTGACACTGTGTGCACATGGTAATTTTTAGAAAATATATGCACAGATTAAAGAAAGCTGGATAAGAGTTGTAAAAAACTAGGGAAGCAGCTCCAGTGTTTTTATTTATAGGGGAAAATACCTGCAGTGGCAAGGAGCAGCATTCCCTGAGTTGCTGTGAGTTAAAGGCTGTGGAAAAGGCTGGTATTTGATCCTGTAGGCAGGGGAATGCTGGACATATAAAAAGTCCACAGGGTGAAAGGTGCACAACAAGACAGTAAAAACTATCCAGAAGGAAATAGGCAATATGAGGGGAAACATGCTTAAACCTGTTCTGGATTACTCTAAGTTGATTTGTACTGAATGCTCCCTTTTTCCTCCCCTCTTTTTGGCTTTTACTAGCTTCTGTCTATTTCAAGGTTTAAAAAATGTATATCAATTTCTTTCCTAAGCACAGGAAGTCAAAGAGCTGAATTTTAGCTGTTAAGCTAAAGCAGCCTAAATAAATGATCACTGCTGCATCAGGCAGCAAGTGTGCACCCATCCATGCAGCCCTGAGAGGGAAAAATGACTTCTTTTCCATAGGAGGACTGAGCTGGTTAAAATATTTAGTAGTTCTTTCAGTTCAGGCTTTATCGTGAATATTCACATTCTCCTCTCAGTACGAGCGCAGCACAGATTCCCTTTGTGGCAGAAATTTTTAAAATAGCCCCTTCCACCTTTGGTAGGCAACATGTGCTGTGCTTGTGGCCAGAGGTTCCTGCAGACGTTCATGCCTGTGAACTGTTTCATTCTGCCTCTGTCCTGCAGTTGCTGTTTTGGGGAGGACATCCATCGGTGGGGTTTAGCAAGGCTTCTCCCACACCTTCAGGAAGCCGCTGGATCCTCCATTTGACAGGAAGGTGTCAAATGAGGTGTCAAATGTCTCCAGCCCCCCTCAGGGTGCATGGCTTCACTAGGCCTGGGGGAAAGGCCTAGTGGACAGCTAGGCCTCCGGACAAAAGCTGTTTTCCACAGGCCTGTCTTGCTCCCACTGATAGATGAGATTGAACCGAGATGTTTTAGCAAGTCCCTCAAAGGAGGCAGGGGAGGGGCAGGAGAGCCACTCCTGGCTTCAATTCTGATTCAATTTGCCCAGTCAAAATTCCTTGGAAACACTCCTACCTTTCTGTCCTGGCAGACGTATAGCTCAAGTGCCCTAACAGATCCCAACCACCTGGATGGTCACAGCATTAACACAGCATAAAGAGCTCCATCACTCAGTGTCACCTCATTGTGGCTAGGAGAAGTGTAATGCCAAATGTGGTGCCAGTGACAAATGCAGAATAAGTCCAGTTCCTGATGGTACAAATTGGATTCCGCTGCAGCTTCACACACACTCAAGAATCTGGAGAGACTCAAAAGTCTGTTTAACATACTTGAGTGTTTGGGAGTAGTTATAAGGGAGATGGTATTTCATGCTCATTAATCAAGGGCTAGGGGAGAAACTCAACTGTTCACCACTGATTAAACCTGTCCTTGCTGCTCTAACTAAAATACACCTTCACTTTGGGGCCTTCCTTAAAAAGATAATGCATCTAGGTTGTATTAACCAGAGAGTCATGTTTGGATTTTGCTGGATAATATTTTAATTAATAATTTAATTATTTGCAAAATTACAAGAAAGGCAACACTTAGCTCATAAAAAGTGAGAGATGAAGTCTTTGCTGTAAAAAGTCGTCTCTTGAATTGACCCATCTGAGGTCAGTTCTCCCCTCTGGAAAGCCAGGGAACAAAGGAATCATGCCAGAGACAGGAGAGGCTCCCAGGCTGCTCCAGGGGCTGCAGAGGCAGAGCCCATCCCTGGCAGTGCTGGGAGCTGGGAATTCAGCTTTGTCTGTGCTGAGCAATTTGGCCACTGTAGCAAAACAGAAACACACAGTCCCAAAGCTGTTTCAGTGAGCAGAATAGGCTCAGTTAGCAAATGGAATTCATGCTGGCACTGTGTATCTCTGCTACTGTATTTTGTCAGCAGAGACATGTGGCAGATAGAAAGAAGTGTATTTTTTATTTTTTTTTAATTCCACCACTGGTAGAGCTTGGCAGAGCCTGGTGCAAACCTGGTGTGAGTTGCCAACCCCATGGCTCCAGGCATGGAGGGAGGGATTGAAGCAAACACCCGATCTTTCCTGGACTCACTGATAAGCTGAATGTGGGCACTAAGCAGAGGGAAAACCTCTCTCAGACTCCCTGCCAAAGGACTCCTTGTTCCCAGAGGCATCTGGAAGAGGAAATATTATGCAAACACCAATTCTCCAGTGTGGTTTTAGGAGTATATCTGCTAAATTCAGGGGCCTGGGGATGGAGGAAAGATCTCCACAAGCAAAACATGCCAAAAGAGTGTCCAGAGCACATCACTGCATGCTTGTGTCTTTGTTGGGTTCACGAGGCTGCTGTTGCTGGATGGGTCCAGGTGCCATCAGATTCCCCAGAGCCATGCATTCCAAGGGGAAAGAAAGCCTCTTAAATTATCTTTTTTTCCTAGCTTTCTGCAGAGTGTGATCTCCAAATCCCTTTGGAAAGGGAAATTGCATACTTGTTTTTGTTATTGGGCTTCATGAGGGGGGCATTTTTTTCTGCTCTGTGGTGCAGCATGCTCTGTTTCCCACAGCTATTAACCTTGTAAACATGGGTGTTTGAGACTCTTAAGCAGTTTTAGTTCCTTCCTGGGGCTTGATATATTTTTCCTGAAAATGCATCATTACAAAAGTTTATTAGGAGAAGCTGCCATTGGCAGAGGTCTCTTCCACCATGGCCCAGATCAGGTATGTGTTGTGTTGAGGTTTATTCATCTCATTGCACATATTTTTAAAAGTCAGGCTTTTGGACTGGGGAGGGAGAGATCTGCCCTCTTTTACCTGCTGAAATTAGTAATAACTAGAAGCTGTCAGGTGGTGATAGGATAGGGATGAATCTGAGGAAGGAACAAAATCAGGGAAGAAATGTCAAGAAAGGAAGGATGAAATGAAAGGCAAATAATCTGTTTGCTTTAAGAGACAGGAAAGCCTTGTGGGACGTTCAGTGGGGTTTGTTGGGTGAGGTGCCACCTCCATGGCTCAGGGTAGCTCACTTGCCCTGAGAGCAGTGCTGTGGTCCCTGGGAGATCAAAGCCCTGGAGCAGTGCTGCAGCCTTTGCTCTTCCCATCCCACTCAAGAGGCAGAATTTTCTTTTCCCATTTTAATTTGTGCCACTGCTGGCATCAGCATTTGCCCAGGCAGAAGTCGCTCTTACAAGAATTATGTTCCTTTTCTAAAATTGCTTCCACCACCAAGTGCTTAAAAAGAAATCAAATGGCTGCCATGCCAGCTCTTAATGAGAGTTGCTCAGAGAGCAGATGAAGAGGTCTCCAGAGAAGCAGCAAATAAAAAGTCTCTTCTGTTTCTGGATCCCTGCTCTGCTCTGAAGCAGGGCTGTGAGCCAGCAGGGTAGGGGAGTCCTGTCTGTGGATATGGAGCCAAGGACTGGGCAGGTTGGCTGGGCTAGCTGGTATTGAGAGCTGGCTTGCTCCTTCTCCCTCCATGCTTGGCTTTCCTTTTGATTTTAAAAGCTCCATTCAGAGCCAGAGCAGCAAATTGGAGGTCAGTTGTGTGAACACAGTGTGGGGAGAAACCTGGACCAGAGCACGGCTGTGACTGGTGGAGATGAAGCCTGCAGGGGAAGGAGAAAATAAAATAAATGCTTTGGGTTGGGAATAAGGTTGTTCTTTTCTGCCTTGGCTGCCAGAGGGATGCTGGAGGTTGAGAGCTACTGAAAAGCAGAGTTTTTCTGGCAGAGGAATGCAAGCCTCCTGACTACACCCCACTGCGAGGAGGATTTGGCACCCAAACAAAGTAATTCTGTGCTGAGGCACTCTCTCCCAAAGACTTGTCTGAGGGGAGAAAAATCAAGGGAAGGAGAAGAAAAACAGCCAGCAGAAAACTCTTAGAAAGAGCAACTCCTGGTTAATGCTGCACTGCAAGCTTTGCAAATCAGTAGTGACCATTGCAAGGTGCTGCACGAGGAGGAGAGCAGCGGGCACAGAGCTCCAGGTTACTTGCAGACTGGATGAAAAGCTGTCACAGTCATATTTTCTGGAATATTTTTCTCCAGGATTTTTCTCCTGGGAAGCTGAGAAGCCTCAGAGAAAAAGGAAAACAATATTATCTCATTTGCTTCTCCTGTGTTTTGCTGCTTTGGAATGTGGTTTGGAGATTGTTTATCCAACAGGTGGTTTCATGTGAATTGTTTTCACTTATTGGCCAATCGTGGTCAGGCTGTGTCGGACTCTCTGAGGAGAGTCACAAGTTTTGCATTAGTATCTTTTCTAGCTTTCTGTCCGTAACCTTTCTGTATTCTTTAGTATAATTTAGTATAGTTTTAGTATAGCATAATATAATAAATATAATAATATAATATATCATAAAATAATAAATTAACCTTCTAAGAACATAGAGTCAGATTCATCATTTCCTCCCTTCGACAGGGGTCTCAGAAAATACCACAAAAAGCCATGTCACAAAATGCAGAAGTAGAAATGTCACATTGCAAATCATGGGACAGGTGACAGCCCTCAAAATGTTACAGTGGCACTGCTAAATAGGAGGCCCAGAGTTTGAGGGTGCCTTGGGAGAGGTGGCTGCTGCTGCTGCCATTTGCTGAACAGCCACAGGGGGTGTCACAAGGGCATGCAGGGACAGGACAAGGGGCAATGGCTTCAAGCTCAAGGATGGTAGGTTTAGATCAGATATTAGGAACAAATTAGGGAGATGTTGCCTAAAGAAACTCCAAAAAGCCCATTCTTCTGCAGGAAACTCTGAATAGTTCTTTTCCACATCCATGTAGGTTGAAATAGTTTTTTCAGTAAGGGAGTAGAATCAACAAAATTAATTTTTTGACTTTGAATCTATTGAATTGTAGGAAATGGAAGCAAAAAAAACTAATTTTAAAAAAGGAGTAGAATGGGTCTTTGCAAACATGATGCTTATTTAACATTATTTTCTATTCTCAAAACCAACATGCTGACTTTATTATCAGCCAAACAGACTATGGTGTCTGTAAGCCTAAGAATGACTACTGTACCCCCACTGCATATCTCACAACAATTTTTGATTGCTGCTGAGAAGACATTGCTGGCAATTCAGGACTAGGATTTCAGAGAACACCGATTTTTCAGCAGAATATTATGAAGTGTTGAAGTTACTGAGAGCCACCAGTCTAAAGCTGATGTTATTTATATCCTCTGTGTCTGGGAAAAGTGATAAATCTGCAAAGACAGGGAGGATCATATCCTGCAGCCCATACTGTAAGGGCATTCCTTACCCATAAATTGAAAACTAATGTTTATTTCTCTTTAATTAAATACTCCATTAGCCAAAGACTGTGCTAAAATATTTAAAAGGAAGCAATGTAATCAATATACCAACTGTGCCACTGTAAACATATCTCGTATGCAGTAAGTGCCAGGTTTTCTTTCTTTGGTGAATTATGAGTGCTTTGAAAAGGATAGGTGGAACATTGTGGGTTGAGATGTTCTGTAAATGCAAAAATAGAATTTTTTTTCATGCCTCTCATGAGGGCACTTCATCAAGCTGGTGTCTTGGTAATGCTCAGGATATTAATTGATTCAATTTTTTTTGGGGGGATAGGCAACATTTCTTCTAAAATCTTCATCTGCTTCTTAGGCATGTTTGTGTGTGTGTGTGCATACAGAAAATTATTGTCCAAAGCAGAGGATTTTGTACTCCCCTTAGTTTTACTCTTCATGTTGATTACATTGCTCCTGTCCCTGCTCCCATGAGGCCTCTGATGGTCACTCAGGCAGAAGAGGCTTCACATCTCAGAGACACCAGAGCCTTTCCAAAATATGCCCAAAATAGAAGGGGAGGGAGGAGAAGCCTGGCAGTAACCAGGTGGAGGAGTGCAGGGATTATTTTCTTCTTCAGTCTGGTTAAAATCAGGTTTTAAACCACTGAGGAAATAAATGCTTTTTTTTTCCCAATAAAATAAATATTCTGCAGCCCCTCCTCTCCCTTACTGGTACCTGGAGGAGCACAACCAGAAGCATAAAATGCCTGATTTAGTGTTAACATGTTCTCAGCAGATACTTTCTCCCCTTGTTATTGCCTTGCAAAGCAACCATTGTACTCCGGTAATCAAGGGGAGTTTTTGCAGCCACTTTCTTTCCTCAGAAAAATATTCCTAGTGGTGTGATGATAGAAAAAAAAAAAAAAAAAGTCTTTTGTGAAGATAATCTATCAGCTGAACTAGTTTACATGTGATTTTAATGCCAAGAACCTCAGACTGCTTAAAAATAATAAAAAATGAAATGTCAAGCAAATAAAAGTTAATTAAACACACAGTGAGAGAGGCTTAATTTTAGTCCTAAAAGGAACTGAAGCTTTTGCAGAACATCTCTACAAAGGTAACAAAATTCCTCACTGCAAGGTGTAAAATATCCCGACTCCCTGGCAAGAAATGAGCACAGCACCTGAAGAGCATCTCTACTCCAGACACCACCAGATGTGGGAGAGGTCATTTGCTGGGGGGTTGGGGAAATAAGAAAGCAGTGAACTAACACAGACCCTCCATGAATTGTTGTATATTACTAATATTCGTGAAAATCTTCATGCAGAAAGGGCTCTGAGTTATTCCAAACCCTGTGCAACACAAGATTTAAAGGTCAACTCCTTTTCCCATGGCGTTGTGTGTTTCACAGGAAGCCAGGCTGAGCTCCAGGCTCTCCCCAGGATGCTTTTATTTTTTATTCCAGCATATCAGCTGTGCTGAAGCAAAGAGGAGATCCAGAAGAGCAAATGAGACAAGGCAGAAAATACTGCAGCAGGGCAAGTGGGGTTCTACTGAAACAAGTGCTTGCCTGACTTGGGCACAAAAGCAGAGGTTTTCATGGGAACGTTCACTTCCCTTGCTGAGACTCCTAACAAAGATAATAAACAGGTAATTTAATGTTACTCCATCAGCATGGCTCAATCTAGGAGGCAGCCAGCAGGTGTGTGCTCTGGTCCAGTGCAGCTCCCTGGGCTGCAGGGAATGGGTGGGGGCAGAGCTGCAGGAAGGGGGGACATCCAACTTCTGGGGCTGTGCCTGGCCCTTCAGGACCACAGCTGGGATAGGGAATGTGCTAAAAAAATGTTTTTTAAAAAAAGGTATGAAAGCCCACAGCAAGGGCTGTCAAACCAAAATGAAGGGATACAAAAACAAAATTACAGTGGTGGGTGGTTCTCTTCTGGTGGGAAACCTCCTGCCCTGGCCAGACCCCAAGCCTGCTTAAATGCCTTCAACCATGGAGAAGGCTTGAGGCTATAGCCAAAATAAAGATACCAGGACTTGTTCACAAACACCCCCAAAACTTGCCATGAGGGTTGTATCTTCAGGCAGCACAAATGCCAGGAAAAGATGGAGGGAGAAGAGAGGTTTGCTCCCCATTTTATTTATGTTAAAGGGCTGTATGCTACATTTCCTGATTAATTTTGAAAAGATACAAATTACCAACAGAAGATATGAGACATGCTGTATTTAATCTTGGAGTCTACAAGGCTTTCCTCACCCCTGACCCATTACTGATTTATGTGTGCTGCGGATTGTTCTGACTTTCTTAATGGATGGACAACATAATTTCATATCCCAGGAAGTGGGGCTGCCCAAAATGTCAGAGCTTCAGACTGGTGGGTTTCAGTCAGGCTCTTTTCTTTAGTCCTTCTCTGCATTCTGCAATGCTTTTTCTTAGCAACATTTAGGAAGCATTTGCACAAAGTGGATGGTATTTTGGTAAACACTTCACATGTAATCTTTAACAATATAACAGCTTTCTTAATCACTGTAACATATTAAATGCTCCTTCTCTGAGCTGGCCTAGTTTGGAGGTTAAAATTATACAGCCTAAAAGGGAAAAAATATAGGGAGGGGAAAGTGCTCTCATTCTGTTTGTATTATTTTGCAGTACAAAAAGAAGAGAAGATCAGCATCATCTGGAAAGCAGACTTCATCTTGACAGGTAACCTTATTTTGAAATGTAATTATTGGGCCAAACTGGCAGCATGGGTAACCCCTAAAGCTGTGTGTCCTTGGAGCGTAGGAGAAGGAGCAGGGATGAACAAGGGGATAATGCAATGACTGGTTTTTCCATTTTGCTTTCTCTGTACTTACAAAGAAGTCGACCTTGCTGCTCTGTTGATGAGCTTGCAGTGCAATGCAAAGAAAAGCAGCCAACATTTGCTGTTAGATGCACAGTGCATTAAATCCATGAAGACATGAGCATACAGGTCCTTTGCTGGGTAGTGGCAAGCAGACAGTGAATATATCACATATCAGTCATGTATCAAACTTTTCTGTTGTGGGGGAGCTGTGGGATTACCTCTACATCTTTATATGATCACTCAGTTAAAAATAAGGAGCACTCTGGTGGCTTTCCCACCCATGGCAGATGGCTTGGGCTGGCAGTGGGAGTGTGCAGTGAGCCAGAGGCAGCCCTGCTGAGTGTGCCATGCTCTCCTTCCCATGGTGTCCTTTCTGTATCCCCTGGCTCCTCGTGGCTCTCAGCTGGCAGGGACCTGCACAGAGGTGCCAGCCAGCCCAAGGCAGGCAGGGGTGGCACTCATTAAGTGCCTTTCCCAACGATGTGCCATTAGAGGGGTTTTAATCAACCCTGGGAAAGGACTATTGTTTTGCTGTTGAACTAGTGAATATTAGGTGGCATTTGAATTACTGCTTTACCCCATTCATTTCCAAAGACTATGAACATGTTTGCCTTAGTTTCCTCACTCAATAGGTCTTGTCTGGCAGGACTGGCCACCAGCCTCTCCTGATGCTGTCTGTTGTCCCAGAGTCTCCAGTGACTATGCAAAGTGCTGGATTCTACATGCTCATTCCAGATTTATCAGTGCAATTTGCATATACTTAATATTTGTGCTTCACTGATGTAAAACTTGAATATTATCAGTTTATTAACTTTTTTGTTGGGGGGGGAAGGTCATTACTCTGCTTTATGGAGGTGTTTAAAATGTGCAGAACTTGATGTAGATGCTTTGATTGCATGCATAAAACTTGTAGGAAATATTGTAATAAAGCTTATAGAGCAGACAGTAAATGTCTTCACGTTTGGAAGGAACTGGATGTGCTTTGTGTTTCCTGATGAGTGGTTCATCAGTGTTAAGAAGCAATTTTCCATTAATCAGGGTGTATCTCAGCTGCAACCTTTCCCACATGTCTGTGTGGCTTGGTAAAGGAGCAAGTGTCACTTTTTGTGAGCCTGGGTCTTCTTCTGGGAGCCTTCCACCACTGCCCCTTTCAAGCCATGGCCTCTCCTCTCACATACCATGCAATCCTTCACATTTGCTCTTTCAGCAAGGAAGCAAACATTAAAACTGGAAAAGATTTAGTACCAAAAATGCTTTCATTTTACATTTTGGTAGGATATGGTTGTGTCAAAAATATTTTCAAAAACAGGAATTGTGCTTGTTGGAGTAAGAGAACAAATCAGAAAAGCATGCAGGAAAAATTCTGCCAGATGCAATATATCCATCCAAACAGACTTTTGTGTTTGGCCATGCAGTGCTGGTGATCTCTTATGGCTGCTGAGGGTGCAAGGTGAGGAAGAATTGGACTGGACAAGGTTAAACAATCTTTCAATCCTCCTCTGGAACTGAACTCTACAATATCCTAAAAGATCTGTAGTTTATCTTTCATATATAGAGGTTTGTAGTGACTTATTTTCAGTTTGTGTGTTCTGAACTAGTGAAAGAAATGAATGTTGCACAGTTAATTCATTTATCAATCACATTCAGTAAATGGATTGTCTGATCTGAAACACAGAGGGAGAAATTAAACAGATTAATGTCTTTTCTCAGCTGAAGGAAAAGCAGTGATCAGAGCTGGATGAATTAACTTCAAAATGAATTGACATCATTTCTGCAGACACAAGTAGTTTCTGTCATGTTTGGGGTCATGTTATTCAATGTCCATGAAGCAGTCAGGCATGCTGGCAAAGCTGGGACTTTTCAGAACATCAGCCTGCGTGGTAATTCATGCCAGCCTGCCAACATCCATCTTTTATTGACCTTTATCCTTTCAGAGGAGGAGGAATGACTTGGTGTTTTCATCCCTCTCTGTCAGTGCCCAGTCATTACAGGAGAAACTGATGATGGATCCAGGGTGTTTAATTCACAGATCCCAGGAGTGCTCACAGCAGGGAAACCTCCCTCCCTCCCTCAGGAGGAGCCTCCATCTGCCTCCAGCCAGGAGCCCGAGCCCAGGCAGTCCCTGCAGAGGCACCACTCCAGCACTCAGGGGTAGCAGTGGGGGAGCTGACACCCTCTGCACTGACAGATCTGTGTTCAGGACTGGGGGCTCCATAAGGAAGGTGTTTTCTGGGCAAGCTGAACCAGGCATGGCCCTAGAAATAGACACTGCTGGAGGCAGCAACATTCCACGAGCCAGGCAGAGCGTGCCTTGCCTTGTATCCCATCACTGCTTGGAAGGGGCTGTCACACCACTGAGCTCACCTTCCTGGTGCCCTGCTGCTGGGAGAGGGGGTAAGAGCTGCTCTAGGAGTGGAAAACAGAGGGGAGAGTGGCTGAGAATTTGGGAGATGCAAACTGAAGGACCTGAGTTCTTGCTGAGCTCAGAAAACACATTCAAATAGGCCAGTGGGGTGCAGGCTGCCTGCTTGCTGCCAGCTCCTGTGGTGGGAACCAACACTTGAGGAGACCTGAAAGGTCTGGTTTTGGTTCATCTGGGCCTCTGAACTGCTGAAAAAAGATACATTCAGGAGGGAAGCCTGAACTGGCAGAGGCAGTGACTTCCCTGCCATGGGCAATGTGTTCAACCATGGCCCAGAACCTCTCAGGTCACCTCCCAGGAGCCAGGTACAGGGGACAGGAACAGCCAAGCTGATCCACTGGGCCATCACCTCCTTTTTCCTCCTGAGTGAACTCACAGCAAGTGGAGCTCCCAAAAGCAGGAGCCAGAGCTGAGCAGGGTGTGGAGAGCAGCCCAGAGCTGAGCAGGGTGTGGAGAACAGCCTAGACATGAGCAGGGTGGGCAGAGCAACCTGGAGCTGAGCAGGGTGGGCAGAGCAGCCCGGAGCTGAGCAGGGTGGGCAGAGCAGCCCGGAGCTGAGCAGGGTGGGCAGAGCAACCTGGAGCTGAGCAGGGTGGGCAGAGCAGCTCCAGCCAGCCACGTTCCCGTCCCTGCCCAGCTCCAGGGAGGCACTGCCAGCTGAGCTGCCCCTGGTGCCAAGCTCTGGTTTTGCTTTTGTGCAAGCAAGTTACCCTCTGATAACACAGAACTGCAGAGCTAATCTCTGATCTTAATTTGCCATTAAAGTTTATTTTCAGGAAATTATTCAAAAAACCCACAGCACAGCTGTTCCACATTAATCTCTTCCTTCTTGCAATTTTCTCCTTTGGCAGGAGGCAGTTTCTGTCTCTCTGTTTGTTTGTTGCAGAGCCATGTACAAGAGACAGGAGCCTGATGAGCACTTGGGGCAGGGGGAGAGTCTGTGGAGGTGGGTTTCACCTAACAGGAGTTTGGAGACGAGGTGGGGAAGGGTCACCCATCACCTGAGACACCCCTGCCCCACTCCAGGGCAGGTTAGGGCAGGGATTTCTGCAGCACAGACACACCAGGCTGCTCTGAGGTTTGGGGACAGAGGACTCAGCCTGAATTATCCTGCCAGCCTCATCACTAACAGCTGTAAAGGCAGTGCCTGGACCAGCTCATTTCCTTTACTGATGACAAGAGGAATTAAAGCTGAATGTTTCCTGGAAATCAGATTAGTGCTGTGTTAGTCAGTGGGCAACAGAAGGCTGCCTCTGGGTAACAGTGTAAGGTCAAAAATTTAGTTTTAACTTTTGAAATCACCCCTTGGGCAGCTAAAAAATGGTGCTACAATAGCTCATTAATACTCATTCATACTGCGGTCTTGAAAGTAAGTTCTCTTTACATAGGTCCTTTAGACATTAAATAGGTGATTTGATTTAACAAAACCAATTTGTTAATTCAAAAAAAAATTGAATTAACAAAACAATTAATTTGATTTTGAATTTGATTATTTAATATTTGTATTAAATAATAATAATTTAAAATAATGTTGATAAATAATATTTAATATTTATCTAATTTTGTTATTTAATTAATTACTAACTGTAATGGAATATTATTAACTACTACTTGAATTGACTACTAACACAATACAATTGATGCCTTTAATAGCACAGGCCAAATTTGTAATGCAAAGTCAATTTGTCCAGGTACTTTCAAGTTCATGTTTTGCAGTTGCTGTCCCTTTTCTCAACCCAGTTACTCAGAAACATGCCTGCACTACTGCTATATTTTTTAAAATGTAATTTATTTTTCTGAGCAGCTTTATCTTCCCTTGTTAATAGATCCTGAAACAGTTCAAAGCAGAAGGTGAATGGGCATTCAAAGTGGGAAATGTAAAATGTGTAAGCTGGTAAACGCTGCATGTCTCAAGATGGAGAGTTTAGCACGGACAAGAATGGGAAAATATGTACAGCATCATTTTTCCTACAAATTTAAGACTGAACTCTTCTGACCCATACATCCTGTGTTCTGCCATGCTATAAGATGCAGCATGATATTGGCAGCACCAGAACTGGAAGGGAAAGATGTGTCTCATTAGAAAATGTGTCTGGTTGGAAATTAGGCTCATCTATTCCATTTTTTTTTAAATCATATGATCTTCAGATTCAATTTACATTTACCCCATTCAGTGGCCTGAAAGCCATGGGGTGTTTCAAAAGGGATGTTTCCCTGTTCATTAAATCCCACTGGAATCTAAGACAGAGCAGTGTGACTTTGAACCAGAAATGTGTGGCCGTGCTGTTTGGGGAGTGGAAGCCATGTACAAGAACACTGAATTAGGACCAGTCTAGGAAAAATACATTTGAGCAAATTTCATGTCTGTTAGTTCAGACTCCTCTTAGGACCAAAGCATTCACGAGGTACTTGTATGGGAAAAAGGAGGTAGATCTTGATTTCTCCTGCCTCATTTGGCTGGCAAGATGCTGCACAGTAAAAGTTAAATTTTCTTCAGTTGCTTTGAAAAAGATGCAAAAGTTGAAAGGAAAGGGCAGCAGATAAAGATACACAGCAGGTGAGGCAATGTGGTGCCTTGAAAATCAGCTTCATAAAATACATCTTTAATGGAGGAAGGATTAAGTTAGGAGGATGGCATGCAAAAGCAGAGGAAACAGTGGTACTAGAGCATGAAAATGTCAGTGCAGGAAGGCAGAGATGTGACCAATGTTTCAGGACGAAGATCTGTCATCTCCCAAGTTCATGGGAATTTTTTTTTGGATTCTATTGAACCAACATTTCCACTTTTCAGCTGGTGGTGCCGTGTTTTGAATCTTGAGCAAGATGCTTTTCTCCATCTGAGCACAACTTGCAGTGAATAGTAACATACCTCCCAGAACCAGAGGTGGTGAAATAGTCTTTAATATATTTCTACCTTCTCTTTAATTCAAGAGTTTAATCTTGGCCTCTGAACCACCCACTCTCAGAATCCTGTCCTCCAAGCAGAGTCAGTTCCTACCCATTTGGGCCTGTGTGAATATCCATAGGAAGAGAAAACCCACCTGAGTTTCCCATCTGGCTCTGTGTTTGATGTGGAGCTAGGAAGAGTGGTTGGTAAGCATAACCTGGGATAAGAGTGCTCTAAAGAGTTTCTTGTCTTAAATCTGTTCCAGAAAAAAACTACCAGATGTTAACTTTGATAAAATTAATGAAAAAATGTGGTTCAGTTACTATTTTATGAAACATGTTTCTACATGTGTTAGTCAAACAAAATGAATTCTTTAATTAGAGGCAGTAAGAGCTAAAAAAAAAGACACAAAGTCCGATTTGAGCCACTGCAAATTAAAGAAACTTCAAAAATTTAAAATATGTTGCATTCTTCCTGCAGTTTTACTTATATCTTGGTATTTTAAATTCATCTTGTTGTTCTGAGCTAAAAGGGTTCATGGGCCCAGAAAGCTGTAAGCAAGGAGAGACCAGCTGGGGGAAAGGGGGCTCCCCAGAGGATTTGTAGGAAGGTGAATTTTCTGACATCCAGGTTGTTGTGGAGAGCTGCTTTATCTCCCCACTGCACCTCCCTGACTCCAGGGCTTTGTGTGCAAAGTCCAGCCACCAAATTTCTGCCCCAGTCATGAAGTGTTGGGTTCCTCTGGCTTTTGCAAAAGCACGTCCTGAAAGCATTTTTCTTTCATTTTGATGAGGAATGGGAATGCTTTGAAATCTCAGGAAATGCTCAGGTTAAATCATACCCCAGTGAGGGTGCAGGAGCTCCCTGTGGCACCTTATCAAACAGCACAGCAAGGATGTGCCCTTTCTTTAGGCAAGGGGACTCTTTCCTGAGCTGTCCTTCTCTGTATGTCACAGCAGAGCTGAATCTCTACAGGTAAAATGGAAATAATTTCCTCTTGACACAAGTTTATCCTGATGTAAGGCTTAATTGATAGCTTGCAGGGCACTTGTGTTTTCCAGGCTGTTGGTTTTGCTCTAAGCACAAATTTACTCAGTGATGAGAATATTTTGACAACTCTGCCTATCTGTGCTCAGGAACTGCAGTTTGGTGTGAATTTCCAGGGTGTGTTGACCCAGTTTTAAAGCCTAAAATGAGCATGCTCTAGATTGATATGGAAATACTGTAGCTGGCAAAACAAAACAAAGAAATGGCAAATAATCAGAAGTAGAGTACATTTTGCACAGGAACTTTTAGGAGAGTTTTGCTTAGCTAGCAAAGGTGTGTTTTTGTCCTTAGACTTTCTCCAGAAGGTAATTTTTTTAAAAATGGTGCAATTCAGCTTGAAGAAACTTGTCATTCTGACCCACTTGCATGTCCTCATGGACACCTCTCTCAGCAGATCCCTGCCTAGCTGTAAACACACAAAAATCAACATGTCAAATCAAAGAGAATTAGTTTTCACATGTTACTTCATTATTCTTTTCCCATCCCAGCTCTAAGAAATGTCTCATTTAGAATTCTCTCTCACTCATATTTGTGCTGTTTATTTTCATGTGCTTATGAAAGCTTATTAGGCAACTCATGGCTCAATCTTTAAGAATAAAGAAATCTTTTTTGGTTTTATATTTGTTCTGTGAGCAGAGCTGGGAAGCCTGTGATTGTTTTCTTTAGATTATGTAACAAATTAGCTTCTTCCAAAATATTATGCTCTGGGGACTGATCACAGGAAGCATGAGAGAACATTTGAATACATTACCAGATCTCTGCAATACATGCATGCGTTTTTTGTGTATAGAACAGGGTTTTAAGTAGAAGTGTTCAAACCATTTTGCTACAAACTCTCCTGACATTGTATTTGTGTTGTCCATACAGTCAGAAAAACATTTACATGCTGGAAGATAGTTGATTTTGGTACATGATTGGAATGTGGAAAAACATTTGTACTAATTATGCACGCACACAAAAAAAAAATAGTAAGGAAGCTCTGTGTTCATCTCTTTTATTTTTGTGATCCAAAATCTGGCTATAAATAAGAGTGCATTTGCTTAATAAAGAAGTATTATCACTTTGCTACACCATTTCCCTCTTAGGTAAAATTAGCTGTGTTGCTAAGCCATCAAAATGCAGCTGAGAGGATAACAATGATGAGCCCAGCTGTGCCCCTCGTGCTCTCACAGAGCTGCTCCTGGTCCTTGCTTCATCACTGCCTTTTGTCTCTCCTCATCGAGGAGCACATAAATTATGGTATTGCCATTAAATGGAAATTCTCCTTGGCCACTTTTTATTCCAGTAGCTGCTGGGAGGGTGACATGGATACCTGCTCACTGTTCCTCCCCAGAGCCTTTTTGACTGGGGCAGAATGAGGAATAATAACTAGATTATTGCTGCTGTATGAAGGCAACCAATTACTGGTTGAAGCAGGTAATTAGGATGCTGAACACAGCTAGGAAAGTTAACATCTTGGCAACTAGTTGAAATTTGAAATAAAGCCTCGCTCCCATTATGTTCTGTAAGCAGAGGAACTGAGCAAATAGCGCTGGCTCAAGCCAAAAGTACAAATTTGGATCAGACTTCCCTTGTATTGGGATAGTAAGTGTGGGATATCACATCTGGCCTTTCAGGCTGGGCTTGTTTAAAAAAAAAAAAAACATCATCAGTAATTTTTTTTTTTTTTTTTTTTTTTTTTTTTTTTTACTAAAGCCATCAGAAATTGCTTACCAGGGTTTTGCAGTGTGGTGAATAGCTTCTTGTGACTTCTGACTTTGGCTTGATGAGTTTCCTGTTCACCCTGATAGCTTTCAAAATGGAAGGGAGATTCTAAAATGACAAAAACAGCAAGGAATAAAAATTGTGTTGGCAACTGCAAGCTGTGTGAACATTCAGACCGCCCTAAATGTGGGTGTCTGCAGAGTTACTGCAGAGAACAGCAATGTTCTTAAGCAGATTACTGACTCATGAGCATGTTTTGAATGTGATTACAAGCAGAGAGACAGAATTAGTCTTTGATTTCCATAAAAAATTAATGAGAGAGACAGACAGGGACAGACAAATTGAAGAGTTCATTTGGTTAATTTTCTACCCAGCAGCTATTGTAAATGTTCCTCTTATTTAGAAAAGAAAGATATTAAGTCTATATTGGTTGTGCTGGCCAAGAAAAACTATTAGTGTGCTGGAGGTTTACCTGGGGGCAAATTGTCAGCAAATTATAAAAGTGACAACGTGCTCATTTTGGGACATTTTGATGCATCTTTCACAAGTGCAGTCAATTAAGGGCTCATCTGGAAATGATGTTGGGCTGCTGTGCTCCTGAACGACAGCTCTGTCTTCGTGTAGGCACCAGTGGACTGATTCCCTCCCTTGAAAGTAGAGCCTAGTTGTGTTTTAAAAGGGTATTAGTGAAATTATGCCCTGCTGCAGATGGGATAAGATGTGATAAAATCATCATTAATGCTATAAATGCAGCAAGTGCTACATCTCTAGGATATAATTTTATTTCTTTTATTCATGGCTGCTGGGCAGATTATATTGAAATGATACAGCCCAAGCAGTGGGTCCCTGAAGCAGGGCGGTGAGGCTCACTTTCCCATGGACTCTGGTTTGAATCTGCCAAGGCCTAGCTACTGTTTTAGCCAGAATTTAAGTACTCTTTACCTCAGCCATGCTCCATCAACTTTCACTCAAGGCAGCCAAAATGCCACCATTTGGCAGAAATATCAACTCTTCCAGATAATCAGTGAGGATCAAAGAGTTCTGATGTCGTCTACAAAATGGAGTTCTCTAATCTGCCCTAAATATCAATGAACATTTTTGCAGAGATTCCTTATCCAGATCTAATGTCCTGTATTTAGACTATTTACAGATGGTTAACCAGTGAGATGATGTGTTCATTCCCTATTTAAATCCAACTCACGACAGAACATTGGAAGCTATACTTTAAAAGGAATAATTGCCCTGACTATAGAAGACTTTGTTCCCATGGAAAATGGCTATGAAACTTGTGTTGTTTAATAGTTTTCAACTGCTTCTTTTTCTCTCTTTTTTTTTTTTTTTTCTTTAAATCTTGCAAAATGCTGACTTTTCAGTGAGAGGCAATAAAGCTGTTGTAAAGTTTATGATGGAAATGGGCATATCTGTCTGGATGTAATCAACAGAGATTTTCTCTGTATAATAACAATAATAAAGATTCAGCTTTGGAGTGAAAGTATTTAGCATGAGTATATAAGGTATTCTAGTTGACTTTGAGATGAAATATAGAAAAACTCACGTCCACTGTGTGTTGGGAGGAACAGCCCACTACAGTAAACAAGGCACTATTTCTTTAGATGTCTTGCAGGATTATTGGCAGGTAAGACACATGTTTG
This sequence comes from Onychostruthus taczanowskii, assembly GCF_017590055.1. NCBI lineage: Eukaryota > Metazoa > Chordata > Aves > Passeriformes > Passeridae > Onychostruthus > Onychostruthus taczanowskii. Next base: position 8,057,193 of record NW_024498462.1, read on the forward strand.
GTTTCTGCTTTTATATTCTCTGTTGTGATGGTGTCTGCATCAGCATCTTTGTGTTACAGAAGTGCCATAAATAATTCATACCTTTATTTAAATAAATGTGGGTTTATTTCCAATTGGCATGAAAAAGGCCTTTATTTTCTGTATCATTGTGCGCAGTTGTCATACCAGCCCCTTATTTCAAAATGTTTGTGAGTCACTCAGAACACATGAGTAAATCAAATTGCAGCAAACTTAGCCTGGAATTTAATTAGATGATCAACAATTGTAGTCCTGTACCTTCCTAATAGAACGTATCTCATTGCAGACAGTTTACAAGGCATTGCCACCTCACCTGAACCCATTATTCTTGAAACAACGTGAGAAAACATTAAGTAATTCTGTTGATTGTGCTCTGTTGAGTACCACGGGTCCTCGAGAGTCATTCTAGACTAGTTAGTGATGTGTAACTCAGCAGAGCAGGGAGGAACAACCCTGGCAATCCTTGCTCCGGTGGGATGGGAACCACATTAAAAATAATCTCCATGGTCAGCAAGCATGGCCTGGGCAGAGAAAGGATTCACTTGGTTATGTGAAGAGACATCAGATGGGTAAATCAGCGCAATCAGATGTGGGAGGCAGCTCCTGCCACACATACAGCTGGAGCACAGACCATTCATATTCCTGTTAGTTTTTGCTGAGCTAGAAAGATGGATATCTACTTGAGTTAGAAGATAATAAAAAATTCCACAGATTAAGGCATGCAGGGTAGCTCAGAGCAGAATAGAAGCACAGGCAGGAAAATCAGCACAGCCTAGAAGAATATAAATCAATGGAAATTGCAAAAAAAGCAAAGAGGAGCACGTGTCTTGATTTCAAACTGCAAAGCCAAAAAAGAGCACAAGAATAAGTAAAAACTCTGCTGACCAACACTTGAGAAAACAGAGTCTTTCAGTATATTTAGTTTTTGTGTTTCCAGGGAAAAAACAAAACAGTGACTAGGATTTTCCCTTACTTTATCTTCTGTTTTTATGATCACGGGAAAATGTTTCACAGTTTTTGTATAGGTTTTTCTGGACTTTTCATTTAAGTCTCTTTGTGAGCATGGATATGGAGTCGTGGATAAGAGTGCTTCTAACAAAATTTATCTTCAGTGGAATTACTCACATCCAGATCTCAAGACCTAACTCACTGGTAGGAAGGAGTAAAACCTGGGTCTTGTTGTGAGTGGACCTGAAAACCTGCCAGGAGCAGGGTGTCAGAGAGGAGCCATCCCTTGGAGGTGGCTTGGAGACCATCCCTCCAGCTGGGGTGGAGCCTAAGCTGCAAATAAAGTAGGTGTGGAAACAGGGAGCTGCTGCCTCTCAGAGGGTGCCTCTGAACTCTTAATATTTTGATTTATTGTGCACAGTCTGTCTGCTTCTCCTCTTCTAGAAATATTAAAACTTCTCTTCCCCTAACCTAAAATATGTCAAATGGTCTAATATTATTGATTATACATGCCATCGACCTTTCTTATTTAACAAAGAGTATCAGTGTCCCTTGTTTGTCTAACAAAGGTTAAGTTTAACCTTCAGGGCACAGTGCAAAGAACATCTGTTTATTCAGACTTCTAGCCTGGGGTCTGAGAAGCAGAGTTTGTATTTGGGACCTCTGGCTGACATTTGTTAACTCAGTTTGCATGCATTTTAATGTGGTTTCTCATGCCCCAAGGCAGTTGTTTAGAATATAATACGATGGGATATAAATATATATATGGCCAAATTATTATTTTCCAAGTTATTCCTGCTGGAATATGAAGGAGAAAATGAGTTTTTGAAATCTTAAAACCCTCAGAGGTCACCAAGATTTTCATCAGGTTTGGGATGTGGCACTGGACACACTGGAAGTCAGCAGCATATGAAGCAGAGAAAGAGAGGAAAAACACCAAATCTGACTGGTCTGAGCCTTTTGCCTCAGTGTGAGAAACTGCTGTTGGGGGGCAACGGATGGTGACTGTGTGCTGGGGCATGGAGCAGCTCAAACCTCTGGAAATGGAACCTCTCAGTCTCCAGAGCTCTTCTGCCTGCGTGGCTGTGGCCACACCGGTGTGTCAGTGTCAAATTAAACTGCCCAGCGTTGTGCCATGCTGGCAGCAGTGCTCTGGGTGGGGACAGGGCTGCCACGTGTCACAGGCTGCATCCCTGCCAGGGGGGACACCTGGCCCCTCCAGGGTGACCAAGCCCTGGGTCACCCCGAGAGATCTCTCAGTCCCATCGTGGCTGGGGGTGATTTCCTACCTGCCAACTCAGTTCTGCATGAAGACTGCAAAGAAATGTGGGTTTGCAAGAAAATCCCATTTCCAGTAGAAATAGTGCTAATATTTTTTTTTATTGCTGTTATGGTTGCATAGAACTTCTCTTAATGACATTTAAATATGGGGCCAAACTTGAGCTGATGGCATCTCATTAAAGCCAAGGGAATAGAAATTCAAATGTGCATCTTCCTCCAAGTGCTTTATCCTACAGCAGGAGCTTATTATCTGGTGTGACACTGTTGTCTGCCAGGAACTGTGTATCTGTACCGAGCTGAAGACAGATACATTTAAACACAGAGGATTCTAAGTGTTTCTGATGACTGAGATAACCAAAAACCTGTCTAAGGGTTCAGTACAGTTTCCTTAATGGCATCAAATATTCAAACGGGCTTCTTTATTGGTAGGATTATTGCACTGCAGAAGTCAAATGGGGCTTCTTATGATGCCTTAAGAAACCTAGAAATGAAACAACACATACTTTTGAGATAATATTAGTACAGGTGGTAATATAAAACCTGGTCTTTACTGGAGGCCTCCAGGAGCAAATACAGAAAATGTCCACAAAAGCCCGCCCCTCATGGGGGTACATACAGTTTTATAAGGTTATTAAATTAGCATAATTGACAAAAATCACTGATTAGGAACACTGGTGGTGATGAAATTCCCCTCCAGTTCAAGCCCCTGCTAAATCCTCCCCCCTCAGACGGAAACTGAACCTGTTGATGAAAATGTGTCTCTAAGAACTGTTTTTTGGTCTTGGGTCCAGGGAGAACCAAGCTAGGATAGGGGCTTTGGAATATATTTTGTCTTTCTGCCTATCAGGGCAGGGAAAAGTATTGAGAAAACTAGCTCTGAATGCAATAATAGTCTACAGAGCTACAAACATTTATGTAAAGAATACAGAGAATATATAGAAGAAAAAATGGCAAAAATCAGTGCAGCATCACTTAATGCAAGGATTTGTATGCAGAAAGCTCAGATGGAAATGGAAGCGTGTGTGCAGAACTGTGCCCTGCCTGTGCTACCCCTCTTGAAGCACTTCACTTTTCTCTAGCAGCACTCTCCAAGGAAAAAAGGAAAAAAGGAAGGTATTGCTGTGCCCCTTTTCAGCTGTTTTCAGTCACAAAGATTTAAATGACAAACTCTCGGTTCTGTTCCTTTGCAGGGTTGATCCCATTGGCTCTCACTCCCTCCGTGCTGCCAGACTGGAGATGTGCCTGCAGCCCCTCACGTGCTGCTGGCATTTCCCTGCACCCTCTCCTTAAACATCTCCTTGGCAGCCAAAGGGCTCTGTTCCCTTTTGCTCAGGCTCCAGGCGACTGTCCTTGCGTTCTCCACCACCTTGTGGGCAAAGAACTGTTTCCTTCTCTGGAGCTGGAGCACACTCACAATCTTCCTCCACAGCATCACTCTGGGAAGAATCTCAGAAACAGGAAAGTCTTGTATTTCTTTCTGATAGATCCACCTCATGAAACCCAAAACCATTTGAAAGGATACCTCTAATTGCCATATTCTAATTTCTACCATAACATGCTGTGGGAAAAGTCATCTGGGTATTTCTGGGTATTTGAAGCAGTAAATGGAGAGGTCTTTCAAGATGTCCTCTGAGCCTGTTACCATAAATGTCAAAAACTCCAGATGAATATGCTCTCCCTGGCAAGAAACCAGTTTGCTTTCAGGTGTTACTGAACATTTCTCCCTGCAAGAAGGTCTTGTGCCTTCCTGGTCACAGGCAAGCAAGAGCAAAAGCATTTGTCCTTGGCCTGGTATTTAAGCATATAAAATTATCACCTCCAGAGATGGAGTATTTGTGAACCTTTCTTGGGAAAAGCCATGTTATTGCTTGGAAATCACACACCCACGTAAGGATGATCATTTGCAGTGGAGCTGTCTATCCTCCAGCAATAGATGGTCAGGGAAAAAAACAAACCCACCTCTTCAGAGGGGAACAGAGGCAAAATATTCATCCCAATGTGAAAGGGACAGGAAGGATCTCCACAGAAGAGATTTGAGTGCAGGAGGCATCACAGCTGAACCCTCATCCTGGGTGGGTGCTGCACTGCAGGGAGCTCTGGGTTCTGCCCAAATTGCAGGAGCATGGCCCTCCAGTGCTGCAGCTTTCCTGGTGTCCCTGGGGAATTGTGGCTCCTCTTGCCATTTCCCATTCCTCTGTGATGCTCAGAGAGTGGGTCAAGGGCACTGTCTTTGCTGCCTATCACAGCTCAGAGGGATCTCTGCTTTCCAGGGCAGAAAATCTGCCTTCTTGGTCTTCCATTTCACAGCATGATTCTCTGTGTGAGAGTTTCAAAAATGCACAGCTGAGCCAATGCACTCACTGAGGCAGCATGTGAGTGTTGCACAGCCAGTTGATGTGCCTCTGCCTTCAGGGTCCCATGGCCCTTGAGGTGCATTTCATCATCTCTGTATACATTTCACTATCACTCAATAGGGTGAAAGCTTATTGTCATTAATTGTGAGGGTTTATGTTGGCAACCACTTAGTTCCTATGGTTACATCTCTAAGAAATTGTGAAATAGGCACTTCAAGGCTCTGGGCAGAGAAACAAATTGACTGTTACAGAATTCATGAATGATAATAACTCATTTACTTATAATGCTAATAAATAATTGGTGTAAAATCTTCTAGTACAGCTTTAAAATACTTAGGGTATTTAAAGGTCAGCACTGCTCTTAACTCTCCATTAAAACCCCCATATTGCAATAATGCAGCCCAGATGGCAATTACAGTGTTTCAGAGTGTTCACTTAGTAAATCCATAACCTGGTCCTGCTCTGCAGGGCTGCCCTGCCTGTGTTCCCCTAACACCACAGCAGGGCTTTCTAGTCTGTGCTAGGTCAGGGTTAGAAACCCCCCTGTTTCTGGACATGCTAAAGCTGTGCCATGGGAACAATAGTCACTGTCTTTTTGTCTCATGCAGCCCTTTGTCTAGGCCATAGCAGGATCCTGAAAGAAACGGTGTTTTGTGGCAGATAAATACTCTGCAATTTGTCTACAAGGTCACCCCTACTACCCCACCCCATCAGGGAACCTGAATCCTTCTGGTCTTCGAGTTATTTTCCTGGCTGTGTTTCTCATTATCCCTGTCTTGCAGTGTTACTGAGTCCTGGAGTATCTGCTTTGTGTTGCTGCTTTCCTAACTCCTCTTCCCCCACATTTTCTTCCAGCTTGTGTGCTTTCCCTTTTTGTCACCTGTCCTCTGTTTGTCTCATGTGCAAGCAGGCAAGCACCAGGCTTTGCACTGTTTTAGGATGCTCCACCATGTCCTGTCCTATTTGTCTCATCAGCAAATGTAACAGTTCAATTTTTGTCACTCTTTCCCTGCACAGATCTTGCTTTGCCTACAATAAATTTTTTATGCCTTTTCTCTACCTTGTTTCTTTTTCCACCTTGTCCTGTGAGAGTCAGCTTTCCACAGTGAACCATGGGTGGGGGAAAAGAACCCATTTCTCTAACTGTGCTTCCATCTTTGCAGTACTGCTCCTCTGCAACAGGATAGCCCCACACTTTGATTTTGTCCATCAGCAATGTGTACTCAGCACAGGCTTTCCCACTTAGAGCTTACAATATATTGAGTTGGCTTTAAATTATTCCTTCGTGATTCCTGGTGTGGGATGAATCAAGATGAATCACACAGTGATGGAGGTAATTCCTCCCATCAGCTGAACAGTGAATCAGTCTCTATTTTTCTCCCAGTTAAGATGTCAATTTGCATGTGGTACTAAATAATGTTCCCTGTTAAAATCGAGAATAAAGTGGTCAGTTTGTTACAAGGTTACAGGCTGAGAGACAGAATAGATATCAGCTATACTGCCTTCAGTGTAAGCAAACAGTGCTTAATCATTGGGAGGGGAAAGTCTGGGGGCAGGTCTGGAAAAAACATCTTCTAGAAACATATGAGCAAGCAGTTGTTTCAGGTAGAAAACAAGCCCATCACCACCCAAGTTTCCTAAAGTCTCTGTAGGTCCTGAAAGCAAACCCAGGACTTAGTTTTGCAGTGCAAATCTGACAATAGAGAGTCCTGTCTGTTGGTGAAGCAGTATATTAAAAAAAAAAAAAAAAAAAAAAAAAAAAAAAAAAAGCAATGCAGAGATTGATATTCCTTCAAAAATATTCATAGAAATGTACTGATGCTGCTTGTAGTCTGTGTGTTTTGTATTTAATGAATTAGAGCTGGGGGAAAATGGCTCTTCTCTTTTTCTGTGGGCCAAAACCAAGAAGTGGACTCTCTTGAGAGAAGGATGAAGAGCCCAGAGATGCTCTGGCAAGCTGGTTGCTTGTTGTCTAGCACTTCAGATCAGCAGGCTGTGGTATGGAAGGAGGGCAGATATCAAAGTCTTGTGGAGAAGTTGTGCTGTTGGGAGTGTGGGGTAGCAGGAGATAACCTTGGAGATAAGCCGAGGATCAGAGTGTTAGAGTGGGCTTGGAGGCACTCAGCCCAGCGCACAAACCCCTGGATTTCCTATAGACAGGCACAGATTTTCTGTGCTGCTGCTTTGTGGAACAGCAGGGGTCTGGTGAATGTGGGGGCTCTCCTGGCTGGGAGGTGCTTGCACAGCAAGGCCAGGGGCTGCAGAGTCTCCTGGCTTGGATGGGGCAGGAAAAGTGAGGAGGAGGAGATGGCCTAAGCCCCCAGGGCCTGAAGGGTCTGATGGGTCTCATGTCTGCTACACATCTCCTCTGGGTACAAACCAGCAGATTAGCCTATGACCTGACCTGTTTTGGAAATGCCTTCACCTTTTTCTACGTTAAAGGCTGAAAGATTTGCAACACAAACAAGGAGCTTGTGCCCTTTATTCATTATGTCACTTCCAGTGTTAGCTAAATAAAGAAAATCCTTGCTCCACTTGAATTTAAAATGACACCAAGTCATGATTCAAACTTGCAGTGACATTTATCCAGTTAGCTGCTGTTTGCTATAGGTTGAAGGGACACATAAATACAGTTGTCTTCATATCTCATGCACATTTCTCAGTGTTCTTTGTCAGTTATTAAGTGCATTAATTCTTCTGATGCTAATTTCTGTGTGGTACTGATGAAAAATGTGTTTTTCCCAGGGAGTTGGCACTTGGCAAATATCTTGATAGCAATAAATTAACATAGGAGCTAAGTTTCTGTTGCCATGGTTTTCTTCTCCACTGATACTCGCAGTTACTCCATCTTTACTGTATCTTTACTCCAGCAAGGGTAGGGAAGCAAAGCCACATCCCAGATCACCTGGGTGCCCCAAATCCTCTCCTCTCCTGGCTCTCTCGTGTGGTTTGCCCTGACAGAGCTCTTGCTCTCTGGGGTTTCTCTACAAGTCTCGCCTCACTCCCAGACTTGGCAGGGCTCCAGGCTCCTGAGGAGCCAGAAGAACAACAGGGATGTGGCTGAGGAGTGTTCAGGCACTGGAATGCTCCCCTGCACCCCTCCCCTGCCTCTCCCTGCTCTCACCCCACTGCAAGGCAAACTTTGCCAGCACCACTTCCCTGCTCTTCACTGGGTGATGAGGCTAAAAACAAAGTGGTTCAACTCAAAGCATCAGGGGACTGGGTTCAGTGCTTGGTGCCCTTACATTATTTAAGCTTCCTGAGGCTTCCCAGAGGCTTTTGAGGGGATGCAGATAAAATTCAGTGGATCACCTGAGCCATGCCCTGCAGCAGAGGTTTAGCTAACAGGCCCATTCTGCACAAACACATTTATATTTCCTCAGGTTGGGATGACACAGGGTTGTAAACCAGTTCTGCTCTTCCCAAAAGAGGAAGGAGAAGCCGTGGAGATGGCAGTGGTCAGACTGTGTCCTCAGACTTTGTATGAAAGCCAAATATTGATTTGACAGGACCTTCTGCTGCACCTGCAGTGCTTCAGCTGTAGCATCATGCCAGTCCCACGTGTCCCAGGAGAGCTTTATCCTGACTGGGAAATGGTGGCTGAAGGAAATGCAGGTCCTCAGGACTGCTGCTGGAGTCTTCCATCAAGCACTGGTGCTGCTATTGATGGCATGGCTGATGAGGTCTGCACTGTATTTCTCTCTTTGATGGACTGGAAATAGCCCTGTTCTCTACAGCTGGAGAAAAAAAAAGTTTTTCTCCCTTAAAAGGAAGGCTGCAAATAAATTAGATATTCTCTTTCTTTCAAATTATGAGTATATCCTTGCTGCTGTCTATATAGAATCATAGTTCTATTTTTCCTTCAAATTTGTCTTACTTTGTTGGATTTATTAAGGAAGAGCTTTTAACTATTTTTGCTAATAATGCTAAATCTAAACAAGACCTTCTAACACCATTTTAGCCCATCTGACTATGGTTAAATATTTCTCTTTGAAATGTACAGATCTCTGTTTCTGAATCAAAGGGAATAAAATCCCTGCTCTGCCCTGATTCAGAGATAGGTCCTCTCTCTGGAACAAACAGAAATGATGGAGTGGCAGAATTTCTAGTCTTAAGATACATCAGTTTTACAAAATAAATTTGTGTGCTTCCAGCAGAAATAAAACACCTCTAAGAAACAAGGCAGAACACAAGTGCATCGTAAATTATTCTGGGTGGTATTTTTGGGTGACTGTGCTGGGCTCCTTGGCAGTTCTCAGGGTAACTGGAGCACTGCCTGCACCTCATCCTGCCACATTCCAGCATGTGTGGGTGGGAAGATGTGCTGCAGAGGGTGCTTTGTCTGTGCTCATGAGATGTTCACATTAACAAAATTTGCTTTGTGTTTTTACACACTTCAGAAAGAGGCAAATGGCTCTCAGGAAAACCTGGAGTCTGCAACAAATATTTTAGATGCTGCTGCTATTCCTCTCTCTATGGGTCAAATCCCCTGTTGTTAAAATTCCTCATTACTCCAGCATCCTTCCAGACTTGGGCATTTCATTTATTGCTGTGTCTAAGCAAGTGCTGGGCTGGGAGAGCAGAGATTGCTGCTCTTTGACAGCCTGGGCTGGTGCTGCTGTCACCTCCCACTCTGCTCAGAGGGATTTGGGGATGTGGCACCAAAAGCTCTTCCCTGAGATGCTCCTGCTGTTGCTGGCTCAGTGCAGCCAGGCTTGCTCTGCCCCAGGGTCTCACTGAGTGAGGAGTTTGCAGACCAAGCCCTTGCAGAACTCCTGGCTGTGTATTCTCCCTCCATCATGACCCCCCCTGGAAAACAGTGTCTGATAACACCACCAGGAGAGATCAAAGGGGCATGATCTACATTAGCTGAAGCAAACAGGAGTCTTGCTCTAGCCAGTGCAGGAGCAGAAATACAAATCCTGGGTGCCAGGGTATAATTGCTGCCAGGTTACTGATGGCAGCCTCCTCAGACCCCCATCAGGATTACAGCACTCAGCTGCTATGCAATTTATATTTATTAATACACACAGAGCTTGATTTAAGCACAGCAGCTCAGCAACAAAACTTCCTCTGATTTATGGTGCAGGCAAGAGGTGACAGTGAGATACAATCCCTGGCATGGGTGTGCAGCCTAAAGAGAAAGGAGAGGCAAGGGGAAATGATCTGCATGGCTGCAGGTAACTGGCAGTTAATTTATGATACCCAGATATTCCATTCCATTCTATAGAATACTTATTTAAAGGTTTGATCATAGAGATTTGATTATGATTTAAAAAAAAATATTGGTTAATAGCACAAAATCCTTTCCTTTCCTTTGTATCTGTCAGTGTAAAAGTAAAAAAAAAAAAAAAAATCATTCCAGCTCTTTAACCAATGGCACATCTATGCTTCATACAATATTGGATGTTTCTATTTTTTCCCAGTGAGGTTTTTTTTTAAATTCTAATATCACCTGATCTTTGTGCAGTTAATTCCCTTGTCATCAAGCCATGTAAGTACTGACCTCAGAATCTCAGAATAGCCTTTCCAAAAAAATAAAAACCACAGTAATTTGCATCACTGTTGCTGAGGGCTCTGCATATTTCCATTATAAAGTCCCAGTTTCAGCAGGCTGGACAATACAGATTGGTGTGGCTGTTTTCAGCTTTCAGGAGGAAATTTATTCTTAGAAATTGGGTCAAAGAATTTGGTTTGGCAGGGCCGACAGAGTGGCTCCAGTTGAAAATAGAAAATTTGCAGAGCAGCTCATTAATTTAAACAATTAGGTTAAAACTTTCTTTATTTTAAAAGTGAGAATAAACTTTCAGCAGCCAAGTTACCTAAAGTTGGACTGAGATATACAGCTGGAATAAAAAAATGGGAGGTGTGCAGAAGACAAAACCCAGCAAACTGATGCATTTTTTAAATATTCTTTTCCTATCTTGCTTCCTTAATATTTCATAGTGTCAGTAAAGTTAGGTCTTTCTCAATATTGTATGTCCTTTATGTCGTTGGCTTTGACATTGAAGAAAGTGAGTTATAAATGACACACCTGGCTGCTGGAGATGGGCTCTGAGCCCTCATGGACACAGACCTGCTCGAGAGCTCGTTGGAAGATCAGGGTCTGAAAACAAACACTCACATTGAAATCCTGTTTATCTCTGCTTCCTTCTCATCTCAGTCACAGAGATTTCCTGTGGGAAATTTTCCTGCAGGAAATGAGTGAAGTGGCAGTGCCAGCCTGGCTTGTTTCCCCCACCACGGCAAGAGCAGTTCCACCACAGGCTCCTCGCCCTCCTTGTTCCCTTGTGTGCCTTCCCCATCCCTTCTTCGACGTGTCAGAGGCTCTTCAGGATCTTGGATCCACTTGGCTGAGAGCCATTCCTCTGAGACGGTCAAGTGCACACCATTCCTTCCTGAAAGCTTGTCAATTAACTTTCCCTTTCAAGGGCTAATGGCTCTAAATAGCACCTTGAGCTCAGCTCTGCCGTGCTGGGGAAGGAGGGGGACCCTGCAGCCAGCACAGCTCCAAATCTGGAAAGGTACCTGCTAAGAAGATTAAGTCTGCAATGCTGAGCATTAAGGCCATCAATATTTATGCTCAGGCAAAATTCATATCAGACCTTCCAGGCAGAATCTGTCACCGTGGTGTTTCTAAAAGGTTACCAGCCTCGAGATACCTGTTTCTCACTTATGAACGAGATTGAAGATGAATTGTTCTGCAATTTGAGTCTTAGTCTACTGGTAAACTGCAGGATTCGTTGAATTAATAGTTTTCTTGGGTCCATCTGCAGGCACTCTTCCAGTGCACACGATGAATAGCAATCTGAAGGATCAAGTGGGTAAGCTGGAAATGTTTTCACTTCAGAGAAAATGTCTGATTTGTTCAAATGCCCTTTATCAGAGTTCCCATATGAAAGGCAAACCCTCAGTGGGCAGCTCTGGCCTACACAATGGGGTCTCTGTTCAGTGGCACCTGGCCTTGACAGCAGCTACTGTGGGCAGCCTGGGGAAGAGTGCAGGTACCTGTCTAATATACTGAAAATCTTAATGGAGCATTTCTTCTACAATTACCAGCTGGTACATCTGCCCCCAGCATCTCCCTGCACAGGCTCGCTTCCCCCAGAACTGGGCTGAGGAGTGGAGCTGTTAGAGCTTTTAGAGAAAAAAGAAGCAGGAGAGGAGCCTCTGCTCTCCTCAAGTAGAAAGGGAAGGTTCACAGCAAAAGGAGCAGCAGAGCACAGCAGGATCTGGTATGCAAAGGGTGCTAAACACAATTCCTCTTCTGACACATGGTTATGTGACGGATACAAAACCAAGGAGGAGGTTATGAAAGTTTATATCCATGGTCTGGACAGTGTCCTTTTAATTCCTGCTACCCCGACAGACACTTTCAGCTCGCTGCTCAACATCCCAGTCCCTGCAGGGATATCTGTCCTTTTCCTTTCACTGGAAGACATGCAGAGTAGAGAAGGGAAATTTGTCTGATGGGTAGATGATATGGTGAGAGAAGGAAAAGCAGCATGTGAGAAAACTATCTAGGTGATGTATTTTGGGGAGCAGAATCCCTCTGCCAGCTCACGCCCTCCCCACGCTGCTGCAGATCATTGCTGCAGTGTGCAGGCAGTGTGCTGCTGAGCAGGTGATGTGTGAGGGCTGCAGGCAGAGATGATGCTGGACATTTTCTCTTTTCTTCCCTTCAGGCTGCAATTCTGTAGTTTTGACTTGTCTTCTGTTTGCAATAGAAGTTATTAACCAACTGTGTTATCAGAGCATTACCTTATTAGCGTGGCACAAGAGTTTCCAGTCTCCTGACAATAATCTGCTGTAAAGGCAGAATCCCACTGAGGCACTGCATGACAAACACCCTCAGGATGCTGAGAGTAATTGATATGAGCTGCAGCTGTGGCTGAGGAGGATCCCTGCAGAGGACTGTCAGGATTCTCTGCATCTCCTGCACAATTCTCTGCATCTCCTGCCCAGGAAAGACTGGTAAAGGAGCTCCAAAGGTCCTGGGGCTGTTTTCTGCTCCAGAAGCTGGGTAAGGAAGGAACAAGGGCCCAGTAGGCTCTCTGATATCCCAAAGCCATGTTTTCTCTGCCAGCTGTAACTTGGAGGGGCATGGACACATGGTGAAAACATCAGTGTTGCTCTTTCCTCAGTGTGAAATTTCTGTATGAGTGGAAAATGAAGAAAACATTGAAAAACCCAACATGTTGTTGTCACCTGATATACCACCTAGGTGCTGCCTCCCCTTTGTAATCCTTCTGCTTTGTTACACAAAATTTGCTCTTCTTTTTTCCCCCCTGCCTACAAAAACCTCCTGTAATTTCCTTATCATGGGAAATTAGTTGTACAGTAAAAATATTTATTGAGACATGGACACCTTGATCCATTTCCTGTCTGAATCAATAGAAAGGTTGTTATTGATTTTGGTGGGTTTTTTGAAGACAGGCTCTAAGTTTTATCCATTTTTCAGTAGATGAATTCCCTGCTGATGCGTGCTTTGTCCTGGTTAGTCCTCATCATGGTTTTTTATGACTTCTGGGAGGGAATAGAAACATAACAGAGAGTAAAAATGGCCATGTTATAAGTTAAATATGAAAATGTGGCTTGGAGTTGGTGACTAGCATTGCTTTATCCTACCTGCTTTATCCAACCATCATACCTACAGGTATGATGGTTGAACTTGGTATTTTCATCCGTGATGTAAAAGCTGCCAACTCCATAAAAATCTGATTCAACATGACACTTGTGTCACATTTGATCTGCTTGCATTGGTTAACATTATGTCAGCTGATGTGATGTAACCAGACACAGCCTAACAGCCAGTGATGTGCAAAGCAGGATTCTTCTTCTTCCTGTTCTTAGGACTAGTGTAAGATAACACAGAAGGCAAAATAATCTTTGATTTCATGCATGTGACATTTTCAGGGGGTGGCTACCATGGGCTTATACACTATGTGCCACCCCATAATGTTATTCATCTAAATAGGCAACTCACCCTCATCTTGAGAAGTGATGATGAAGGACATGAAATCCCCTCATGGCATTCATGATTCCCTGTATTCAGGAGAATGCTTAAGTTGCTGTCTGGTGGTTTAGATCAATGAATCTGTATCAGAGGGCTTTTCCAGGCCAGCAAGTGCACAAAGAGGTGGGACATGCAGAGGAGCCACATCCCAGGGCTCTGTTTGGGACATCCCAAGTGACAGAGCAGTGACCAAATCTGAAGGGAGATGGAGTCAGTATCCTGCTGGTGCTTTGATCCCAGCAAGTGCCCTGCATCCTGGGACTCCTCTGAGCACAGCCTAAATTGCTGGTTAAGTTTGTCTGGGAGAAAATCCTTTTCAGGTATTTAGGGGCACTGTCTGATGGCTGAGAAGTGAGCGAGGGTGGCCCTGTCAGGGAGGGTGCAGGGGCAGCTCCTGGGGCTAGAAATCCTCACCAGGCAAAACTCCAAAGGCGTGGTGTGACTGCTGAGATCCTTTCACAGATCTTACTCCAATGAGTCTACATGCCGTAGCTCACCAGCACAGTATTTATTGTGTTTAAATTTTGTCACTGTGTGCTGTTTTTTGGCTGGTGTGGAGTTAACTTTCTCTACAGCAGCTGGTACAGAGCTGTGGTTTGGATTCGTGCTGGAAACAGTGCTTATAATTCAGATTTTTGGTACGGCTGGGTGAAGTCAAGGCCTTTTCTGCTCCTCAGCCCCCCCCAGCAGCCACAAGGAGCTGGGAGAGGACAGAGCTGACCCCAAGTGACCCGAGGGATTCCCAGGCTATGTGGCACTGTGCTCCTGGCATAAAGCTGGGAAGGAAGAAGGAAGTGGGGATGTCCAGGGGGATGGTGTTTGCCTGCCCAGGTCACTGTTACATGTGCCAGAGCCCTGCTGTTCTGGGGATGGCTGCACACCCATCAGCCTGCCCTGGGGAAAGATGAATTCCTTGGCTTCCTTTTCCTGCATGTGCAACTTTTGCTCTGCCTGTTAAATTGCCTTTATCTCGATCCACAAGCTTTCTGAGTTTTACCTTTCCCAATCTTCCCCTCTGTTCCAGTGAAGGCAGTGAGCCAGGGTTGCACCATGACACACTGCCATAAAACAGTCTATCAAATAACCTTGGTGTCCATCACACTACAAACTTCAGGCACAATGAACACCATGGGCAGTCAGGTATTCTTGAAAACTGAGCCAAGGCAGCATGATCATTCTGAAACACCTACATTTCTATGGGACTGCTGCTCTTATAAGTGATGACTTCAACCCAGCTGGCCACCACATTCTACCTCAAAGACTATGTATTTTGTCAGTACTCTGCTTTTTGCAAGATGAAATACTGCTGGAAGAAAGATCTCTAGGCACACTTAACACATACAATACCAAGTGATATATTTATGCTGTTCAATAAAAGAGCTAGAAAAGGTATTTGTCAGGGAAGCAGGGGGCAAGGTAATTTATATTTTGTATGAAATGCCACTTAGGAACACTTAAATAAAATCATCACAATACCTGTTTTTTTTTTCTGCAGTAAGCTGGTCCTTTTAGTCATACAAACTGGCTGCCAACAGGAAAACTGGAATATTTCCACTGTTGGAGCATGGCAGGAACTTGTCTGCTCTTCACCCTCCCCGGTCCTTGGTGGGGAAGCTGGGGCTGTGGCTGTTCTGGATAGCTCAACCTGGTGACAGGCTAAACTCAGAGCTAACAGTGGCAGAGAATATGAGGATTAAAGGTCTCAGGAGACACAGTATCCAAACCTCAGCTGGGGCAGTGGCACATCTGCTGCCTTGCTCAGCACTGTTATCATGAATTGATGGCATCTAAGTGCATCCACAGTGCTGTGACCAGAGCTCCCTGGACAGCTTCATCTGCTGCACATCTGCCTTTCCTTCATGAGTGACAACAGCATCTTATTGCACTAGAAGATATTTGATAAAACCAGCCTTAGCAGTGGTTATAAGAAATTAAAATAAAAATAAAATAAAATAATATAAAATGATCAGCTCTGCTGGGAATTTCATGCACAGGTGAGGAAGGAGGGGTGGGTCACACAAACACTCCACTCCTCCAAGACCATGCCAAGGTTAGAGCCACTCTGCCCAAGCACAGCTGGGCAGGGCCCTGCAGCAGCTGCTCTCTGCACAGGCACAGCTTAGCAAAACTGGGGGAAACAGGGCTCAACATGGGCTCACCCACTCTTATAGGGCTCTGTGGGTCTCAGTCAGGATTGGAACTGAGATCTCCTAAAATTTGGTACCATCCCTGTCCAGAAATCTGTGAAGATCAGAGTGAGAGCAATTGTTTTCTTGTTTTTGCTCTGACTTGAGGTGCACACACATTTACCAGCTCGAAGCCAGCTAGGATAAATACACTTTATAAGTGGTGCTAGTCTGATTAGGCTGGAGGCAGAGCAGACAAACATAAATACTTCCTACTAGTCAGTACTATCTCAAAAATGTGACACCTTAAAGGTCCTTTTTATTTTGGCTAGTTGCTTTCCCAGTACAAGCCTATGATTAATTTCTATGCATTGCTAATTATTTTTTTTTCAATTTAGAAACTTACAGGAATTGTTGCTATAACATTCAAATGGCAAGAGGGGGCTTTACTGTCCCAGCATTCATCCAAGAGTCACTGCTAAACCTGCTGACATTTCATGGGCTAGAACTCTTATTATCCATGCTGCTCAGCTGTTTCCAGCAAGATCACTTCTGTAACTTTTTCCTAGGGACATAATTTCTTCCCTGACACTATCTTGTGCTTCCTGTAACTCCAGCAGCTCTGATGGGTAGATGCAATTTGGACGCAGCAAAGGTTGTAGCACACTGGTAAATGAATTGGCAAGTTCCAGTTTCTCCTGGCTGCTTTGAGATGGCTGCTGAGCAGATTGTGCAGGGTACAACCAGGATGGTGTCTTGAAACTATAAATAGTGATCAGATGGGTATGTTCAGTTATTAACAAGGTTTTTCTACTTGCAGCAAAAAATTCTTACAAATGCTTACAAATCTTCCTGCTCTGTTTGGCCATTTATAGGCTTGCATACTTCTCCCTTCATGTTTTCTCCTGGTGATATTTGTAGCTGCTAAAGCAGATGAAGCTGCAAACCTGTTCCCTGCTTTGTCTGATACCAGTGGCTGCTTCCTTCCTCTAGAGAACAGCACAAGGCACCTCACTGAGACACCATCACCCAGCAGGGTAAAACACTGAAGGGCACAGAAAGGCTTTGGAAACTCCCCCAGAGGAACGGGGGATCCACTTAGGGGTCCCTCACATTAACATTTGCTGTTCCTCTAATTACATCTCTAATATGTGAACAAATTTGAAGCGCTGGTTCTCCAGTTCCATGTGTTACATGCCCCAGGGAGAAGATCTAAACAACAACTGCAATGCCAAGAGAGGTTGCCACTCTGTGATGAAGCCCAAAATATTGTGCTAACCATGAAGGATAAATGATGGATAGCAGTTGCTCCTTCTGATCACTTTTGGGAATGATGCCTTTTCTGTGCTAAAAACTCTGCCAAAATGTTGCAAGAGAAAAAAAAAATCTGCTTTGCAGTCATCTATTTTCTCAGCTCTGAAAGTGTTGGCACAGTAATTCACTCCTTCCTGGTAATTTTGGTCTGCAGTGGGACAACTACACACTGGACACTGCACCTCCTGCAGGGAAGGGCACTGCAGCAAAAACCCTGCAGCAAAAAATCTGTGAGGAGATCCCACTGCTGACCACAAGGATTTCTGGGCTCAGTGACCTGGGTATCCCAAACCTCTTCAATATGAAGCTTGGATCCATCTGCTGAGCCATGGGATTAATCCAGAGGCTGAATCCTTGAACGCATTCCTGCTGTAGATGGGGCTGGGGCCTCCCAGGACTCTGAGAAATTTTAGCTCTTCTGATTTCACTTCAAATTCAATAATGGAATTTTATATGCAATAAGGTGTTGGCTGTAATATATGAGAACTGAATACTTGGAGGGAGTGAAAAAGAACAAGCATTTGGAAAAAGTGTTTAATAATATTTTAGTCAGAATTTGTTTTTAAAAAGGGCATATTTTACATAAAGTAAGCTGTGTTAAAACCCAGTATCCAGGACACTGTTTAAAAAAGAAAAGGTCAGGGTCTTTAACTCTTCCAGAGCTGAACCAGCAGTGAAATAAGTGAGCTCCCACTGTCCTGCAGTGACAGTGTCACATCTGTGCTGCTTCCTGCACGTGTGTCACTGGAGGCAGTTTCAGTGGGGGAGATGTTGCCATCTGAGGGTGCTACAGATATACAGATCATCATCATCTGCAGGTGACACAGAGCCAGTGCCAGGCACAGCTATGGGGCTGTAGGTTCCAATTACCTTCTCCTGAATAACTGGAAATCTATGGAAACCAGACTCAGATTTCAGACTCCCGAGCCTGTAAATCCTTCCATTTTCATTGTTTGTTTTAGATCAAAGACAAGTCTAAGAGTTCTGATAATGAAAGAGATGTATCTTCCTACAAGTCCCTTGTGTTGTTTTGAAATCCCACTTGTGTGCTGCATGCCCCTCCAAAATGCTTTTACTCTCTTTGTTCATTGTAAACCTTTTGTAAAAGAATTCTCCATTTTTTTCTTTTATGCTGAGTCTGGTGATATCAGCTATTTCCCTCTAAAGCCCTGCTTAGAAAACTGGGAATTTCTTTTCTCCTATGATTTTCTCCACTGTGCTTTTCATCTCATTGCTGAAAATGAAATATTTTACTGGTTAAATGGGGGGGAAAAGCAGTTAAGGCAGATGCTGTTTCATCATCTGCCTAACACAGACCTCCTCAGCATTCAGAGCAGCAGTTTACTGCAACAAATTAAGTGCACAAATTTTTCATGTGGAAGAAATGATTCCTGAATTCCCTGTATAACCTCATTTTTTTCAGTAGAAAGATGAGTTAATGAAGAAATTTACAATTTAGTGCCTGTTAGGGCTTATTCTGGCTCTCAGAAGCAGTTTTGTGTTTCCATTATTTTAAACTCCTTCAGCCATGACTTGGAAACAGCAGCTGTGGTCATTCCTACAGATTTACTCTTCAGTTGCCTACCTTTATTTGCTCAAGCCCTAAACTGACCACTGGGTCTTTAGGCATGTGCTTTTAGTGCTAGTCACAAGTACTAGGAACAGGGAGAGGAAAACAGGCTGAGTGAAGCCAGCATTTCTTGCTCTGCCTGGCTGGGGGTTCATCCCAGGTGTTTTGGTCCTGTCCCTCCCTGCTGTGCCAATGCACCACATTCCCAGAGTGAAGAACCCCCCTGGGTGTGCAGCCTGCTCCCAGCATGGCACGAGGTGAGAAATGCTGCTGGGATTTGTCTGGGAGAAGGAGCTGGTGCCATTCCCCACACAGATGGGGATGTGTTTTCCCAGGGCTGTAATTCTTGCAGGAAATGCTGCCACGGAGCATGGTTCCTCCTGGAAGGCAGTAAATACATTCTTTGTGCTTTCAGAAATGGATGTACCCAGGGATTTTATTGAAAGGAAGAATATAGATGTCACAGGGGAAAAAACATTTGTTTCAGCCTAAAGATATAATTTTTGTTTTATTTCTAGTTTAATGATTTGGAAGTCTTCTTTCTTGATATCTTCTTGATAACTTTATCTACTTTACTTCTGTCAGTCCTTCCTAACAGGGAAATAATTAGATAGCTAAACTGAGTAGTTCAATAAAAATGCTTGACTCCAGCTTGATTTCCTGTGACACTTAACAGGCACCACTGGCATCAGTCATCTGTTACACATTTCAGCATTGCAGACAGATACCAGGGCTGACCTTTCCCTTTTCCTTCTTTCCCTTCCCCTTCCCCTTTCCCTTTCCCTTTCCTTTTCCCTTTCCTTTTCCCTTTCCCTTTTCTTTCTTTCCCTTTTCCTTCTTTCCCTTTTCCTTCTTTCCCTTTTCATTCTTTCCCTTTCCCTTTCCCTTTCCCTCGTGCTTTCATGGCTCAGGCAAAATGCTCCAGCTCAGGTGCAGATCTGGGAGGGAAAGAAGCTGCTCTTTGAAATGCAGACACAGCAGTTTTCCAAAGGCTAAAGAGAAATACTAAGTAAATTAGGAGTAGAAAACAGAAGCAGAAGAAAAATGTTAAAATACATTAACCAAGAAATACCAAGCAGGGAAATGCAGAGATCTCTGTGTGCAGGGCAAAGGTTGAATGCTCATTGAAACATAATTCAAGGAACTTCAGATTGAAGCCACTCTTTCAACTTAAGAAGGAGGAACATTTGAGAATGTGCTTTCCAAAATATAAAGCAATGAATTGCACTTCTTGGTCATACTAAGTCTTTAAAGTAAAGAGATAAATCTGAAAAGAGTTCAAGAAAACTTTAAAATATTTTAGAAATGCAGAACCTGGCATTGTGAAACTAAGTGAATAGAGAAACACCATTCCCTTAAGATATGAGACTCAGGGGAGGCACCTCTGTCTGCAGCCTGTGTTCCAGCAGGAAGGATAGCAGGTGCAATCTAAAATACCAAAAATAGAGTCTTTAAAGCAGCAGTAGTTGAGCACCCAAGGCCCCAGCTGTGCAGTTCTCCTGCCATGCTGCATCCCTGATTGCTGCCTGCATCTGTGTGGCTGCAGGAAAGCTGGGAAGACAAGGCACTCATTTCCTGCTGTGGTTTTTTTGTAGGAACCTTTCAGTTGTCAAATTAATATTTTTTTTAACCTAACCATTTATTTACAAACCTAATCTTGGGGCCTGAATTAATCTGTTAGTGTTCTTCTTCAGCAGAAAGAACATTTAGACAATTAGCCCACTGCTGAGGGAAATGGAGGGATGGTTGTCATCAGCTCTAATGATGTTCCTGTATTAAGGATGCTTTAGGAATAAGAAATCAATGAGACAGTGGTTTGAAATGACCCAAGGACTTTCCAACCCAGTGATTTAATAACACGGTGAATAAAAAAATGAATCTTGGTAAATACTGGAACAGAATCTGCCCAAAGGAATTTCTGATATTATTTTTATTTGCTTGTCATAATACATTTTAGCTCTATTTGCCCCTTTCTGTTCCATACACTATATTAAAGAAGAACAAAAGGTTTTCTATTCAGTTTGAGTTCTTCATGAGCCTTTTTCCTCTCTGGTTGACTAGAAAGACATTAAAATACAAATATGTAATTAACTGACAGAACAATTTAAGACAAGTTTTAAAGTGGTTCTTCTAGCTGTGATGTGTGCCTGGAGAAGCAAAAAGGAGAAAATCTCTTACTTTGAGACATAGTTTTTGGGGGTTTTTTGTTGTGGTTTGGGGTTGTTTTTTTTTTGTTTTGTTTTTTTTTTTTTTTGGGGTTTTTTTGGGTTTTTTGTGGGTTTTTTTTTTTTTTTTTTTTTTTTTTTGGTTTTTTTTTTTTTTTTTTTTGTTGTTTGTTTTCTTGCTTGGTTTTTCTTTCTTTTTCTCTGTGATATTTTTTATGGTTTTTTTTGGGTTTTTTGAGGGTTTTTTTGTTTTGTTTTGTTTTGTTTGTTTGTATTTTTGGGCAGACTTGAACCTTTTTGATCTCTCTCTTTTGTAAAGTACCTCTTTGTCAGATTAAATATGAAGATCCCTATCAGAATGCACTTGGCTTTGACAAGTCTGGCAGAGTCTTGTGTAGCCTGAAACATGGTAATGGCTGGCACTGAAATGAAAAGGTCTTGGGTAATGAATAAAGAATATTTTAGCAGCATGACTCATAAGTAATACAAAGGCAGCTCTGGCAATGTCTGTTCTAATTACAGACTAGTTGCTCTGTTGTAACAATCATGGGTATTAAGTGTGTGGGATGCTGAAATGTGTGGGCATCCTGCTAAGCTTGATCTCAGTTCCTTGCAACTCAAATCCTGTCTGTCCCAGCTGGAAAGTAGGTGCCTAAAAATGTACTGAGGGGGACCAAATGTGTCTTATCTATTTTTGAATATTTTTTTGTTGGGGCCCTCCGGGCCACAAACTTAGTGAGCTGTCAGAATCCCGGAGATGTGTGGCTCAGTGCAGCAGCCAGCTGTGCTGTTGAAGCCTGGTGCTCCTCATCCCCCAGCACTGCCACAGTGCAGCATTTCCAGGGCATCTTGGTGGGATCAAAGAGCAGGAGCAGCAGCAATTCCAAGGTATGTTAGGTCTTCACAGCCTTGTTTTGCCTCCAGGATTTCAGGGAGTGGGCTGCTGTACCTTGAGCAGTGGAGATGGTGATAAATCTTGGATGGGAAACCTGGAGCTGCTAGAGGGGTATGTGTGGAATGGGACAGTGCCTGTCTGAGGGACTGGCTCCCTGTTCTGGTTAGAGAGTTGTGGGCTCAGGCAGCGAGATGTCAATGTGACTCAACCCTGCAATTTAATGAAGGCAGGTCCAGATGTAGAATTTGCTCCATTTCAACAGTTAATGAGTTGGAAAATTGTCCAAGCTCAGTTTTCTGTTTCCTTCAAGGTTCTTGCTTCCCGAGTTTGGGTGATTATTTCCCTGGGCACCATTTGCCCTTGCCCACTGCTTGTCTTTCTGTTCTTCAGAGTTACAGGATTTTTCTCCCCTTTCTGAATGGGGGGGACCCTCTGCCTATTTCCCAGAAATTTTAGGGATGTTAAACATGGTGCATGACTGCACAGGAGAGTGCTCAAAAGCTCTGACTTCACAATACCATAGGATCCTCTTACAGGTGAAGATTTCTGTATTTAGGTGGTGTGTAATAAGGAAGGCAATCCCTGGGCTGGGAAAACTGTGCACAGAAAATATATCCATGGGTGTTAACTCTCTGTGAATACCATCTATTGATGATGATTTAAAAATACATCTGTGGATATTAACTATCCACAGCTACCCTCTGATGATGTTTTAAATATCAACTGAAGCATGCCAGCCAGCTGAAGGATCACAGACTGCAGCAGGGAAGGAGAATGAACATGAGTAAGATTTTGGTAAGGAGGAGTTGGTTTGGTTTTGGATTAATGCCCTCAGTAACAGAGAACTGAGAGAAGAGAGAAAATGCTTCTTGCACTGTGACAACCTTCTCTAACCACACTAATGTCTGTAATAAAAATAACATTTAGCCTGCCCTTATTCCCGTGGGATGCTCCCCTGAATTCCCATTCCCTGCTTTGTTGTCACCACCCTGGTGCACAAGGACAGGTTTATTCCCCTGGGATGCTTCCCTGAATTCCCTGCTTTGTTGTCACCACCCTGGTGCACAAGGACAGGGGTGTTTTCCCATACCTCTGCTGTGATCCCTGCCAGCAAATTGTGCATTTGCTTTGGAGCCAGCCCTCCCTCCTGTGTGGCACTGGGTGCCAGCTAGGGCAGAGCTGGGGCAGAGCTGGGGCAGAGCCCAGCTTTGGGGAGAGGCCCCAAAGGCTCCCAACCCCTCAGTCTCCCCCAGAGCTCCTCACTGCTGGGTGCTCTTTAGGCCAGCACAGGGGATGTGCAGGCTGTGCTGGGAGTGAATCATGTTGAAGCTGAAGATGTTGCCTGCTCTAATGCCTGATCACCACTTGGGTAAAGGAGTCTGCTTCTGGTTTGGTAGGTTCACAATATCTCTGCTTGCAAGGAGCATTTTTATTAAGTTAAACAGAACACACTCTGCTATACAGAACCATAATCCATTTAGATGCTGTGCAGGCTCAGACTGGACTACACATCCTTCACTGTTTCCCCTTAAAGAGAGAGAGGCAGTGACCAACCACCAAAAGATTTTCCAGCTCTTTCTACCAGCACATTACAAGCATATAACCACAAAATCCTAATCACTTCTGGTTTTGATTTGAAGAAAATAATTTCCCATACGTATTGAAATTAATATCTGCAACCACAGCAACAATGCAAGTAATTATTTAGCCCCTGAGCAAACATACAAAGTATCCTAAAGAATATCTTTTGTCCAACACCTTAATCAGGAGCTGAATCTAACAAAAGCTCAACTTCATGTGAATGAATATTAATGGGTTTGCAGAACTGAAATATTTATATTATGAATAATCTTAAAAGCACTTACAGTAATACTTTAATTCTAAAAGTACAGTGTAAGGTTTCCCAGAAGAGTACCCAGATGTAAAATTCTGAACAATACACAGGATTTTGCTTAGAGCGTGTTTTGAACAGACAGTAATGCTGTAAAAAAAGCCCGTGGTGACAGTGAACAAAAAGATGTCCCCAGTCTCTGCATGGCTGTCATCTGCATGACTCAAATCCATCCCAGCATGGCCACAGGTGGCACTGGGTTGTTTTTCTCACACATGAGGCTGTCATGATATTGCCAGAGGTGACAAAAATCTCCAGATATTGCAATGTATTGGTGAAATTTGTGTAACAGGCAAAGCTACTCACAGTGCGATTTCCAGGGGTTGTAAGCATGGAGAGCTTTTCAAACACAGACAGCATTCTCCAAGCAAGTGCCACTGCAACAAAAGAACCAAGGAAGCACAGGGAGATGGAGAGGACCAGTTATCTCTGTCACAAATGGCCCTGTGACATCCCAGTTTCCACTCACAGTGGGTAAAAAGCAAGCCAGGAGAAAGGAGAAGAAATCTCACCTGACTTTGAGAGTACTGTAGGGAAGTGTAAATGGGAAAATACACCTGCTAAGTGTTTTGCCTAAGTCTTGCTATTTCCCTGTAGTAACTGAAAGGTGCAAGGGCCTTGGAAAGCTGGCAGAAGCCTTTGGCTTTCACATGCATCACAGGGAAGGGGAGCTGAAAACTCAGCCCAGAGCCAGGAGGATTCTGGAGGGTGGAGAATGGGGACAAAGCAGATGTGACCTGCAGAGGGGAGTTGGAGAGTGCTCAGCATCCTTCTTGCTGCTCTCAGCAGCACCCTGGGGCAGTCACATTTTCATGGCAGAGTCCCCAGGCCA
Source organism: Onychostruthus taczanowskii (assembly GCF_017590055.1). Classification (NCBI taxonomy): domain Eukaryota; kingdom Metazoa; phylum Chordata; class Aves; order Passeriformes; family Passeridae; genus Onychostruthus; species Onychostruthus taczanowskii. Next base: position 8,081,603 of record NW_024498462.1, read on the forward strand.
AGAGGGAGCAGAGCCATGGCCCAGCCCAGGGAACATGGCAGTCCCACAGCTGGAGGGAGGACGTGGCAGGACACAGTTCCCTGTCAGTGCGACAGCCCCATTCCCTCCAGCCTGTCCTTACTTTGCAGACTGAATTATTTTCAGAACCTCAGCCAGGGTGTGCAGAATTAGGCAGGGATTGCTTTTGCATGGGCAGGGCTCAGCTACAAAGCCACGTGGCAAAGGTGCTATTAATAACCCCGGTGTCCCTGTCCTTCCCACATCATGTGCATATTCCAGTAGCTCTGCAGCACAAACCCCACAGGCACTAGGGACAGATCACTGTGGTTTGTTTTTTTGACAATGGGATCATAGGCCAGGAGCATGTCCAAGAGGTTGTAATGAGAAGAATACATAAATGAAGCATCAAATTTTCTTTATGCATATATATATATATATGTATATATATATATATATATATATATATATATATATGTGACTCTCTTTTAATATATATATTGCTTGAGAAGGTTTAACACATGGCCCTGCAGGCAGTGTGGTGTCATTTCAATAAACAAATTACCTGGTGTCCCCATTCAGAAGTGTCTTGAAATGTCCTTTGCTCCCAGTGCTGTGACACAAGGTGAGTGCACTGGTGAAGAACCAGCTCTGACCTGGCTGACATGCAGACAGACACAGCTGAGCCACTGCCCCAGCTGCAGAGCTGCCCTGCCCAGCACAGCAAACTCCCAGGCAGACCCTGTCACAGAGGGAAGGTCTCTGCAAGGTCCAGCTGTTTCTCTGGGTGGTGAATCTCCCACCAGAGGCTGAGCCAGCCCCGTGCCCTTCATATTTGGTGCCATCACCCACACTGAACTCCTGCCCAGCCAACATTCCTGCACTGAAATAAGGAGAGGCTGCAATAGGACTACAATATTTGCATCACATTTTAGGCAAGTTCCAAAGGCTTGTTGATGAGAGTTCAATTCAACCCACACCCCAAAGCAGCATTTTCAGTATTAGCTTTTTACAGACTACCCAGCTCTGTGTCCCTTCACCACCTGTGTGCTGCACATCCACTTCCCCTGGTGTGCTGCACTGGGCTTGTGTTTGATTTTGAACAAGAGATGAGAGCAGACATCACCTTAAATATTCACGAGAAAATGTCAGCACAGATGAGGCAGTAGAGGGGGAAGGATGGAGGTGGGCTCAGCATAAATCATTTGTGGCCATGAGGCATGAATAGAGGTCACATCATTCTCAGCAATATTATTTTAATAATGTGATGCAAATCTTCCCTTTAATGGCAACCTGAAAATAAAACAAGCACTTATTGGAAACATATTGGTTTCAGAAACCTGGCTGGAAGCTTGCAGCTTGAAGGCTGTTAAGGGACTTGCACTGAATAACCCAGTGGAGTGAGTCCTCCCTATTGCAAGTCCCAACAGAACTTGTTTACAGCAAGTAACCAGCTCTGCTGCTGGTGAACCACCTGAGCATCTCATCATTTCAGAAATGCCTGTAATTCCTTAGCACCTGGAAGCACAGAACAGCCTTGTGTTGTGGGGCAACAGCCTTGGATAAGTGATATTTACCCAGCCAAGGGTGAATATTTTATTCCTTTCATGTACAGTGCAGCTGTACTGGTGGTGGTATTCAAGGGCTTTAAGGTGTCAGGTATATTAGGTTAAAACAACAAATCTGCTCAGAGACAGTTTCAGAAACTTTGGTTTCTCTGCAATTTCATGTCTGCCTTTGCTTTCAGTAGCCACTGCTGATTCTGAACTGCTGGCTCAGCTTGGCTTGGCAATCAGCCTTGGCACAGCCCAGATGTGAACAGCTGCATGAGAGAGCATCCCATAAACTTACCACAGGTACTCACCTCCCTGGGTCACCTCCTGCAGCTCCTCCTCAGGGCTGCTCCCCAGGGGCTGCACTGGCAGATTCTTGCATCAGAGGACAGCTGAATGTACACAATTTATTTCTGCTGTTGTTGAGATATTGTCAAGAACTTGTACAGTCACCTTGTCTACATCACTGCTCACTTCCTGTGCTATTTTTTCCTGTCCTTTTTTCTCTGCAGGCTTTGACAGAATGGTTTCTCTTGCCACAACCATTACATTTGACTTCACATACAAGACTTCCATTACCACTTTTTTCCCAATGTACTAGCAATGCTTCCTTTCCAGTTTGTCTCCTGTTCTGTGCTTTTTCAGGTGTTACATTGACTTTGTGATGTGCTAACAGGCTTGTATTTTCAACTTTTTCCTAGACTTCTTGGAAAACTCATGTTTTTTCCTGCTTTCCCTAGACCCTGGACATAAACTTTCCCTGTAACATATACTGTGGTAGATCTGGCTTGGCTTCTTGTGTTAACCTTCTCCCACCATTAATCAGAAATTCATAACAGGGCAGAGAAGGCAAAGAGCTGTCTGATCTTAGCTGAGTGTGCAGTTGATTTGCTGGATAATGCCACCTCTGTCTCCCCTGTGAAAATCATGGCTGGATAAGCAACAAGGCCACTGTCAGAAGCAGAGTGCTGTTGGTGCTTAGACTGATGGTTGTACTTCTTGTATAGCAGGGAATACCAAAACTATTTGAGGAAATCAATGATGAAGGAGCAAAAGAGTCACATCAGTGTTTTACATGACATTAGAGGGAAAGTGTTGATTTGTGGGATTAAAAAACACTGGAACTGGGGCCAAAAAATAAGACACAAGGTTAGGAAGTTAGCTGTTATCTATTAAGAGCTGTCATTAAAAAAGCAAGTTGTGCCTATGACATTTGCTGGTGTGGAAAATCTAAGCTGCCAAGATGTCATCTTAAACCTCCTATTCCAGCTGTCCCAAAGGAAAAAAAAAATTGAACACATTAGGCTTATGTCTTAACTAGTGAGACATCTGAAAAAGGCTCACATGGCTAAGAACAATGCTTTGAATTTTTGTAATACCTGGGATAATTTTATCAGAGAGGGATTCAAGTGGTGATGCATTACATTATCCTAGTGCTGTGCAAGACATATGGAAATTAGTGATGGATTAGATTTAAGAAAGCTTATAAAAAGAGTCTTGCAAGACCTTTAACCTTAAAATCGTTCATAGCTGAGAAATCCATTAAAATAAGTATTGAAGTAATCCTTGGCCGCCACAGTAGTGAGAAATATGCTAGTGATTAATGGCTTTTGGTTATTTTCTTAAAAGTTTAATGTGCAGCTGTACAGAAAATATCTGTGATAATGGCAGCCACAAGTCCCCACTCTGCTGCAAGAAAAGTTGGATGCAGAGCTGCTGCTGTTCTGTGGTTTTTGCTAAGAGCAGAAACAGTGCCAGCGCCCTTTGCAGCCCTGCTGTGCCTGTACCAGAGCCTGGCAAATGTCAGTGAAGGCTGTGCCTAGAGATTCCTGGCTCTGGGCAAGTCCCCTGCCGTGGTGACACTTGTGGCACACCCTGGGCTCTGGTGGTGGCAGCGCTGGTGCTTCACACCCGGCCGTGTCCCCGGCCGGTCCGGGCTCGCTCGTGCCCGTGCAGTGATTTCCTCGGTGTCAGAGCAGATTATTCTGCCAAGGCAGCAATGTGACACTCTTGTCTACACTGTTTTACGGAGCTGGGCTGCCTGTTGTCACCCAGCATAATTTTCTGGGCTGGAAATAGAATCTTAATGGTGGAAGTACAAATCAGATTTTCCTGTTGGACACTCATAGAACTGGCAGCGCATGGGACTTGCTGACTTTGCAGGGATCAAGATCACTGTGCAAAGAATCCTCGCCAGTCCTGAGTGCTGGAATATATATGTCTGCACCTCATTGCAAAGGGTCTGCATTTTGAGCTGCTGGTGAGGGGCCTAATGCTGCAGGAAAGGAATTTCTCTGGAGATGCAAAGAAAACTGATCTGACAATGTCACTGGCCTCCAGTAAAGGGAGAACAGGGGTGAAGTAGTGGCTGTTCCCACTCAGATCACACCCACCTGGGCTGTGCCCACCAGAGAAGAGCAGGTTCATCTGTGCCCCCCTTTTCAGCCGGGCACAAGGCAGATATGTGATCTGCAGCTGCTGCAGAAGCAATGTCATCTGTGCAGTACCAGACTGCCAGGGATCACCATCATGCAAGGCCATCCCTTGTTAGATGAGCTGGAAATGCTTTTTTTTGTTACAGTTTTGCTGGTTGAACAATCTTGTATTTAACAGGCTATAACAATAATTTCTGTTCTGATACGGACCTTCAATTTGATGTACACTTGTACACTCCATGCATACTTTCTCTTCTTTTTAAAATAATTTTCTAACTCATCCACCTGCTTCTGACACATTACCTTAGCTCAAATAAGGATGTGCTGCTCTTTGCTGTTGCTGCCTATTCAGCACAACACATTGCTGGATGGTATTTTCCATCACTAATCACAGGAGCTATTTGTTTTATCATCACAAGAATTGCATTAACTCTGCTGACCAACAAAGGCCATTACCCTTGGCTGCAGCAGCTGCTGGAACAAATGAAGAGACCATCAGTGTGCATCACACAGCAACTCTGAGAGCTTGCTTTGCCTCCCACCTTTCTCTTCCAGATGTCAGGTGTTAGTGAAATGTGCCAGGGTTTCAGAGTAGTAATCACATCAATTTGAGCAGAGAACAAGCTGTTATAATTCACTGTACTAATGAAAATTATGATGACACCACAACAGAAATCCTTGCCAATCTAATCATCTCACACCACCACAGCACAACGTTATTTAAAGACTAATGTCCTTAGTAGCACATGCAAGTTTAGGAACAATTTCTGAAGATGATTAAACACCAAAGCAAAGTGGAGCTGCATGGAAAATTTAGCTCTTCCTTGGAGAGAATGGATTCTTCTAAGCACCAGCATGATTCCCACTGTATTAAAGCAAGCAAGTTCAATAAAGCATAATGGAGAAAAAGCTGGGGAAAAGTAATTTTTCGGCCACAAAAATGCTGGGGAATCAATGTTGCTGCCAAGCAACATTTCTCTAGTAAAAAGATGCAAATGGGGATGCATACTCAATTTGCTGCCTCTGAATTTCCTCACCTTGGGTCATAAAGTTAAATTAATTGGAGGATAAAAAGATTAGAGAAGAGTTCTGAGGAAGAAGACATGATTCAGATTTTCTGTGGTGGGTTATCTCAGCACCTGTTCACAGAGAAAAGGGAGGAAGTTGTGGGTCCCCTGCATCCCAGCACACAGTCATCACCATGTGCAAAAAATACATGTATTTACTTCAAAGTTCAGGGGGAGTGAGTGGATCAAAGAATCCACAAAGGTTTATCAAAAAAGAGCATAAAATAAAATTATATTTAGGGAGCTGTTAGAACTAGTTTGTGTGATTTAATCTGCTTCAAACTCTATCTGCAGCAGTGACTCATGAAACAGCATGTCAAACTATAGTAAATTCAAGGAATAGATACTGCATTAAAAGACTGAAGGAAAGCTAAAATTAATGTGAAAGTGGGCAGTCAAAAGGAAAAAGAACAAACAGGGAGGCTGGTGGGAGGATGGAGGGGGAACAAAGGGAACCTGAGGTAAAGAGGTGAATTGGGAACATGAGATTATGATGGACTCCACAGAAATATTCCCATGTGTCATTATATACTCTCTACTTCCTTATTTAGAGGTGCTGTTTCCTGAAAGAAATTTGAAAAGGTGATTTGAAAGAGGAATGAGAGCCTCAGGTGAGTGAAGGGAGAAATCTGTTCAGATCAGCTCCTCCTTGGCTTGTAGTCCAGGAGAATAAAACTTGGCAAGTGTGGTCCCTTGAAGTTTGCCACATAATTAAATATCCTGTGGTATACCGAAATACAACATCTCACATCAGATTCTGGCACTGGAGGTACATTTTCCAGAGGAGAGGAGGCCCATGGCCCTGTAGATGGCCTCTGCCAGCCCAGGGCCTGCAGCCCTGGGAGCACCTGGGTGGCTTTGTGCAGCTGCCTGCCTTGGTGCTTCCCTGGGATGAGCTCACATGCGCTGGGAAAAGGGAGCTGAGCAGCCATAACTGCCCCAAAGGAGGAGATGACGACTGAAGAATTAAAAGGAAAACCCTGGAAATGCACAAGACTCAGGCTGGGCTGCTGCTGAGGAAGGAAAGGCTCTGGGTCTCAGCAGCTCTCAGTGTTCTGCTCCCGCTGGGCTCTGCAGGCTGTCGTTCTCTTCCCACACACCCCGAGCTGCTCACACCCAGCCTGTGTGTGCTGGGGAGATTTTTGTCTGATTTCTCAAGGAAATGAGGCATTCACACCCACCCTAACTTCGTCTAACTTCTTCTCTCCATGGCCATCCTCTAATGAAGTGTGGCAGCGTGGATTTCCATCAGCTGAATTTCATGGAACTCTGGGACTGCTTGGCCCCAAAGGCACAGCTGGCTCACTCAGGATAACTCACCAGCTCAGCTCTGCAGATATTTCTGGAGATCCCTCACATGAAGATGCTCCAACTGTCACTCTACAGTCACAGATCTTTGTTGCTGTTCCTTATATCCTGGCAACCTGTGTGTCATCAGCAGAGTAAGAGGGATTTCTGAGTTGATCAGGAAGAGAATGAGGATGGCTGCTCCTGGTTTTAAACATGAGCCAGACCTGCACAGAACCAGCGCAGGTTTCTCTGCCCTGCATCCCCCAGTATGCCCTGGTCCAGGCCAATGGCAATGGCTCTACCCAGAGTCACTCTCAGCCCAATTTATATCACCAAAAAGGAGAAACACATAAAAAGACAGTTTCAGTGGCTACAGACCCGCTCAGCTCTGTGCCCTTCAAGCAGTTTGTGGATACTGAAGAACAGTGTGCATTCACTTATAATTCAAGCACATGATAAGTTAAGTGTCTGTATTTATAAGATATAGGGCTCTTTTTATTGCACAACATACTAAAATGTTTACTGTCTATGTCTCTCTCTTGATCTAGAATGACTGTATTTGCTTTCCTGGGACTTTAAGTCTCTCATTCAGTTGAGGCAAAAATAATACATTTTTCCTGTGCAAAAAGGCATTAAATTGGCAGTAGAGTTGTGAGCTAGAGACTCCAAGAATGGTCTGTATGTGCCTGGAGCCATCACTCCCAACCCTGCTAGAGAAGCAGTGACAGTATTTAGCTGTGTTACAGGTTCTGAAGTGAGGGTGAGCTCCAGCTTCTCACCTGAAGTGCCACCTGTCAGTTCTGAGACTCATTAGCCACAGAGACAAACTTACCATCCCGGACAAAAATTTTTGGCAGAAGAGTTAGTTAAGTATCATTCCATACACAGGCTGAATTGATGGATTGTCTTGCTGGGAATCTCCCTTCCAGGAAAACCCTGGGATTCAACCAAGAGAAGTGACAGATGTCTTTTGCTTTTAAGGAGGATATGAGGGAAATGCAAATTGGAGAACTCTTTCAGAAGAGCATCAGATATATGATGGTGCTCTTCAAGTCCTGTCTTGCATCCCAAATGTAGCTTAAAGGTTAACAAAATCCACATGCAGGCACACTGGGAGCGCTGAATCGTTACATTTTACACAGTCCTTCACACTAGGAAACCTGGATGGTTCCCAAGAGCAAGCAATCTGGAAATAAAAACGTGTCTGATCAATAAAATTAAATGGCTTGAAGAAATTTGGGTTTAGTGCTCTGTAAGTCCTAATTGGCTTTGTGTGTATCAGAGGTGACCCTGCCCTTCCCAGCTCTTACAGTGTGTGCAAGGTAAAAACAGTGCAGTGGTGAGCTCAGTGCTCTCGACAGCCCAGAAGACACCAGCCACAGGAAAAATCAGCAGTGGGAAGGGCAGCAAGAATTGAAAAGTGCCCCAGTGGCACCTGAGATTTTTATGCCCTGCTTGGGCTAGCAGGCTGTAACATCAACTCTCTCTACATCAGACATGGATTAATACCTGCTTGCTTCCCTACATGCCCCCTTCTTATTTTTTGTCAAAGATACAAAATATAGACATATTTACCACTAACATGGGTGGGATAATAAAAAGACAAGTATAAGTATTCAAACACCATGAGCTATTTAAATAGGGAAGTTAAACAAAATCCATCCCAACTGGCTTTCAAGTCTCAGCCCCATGATGTAAAAATCACTCTATTTTACTTACAGAATGCTAAAATCTCCAGAGGAATTGCTCCTCTCTTCTCAGCAGCATATGCAGGCAGAATGAACTTCAGAGGCTTTACAAGGGTGAGTCAAGGGAGACAGCTCAGCAGAGCCCAGGCACCTTCCACAAGTGCTCCAGTCCCCTCTAGCACACACACCTGCCCTTTCATCAGCATCATAAGAAAATCAGGGAAGTTTACAGAGCAAAACATATTGTAAGCCCTCACGGGGGGAATTGGAAGCTCAGGACGTTTTAACACATTGCTCGGCTTCAAAGGGTCAGGTTTGAATGGGATTTCCAGCAATGCCCAGAGGTATCCCCAAGGATAGGTTTAAACCTCTCTGCCACAGGATTAGCCAAACCCCCCAGAAGGTTTCCCTTCCCTTGCCACGTGCATTTGAGCTGACAAAGAGGTTTGCTTCTCTGAGAACATGCAGCACTGCCAGGCTTCCTTTCATTGCCCTTTTTGAAAGTCTGCATATTTCATTACCTGTGTTTTGTAACCTGGCATTGACAACACTCTTTGAGCTAAAATGTGACATTTCTCCCTTGTAATGAGAATATTGCTTCCTTGTCCACTTAAAAATTCTAATAATACAAATCCAAAATGAGTTTTGCATATTTAAACACTTTTAAATAAAACACTTGATGTTAGTGAGGAGCAAATGATGACTCTTCAGAGGGAGCAGGAGAGAACAGTTCTGCTGTTCGTGCTTCCATTGCTGCAGGAAAAGTGTTTGGGATGTTGAGTGCTGATGATCCATTCCGTTTCCACAGGCAGCCCCATAATCTGGGGGACTCAAAAAATTAGTATTTTTCCACCTGTAGGTATTCTATGTTTGAGTTACTGCTCTGATTTGCCACAAAAGACATTGCACGATGGGGTTTGGCCAACATCCACCCCAGCACAGACACTGGACTGTGCCATGGGCTGATCCTGGGGTTTCCAGAGCTGGAAGTGCTAACCAGGGTCCAGATGGATCCATAAAAATGTTCCATCTGGGGGGCAGCTAGTAGGATTTCTTAAAAGGCATGGAAATGTGGAGACTTCATTACCACGGGCAGGTGTCCCCAGAGCCACTGCAAAGCGCCACCGACCTCAAGGTCATGTCTCATTCCCCCTGTAAGAGCTCTGAAACCAGAGCTTTCCATCAAACAGTTTTCACAGGGACTCCACAACTTCTGCAGGAAGGCAATCCGTGCCAGCCTGAAGGCTTTTATGCAATTTGACAGCACAGTGGTCATAGCTGTGAGATTTGCTCAGCCTTGGGAACAAGGAATTGTCAACAAAGGGATGGAGATATCCTTTATTTGAAGTCTTCTCTTCCACCCCCTCCAAAAAGTATTCTATAACTTTAGCAATATTTCTACAACTCTAGCAACATTTTTAATAACTCTAGCAATAAATTCTTAGCCCTCCAAGGACAAAAACGGGAACTAGTGACAAGGCATGGTGCCTGGGGTGATGATATGCTACTGTGTAATCTCACCGTGTCACGGTAAATAACTAGTGTCATTTTCTTGTAATGCTCTTATTGCTTTATCAGAATAAACATTAGAGAATACATCACATTCCTTTGTGTTTCTCAATTCCTATTAAACTCCTGGCTGCTTCAATGTGGCCTCTGTATGCAGCTTGGCTGTGGACTGGTGAGCTGTGACTTTCTGCAGCACAATATTATCATTTCTCAACTCCTGCTCAACTCCAACTGCAACTTTTCATGGGCAAAGATGGATGCCATGAGCAAAATCCAGGCTCAGGCAAAATTTATCTCAATTTATCCTGGACAGAAAAAGTAACTGAGGGTACCTTACTGAAAGCAAAATATACTGCTTGAATGAATTTACAGTAAATAATAAAATACACCAGGGACAGACTATTTACTCTAGGAGATGAATGTAATATATGATGTTGGTAATTCCCTTTAAAACTATGCTATTAAGCAAGTATAAAGGTGATAATCACCTTTTTTAGGCATTAATATTATATTTCTAAGCCTGTCAGTGTGTGACCTCTACCAATATAAAACAGCTATTTTTAATTTCTTCCAGAAAAAGCTGGTTTTATGCCTCTTCCAGGCCTGGCAGCTCTCACAACAATGTGAAGGGCAAAGGCAAGCCCGAGGCTCTCACCAAGGCAAAGTGCACTGTCCTGAGGAGCAGGGTGATGCCTTGAGAGGCTGCCTGGAACAGGGGCCAGACAGTGTAAGAGGAATGAAGTAAGGATTTATGGAAAGGCCTTTAAAGGATACACCTTAGGCAGTACCAGAGCCCAGCCATGGCTCCACCCAAGATGAGCCCAAGATGGACCCCAGGTCACCAGTTTTCAGTTTTATAAATTTTGGTCCATTTCCATGTTGAGTTAATTGTCCAATTACAGCTCCAGGTTATGCAGTCCCATCCTCCCAGATTGCTCTCATCAATTTGCTGTTGTTTACACTTCTTGGCCTGAAACTGCAATGGTGTCTCTGGTTCTCAGGCTGGAAAAGGTTTTGTCTAACTAAACTGCGAAGAGAACTTGCTAACACTTTATATTAAGTTCACAGTTATATACCAATGCAGTACAAAATCTGGAAAATATGAAAGCTAAAACTTAAGGCATCAAGCGTATAAACACTGAAAAGATAAATGTCTGACCTAATCTATGGAAGAACTGTTCAGGTCAGACCAGGAATAAAATCAGCCAACACACAGACTTATCTTAATCCCAGCACTGCAGAAACCCAACCAGAAACCCATCAGAGATCAGCCCTGGCCAGCCAGCAGAATCCTATTGCAGAACCAGGCTATTTTTGCACAGATTAAGAGCATAATTTCACACAATGAGGCATCTGTAGATGTTTCACACATTGCTTATTTGCAATTTAAAGCTGGTTTTGGAGCCTTGGGTTGACTTTTGGCTCCTCTACCCAAAAAAAATCATAGCCCAGTTCCTTCTTCACTCCCTTTGCCCTGAGTCCTTCCTAGTCCTGGAGGTCACTTGGATCCCTGCTCTCCACATTTCTGTCATGGATTTATGGCTTCATTTTTTGAATACATGCACTGGGAATTACACAGAATATTTTTGCACACCACCAGTGGCATTTCCCTGTCACCACAGGGAACACTTTGCCTGCTGCAGAGGGATAAGCCAGCTCTGAACCTCTGTGGTTTCAAAAGCTCTGCTGATACCTGGAAACCAGCTCCAGTTTATGGAGCTGCAGATCCCAGAGGCAGGTGATTACAGGGAGAATCTCAACATCTCCTTTGCTTCTCCAAAAGGCTCAGAATAAAGCCTAAGTATGTGCATTTTGAAGACTTAAATCCTAAAGGGGGAAAAAATAAAACCTAAACAAACCACTAGTTATATTACTTTCTACATATCTCATGATTTGTAAGTCAATATCATGATGCCATCATTGCATTTGGCTTGGCAAGCAGACTCAGAGCAGAATTATCCCCTACAAACCCTCGGCAGGGAGCTCTTCCAGTACAGGCTTGATCTTTCTGTCTCTTCACAAGCAAATGCTGATGTGTTTCACAGACCTGGTGACTTTAATGCATTTAAACCAGTAGCTGCTTTGCCCATCTAGAAGTTGGGGTTTAACTGCACAGGGCAGAGGAAACATTCAGGCAAGGCATTCCTGTTGATCCCAGTTCCTGTAAGCACATTTTAAATCTTGCTTTTACAGTTAAACTCTCCTCATCAAAGCAGAAGCGTTCTTATTAGATTATTTAGAAAGGCTCATAATTACCGGGGTCTAATTTATTAATGAGATGGGCAATTTAAACACCATCTTTGGAGATAATGAAACTGTGCTAACTCTGAGACTGAGGGAACACCAACACCATGGAAACTGTCACCAACAAAAGCCATGATACTGCAGAGACGTGGTTTGCCCGCCTGCTGAAAACACCCAACACATTCCATCTCTTAAAATGGAAACAGCACAAATATTACTCAGGCTGCATGTGATGCTGGCAGAGAACAAAAGTGCAGTTTGTGGGTTGCCACAGCACTTTCCTTTGGCTGCTGCCCCAGCTGTACGTGGCTGTGGCATTGACATCCCGGTGTTCCAGAGGGGAAGCAGAATGGATTCACTGCAAGCTCCACACCTGTTGAAGAGAACTGTTCTCTCCAGGCACTTTTCAGAAGTATGGTCATTCTTCAGAGGCCTGTTAGAAAAATGGTGAAAAAGGAAAAAACTATTTGGTCTGTTTTGCTTTTCCTGCCGGTACAAGGCTGTTCGCTGGTAATGGTGCACACTTACAAGATTTATAATGTTGGGCTCTTTCTGCAGAGCCCCAGGAACAGCAAACAACATATCTCTGCTCCCCATAAAGAGTGTTTCTTTTCCAGCAGGAGACAAACTTCAGAGGCTGCCTGCAAGGGAAAGGGTCAGCGTGCAGGAACTGTCTGCAGTGCCCCTGTTCTGCAGGACCTCAGAGACAAGTGCCAGCTGCCCTCAGCACAGACTCTTCCCTGGACAAATAAGTTGCTGCTAGTGGGGCAAGCAGAGCATTGAAGAAGGTGTATATAAGTCTAGGGCCCTCACAGAAAGATTTCAAGGGATTCTGCAAGACAAGCAGAGGTTTCAGAGGATGCAGGAGCATCCCAGCACTGGTGTAAGGGCAGCCTCTTCTTGCAGGGACATGTGCTGCCCCATAAAACATCCCAACACTTGGAAAAGGCAGCATGAGACGTGAGGAAAGCCTTATTTTCTGGTGACAGAACTACTTGTGCCTTTCAGCTGGGAAGCAAAACACTGCCCTATAATTATTCCTGATGCAGAGCACCAGGCAGCAGCTACATGCAAACCAGGCTTCTCCATCAGATACTTTAATGAGGAGGTCAGTGCATTTTGCATTGAGGGATTTGGGATTTGAACACTAACTGGAGTGGCATGTGTTAGAAGGACATGTGAATTAATGACACTATTTATAACCCACCTCATTATCACACACAGCTTGATGCCACAGCCAGCCACTAATTCTCTTAACAAATTTCTTTTGCTGGAAATAAAACTGCTTTGCTTCAGCTGTGATCAGTTAGAAGAATGCTGCTGTTGTTATTGTTTGTTTTTTTAATGTAAACAGCCCATTTCAAAGGAAGGCTCCATGACTGCGTGGTGTAACTCAGCCCCAAGTCTAGGTCTCAGATATGAAAATATTAATGTTGAAGCTGATAAATGAACAATGAACAAATTACATGCTTGAATCCCCTCCTTTGTTTTATTTTTGATCTCTAATATTGGAATGCTATAATTGTTTTGAAGCTCCTTGTGTGCACATTACCAATGCATATGTTACTACAGAAATGTAAAATTCAACATCTTGTCCTTTAATTTTAAAAGAAATGTGCCCTTCCTTTTATTTGTGACCTATTCTTTGAAATAAACGAGAAAAGAAACCATCATCTGATAAATATTAAACACTTGGATATGATTCCAGCCTTTTTTCCTCTGGGGCTGTAGCATGGCACTGGCTTTTTGACTCAGCTGAAAGAGGACACTGAATCCTAATCCTGTTTTTATAGAAAACAAGTTAAAAGACACTCCTTTTTTGTTGTTATTCTAGATATCTATCCTTTTATAGGGGTTTTTAAAATCCAGACACATAAGGGAGAGATTTAAGGAAATCAAATCCTCTTCTTAAGTACAGACATCCAAGAGTAAAATCCATTCTTCTTCCTTTTCCCTGCTAAAATAAATCACTATTTGCAAGGTTGGCTGCCTGGGGGCAACCTCTCTGACCTGTCTTCAGTTTCCTCCTGCATTTGGAAATGATGACTTTTGAAGCAAGGAACAGAAAGTGTCAGTGCATCTGCTATGGGCTAATTAATGCTTGCCCACAAACCAGGGTGGATTTCTGCTCCTCCTGTGTTTTTTGAGCTGATACTGACAAACTTCAGAGGACTCTGGTGTCGGTACAGAAAAAATGTCACCTCCCCATGTCTCTTCTCACCAGCCCCTCAGGGGCATGCAGAGGACAGGGCTTCATTACTCTTGAGATGGATGTCTTCATCTGCCCCTAAGTGATCAGGAAAAGAGAGGAGAGACCACATCCTGGTGGAGAAAGAGCAGGGCTGAGGGTGGAGGCAGCTTCTGCTCAGCAATGAGTGATGCTTGTTCTGTGCCTGAGAAAATAAACACAGGGAATCAATTAGCTCTACATATAAGTGGCAATAATGTGACTGATCAGGCACCAGAATTGTTTTAGTGATGGGAATGAAAAGGAATCCATTATAACTGACAATAGTGTTAATATAGATCCATTTCCAGAGGTCTGGAGAAGTGGAAAGGGGCTGTAAGCACAGCAGTGCTCTCCACCCTCCCCTTTTCCCCTGGGATGAAAGCAGAGCTCTCACTTGCTGCACCTGTTAAGACAGAGCAGAAAAAGACACCAGGAGGAGGAATCCCAACACTGCCCCATGCAAGGCAGGTGTGAAGTCACCAGTGATGGGGTCTCTGCTCCCTCAGTCCCTCTGTGCTCACCAGTCTGCTCAGAGCCAGCCTCAGTCTAAAGAGAAGTACAGGAGACAGTTCCTGCCTCATAGGTGGAAAAACCTTTGCTGGAAGGTATTTTCAGAAGTCTCTCCCAGCAGCCTCTACATGCAGGTGCTCTGTTTAATTACAGTTTCCATCAGTGGCAAATCCATCAGTGGCAAGCTACTGCCTTGCAGATAATTCTCCATTGCTGCTGCACCACTGGGAATCATCTCTGTGCACAGCCCTGCCCTGAAACCAGACAGCTTGGTTATATCTCAGAAGCATCCTTTCCTTCACACACAGCAATTTCCAGACTACTCAGGGCTTAGCAAGAAGAGGGATAAGCATATGATGCATTACAGGGAAGGCAGGAGTTGATTTACATCTCTTCTGTCACCATGAGACTTCCAGGATGGAGCACGGAGGAGGAGGATTTAACAATGCATTATGTCTTTAGGCTAAAAGGTCATGGACAAAGAGGACCCCACTAAAAACCAGCCAAAGATGGCCTTTTGCAGGACTTTCAGAGAACTTTGCTCCCAGTGAGCTGTTCCAGACATCTTCCCCCACAATGAGCCATAGCTGTGAGCTAATCTGTCATGTTAATTTAATGCAGCAGAATGTGAATAGCTTGCAATCCATTCTTGAAAAAAAACCCTAGTGTTGGCTAGTGACTATTTGCATAGAAGGAAGTCTTTTAGGCGCATTTATTCCCCTCCTTCTGTCCATCCAGACTGGCCAGGCAGTGTTCTTGCAGCCAGGACTGTGACTGGGTCCAGGAGTGTGGCTGTGAGCAGCTATGTGATGATTCCGTGGGTTTTGCTGCCCTTCAGAAGAGCTGTTGGTGCTTTTCCTGGGCACAGCCTGGCACCTTGCACAGGGTGACTTCTCTAACTCAGCTGGGGCAAGTCAGGGTCCTGCTGTTTCTCCTTGTTGGAGGAGCTCTCTGTCCATCCTGCCATTCTGGGAGCTTCACTGATTAACCTGACAATGGGTTTGCAGAGTAAAGCAATGTTCTCTTCATTCCTCCCTACCAGAAGCAGCACAGTGTGTGTGCCATCACCCCCTGCTAACTCCTCTAAGGGAATGGAGCAGCCTGCTAACCATCTGAAAATCCATTTTCCCATTTCTACTTCCACCAGAGCGCAATCCCTGGCTTCATGGCTTTGTCTCCTTGCATTTTCTCTGTGGCACAGATTCCTGCTGAACACACTGAAAAGATCTAGTCTGTGTGTGTACCCCAAATCTCCCTTTTTGAGGCAGAAGTTACCAGTAAAGCACTGACTGGTGCTGCTTCTCCAAGACAGCAGGGATAAACTGGAGAGTGGTACTGTTAAATGGTGTGCAGGGCGGTGATTTTCAATAATTAAAGCACAAGCAAATACATAACAATATGCCCCACAGTCTGACTCTGGTATATTAGCCAAGTAATCTTGAATACAAAAACTCTCCCATTTTCCTCCAAATTAGGGGTCAAAATTCTGCTGCTGCAACTAAATGAGATGCCACTGAAACTGGGACATTTGTCACTAGAATCTAATTAAACATTGATTAGCTGCTCTGACCCCCAGTGTCCTCAAACACATGAAGTTGAAATCTCACTCCAAAGACTGTACCTAAGCAAAGGGCTGGGTTCTGGAGAGCTGCACTTTCCCCCTGAGCTCTGTAAAGTAACTCTGAGATGTTATTTTAAAAATGAAGTCCTGAAGCCAGACCTGTCTGTCCCAGGTGCTGTACCTGCTCCAGGCAAGCCCAGCTCCAAACTTGGGGCCTAAAGGGATTTCCCTTGGCTCTGAGGGGCCCCAAAAGAGGGGGCAGGTGTCAGTTTGGCCCCTGGGCACTGCCAGATTGCACCCAAGCATCACAAGACTGGGCTCTGAGGGACCCAGCAGCCACAAAGACAAAGCTGCAATGAAAACCTGTCACTCCAAATAAGCCCAGGACCAAGAAAGGATCTTCTCTCAGCGACTGCACCAGTGCAAAGGAGCATCAGAAAAACACTCCCCCCTTTGTTACAGCTCTTGTTTCTCCTTTAATGTAGTTTTTGTCTAAAGAAGGTTCTGCCACAAGTCCTGTGGCTGTGGGATCCAGAGCACAGATTTCAGAGAGACAAATCTGGCAATGTTTGGGAAAATTTCCAGTTATAATGACTTGAAACTCTGCAAATTGGTCCCAGAGTTAATTTCCCTTTCCCCAGAAAAAAAAAACAATACTTTTTCAGTGTGAAGCAGCTTCAGTTTCCACCAAATTTTATTTTAATGTATTTCATCTACTACCCTGCAGCACCTGCTGTTACCAAGCTGCCCTCCATTACAAAGACAAGTGTAGACGGTCTTGTAGTCCAGCCAGAATTAATTATACCCATGAAAATAACTCATTTTCAGTTCTTAGAAACATATCTGTCCCTATCAGGAGAAGGTCAAATACAGATTTCTCCTGTGCCAAATCCATCACTTTTTGACTTAGGAGATTGTCATCTATAATTATCAAATATTTTCAAGACATTTTAGCACTGACAGCCCGAGACCTCTGTATGTCAGTCAGGCTGAAATCACTGGTGATAAGTCAGCTTTCCTCCCCAGAGATTACCTGAGGGCGCATGAGCATCCCATCACCTGGAATTCTGCGGGACAAAGTGGCCTGCAGCAGGGGCCAGTGCCCAGTTCCTGGGCCATCTTCAAGCATGTATGTCCCCAGGTAGCCACGGCCATTTGCTTTACAGTGTCAGAACCTTGCCATGGCAGGACCTGCCCATCCTTGCTGGTTTTGAGATGAACAGATTATAGTCAAAGGCAACACTGGCATCTTTACCTTGATGTACTCTCTCTTTAGTTTTATGCACTTAGAACAATGAAGGCATCACCTGGATTTTGGAAAAATATTCTGTATTAATTGCAGATAGAAAAGTTATCTCTAGATAATATTTATATGGATTTAATGATTGTTCTATTGAGACGCTCTTGAAAACTTTTAAACCGAAACACTTAGCAATTATTTTTCACAAATAGTATCCAGTTTAGCACCCATTTTTTATTAATAATACCTAGTTTCTTATAAATTAAAAACTACTATTTGAGTAACAAAAATTTTTCCAAAGTAGAAAAAATATCATGAATATTGCTGAGGAGTTCATCAGTGAAAGCTTAAGCCTTCTTGGGAAGCTATCAAGCATGTGGAAATAAAAAGGTAGAAATTGGAAGAAGCTGAATTTGCAGGCAAGTTGTCTCAGGTTACCAGAGGCAGAGGCAAAACCCACAGAGATAAAGATGCCATCTAAAACCAGTAGCTCCTGATGCTGCTCAGGGACCAGGGCTGTCTCTCTTCCATGGTGAGGGGAGCACACACAGATGGGATTCTGGTCTCCTTCATCTGCCCTGCCACCACCCCAGGTAAGTGTGGGGAAATAATTAACAAGATATCAGGTGAAATAATTATACCTGACAGACGTTGCATATTCAGGAAAGCAATAAACAGTGCTTTGGCTCTCCTTTCCTCTGGCGTAAACTCAGATTTTTCCAGATGATGCATGGCATTGCACTGGAGGGTTGAACAGGTTATTACCTCTCTTTATTTCCTACCCTTCCTCTGCATTCTAAGCATATTTAAAGGGCATTTAGAAAAAGCAGACACAACCTAAATCAAAATGTAATATGAAAGGATAATGTTGGTGGGCTGTCTGGGAAAGTGATGCAGCAGGTCTTACACCCTGGACAAAATGGGGCTTTCTCCTCCCCTGAGCTTTGCCCCTGCCTTCTGGGCTTGCTTGTTCTTATCAGCTTTTCTCAGCTGCTGTGGCACAAGAGGAGCTGCAGCCACACTTGGGGGTTGCAGGGGAGCTGCCACCCTCCCACCTGTGTGCAGGACAAGCCAGCTCATCAGCAGCGACCCCAGAGCCTCTCCCCTGCCCTGGGACCTGGGACTGAGCTCCCCAGACAACTTTGCCTGTCCCCCAGCATCCCCCTGGAAGGAGGAAAATGTCAGATCTCTTGTTCCTCAGCTGAGAACTTCTCTGTCTCAGTGGCTGATGACCTAGCACAAAACAGAGGTGCAGAACAGCTTAGGAAAAGAAAATACGAACCCACACAGATATAACCCACACAGCAACAAGAAAGGGGCAATGTAGGAACAATCAAAAGCCCTTGGCAGCAGCAAAATTTTGGTTTGGTGATAAAGGAAAGTGATTTAGCATTGCAACTACAAAAGGCATGCCAAGGGGAGCATGGCCCCAACACTGCTCCCTCAGCAGCAGGCTGCTTTTACTGTTCAGCCTGGGGTTATGGTTCAGGTTAAAAAGCCCTAGGGCTTAGAGCTCCAGGAACATTACAACTACAGTATAACCTAAAAGCAAACCATAGAAGATGAGAAAAATTAAATATTTGGTGGGACCTGGTCCCACTGAAAAACTGCTTTGTGAATAAATATATGTTATTTCTTCAAGTGGGAGCAAATCTGCCCTGAAACTCCCCAACTAGTATGAAACTGGCTTTAATAACAATAAGCCTGCAAAAAAAGTGAAGATTAAAAATTTATTCTGAACTAAATGAAGCTATTAAAAGAACAGTTTTCTGCCATTACAAATTTATGATACATAATATACTAATACAGCTGCCTTCTTTTGAGAACACTAGACTACATTGGTCAGCCTCTGTGAGCACCAGGAGTTCTGCTCCACCTCACCTTTGCTGCTCACTGCTGGACTCTGACACTGGAGAAACAATGAAAACTCTTTTTTTGAATTCTTTTTTTGAATACTTTAAAAAATAAAACCTCATATTTCCCTAACTGAAACATTGTGAGAAAGTGATGGAAGGGATCATCACTAAGTTCAAGATATTTTCTTTCTGCCTTTTTTCACAGAATTTTCCAAGCATAAATTTCCTTTAAAACATCTGTTATAGAATATTCCATTATAAATTATGGAATATTTAGTATAACCTGGAGTCATGACAAATAAAAAAACACACAGTAAAAAAAAACCCCTGTCAATCCTTCCTCCTAAAGGAATCCAGAAAGAACTGGAGGTGAGGAGTTTTTTTTTTACTTGTAACACTGAGTTGCAAGTAAATAAAAGAGGAGCGCAGGATTATTCATGCTGTAGTGACTCCAGATGCCCTGCGATGTGCTGTTAGCATTAACAGGGCCAGCAGGGGCTGTGTCAGGGACAAGGACACCCAGGGCTGCTGTCCCTGCACCCTGGGAGCTCTGGTGTCCCCCTCTGCACACCCGGCTGTGCTTTACTGGGGCACTCTGGTCCCCAGTCCCAGCAATCCCAATGGCACCAGCCCCACGTCTGAGGTCCTTGGTAGAACTGCTGAGTAACAATCAGCACCAAAAGGAGCCAGCAGGCTTTAAGTACAGCAAGATATTGAATTTCTGGCCACACACGTGGGCTGTGAACACTTTGCTGCACCTCCAGTCCCTCTGCTCCCTTCAGAATTTTGGGTGCGATGCCGTGGCCATGTGGACCGGGTAGGTTTTTGTATTTCTTTCTTTTCTGGCATATTGTAACTGCACTGTCAGTTTTACCTAACACAGTGGATGATTCTACTGAAGACAAAAATAATCTTAAATTAAAAAACGTTTTAAAAAGAGAGGAAATAGTTTTCTGGTTGAGGTGCTTGCCAGTACATATAAATTCAGGACAGAGTCTACTTCCCTATAAAATTTTGATGGTGTTCTCTGCTGGAAGGCTGACAAGACATTGAATTCCACATTCAGGAAATGTTTGACTCCATGATGTGTTTATAATTAAATTTATTTCCCTTGAATGCAACCGAGCATCTCCCTGGCTTATTGCACAAGACAGCTGCACGTTCAGGATTATGCCTGTAGAATCAAATAGATTGATGACATGATTTAGGACCTATCTGAAAAGATTAATTGATTTAAACATATCTTACACAATTTGCCTTGATCCTCTGAGGAGACCCAGGCCAACTTCACACCTTTGCTTTGCTCTAGAAGCCTTATTGAAAGAGAGGAGGGGGAGAAGGAGTGCTTGTTTCATATAGCTAATTAAGAGCTCTGAATGTCCCATAAATTACTATTCTTTGGAGGGAACATGTGAAATACTTATTGTCTTGTTCCTTGTTGTCTAGTTCACTTTTTTTTCTGCTTCTTTATGAATCAGCAGGGTGGCTGCAGCCCTCATGGTGGGACTTCCAGGTCCCTACAATTTACCTGACCAGATCTCCACCATTATGCCCACACCACACGCAGGCAAAAGGCAAAATAATTTTTGTATTTCTGGGAATTTTGTGCGGCCCTACACAGCAAATCCCACAGATTTCTCTGGACAATGAGAGATGGGATGAGAGCCTTGCCCTGAGCTCAAGGATCTCCAGGGTAGGTGCAGCCCATGTAACACAGAGCTGACACTCCCATTTCCCACATTTCCACTTTGAGCTCAAAATTGCACAGACAATTAATAAATTTAATTTAAAATATGACCATTTTTTCTCTCAGTAATACTTAGGGGGCTTTCCCTGCAATGTGCATTTTCCATCATACAGAGTTTTTCCAGAGGATTTTGGTGTTTGTTGGACAATACAGAAGCTCACAGCCAGCTCTGAGCTTGCACACCAGGTTCACTTTGGCTCCCAGTGACCACAAAAGTTCAGTGATGGCTTGGAGGAGTTACAGACCCTCAGGCCACCAATCTGCACCTGCCAGGGTTCCCTGGCAGAGGCTCTAAGGATGGCAAAACATCCCTCATTATATTGCTCAGCTACTCTGTCACATCACTTGCCTTTGGAGCAGATAGCAAAAGCAGCACCACATCTCCAGGACAAACCAGCAAGGAGTACATTCAGCTGTAGCAGCAGGGGCCTGTTGGTATGCAGAATCTCTCTCTTTGGCTTGGATTTGGGCCAGAAAACAGTATCTAACATCCCTACTGGGGTGGGAAATGGGATTTTAAATCTCAGAGTCTTCAGCCAAGTAATTAGATGGACAATAAAATTCACACCCCCTCTCCCAATAGGTAGCCAGAGGCTTTTCAGTGATTTTTTTCCTTGTAATATCTCTAATGAAAGCAGCATTGAAATGTAATATCACATCACCTACAGTTTGAACAGGACTTTAAACTGCACAGTCTTAAAATTAATTATATATTTAATTACTGTGTCCTTGTAGATACATTATGGTCATATTTATAACTATCTACAAAAATGACAAGTTGGCCATAAAAACAATGAGGTGCAAAGACTTACAAGGGCAGCACCATCTAGAATCAAAGTGTGTTATGTGGCTGCTCCAGTGCAAATGCCTGAAAGTTTAGTGCCACAGTTTCTCTGCTATATAGTCATCATGTAAATATTTGTGTCTGTAGAAAGAGTGATGCAAGGACACAATTTGTACAACATTTACATATAATTTGGCTTCAAAATAAACAGCCCCCTTTTGCTTTCAGTTCAGATCTGGCATAAAGCCACTAAATTTGCTCCAGATTTGTAATGCAAGCAGGAATTTTGCCCACTGCTTCTATAAGGCAGCTAATTTGCCAGTATTGTATTTTTGTTCTGTGCCAGCTAATTTGGATACAACAGATTGGATTTAAGGGTCAAAAAGTCAAGAAAACTGACTGACTGAAGATGATGAAATATTTTTTCAAAACTGATTTAAGATAATTGAAACAGCTCAGAGAAGTCATGGAGCATTTTATGAAATCTGTATTTCATAGAAGGTGAAATTGAATCTAGGTGCCAGCAGCAGCCTGACATTGGTCTTAGCATGCCTGCCTCAAATCAGTGTTTTCATCAAAAACTATTTTACTTCTGGCAATGCTGATGACCAAGGGGAAAAAAAAAAAAGAAAAAAGAAAAATTACATCTGCACCCTGAAGTCCACAAAACCAGACACCAGAAAAAGAGCAAAGAACCAAAGAGCTTTCCTGACCCAAGGCACAGACCTGTTTGGAAACTCCCTGTAGCCAGATGTCAGATTGCACAGGAGCCTTTTCCCCAGCACAGCAATGATGAAACAAAGCCTGGAAAGAGCAGTTTCCTCCCACTGCACCCCAACCACATGTGCAGCATTTCTCAACAAAATTCAACCTCTCTTTCCACCGTGGTGAGGACAGTGAATATGTGTATTTCAATTGCAATAGAAGTTATGAAGACAAGCAAAAAGCCTTTCTAACCTGGGGGGATACAAGGGGAATTGCTCCACATGGCAGGCAACAACAGCAGATCTTGGAGGGACTCTCCATTTCTGTGGGGCTGTGCCAGGATGACAAGAGCCCTGACCAGGAGTCCTGGTGATGTGGGGATTCATAAAGCACAAAGGAAACGGGCCTTGGTGTCAGACTAAAGTCACTGCGCATGAACTGGGCTAATTAGTGCTTTTTGACACTTTGTGGCACAGAAACTCATACTCTTGTGTGGGAGTAAATCAGCAATTCCATTCACGGGCTGGCAAGCCACTCTGGGGACAAAAGCTGACACCCGAGTGAGTTGTTCACCCTGGTGACAGGACACAAAGAAAAGCAGCCAGTTTGTGGCTCCTGCAGTTTTTCTGAAAAAGGTGCTGCCTCTCTTTGTGCTCTTCTTGTCCCACAAGGCTCTCTCTGGATGTGGGATGAGGAAATGCCACCCCACCTGCTGTCCTCAAACGCTGCCTTTCAGGGAGCTGGGAGCTGCGAGCCTCCAGTGCTCCGAGCCCCTCACCTCGCCCTGCTGCACAAGCACTGCAAGGGCAGCTTTTCATCCTGTGCTGAGGGACACAGGGCCACCAGGCTGCTCAGTCTTGGCCACGTTATTTGTATGTATGGAAAATTCCTCCTGGCTAACTCTTGTAAGGCATCTCTGACCCGGGCATCTCAATGTAAGGCATCTCAGAGCCCTCGGGCTGAGCGTGCCATGCAGCTCTCAAGTGCTCTGTGCTCTGCAGAGTGAGGGGCCCTGGGACTGAGAGCCCTCAGACCACCTGGGAACACCAGCACTGCCATGTGAGCCTCAAGGACAGACCTGCAGGACCACGGCAAACAGGGCTGGGAGGCACCTCGCAGGTCCAGCTCATACATTGTCTTGCCTAGGGCAGGAACAGCTGAACCTCTGCCTATGAGATGTCTCATCTGTCCTTAATCACCTCCTCAGACTACTCAAGTATTATATTGCTCACTAGGAAGTTTTTACAGCTGTCTGGTTATGATTGTCCCTTCACAGCTCACCTCTTGCCTGTCCTTCTTTGCTGATGCTGAAAATCTGCTGTGACACTTTTAACGTATTTGCTCCTGGGAGGGGTCCCAGGGTTTGGACAGATGTACTCAGGGAACAGAAGAAGAGCCCCCTTGGCCAGAACCCCACAAGAGCCACTGGAGAAACAGCAAACCAGAGCAAGGCAAACAAAGGGTCACAGCCAGCATCAGTTCTGATCCCAGGTCAGGGAAATGAGAAGTACCTGCTAAACACTTTGTGGGTTTGTAGTTATCTAACACAGACCCAAGGAAGGCCCATTTCTGTAGAAATTTGTGCTAATATAATTCAGAAATGTTGTTTTCCCAGCACTGCTGTCAGAGCCCTGCAATGCCATGGTTGCTGCACCTTTTCTCCATTGCATCCCCAGCACAAGCACCCATTCTAGGCAGGGTTTCCAGCCCAGAATAGTGCCAGAGACTGTGCTGACCATCTGCCATCCTGTTACATGCACCACAGTTAATGTGTTCTGTGCAAATCTCATATACAGAAGTGCTGCAGCCACAGGTTTTTCAGCAGTTCAATAGTAAAAATGTATCTGCTCCAGTCCAAAACCCCCACACAGAGGGAGATTAAAGATGTTACACCTAACAGCAAAAAATATCTTCTGCTTCTAGTGACAGCTCAATAAATGTTACCCAGAGAAGATGATCTAGGTTTTTCAGGGTGATGGAGAGCTGTTCTAGACAAGTATCATACCAAGAAAGTAAATGTACTTGGAGTCTTTGTTTTCTATATAGAAACATGAAATCATTTAGATTGGAAAAGGTTTTTAAGATGATCCAGTCCAACCAAGAACATAACACTGCCAAGTTCCTCCACCACACCCCAAAGTGCCACATATCACACACTGGGGACAGATTTAAAGCTGTTCTACATGGTTGGTAGTCCTGAGTGTATTTGTACACATAAACACCTACACCGACAGTCTTTGCTTGGAAGGATCCTTTTTCAAAGTTGGCCCATAAGAGGCAGGTAGGTTTTGGTAAATCAGAGAGGAGCTTGGATGCAGCCACTGAACAGCACCACAGAAGGCTGCAGGCCACAAGAGGGTTGAATCCAGTCACACAGCCAGCTGAGGCACTGCACTATAGCCATCTTGCCCCAAAACCCCATCCTGGCAGCATTCAGCATAACATCCACCAGGAAACTCCAGCCTTCCCTCTTCTAGGAGTCTCCAGCTGCTAAATGGCACTGTGGATCTGAATTCAAGGTGGGAATTTCCATTGCATCTCTATCACTGGCATCCTACTGGAATTACTTCAGACTTTGTCTTTGGGGGGAAACGTGCATTATGCATAGCAAGAATTTCTCCATCCATCTTCCAGAATGCATTGTCACTCTTGATAAGAGCTTTCCAAGTCACCAGTCTCACTGGAAAGGAAGGTGAGCTGACCCATGGATGCTGCAGCTCTAAAGGCTCTTTGCTAGAAACACCATCCAGGAGGCACAAGGGGCAGGAAGGCTGAGTACAGAGCCCTGGGTGCCATGCACTGGACTGACCCTGTCCCTCAGGCCACCTGTCCCGTGTGCATTGCTGCTGAGTGCATTGAGCACCTACAGGGAGCTGCAGAAGCAGGGGAAAGGAGACTACGTTTTTGTGGAGCTATCAGGGACAGAGGATCTCCAAATATCTCTTGGGTGGGGCTTCCCAAATCCAACAGAGTAAGATTAAATTTAGCGTATTACAGTTTCCTTGGAATGGGTAGCAAGAGGATGTTTAGGGGCCAGTAGAACAGATGCAGAGAGAAAGCCACTGATAATTTTGCAGGGCATGCCCTAGAAGTCTATACACATACACTAAAGCAAAATGCATTACCCAGTTTTACCTTCTGCACTGTAACAGCAAATTTCTTATTTTGCTAATGGAATGTGCAAATGCGGCAGGAAGTCTGAACCCAGACTCACAGGGGCTATTTTTACAGCTTGTAGAATCAGGAAAAAATACCTCCCAGAGACACAAGGCAATGCAATCAGCCATGGCCAGCAGTTTGCTGCTCCCTTAATGAGCAGACATCTTATCCATGTGTCCAAAAAGGCCACTCCAAGTACAGCTCTGTTCCCATTGTGTTCTAATCCCTCCCCACATCAAATGGCAAAAATATTTATGCCTGCTGTATTACATTAAAAATTTATATTTCTGAAAATTAATGAGTTATGGCATGACACCAGGCATGATAATTGTACCTCAGGGCCCAGCCCCATTGAAGCTGTTTCAGAGTTGTCTTACTTTTGGGGTTAGAACACCCTCCAGATGGCATTGGGGATGTTAAAAATAAAGAGACATCCAAGCCTACAGACTGACTTTCCACCAAGGGATATGTCTAATTATACATCTGCTTTGCTTTCCCCTGCAATGTATTGGAAGCAATTTTTTTTAATAGATAAAGGATGTCAGTGAGGTTCAATTTGCCTCTCTGTCTATCAGCTGTGCAATATGAGCATGCACAGAATAAAGTCTTTGTCATGGATGTGGATATGTCCTGAAGTTGCATTCTGACATTTGTGTGCCTCGTTCAGTGTGCTCCCTGTATTGGTTTGTTTTTTGTAATTGCAGCATATGATGATTTTCAAGACTTTTGATTCCACTCTTGGCATTTAATTTGAAGTGATCCTGAGTTTAGTGCAAAGACACATATTGGAAATGACCTTCAAGCTTCAGAGAAAATAATTTCATTTCAGAATCTGTCAATAAGCAATAGGTAGAAGCCTTATACATTTAGTAGCATCCATCAAACATTTTCCCTTAAGAACTTGCTGACCTTCTTGGCAGAGGCCATTCAACAACACACCACTTCTATTCACCTCCTTTATCAAAGAGATGGGATTGCTACTAAGCCATTTCTGCACTCAGAAATTAGGTCAGCTATCAGCAGCAACAGATTACAGAGCTCAAATGATCTGTTCTCTGTGCCTGATGAAAGGGAAGCATAACAGGGGCCTTTCAGAGCCTTACAGACAGGGCATCCTCATCTCAGCTCTGCTCCTGCATTACATGACTGTACTTTTTAAGGACAACAACTTAAAAAGGAGGCTGTTTAGCAACCAACAATAAATCCACCCAACAGTTGTTACATTCTGGTTTTGCTAACAGGAGGCTGGCTACCAGCTGATCAGATAATTTGCAGTGAATATTCAGAGGAATATCTCAGCCTTTACAGCTGTGAAAGCGGGATCAGGTCTGGAACAGAATTGGTCCCAGTGAATTACACAAGCACATTTGACAGAGAATTCATTTTGCACATCACAGGAGGGAAGGAGGAAGTTTTGAGTGACAGCCTCTTCAATAATAAGGTTTTGATTGCACAGTAGAAAAACTACAAATTAAAATTTTTAGAAAGCAGGTGATAAATTAAGAAAAGTAAGTGTTCTCAGATGATTTAAAGCTCTAAAAACACATTCCATGCATACATTAGTTTTAGCAGAATGAAATTACCATGTTTCCAAAATTAATTCAGTAGCAACAAGCTTAACAGAAGGTAAACAGTTGCAAGTGTGTCCCAGTAATTTATTTCATAGCACACATTCATTTTGTGCATGAATCCCCTTTGCATTCTCACCAGTAGTGGGCTCTGAAATGTTTCAGCTAGTTAGGGATGCTGCAGGCACTCAGCTCACAGACATCCCTGCCACAGAAAGGTAACTTGCAGATGTCCACAAGCCCTGAGCAGATGGTGCACTGAATAATTTCTGCATACTGAGGGGCTGTTCAGAGTTAAAAGGAATTTTTATGAGACCACCAAGAAGTAGCTGCAAGCACAGCTAATTTCTAATTATCAGTCTTTCAGCATGAATAGGACAAGCCCTCTGTGTTGTGCTTCAGCACACTGGGGTACAAACTTCAAAACAAAGTATCAACAACAGTAGAGCAGAATCTAACTGGTGTGGCTTTTCCTGAGCCCAAATCCTCACTCCTGTCCTCCCCAAGTCTCTGCTGGAAAAGGATGGATCTGTCCCCCATGAAACCCCTTGGGATTTATGGGCACTGAAAATGTATGGAACAACAACAATAACAAATCAACCTATTTTTCATTTTAAAAAACTATCAAAATTTTTGAGGCAGTAATTATAGCTGAAACAGATTTTCTCCAGATGTTGAAAATAATAGTTTCCCTTGCAAGACAAAATAAGTTTCCTAACTTTCTAGTATGCTATTTTTTATGATTCTCAGCAGTGCTGCTAAGTGGAATTTGAGAAGTTAAAACTGACAGGTGGTTGTAAGGAAACCATTGCAAACTTGCAGATGCACCAATAGAATTCAGAGTATTATACAGGATGTAATTTGGAATGGAGATACTTAAATCTGGAAGCATAAATTTCTAGAAGAGCAAACACATATTTTGTGAGCTTGTAGGGATTTGTTGCTATCCTGTTTGTGCCATCCCACAGGCTTAAAGGATTTTTTAAAGGTTATTCTGTTTAAATATGAAAGTAAAAGCATACAATTACATAAAACATAAATAAGAGATTACTTGCGGTTCTCTATGCAGTGTGTTATCTTTGGCAAATAAACAGAGTATTCACAAATACTAGCCATTAAAATGCTCTTTTTCTTTTGTGGTTCTATTTTTTACACATAATGTTAGACATAATTTTCACTCAGTGTGAAAACAGGTATTTTCAAATGTTAATTGGTAATAAAGTTTTCATTAAAGCAGGAGGATCTATCAGAAAAATCTTCATTCAAATCTCATTATTTTCTTACCAGTTTTAGCCTGGGAGATTTTTTTGTGATTTTAACAGCTAAACTAGGAAAAAATAGGTTTTTTTAAAAAAGACAAGGCATACACTTTAACCCTTAGTTTAAATGACAACAGCCTCCCTTACATCCCCAGCCAGTTCCTCCCCAGGTCTGTACTCTCCTGCCTGCACCATGCCTCCTCTATGTGCTCCTGTTGAGAGCATCCACCTAAGCTCAATTTTTTTTAAGAGAAGGTCCTGATCCCCAGATTTTTAAAAAACCCTTTTCAGTCTGCATCTCCATGAAACATTAACCTGGATACACATACGTGAACTGGGTGCACATTAAAAGAAGTAGAGCAAATCCAGCTGCAAAACAGTTGTGAGTGGGGACCAAACTTTCCCTTTTGGGGTTAATGTAACAGCAGCAAAACCAACATACCTTCCTGGTTTGTCTGTTTATTTCTTATTAACTGATTTTTCTCATTGGAAAAAAAAAAAAAAAAAAAAAAAAAGACAAATTTTGTTATTAAAACATTCAATTATGTTTATAAATAATAAAGCAAAATCTAAACATGGTCTTTCTTGCTAGTCAGTTCAGAGCCCTAATATCAAGTGCAGATATTCCCCGCAAAACTTTCAGATTTTTAACTAATTATGTTGTTAATCAAGAGCATGACTGCACTTTGATTGCACTCAGTTATCTCTCATCTCTTTCTTCTCAAAGCAGTAGAAAAAAAATCCAGAACAAAAGGTTCACGTCTCTCGCAGCTGCTCTTTATGCACATCTAATTAATCTTGGGACTATTAAAATTCAATACAATGAGAAAGTGGCCAATACCATAATCAGATAAAGGAGCTCACACAGTAGTGAAACAATCAAATCAAACAAGCTTCATCAAATATTCCTCAAAAGTGACAGAACGAATACGTTTCAATGCCTGCTCTCAAATTCCTCGATGATGTTCTGATAGCCTTGTCTGATCCTTCAGGGAACAACAGTGGTGTCTCCTACTGCATGTGGTGCATCATCTACCCTTTGAAACACAGAGAATTATCTCTAGTACCTTTCTGGATCAAATACTTCTTGAAATTCTAAAGCAACTAGAAATGGATGTTCCTGCTTGAAGAACTCAGCATCTGCAGATCAAAGGACCTAAACAAATATTTCCTCTCCCAAACCCAACAAGAAAATCTTTCCACTAGCAAAGAGATTCTCTACATAATTGCCACATGTTCCTTATCTCTCAGTAGCTTTAGATTTTACATTCAGAAGTATAATGGACATTATTTGAAATAGGACATAATTTCTGTCTTGATAATGGAGTTACGTTTCGAGCCTGACATCACAGATTAATGAAATCCTCCTGAAATGCAGTGATGAGAGAGCAAATGAGTAGGTTATTTTTGCCAGTTACTTTAGACAGTCGGGGACAGCTTCTCTGAGAATAAATATCTGCTCCTCCACAGGAGAACTGTCTCCTATAGGCCTTTCAATAGTCTAATTGCAGTGTTGAAAAGAGAAGAGGAATATATGCACTGTCTTGAACAGGCAGGCTGTGGGTTCCTGTGGAATGATGGCTGGTTCAGAGGCTGTTATTCTTCCTGTGATATGTATGGGTGACAAGGTGAAAGGCTCTGTGGTTAATGCCATGTGAGCTCATGAACTGAAATCCTGTGAGATCCTCATGGGGTGTATATAATTTATAAGTAGAGGAGGAAAATGAGTCCATCCTTAACAGCTTCCTGTGCTTTACCTCATCTGCTTAGTACCTCTACCAGCCCCCACCAGAGGCAGTTTGCTGGGGTTGCTCTGCTGGCAAACCTTCCCACCAGAGCTGATGCAGTTTGTGCAGACAGCAACCAAATTCATACCTCTAAAAACACCTCTGAAAACCCACAGAAGGAGACATAGCAAAATCACTTTTGGGTTACCATATTCAGACTAAAATTCTTGCCAGCATCACATACATTGATTGACTTGATAATCCAAAAAGCCCTGGGAGAAAATCATTACCTGTGAGCAGGCACTGAGCAGTGTGCCTCCCAGAGCAGCAGTCCCTCTACCTGCACAGTGCTGTTCCCATCCAGATCAGAAATAATTTTGCCAGTCTCTTCAGCAGATGAGACTTAGATCCCACGTTTGTGTAGGTGGCTACTTTTATGAACCCATTCAATATCAACTTGGGAGAATTTGCCAGCTTGATTGAAAATATAAAAGTGCTCAAAATGAGTGCCCTTTCCAGTGTTTTGTAATGCACCTGAGAGTTATCAGTAGAAATCTGAAAAGCACATTTTAATTAAAATTAATCTTAAGTATAAACTGGATTTTTTTCAAAACTTAGGTCTCATTACAACCCAGTGCATCCCTCCAGGTGAAGAATTGGAGCTGTTTAAGGTTTCATCATGCAAATCCCTTTTCTTGCTGGGAGGTTTTTACTGCTGTTAAGCACAGTAAAAAAGGGAGATGGCCCAGGCTGCTGCTCCTTTGAGCTTCACACTGGTTATACTGGGCGTGTAGAAACCCTTCATGCAGTGAAGCCCAGTGCATAAGCAGCTAGATAATTTCAGTTGACTTGAAAATCTCTGTGCCCTTTTCCCCCTGCATTCCTTGCTGCTGGGAGTAGTGTGGAATTGAGGAGACCACAGCTTTATCCTGGTTTCTGCTGCAGTGTCCCTGTGTGACCTTGCATGTTCTCCACTCACATTATATGCCATAGTCCAGAGAAATTCACTCCCCTCTTCATATAACACAAACCCTCAATCCCAGCCTGAAGCAAACCAACAACAGCCTTGATTAGGAGGGAAAAATACAGCAAAGCACCTAGAGACCAGCACATTTTGCATTTCTCCTGTTCTCCCTGCTCTGGGCACCTTCAGCACCCTGTTTCACTTCTTCCTCAGAGGTCAGTGTAGCATCAAAATGGCAATTTCTTCCTCTACTGAGCTGCTGTCAATACCCAGGCACACACAGCCCTTCCAAGAAGGGGAGGGTGGCAGCATAATTGCAATTCTCAAGGGTGCTTCCAGCTTGTATATGTTTTAGCAGTGCTCATAAATTCCAGGGTTTTGCAAATTTTATCTGTCAATTCATATTAGTCCCAAGTTAAGAATATGCTACTTTTTACTGTTTGCTGTCTAAAAACCCTCTATTGAAAAATGCTATCATCACACCTCCAAATATCACTAATATTTAGAGCAGTTGAAAATTGCATTCAAGTATCACAAAAACCCATCTCAGCTTGGGGAAAGGCAGAGCGTCCTGTCACTAATGAATTAGGCAGTTTCTAGAAAAGCAAAGAACTGGAAAGTTTTTGCACCTGGTTATGACCACTTAGCATGCCCTCAGCTCTGCTTCTTCAGCAGGAATTCAGACTCTTTACCTGTTTTCCCACTCTCCTTAAGCCATACTCCCCATTGCTTCCCACTGAGCAAGGGCTTTGCTTTCTCACCCCATGGTCCAATTTCCTGAGCTCACACAGTGCTGTCTGAATAACAGCATCCCAAAAAAACCTGCCTTTTTCTGGTTGTGTGGTCACACACACACTCCCCATAACAAGCAGTGGAGGCTATGGCTGTCCTGACAAGGGGAGAGGAGGGACAAGCTGCATAACTCAGAGACAGCAGTCCACTGAGAAGCTGGGCTTCCTCCAGCAAAGTCTTCTTCATGATTATGGATCCCCCTGAGGATGTGGAGAGACTCTCTAACAGACCCAAGTGTTTGGGAATGGCCCTGCCACCCTGACTGGTAAACCTGCACTGCTGCAGGCTTGGCTTGTCCCCACAGCAGCTGTAAATTTGCCCTTTGTGCCTTTGCCTGGAAATGTGGAGACAGTCTGGAGTGACTGAGTCAGTGGAGAGGGAAGGAGGGATGGAGGCCCAGGGTCAGCATTACCTCCTCTGCACTGGGGTTATCTCCACTGAAAAAAATGAGAATTTTGTCCCACGGGATTTCTGCCAAAGTCATGGATTGCAAAAGTGAGCTCAGAGGCAGTGCAGGATCTTTGCTTTACCTCCATTCCTCCAAAATCTTATTTTGCTTCTCATTATCCTCCTCTGACTCTGTTAATAATAAATTTACCCTATACCTTTAAATTTGAACCTGTTTTGCCCTTAGAGTATTTTCTCCGATTCCTTAACTCATGAATCCTTTGTTAATTTTTCCCCTCTCTTCTGTAGCAGGATAAGGTGAGCAAAGAGTTTTCATGGGTGCCTGGCATTTGGCCAGTGTCAAACTACAACATCATGGGAGGTCAACATCACAAATACTTGGTGCCTTCAGCGTTTTAATGGCACCTGTAAGTATTTCACTTCTCCATGGAGAGTTACACAGCACCCACCGTGGCTTTGCTAAGAGATTGCAGCACTTGTCCCCTCCCCTGCAGCCCTGGAACCCAGGAACCCACTGCAAAACCCAAATGCACCAACAGAGACTGTCAGAAAGGCAGAAAGACAAGATGTCCCATGTGGACCTTCCTCCTCCTCCTCCTCACAGGCCTCTTCCAGCCTTCTCCTGAGCAAGGAATAGGGCTTGCAGACAGCAGCCATTCTCAGCAGCTGATTCTTCTGAGAGTAGGAAAGAAGCCTGCAGCACTTCCTTTACTGGAGAAAATCAGTGAGGAAGAAACTTGTTTAGTAGATCTGCATAAGCAGTGTCACCCTAGAGCCTCCCAAAACTGTTTCTGTAGGAACCAACACTCCTGGTCCTTGGAAACACCAGAACAGATCTCAGCATCTGAATTTTCTTGTTCCGGTGTTGTTTCCTTCTGAAAATAGGATTTCCAAGTAGCTTAAGCTCCCAGCAACAGCCTAGGGAGTTGAGTTTATTCATATATATATGCATATAATTGGTTCTGCAGAAACACGTGGAAATTCAAAATGACACAGTTGGGGTGAAATCATAATATATGGATTTAAGGCATCTGCAGCCCCTTGCTGAGGCAGCAGGCATCCACACAAGATACACAGTCAGTATCCCTGACAGTAATTTAAAATGCCCTGCACTCTGCTCCCTGATGGAAAAGTAGCACAGCTCTGGCTCCCCAGCATATCCTCAGCTCCAGAATCAGCCCCAGCCCTGCAGACAAGCAGCATCACGACTTAAAAACATCAAGTAAAAGGTCAAAGTCACCTGGGCAGGGAGCAGAGAGCCAGCCTGCTGCAGAGCCAGCATCTGCCTCTGTGTTTCTACCTCTGCTCCAGACCCCGAGGGAGATGTGTGCTTTGTGACAGCACAGTCCAAGATGGGATGTCAAGGAAATCCGTGTCCTAATTATCCACTGTCCCTAGCACAGCACCCAAAACCCAAAAAGAGGAGAGACTTCTAGTCTTTCCCCCCTGCTTTCTCTCCAGCTAGACAACACTCACTAACTTCATCCAGCAATTGCATCTCATTTGTTTAATAATGACAGAGAATATTTGTGGGTGGTAACAACATACAATGCTTTGATGTATATTTGATAACAAAAGTTAATGTATGCTCAAAGGGAGAAGGGAGCAAATCAGCCAAAGGAGAGTTCTGGGAGCAAATACAGTTTGTGGTATCTTCCAATTTTCAGCTCCATATACATTAACTCCCAAGTGCCAGAGAAACCCCTGGAAAATCAGTGTCAGGGCAGTGGGAGGTGCAGGGATGCACACCCAGCTGCGCTGGCAAAGCCCATTCCAGTTCTGAGCTGTCAATGCCATGGTGTTCACCTGGGAGAGATGATGCTCTGGCAAAGCTGTTTCCTCACTGCAATGACCTAAAGAGGACAGCTTGGCTCACCAGAGAGCTGATAATTAAGTTGCTTGGGTAAGGAGACTGCAGCTGCTCGGAGTTTTAAAGAAGGATGTTTTAAAGAGAAGAGGCAAAAAATACTGTTTGTCACTTGAGTTTCCAGAAGTTTGGAGGATGTATCCTTTTGGAAAGGGGTTTATAATCTGAATGGATGCACAAACCATGAAAGCAAGACACCCATGAAAGTCCAGCTCCTTGCAGGAGCTGTTCTGCAGGCTGGGGTGGAGAAGCTCACAGAGCACAAGTGCCCTGTCCCCACCACGGTCTGGCTGTGAACAGCACACCCAGCACATCCTCCTTCCCACTGCCTTTGGCACAGGGACAATTTGTCATTCCTGGTGCTTTGTAGGTCATGCTGGAAGGACATCTAGAGCCACTGCACAGCACACAAATACCTGCTTCATTCATAGACCCACAAAATTAATGAGGTGAGGAGGTGCCTCATGGCCCTTCCGTTTGTATCTTCCAGGTGAACCTTGCTCCTCTTTCCTTATGCCCCACACTTCAGGTAGGTAAAGATGGAAATTAATTTCTGCTCCATCTCTTTATCTCCAGGCTGAACCATCCGCATGCATCCCACACTCCAACCTTGCCAGCTCCTGATATGTGTTTCAATTAAAACCGGGGAAAAAAGCAAACCCATCATCAGCAACAAAATTTACAAAACCTAAAAAACTTCCTCTACCAACAACCCCAAATCCAATCTTTTAGGAAAATAAGAACAAAAAATGCCAGCAAATTATCACATCTCTGACTTATATAATGAAAATTTCAACCTCTAAATTATATTTCATGCTCTTGGCCTTTGACTGCATTTGTATGCTTGGCTATAACTTAGGAAAAAACCCTTTAAGAATGAACAAGCCAAGACAAAATTTTAACTCTTTAGTCTGATTCAGACTTCCAGCACTTAAGAGAAATTGCAAATTTTGCCATGCTAATCCTGCTCATTCATATTAATGCATGGGAGATCAGTATTAGCAGGATCAAAATGCATACTCAGTGTTGTGAGCTTACTTATTTAAAATAGGGTTTCTCATCAGAATGCAACATTGAGAGAACATTAATACTGTGAAGGCAGCAAGGCTTGCTAAATTGCTTTGAGGACTTAAAACAACGTTATACAGAATACTTCAGAAGTTAATCAAGTACTTTGTGGGAATTATAGACCAGGGAATTAGAAGTCATACTGGACACAAGGTACAAGTGATAATCTTTGAGTGATTTGGTACAGTAGAACTAATCCCAGAAGGGACAAAATTATGTCCACAATGCTCCGTGAGAAAGCACAAATGTCACAAGATCTGTCAGTGTGAAACCTAAAGTTTCTTAATGTCAGTTTGTCTGAAGAAAGGGAACAAAGCCAGTTAGCTCATGATATGCTTCAAAGTCTTTCATGAAAGATGACTTACAAGAATTCATTTAAAGATATATCTAAATTCATTTCCGCAAAGAAAAAAATGTATTTTTTTGAAAACTGATGCCACTATTTTGGCTCAGAGGAGATGTGGGAGATAAGGGCAAACTGAATCTTTCTGTACACAATAGCTCACGTGAACAAAGCAGCCTGGCAGCCTCGTGCAGGGGAAATGGATATTGTTCTTTTTCTTGTGGATTACATGGTGTTCAAAAACCAATGTTAAGAAGCCAAGAGAGATGAGAATAATTTGATGGGTGCTACCATTTCACCGGTCCAGAAAGTATTTTAAAGCTTGCAAAGTTGATTACATTCTTTACATTTCTTGCTTCTAGAATGACAGTTATTGCTGTTCCCACTGCTGGTGGAGACATCTCCCACACAAAGCCAAACCTGGCTGTTTGGAAATGAGAACTGTGAAATGCTGACTGCCAGGAAGGGCAGCCAAGACAGACACAGTTCAGAGGGTATTAGTGGGAATCACACAGGCTCTTTTTATGTCTGACATCTCAGCTGATTTAGCTGTAATTTTCAGAACCATTCTAGAAGATATAAATTTCTTAAATAAGGATGTTTCTGTATTTCTCATTAATAAACCTGGTATTTTGAAGCTCTGAGGAGCTCAGCTACTCTCTGAATGAAGCTTTGCACTCATTATTCCAGCTCGTTGCTGCAATGTTCTTGGGTAACGAAGCACAGCACATAATATGGCTGATCATTTAGCTCCAGAGGACACAAAGGCAGAAATTGCACTCCTGTTAGAAGATATTTTTATGAGCCATTCTAAAGAATGGATTTTTTTTTCCCCCAGAGTTTAATTTGCTTTCCCGCAGGAATCTACACAAGCTCCAAATCTAGACAGACATGAGAACAAAAGCTACTGAATTCAATAAGCCAGGGAGTTTGGCGTCTTTTTTTAAATTCTCCCTCTTCTAGAGGTTAGGTGCTACTTTGTCCTCCACCTGGAGCTCATTTCAGCAGGGCTGCATAGGCAGACACAGCAAGGCTTCCTCTGCTTGCTCCAGAGCAGAGGGACATGGTCCCTACCTAAATTAAGCTCACGCTTCATTAAAGTCTGGTTACAGCAGCCCTGCAGAGGCCAAGCCAAGAAAGATGCAAGGAGGGTGGAAACCAGGAGTTCCCTGGAGCAGCCCAAAGCAGGCAGGAGTCAGGCAGTCAGCAGAGAGACCCCCAGTGCTTTCACTGGACTCCAGTTTGATCTCCAGCTATTTCAATTTGCAGAAGTCTCCCTCTGTGAGGCAAGGTGGGAGGGAGAGAGAGAGGGAGGGAAGGAGGAAAGCCTGGTCACAGTTCCCAACAGGAGAGCAGCACAGCTGAGCCATGCACAGGTACCCAGGAGCATGCTGGGGGCAGAAG
This sequence comes from Onychostruthus taczanowskii, assembly GCF_017590055.1. Taxonomy (NCBI): domain Eukaryota; kingdom Metazoa; phylum Chordata; class Aves; order Passeriformes; family Passeridae; genus Onychostruthus; species Onychostruthus taczanowskii. Next base: position 8,118,578 of record NW_024498462.1, read on the forward strand.
GCTGGATGTGGGGCAGCCTCTGGAATGGCTCAAACTGCCCAAGAGCAATGCTGCCCCAAGCCAGGGAGCAGGAACAGCAGTGGAGGGAGGAGTTGTCATCCTACCTTATGTCTGGAAAAGAACTTGATATACATGAAAACTTTGCAAAAACAACAAAATGTTGTGCACAACAGTGATCTATAACAAGGCAGTGTCTTTGTCCTCAGTTGCCCTTTGTGAAATTGCACAGCTCCTTTCACAACAGCAGTTAGGGAGCTTCAATTCCACCTCGTGGCCTCCTGCCCAAATTGCAAAGCTGAGCCCAGGTGCTCAAATTCAGGTTGTGCCACAGTGGGGTTTAGCCACTCTGTCCAGGGACAGTCAGCTCCACAGCAAACCTCATGAGGGGAGTCACCATATGAGCTCTCCTTCCCTTCTGGCAATGCAAAATCTGTTTGGGAGCAGGGACATGGGACAGGCAGCTGTTCTGCACTGTTTCAGCAAATCCCACATGGAGAATCAGCTGCAGGGCCAAGGCTTCACCAGGGGGATGGGGGAGCTCCAAGGACCCAGGGAGCCGTGCCAGCAGGCACAAAACATCACCTGTGGTCCCCTGCATCACCACACAACCCCCCCTGCCAGAAGGCAGGAGGGGAAATGTCCAGGGAAGGGCTTGTTTAGCAAACATTTATTTATGTGCAATGCCTCTCTCAATAAGGAGCTTCTTACTTTTGACTCTGTTGACTTTCCCATGCCACCTTATGCCTAGGAAATGCTGTCTCTACCACATTCACTCGGGTTTTTGGTTGCTGAGAATTTTAAGCCAGGTTACAAAAATCTCAGAACAGCTTTCCATAGCACAGGAAGGCTGTTGTGCTGGGCTTTATTTAGCTGCAAGTGTTCAAAAGCAAATGCTATGATTTATAAATCCGGGGAAACAGAGGTAAGAAAAAGATGTAAAAATATCTCTGACTACTATCCTACTGCAGTTTAGCTCCAAGAGGAGCAGTGTAGTTTTCTGTGTGCAGCCTGAGCCATTCTGCACACCATCATTTCATGCCAAATGACAAGAAAATGTTTGACCAAAACAACCCCTAAAAAACTGAAGAACACTTTCACAGCCCACAGCCATTACCACCACTCAGAACAAAATGATTGCTAACCCTGACACATGTTCATAAACACAACCTTTGTGAAGCCACTGGAGAAGGGACTGAAACAGCAGATCATTAGGAGACTAATTATGGCCAACTCAGAGACATTTTTATGACCTAGTTAACATTTGATGGCCAATATTAGCAAATGCAGCCGCCTGTGTCAGAGAGCCTCAGTGGTGCCCATCTCTGTGCACTGCTGAGCCCTTGCTGATCCTGTCCCTGCTAACCTAAAATCATAGCCCTGAGCCAAAGAGAGAAACTCTGGTGCTCTTCAGAGGTGAGGTTTTTTGATATTGAGAGAGCAGCTGAAAGACACAGACAGAAGAGCTCCAGGGATCATAATAAAGATCACAAAACTGCCATCTTCTAAAATTAACCACACACCCCATGAGTTCTCCCACTTCTTGTAGGAGTAGTGGAGCTTTTCAGAGTGGATTTTTTTTCATTTATTCTATTTAATCTTGTTTGTTAGTTTTGCAGTACTTAATAAATCTAAACGGCCTTTACTGAACAGAAATGCCAAGAGTGTCTTCTAACCAGAGGGCATTTAACTCTGCAGTAACACAAAGAAGGGGTTGGTTTTTTTAAGTCTGTAATTAGCAGAAGTGATATTGAACCAAATAAATTCTCGGGGTGATCCAGAACAAAAAGGTCATGATCCAAAATAAAACAAAAAAGCCCCTATAATTAAATACCAAACTACTGATGTAATGTTGAACAATTAGGGATAGAGAGAACATAGAAGCTCCTGGCTTAGAAGACAGCCTATGGCAGCAGGAACTTTCAGTGAAACTGACACTCTCATAGGAAAATGTTCAAAATTTATCTATACTCCCAATAGCATGGCAGCATATCACAGGAGCAGCTGTGACTTTGCGTTACCTTTAATGATCTCAGGTATAAAAGTGATCATGATGGACTAGTTAATTGCAGCTTTCCTATTCAGTAATATAAAAGATCCTACTCTGCTTTAATTTTAATGCCAAAAAGGACAGATAGAGAATGAAAAGAGACCTAGGTAAGGAGCATACAATTTTGCTAAATATAATCCATGGTTTTACCAACCCCCATCTGGCACACATACTAAAGAAGATATTTCATGCAAATGGGAAGCCCATTTCCTTCCAGCAGTCGATACCCAGCTCGTTCAGCAGGGCCATTACCTGCCTTTCCACGTGCCAGTGTGGGAGTTTTGCATTTCATCTCCCACACAATGGCTACAGCCCCCAGTCTGCTCCCTTTGGTGGCAAAAGGGCTTTAGCTCTGAGCTGTGCAGGCTCCTCTGTGCAGATGCTGTGTCTGCAGCTGCAGACCTACCTGAGTTCACGAGATGTGGGAGATCAAGCAGGTACTCTCTAGCAGTGATTTCAGTTTTGCCTACCCCATCTTCATCACAGAGGAGTCTCAGGAAAACGCTCACAGTGTTTCCCCAAAACACCAGCTTCTGTATGTAGATATTTATGAAGGTAAGATAACAGCAGCAGGGAGCCCAGCTCAGCCCAAACCAATGCAAAAATGAGCCTCCCTTTTGGCTTCAGAGTAGCCTACCCATCTCTCTTTGTTGTGCAGTTCAGCTGAGTTAACCCAGCATAGTTTTCAGATTGTGCCCACCCTGTAATTGCTCAGGGCCCCATTATCTAGGGATATGGAACATGCTGCTCTCAGCCCCCTAAGAGCTTACAAAAATATTAATGCAAAATGTTTTGTTTGCCTTTGCTTCATTTGCCTTTCCCCCTTCTTCAACGAGCTGAAGGCAGAAGGGAGCAGCCCTGAATTTCACCCGGCCTCAAGAGCACAGGAGATTGCTCTGTGCAGAGCTGCAAACACAGGTGACCTTGCTGCTGTCAAACCCCAGCCCCAGAGGGGCACAGCCATGGCTGAGCCGAGCTCTGCTCACACCCTCAGTGCCTGTGGTCATCCCCCTGTGCCTGCTCAGCCTGGCAGGGAGGGAGCAGCCCTGCACCCCTGAGTTCCTTTGCTGACACAGAGCCTGGGTGGGAGGGGAGCCCTTGGCACAGTGGGGTGAAGGAGGCCTATTCCAAGAAGGAATTGGGATGGTCACAATCTGCGCTGTCCCAGGGGAGCATGCAGTGCTCTTTCTAGCTGAATGCAGACTCGTCATGGCTCAAAAACCATGAAGAGTTGTTGCATGAAATACCCTCGGAAAAATTCTGCATCCTATTTACACCTGCCACAATTAGCTGGAAATTATTTTCTATAGGTGAGAACATTGAGGTTTCCTTTTCTGTCAAAAATATCAGCAACATTGCTAAACTCTTACAGATGAGCATTTTGCCAAACTCGACTAAAAGGAAAATACTTTGTGAGAGGTGAAGATGCTCTGGGAAAGGCAGGAATGCTAGCAGGTCACTGCTCAATGTCAAACCCCCTGCTGCTTATAAGAGGCAATTAACTAATTCCTTCCTAGCTAATTGGTAATAGTAATTAGTATTAGTAAGTACTAATACTTACTAATTACATGCTAACTTACATGCCTTATGGACTTCTAATAAGAAATAAATAATAATCATCTCTTCAAAATCTTTTTTGCAAGTCTGAGTTTTATCCTTAGCTTTAAACGCTCTTAAATCTTTGGCACAGCCCATAGCAACAGCCTTCAGAAAGGGGAGCACAGTCCATGTGTGGCCATGCCTTTCAATGGAGAAGGTGAGTTCTAAACAGCAGAAAAACATATAATAGAGCATTCAGGAGCATCTTAAAGTAGAGGGACTAGGACACCCTGGCTGGCAAATCAGGTGCAGACAAAGCAAGCCAGCCTTCTGCAGACAATATGCTCTGTGTCTCCCACTCTCACCTCATCAAAAACAATAAAATTAACATTTTGCAAAATCATCTTTGCAATAAAGTCTCCAGAATTGGGTCTTCTGCCTTGACCTTGGTGGACACTGCCAGGCAGGATGGGCAGCAGCAGAAGAAAGGGAGGAAAAGACAAGGACCACATCCCACTTTACTCCAAGCAGAAGATCCTTCTTTAGAGAAGAATAGATGTCGCTCATTTTGGGTTCACATCCCACTCACCAGTCTCAGCCATTCTGGAGTTAGCCAGCCCCTCTCCCTAGCTCTCAGAAATGTCTGTGTATTTCTCATTTTGTTCCAGCATAGGACAGAAGTGGCTTCTAAAGCCCCAGCAGTGCCTGCAAAGTAGAGCCAGACAGCTCTATGCACAGTTCCACTCATGCTTCCCTGCACCACGAGGAGAGGGATGGCACAGAGAAATTATAACCAACTCCTAGGCAGCCTCCCCCAGCTGGGCTTTGCATTGACAGTAGAGTAGCTTGAAAGAAAAGCATATTGTAGCAAGATTTTTTGTAAGTTTTGCTAAATACCCAGTGACCTTTAGCAGCACAAGGCTGGGGAACAGACTGGCAGGGGGGTGTATGAAGTGAGCATATTCACTTGGCTTCACGTGCTGTCTATGCAACAGTGATTTTTAACAATTCAAAGCTGCCCACTCTCCTGTCATATGAAAGTTCAGCTGTTTTCCCCATTTCAGGATGAATCACAGGGTGATTAATTTGCCTACTAGCTAAGGGCACAATCCAGCCCTGGGCTGGCTGGCCCCTAGCTCTGCCCTAAACCCCACCAGCTTTGTTCAGACCCTCTGAACTGAGTCAATATGCAGGGCTGGGGTTTTTGTGCTGGCTCCCACAAAGCAGACTTATTTCCTTTAGAAATTCTCCAGCTGTGCTTTCGAGAAAGATTAACCTGTGTTTACTAGGTGGAGGAAGTGAGACAGACAAATGGATGTCCCTGCCTGATGCCAAGAGATCTCAGGTGGCCTGTACCAACAGAGGCTGCAAATCCACAGCCAGACAAAATGTCATCTGTATTACTCAGCCTCTGACTATGGGAGCATTTAGCATGGAAATTTGCTACAGTCAGAGCAAAGGGCCTCCTGATCCATCCAGTTTCACACAGAGTTAAAAAGAGCAAAGAATTAAAAAGTGGTGAATTCCCAGTCTGTAAATCTGGGCAGTTCCCAGAAGCAGCAGAAGGGAAGGGACATGTCAGAGCAGACTAGGGATCTGGTAGATCACCTTCCACGTGGTACTGAAGCTGCTCTGTGGTTTTGGATACAGACCTGATTCACTGTCATCACATGGTCTTGGTTCCTGCACAGCCAGAACATGACTTGCAGGGGTGGAATCCCTGCTGATCCATAAGAAAGGAGAAAACCTGTTGAAATCCCATGGAATCAGGAATCACAGTATTGGGAATCAGGACATGCACTGCCAACACCCTTCTAGTTCCTGTGAAGGAACTGAGCTAGTTTCTTCTAGCTGTGTCTGCCTTTCTCTTGCGAATGCATCATGAACCTTCCTGTCATTTCCTCATAAAATTGTTCAGTCAAGATTTCCATACAGCTGGCTTGAGTGCATCCTTCCTATCACATTTATATATGCAAATGGATGGCATTATTGATGCAAGCAAGGGGATAAGAGGTCACTGAAGCAAGTTTAATTAAAGAGAAAATCTGAAGTTGAGCAAGACTTAGCTAAACTGAGACATATTGATTAGCTGAGCTAAGAGTTTTAATTATTACAAGACAACCACAAGTTTGATTTGATATTGAACAGAGACAATCCTTCAGATCACACTATCACATCTCTCTGACATTTCCAATCACTTGGGAGATTGCTTAGGCTAAAACCAACAAAAGACAACCCCAAGTGAGCAGAGGTCTGCAGCCCAATGTGGGCAGAGTTCCTGTTCTAGATGAAACTCAAACAGATGCTCCTGCAGAGCACCCTTCTGTGGGGTAAATAAGTCATAGCCATCTGTGTGAAAACTGGTCCCTTGGAGCATGACAGGAATGGCAGAATGGCTTAATTCCTGTAATTATACAGCTAACACATACTAAAAATAATTTTTTTTGAAACGACATCTTCAAGTATCACCCTAGAATTTAAAATCCATTAAAAAAAAAAAAAAAGGAAGACAAAGGGAGGTATACACTTATCCTAGATTCATAAGTGGTGTGGAGAAGGGAAACAAAATATAGTGGGATTTTTTTTTTCTTTTAATCTTTGTACAAACCAGAATTTAGGATTTGGACAGTCAGCAGCACCATTCCTGAACAGAGAATTCATCCACAAGGCCCTTCTGCCACTATCAGCTTCTCAAAGGAAGGTTATTTCTCCCATCACTTGCACCATGAGACAACCCTGAATGCAAGTTAATATTTTTGAGTAAAGTTTTAAAATATGTCTTATCCCAGAAGAACAGGTCACTTTCACTAAAGCTCACAGAAATTTTCTTTACTTAATCTCCCTCATTTTCAAACCACTCTTTCCCCCAAATGAAGAGATATTACCTGCACATTTCTCCATCACACATGTGACACTGCACACATGCAGTGATAAAGGAGCACCGGGGGGAAAGGGAGCAGGAGGACCCTGAGAAAGTTTGGTCATCTGAGAGGATATATCCAGCTGAGAGTTGATGCTGGTGAGAGAAGAGAGGCAGAGAATTGCACCTCTGCACCGCAGATGCAATTTAATCAAAGGAAAAGGTTTCCCATAAATTGTTTCAATATCCTGAACAATCTGATAAACAATGAGACTCAGAGCATAAACACAAAGAACCAGGAGGATGGGTGAGACTTTTAGTCATGGCAAACTCCAGCACAAGAGCAAAAATATTCAGGGCAAATGCTGCCTAAGCAGAACAGGAGCGATAGCATCAGATGTGAAGAGCTAATTGAAATTATCCCTGTGTAGCTAAAATAATTATGTCGAAGCTTAGTTCTAATGGGAGCTAATTCTCCTCTGGGGGAGGCTGCCCTCCAGTACCATCTCGGCAGTGTCCCCTTTGACCCTGCCAGCCCCCACTGCTACACAAATCCACTCATCTCACACACCCTCTGCACTGCCACTGCCTTCCCAGGCTTCAGCCCCCTGCTCCCCTCTGGAATCTGAGGGCTCTGGGGTGCAAGTCAGAAGCCCCTGCATGGCACAGAGCTGGAGAGAAGGGGGCCCAGCAGTAGAGGCTGGTCCCCATCACCCCAGTGGGTGCCAGAAGGTAGCAAAGACCATGCTTTTGGGGCTGGGGAGTTCAACTGCTCCCTCAAGAAAAGGTCCTCCTACCTAAAGCAAGGGTGCTTCAAGCTCACCCTGAAAATAAAGGTAAACCCAGCAGGACCTCTGTTAACTGGTGATTCATACACAGCAAATAACATTACAAAAAGCTGGGCCCCTCCACCTCCCGAGGGAAGAGGCTCCTGTTACATCCCTCTCTTTTCACCCTTGTTTCTCACTTGACATTTCTCTCAGCCCCTGGAAATAACAAAGCCATTATTTCTCTCCACACCTGAGGCTCATATTATCTCCTCACACCTCTTCCCTCAGTCCATCAGCTAGTATTTTCCCAGTAATCTGATGAAGCCAGAGGGACAAGGTCATTTGGTGCTCTTCTCCATGAGGCTGTTCCATCCTGCCCTGTGGTCAGCTTTGGGTCTTGGCTTGCAGAAGCCCCGAATTGAGTGGCCTGCAGGTTGCAGTGATGAGGAGTGATTGTACTTCAATCAGCAGCCAGCCCTGTGAAGATCAGCAGCTTTGATTTTTGCTTGGTAGGAGAAAGACAAGGTAGAAATATTCTAGCCTTGATCCCAGCTGGTCAAGTAAATTTTCAAAAAGATTAAATAGAGCAAAGATTGTGTTCGGAAGTAGACTTTTGTGGGTTTTTTCCCCCTAGACTGAACAGAGTGCTCAGTGATATTGTAAATTATATGATGAAGGCACCTGAACTGGAGTTCACAATTGTGACCCAAATGATGCTCTGAGCTGGTTCAGAGGACAAGGACTCCACCAGATAAGGAGTTTTTGCAATGAGAAATTGCACATTAAAGGACATCATTATAGTCACTGCATGAAGATGAGAGGCTGGATTCATATTTAGTTACATCCCTGAAAACAGCTCACAAAGTGCTTCCAGATGATTAGTGAAGCCAGAGATGAAGAGAGGGTGCAATCATGTCCTCAGCATGAGAGGGGAGAGCTGCTCTGCACAGGACCGTGAGGGAGCAGCCATGGACTCCCATGGAATACCAGCCTCATCTCCTCTGAAACCTCTGTGTGCTGCTGCACACTGTCCATGAAATGGTAATTCAGATGCAGGATGGTCCTTGTTGGCTTCCCTTGGCTAAGTCAAGAGAGCTAAAATCCATTCACAAGGACTCTTACAGCTCAGTCACTGCTGTTTGTAGAGCAGAGCCAGGAATAAAACATCTCAGAGTCAAGAACTCAAGGAGCCTCAAATCCCCCATGGTGGCAATCAGGCTGATCTCAAGCTCATCTTTTTCTAACTGAAAGCTAAATTTTAAAAGTTTACAACTAATCTGTCCTCTCTCTTCAAAACAACACATTTAGAAATAATAATTCTTTCCTGCATGTGACTTCAGCTTTTTACCTCCATAACTACAAGGCAGAGCTGAGCTTTCTGCAAGGCTGAACTTCCCCTGATTTCCAGGCCTACCCAGCACCCAGGCTGCTCTCTCCTAGCAAAAACTTGCTGTCCTGTTTGCTAAAATCCAGGCAGTAAGGACATCCTAACATAAAACAACACAACAGAATGTTTCTGGTATTCAGTTTTTGCAGAGAAACAGATCTTCAGTCTCACTATTAGCTATATGGTTGCAGGAGAACAACAGCTGCTGAAATTAATGATATCCACATTCTTCGCTTCTAGGTTTTGGACTTTCCACAAATAAAAGATCTTCCATTAATTTTTTTTTTTTTTTTTGTCACTTGAACTTGCATCTTTTCATTTTATGTATATTTTTTCTTATTGTTACTTTATCCTGAGTTTTTCTGACTAGGAATTCTTTCCACCACAGCATGCTCCATGTCAAATCCTGCTTTGAAAACATGATACACCAAATGTCATAGTACCACACAGGATATCTGTCTAATAGACTTTCACTCCTTTCATCTTCTTTCACATCAAAACACAAAGTATTTCCAGGCACTTTAAAAAGCCAGCATGATCTCTGCAGCACACCAAGATCAATCTACAATTTTAATGTAGTTTTGTCAAAAAATATTAATGCACCTAATGGCAACATAATGAGGCAAGGCTTAAGCCAGCTGCATGAAAATTAAAGCAGATGAATATTATTTCACAGGATCTAGTCCTTCAGTAAAGCAGTTACTTGCCTGTCTGCATGCCAAATTTGAAGCTATGGTTCTCTCTGATGTGAAATTCTACTTTCTGATGAAAAAATCTACATCTGACATGAAGAATTTGAGCCAACTTGATTTGCACTGATCATCTGTGGTTTTCAGGAAGTTGCCATGTGGACCATCTATTAGAATAATCAGAAAATCCTGGGATGGGGTAAAGGACATAAAAGCCTCTCTGGAACATGTTTTCAGGTGAAGAGTGGTATACAGAGGCAATGCCCTGCATTTCATTCTTTGCCATTTTCAAAGGTGGGATAAATCCTTCCCACACTGTGCTTGTGTTACTTCACATCACCTCACTTCCATTCCCTTCCCTTTTATTTCTGCCTTTGTAGGTTTTAGAGGCTTCTCAAGTCCTTGATATCCATATCCTGCAGCCTTCCCCACTTTATCCTACGTGAGTTCCCAAAATGAAAGGTGGGGGTGATCTTTGCTGTCTTTGCTCTCCTAGGGAGCTTAACTCTCCCCATGTCCAGCACACAGTGAACTGAAAAGTCCAAGTAATACTGTAAGCCAGGCAAATGCTCTGAGACACCTGGATCTGTTTGTTTTCCCACTGCTTCATTTAATTCATGAAAACTGCAGGATTTCACAACAGTCCTTTCAAGCACAATAATGCTCCAGATAGAAAGGCAAACACAAAAAATAAGAGGGAATTTTGTGCACCAGAGAAAAGAAACGGCAATACAAAGCAATGCCCTGAAAAAAAGGACAAATTATAAGCAGCTGAAAAAGCAGGAAAGAAAGTGAAAAATGCTGGTGATGGAAGTGAGTGCAGCAGAGCAAACCCTTGCCAGCTGGGGGATGCCACAGGGCAGGGAGGTCAGCACACAGGAGCTGGCTAGTCTGTACTCCACAGGTTTCTGCCCTGGCTGTGAAAAAACCTGTTCTTGCCAGAACAGTAAAAGTGGCCCAAGAAGCCACCCCTCGTGGTGTGCCTGCCCAGGCACCTCCAGGAGGCCACATGCACTTCTGCTCTACCTACCACAGCAACTCTGCAGAGGGACCAGAGCCCTCTAGTGCCCCCAGCCATCACTCCAGACAGGCTTCCTCGGCTCTCCAACCAACCATGAGAATGTAATTTATAAATAACCCATCAATTATCCATTTGCTAAAATGGCAGAGTCAGACAGACACCTCCTGGGCTGTCTGGGTCAGTGAAACATTTCCAAGTGGATGGGTGCAGCAATGGATAGTTCTTCACATTGTCTATCTTTGTGCCTATGGGAGTAGGAGCCTCATTCTAGAACTGGTTTTATTCTCTTCTGTTTGCTTTTCACATTTAATTTCAGATTCAGAACAAATTTAGCCTAAGTCCTGATGTGCAATAAATGCATTTTTTCTGCTGATAAATTATTAGTTATCTTTCATCCCATGCTGCCTGGTAAACCCAGAGTGAGCTTCTTAATAGTTCTACACCCAAAAGTGTTCAGCAAAGCACAAAGACTGTCATTGTTTGCCATTCTGGGAGAATGCCCTTGATCCAGGTCTGCTGCCAGCTGCTGCATGTGCTGCTCTTTGGAAAAATCTGATTTAATGAATGCAAGGCAGTCTCCCACATGAGACACAGTGCCACCAGCCAGTCCCACTGCCACCTCGCTCTGAGCATTTCCCACACAGGGGCACCAGGTACCAGTAGGGTGGGCACCTGCTCTTTTTCTTATGGAAGACTGGCAATAAATTGACTGGGACATGAACTTTCAGCTGGATTACTCAGCGATTTCACGTTTCTAAGATTGTTCCTTTCTTTGCAAAAGCTAGAAGCAGGCTACAAATTCATCTCCTGGTGTCCCTGCTGACTTGCTTGCTTAGGCAGCTCTGGAGCTGGGTTGGATTTCTGTGCTGTTCATTCTTGGTTCCTCTTGTTCTTCATTAGGAACCTATTCTTCTTTGAAAGTTCTTGTTTTAAAAACAACAAAAAGATGAAGTTATGTAAGACTGGGCAAACTTTCATCTGTTCAAGATAGCACAAAATGGAAGCTCTGTCCAAGTCAAAACAATAACTCTTAGGTTTATCTTTTGGGAGCTGATGAGAGAGCCCACACTTTCTCATCACCTCAAAACTGAGATTCAAAGTCTGGAAAATTCTCTAAAATGGTTGCATTATTAACTTCTGCACTAGGACTATTTGCTAAACTACAGCTTATTTCCAACAACAAGCAACTTTTATTAAGGAACTCAACTTTGATAATCAAGAACCATCCACTGCAAAATGAATGAAGTGTGTTCTCCAAAGACACAATTACTTTCTCTATCAGTGTTGTGCCTCAACAAAAGGGTAATACATCCCTTACTTGGAAAATATGGCTCTGAAAAATAAATATTATATTCTATTTATTTATTGCAGACAGATGAAATTGTTTGTTAAATTAAAGCAAATTCTTATGGAATACTAAATAGTGAACAAACAGACCTAATGGGACAACACTAAAAGCAGTCCTCCTTCCAAACTGTCAGCACCAGCTGCAAACTTCATTTCATTCAGAAGAAATTGAGTTAGCAAAAATGTGAAAAAGGCTACACTCTTCCCTCTTTTCAAACAAGTTAACTCCTAGTAAACAAAAGGTAGAAGCAGTTACCAGATTGCTGGCAGCATCTCTTCCTCACCATTGATGAGAAAAGATAGTCTGGTTTGCTGTCATTTCTTTATGAAGCTTTTGAATTCTGGCAAACAGATCTGCAGGATGAGTTTGCTCTTTTCTAGAGAATTCATCACTGTAGTGTTGGGCAGGTTAGGTGGCATGAGATGAGCACAGCTGGGCACAGCTAAACCTCACCCCAGGTTTTGTTCCAGACTTGGAAACAGCTCCACACAAACCATGGATAAGTGAGCACAGCTGGGCACAGCTAAACCAGGTTTTGTTCCAGACTTGGAAACAGCTCCACACAAACCATGGATAATGAGTGCTTCCTGCCACCCCTCCGGGCCAGGGTGTCCTGTCCTGGGGATCCTGCACTTGGCACCACCTGAGAGACTTCAGTGGGGGAATTTGATGAGAAAACTTCACTGCAAGGCAGCAAACACTGTATGAGCCAAAAAAACTCATCTTTATGCATGGGGAGAGATGTGAGGAGATGCCCAGGTGTTCCTGCAGTTGCTAGGGGGATGAATATCCAGAACAGACAGTTGTGTGAAATGTTGTGAAAAATATTAAAGAAAAGTAACTCTTTTTTTTTTTTTTTTAATTGTTTGACCTGGAATGAATGGATGCACCTATCTGCACTCTGCTGTACAGGAAGGTTGAGTCTGAGTGCAACTTGCACAAGGCAGCAATATCAAAGATCTGCACATTTGTCAATTCTAAACATGCATAGGACTCCCAGTAAAGCCTAATTTCACCCTATTTGATCCAGGTTTACATCTGCCAAGCTTTGCTCACAGAACAGCAGAAACAAGGGGTGAAATTTGTAGAGGCTATATGAGGTAGATGTTTCAAACCAGGTACTGAAAAACTCCCAAAAATATATTTCATTTGTCATCTATAAAAGCTAGGCTCTTATTTCCACTCTCTGTGAGCCTTGCCCACATTCTGTGCTAGCAGGGCACTCTCTGGCAGTAGATCTTGGCCAGTGCTGGGAGCTCTGCTGGGGCAACACCACTCCTGAGCTTTGAGAGCCACAGCAGCGGGCTGGGAGATTTCCATTTGGACTCACAACACAGAGAAGTATTTTTGAAAAGTTGTTTGACGGAACTATGAAACTTATTTTCTTCTTTTGTAAGCCTGTGATAGTCTTACAGAGAATAGTCAAACCCCACAGAATTTACTTTGTGTATTGAAGTGATGCACTGGGGCATAGCACCCTCTATTAACAATGCGGTGATCAGATCCAGAAAACACTGAAATCAGCTAATATTCCTAGCTAGGAAACAAAAGATTCTGTCCCCAGTTTACATGGTTTAGTCTTTTCTCTACTTTTCTGGAGGTTAGGGATGGAGCTGTACGTTTTGTTTTTTTTAATATGACTGGATATGATGAAGTTCTACTTTTTAGTGATTGAACCACTGCATTTTGAAAGGCAAATTTTCCCTCTATTTTTGCTACTGATAAAACATTATTATGTTGTTTGTAGGAATTATGGTTTTTATCTTCCTGTCAACAAAATATGCATGCAAATAGACTTAGATTATTTATGGAGCAACATCAAATTAAACTGCTTGTATAATGACTTAAAACTGGTTATCACCATCCTGCATAATATCTGTTTAAACACACCACTTGCAACAAGCTTTGCTAATCAAAGGAGGAAACAAAAACACAGTGTCACTAATTTTAAGCATGCCACAGAGTGCTGCTCCCCTCTGAGCAGTGCAGTGCAGGAGAGGGATGCTGTTTTTACCAACATGTACTCTTCAGCCTCTTCATAGCCCTTTGAAGAGTCTAATATTGGCCATATTTCACAATATAGGGCTCAGACACATTTGAAAATCTTATGTAGACTTTCAGGCTCAGTCTCTTACTCCTCCCATGAGGTACAGAAATCTTGTATGAATTTCACAGTATAGGGCTCAGACACATTGAAAATCTTATGTAGACTTTCAGGGTCTTACTCCTCCCATGAGGTACAGAAATCTTGTATGGAGTCTGGGAGCTGCAGGAGCAGGGTCTATACAGATCTATCCTTTCTACAAGCTTTATCCAGCTTTAGGATGTGAGATCCAGGACAACTGGGATTATTCAGTCACACCATGGAGCGTTTCAAACACCCACAAACCATGTGGGGCAGGGAGGGGAGATGGGCAAAGGCTACCTGCCAGACTCTGGGACGGGCACCTCGTGGCCCATCTGAGCTAGCCAAGGAGCAGCAACAGGTCTGTGTGGCTGGGATATTGTGGGAGGTGGATCCCTCTTCACACCCATTATCTCTTGTTGCCTACACCACCTGTCCCACCAGCCAGTGGGGTTCCTCAGCATCGCATTTGGCAGAGCAGGGCTAGTTTGCAGCACCTCAGCTGCCCTCCAGAGCTTGGCATTAGGCTGCTTTCCCAAACCTCACATTTTGGGCTGCTCTTCCTGGCTCAGCCTCACTTGCTCGCATTAACTGAAAGCCATTAAAATCACCAAGTGCTTCAGAAATGGCCTTTGTCAGTAATAAAGCTGCATTCTGGCTGAGTTTCCTCTGGCCAGAGCTACAATGCAAGCTGCAAGGAGCCTCACCCTGACACCATGAAAGCCACCTCTATTCCTACCTGAATTTTCTTCTGCAAACACTTAAAAACCACAGCAACAAAACAAAACAAAGACTGCACCCAGTGCCTGAGCAGTTGGGAGCTGCCTGTGTGGTGCACCAGGGACACAGACTCTGAGCAAGGAGAGGCTGCTCAGTGCTTGTAGGGCAGTCCTCATCACACTGGAGCATGTGAGAATCTGACAGGAAATAAATTGGAGCTTCAGTCAACCATTTAGAAGTGTTAGAAACTCCCCAGTGCAGGTCATTTAATTTGGTAAGAGTAGCAAAATAGAGGTGGATTATTTTTTTCCTGCCTCCCTGACTATTTTTTCCTCTTAGACTCACTCTGGTGGTGATGGAGTTGCTGATGCTATAGAGTAATTTTGGTGTCTCCAGTCCACAAAGAAGGAGGAAATTACCTTTTTTTTCTGTGAGCTCCTGCTTTTTCTGAACAGCTTAATGATACTGGGTCTAGAATGCTGCCATTTACTCATACAAGAAAGTGGCAAATTCTTCCCTGTTTTCTCTGCTCTTCATCAGGGCTACAGGTCTGGTTTGTGTCACTCCTGCACTCAAAGCATTGCTCCAGTTGAAGGGCAGGTGACCCCTTGTAAAACTGGTGCCTGTGGCCAGTGTGGATTAGGTAGGGCAGGCAGATAAGGAGGTGCAGAGCATGCCTGTCCTCCTGAGGTCTTCTGTCTTCACCTCATGCATCTTCCTACTGGAACAGGAGGAAGAAACCATCCCTCATTTCCAAACTCTCATTGAACAGGAAGAGCAGTGAGAAACAGAAAATATTTTTTTTCTGTGAAAAGGGAAAAGACTGAGGGAAGGAAAAATAGAGGAGCTTAGTGGATCCTGTACAAGCTCAGCTTTGCACCAGCAAACACCTATCTAGAATGGGAACATGTCCTACCTTCAAAGCCTGCCTTCTGTTCAAAGCACATTTACTTTCTCAACATTTGCCAACAAGATTATGGATTCACTGAACTTTAAAAGTGATTAATCAGCACAGTGCTGGCCATCAGCAAAGGCAGGAGTGGTTCCAAGGGCATTTCCTGACTGGCAGCCTCCCCTGAAACCCACCTAGGTACACTGCTGCTTCTCACTTTCCTCATGGATAGGTGAAAGTATTTCTAATAATACCTGCCTGCTCCTTGGGTATGTAACAGATTATCTGTCTCTAACAGTGACAAAATTTCACCTGCAGGTGTAAAATAAACCAATGGCAAACTCCTCTGTTTGAGACAAGTGGTATTGATTGACAGCCGCGTTGCTAAACAGGCTGGAAAAAAACCAGAGATTATAACAGTAAACCCACAGCAGTGGGAAAATCTTTGAGGTCTGAGGGTAGGTTTTACACATCCTGCTGAAACTTGTGGGCAGAATGTTGGCACAGCAAGGCTTCCTTAAATCAAATTATCCTATTTCTCTGAAGGCGTAAATGACCTGGTCTGTACCCACGCGCTGCAGCCACATGGGGTGGGTGTGATCTTGGAAAAATCCCTATAGCCAAGGAAGTCCTGTGATGTCTGAGGCAGAGGAGCCAGCTCCCTGCACCCCTGCAGCTGGAGGGGGCCCGGGTGGCAGCGCTGCCCTGGAAAACCAATCAGCCCCATGGCGGGGCTGGGGAGCCTCTCACCTCCTGTGCTGCTGCTTGAGCCTCGCAGCGAAGTGAGACCCGTGCTTCCCAGAAACCATGGCAACCAGAGAGGTACTTTTAAAATAAAGAAGTGCTGGGTTTCTGGCAGAGGATCCAGCGGCTCCTGCAAGCATGCTGTCCTCCTGAGTCCCTGATCAAACTGGGCCAGATTCAGCCTGTGCCCTGCTGCAGAGTAATAACCCAGTATTGACAAGGCTGCAGGAAGAAGCAATATCCGCTGGTGCTCAAAGGTAAATAAACATCCTTTTAGCTGAATCCTGAGCTTCCTACTTAGAAAGGTGAAAGATGGAAAAAATATGGTCAAACAGGGACTGTAAAGCCTGACTGGATAGAAATTCAGGCCCCACTTTCTCCTCCCTATTTGACAGCTTTCACCTTTTCACTGAACTGCAATATTAATAAACCATGTATTGTGTATTCTCATTTTCATGGGCTTTTCACTGATACGTTGATGTGCAGTTTCTCATCCTTTAATATAAAGTCTGAGCACAGCATTGGGACTCTCCCTAGAGTTACAGCTGACAGCTTGGAGTTCACACTCATCACAGCCAAAGGCATTAATAAAAGCTATTTTGCTCATGTGCATGAAGTTTAATCTGGGTTTAATGGCTTTTTTTTCTGCCACAAGCAGGAAAAAAATTAAACAGTGTATTCTGGAACTGCTTAAATCTTAAACAAACAACTGAATATAGAAAGCCAAAGGAGAAAGTTTTTACTAAAATGCACTCAAGCCTCTGAGCAGGACTACAGACATGCAGAAATGCTAGGAAGGAGTTTTCTCTGGAGCAGACTATTGCGGAATGTGCAAATTGTACTGAAACAATGAATTGCTGCATTGTTAGAAGCACTTAAAACACAAAATGGAGCAGAAACAGGTTTCTTTGCTCTCTTTGTGGGTGGTAGGGAGCTTTTAGATCAATTGTTATGCAAATCTACCTCTAGATTCCACCTAGGCTAAAAACTATTATCCAGTCACTTAAAATCAGAGTCTCTAAAGTGGTTATTGCATGAAACTTAATTTTCCATATATGTTAAGATGTGGTTTTGCATTTTAAAATGTAGCTGGGAGCCCCATTCCCCTTTCACAAGACATCTGGGGGACAAATGCATAAATCAAGTGCACCAGAGAACTGAGTTTACCCTGAGCTGGCCATCCCAGCCAGAAAATCCCACCTGAAATAAGGGCTGGTGTTCTTCAGGGATGTCACCTGTCTAAGAGACACAGGTGGACTGAGATGTGTCAGAGCAATGGATCAGACACTACTCCTGGTTTTATGGCAAGGCATTAGCTCAGAGCAGTACCCCAAACCAGAGACCAGGAACAGCTGGCTGCTACAGTGAGGACTGCCATGACTTCTGAAATCAGCCACTTCCATCTGCAAGTTCCCTCAGGATGGATGCATCTCTTCATGTCCCGTGGACTTGCGCACCTTTAGTTTTCCTCAGATGTTCTTGAACCTGATCTATGGTGGGTATTTCTTCCTTCTCCCAGTTCCTTGTTTATCTTCTGTGGCTTTGGCAGTGTGGCTGGAGCACTTGCTCATGAGGCAAAAAGTCACTGAGTACCTCAGCCTTCTCCACGTCCCATATACCACACAGTCCTCCTCTTTCTTATGGCACTTGGTCTAAAATGAAACATCAAACACTTCATAGCTCAAAACTGCAGAAGTTTGCACATGTTAGGAGAATGCACATGCACATGTTACATGAATTTGTGTTTCCAGCTCCCTTGTCTCAGACCACAAGCCATTACCTGCTCCTTCACCTCTCCAGAACAAAGTTCTGTAAGACCAGCACTGTAAAACTGCTCGTGGGTTTATGGAACCAGACAACCAGCACACAGCTGATCTAAACACACCATTGTACATCAGGCAGATGGGTTTCCCCGTCAGCAGCACACCTTCCCAGCCAGTATGCAGTACGTAGGTAAAATGTATAAGGATGTTGTTAGCCAGGACACACAATGCGTGTGACAAAGAGCACACACAGTGCTGAGCCCTTCCCTGAGGAAGAGATCAGAGTTTGCCTGGCTGCAAACACAACCATCCTGTGCTCACTGAAACCTGAGTGAAGAGCAGCAAGGCTCAGCAAACACCACAAGCTGGCAAGCATCAATACCACCCCAACTACCCCAGTGTGCAAGGGATCAGTGCTGGGGACTCGGGGACACCGATCACAGCCTGGGAGCTGCTGTATGACACAGCACACGCTACAGAGAGCAGTGGGATGGCAGGCAGGATAATGGAGGATAATAGCTGTGGAGTGAGAAATCATAATAGCTCAGCCTACGCAGAGGTTAGATTCCAGGAGAGTCATTATCTCAGCTGTGATATCTGGGTGTCAGAGCTCCTATGCCTGTTTTATTGGTTAAGTACGTGGCTTTATTGCTGTTTATAGAAGTATGCCTGCTTTCTGAGCAGCAAGGGAGCACATTAGCAGGGAAGCACTGAGCTTGCACCAGCTGCTGTGGGAGAGTATCCAGACCCCAACCCAGCCTCAGCAAGAAGACTGGTAAGTACATAAGGCATGCTGCCTCAAATCTCAGATCCCTGGCTGATGTGTAAAAGCAACCCAAAACACATTTTTTCTTGATGAAAACATTCTTAACAGGAAAGAGGGAGTCAAATGAAGAGAGGGCAAAGCCATCTCTTTTCTATGCCACATTTGGGATGTTTCCTCTGTCTCGCTGTCAGGTTTGTGATTATTTCTGCACACAGCCACTTTCTACAATAAATATCACCACTCATTAGTGATATCCTTTCTAGTACAGTCCCAGGGGAGCCCTACAGGGGGTGGCCACTGCAGCAGGGTCTTAGGCAGAGTTCAGCAGCATCTCCAGCTGTCTGGGTGATGGGGAAACCCTTCCCAGCATTCCAAACCACAGGCCTTAAACCTCATTGTCCTAAGTCCTCAGCTCTTTTTAGAGCACATAAAGGGGTCATGCCTATGCCAGTCCACACTTGCCTTTATTCCCTCTCAGAGTAGGGCTGCTCTCAGGGGTACAATTTCCCCACCTTGAAAAGTTATGGCATGGCACTTACTGCCTTTGTGGCGCATGCTGGGAGCTGCTGAGGAAAGCATTGTTATTATTTTTTCTCTCTGACTAATTAAAGCAAAACAAAACATTTGGGCTCAAGCTGCTCTGCTGAACACTCTGCCCTAGTTCTTCCTAAGGAATAGCATCCCTAGGGCAGTCACTGTATATTAAGAAATTCTCAAAAAGAAGGCCATTGTCCCACCTGATTATCACTGCAGAGTCCACGTGTTGTGGGAAGTCCAAAGGGTGATGAACCACAGTGATGCCTGTGCTGGTGGTTTGGGTGGAGGAAGGATGTGACATTCCACTGCCCCCACAGGCAGCTCTGCTCCCAGCCTTGTCACCCTATGGGCAGGTGGAAGCCCCGGGCCATGGGACTGGAACTCTCACTGTGCTGGCTGTGCTGATGCTGCCCTGGGAGCACCAGAGCAGTTGGGCTGTCACAGCCTGGCTTCTGGGAGGATGGCACCGTCTGCTGCAGAACACCTGGGTGCCAGTCAGAGTCTGCCCACAGTACAGGGCACTGGAAGGGAATCAGCTGCCTTCGGGGAGGTGTATGTTGGCAGGACACCTGTGTCCTCCCAGCAGCAAGAGATATCCAGCTGTCACCCATGGATGTCCACAGACACCTGGACTTCACCTGAAATAAGCTCAAAATCTCTCCCAGATGCATTCACCAAAGACAACGAGAGGCAAGTAGATTAAAAAGTCCTCAAACCCTAACCACGAGATGCCAGAGAGGCTGTGTGTCTTGATTTGAAAGACAAGCATCCGCCAAGGAAGGCAGGAACCTCCATTGGAAAAGAAAAAATATGACCCCCTTCCCTCCAAATTACTATAACTTTGAAATTACAGGTCTTTGAGGCGAAGACAAGGACAGTGTGTGCATCAGGACAATGTTTAGACTGATACAATTGCTTGTGTGGGATGAGAAGTTCAGTGCAACGGAGTGCAATTCACAGAGCACCACGTGAGCTGTGTTTGCATTCACACATTCTGTATACAGAGAAAAATTAACCATTAGGAATAATTGTAATTCGCTTGGCTATTTTTGTTCCCATTTCATTTAGAAAATGTCACAGGACCATACATCATCTGTGGGATGTGTATTACAGACCAGCATGAAAATCCCTCCATATTCTGGTGCAGTTTCACCAGCAGTTTCCAATAACTCTGCTCATGCTGCAGAACATAAATAAGCTGTGAATGAGCCAAACTCTTCCCTATGAAACCCTGCTCCAGACTGACCTCCTCCCTGTGGTGAGGAGGAGGTCACACACCCAGCAAACAGCAGTCCCTGCCCAAGAAGCTCAAGGTTTGGGTCCTTCACCGAGGAACACTGCTGCAGAGGAAGAGTCAGGTGTGAGGTTTAGGTTTCCATGTAGAAAAGCTCTTGCTGCACAGAGAAGGTGTGGAGCTAGCTTGACTAATGCAGTGCTGGAAGTTGTGTCTGGATCCTTTACAGAGCAGAGAAATTAAATGCCCAGGTCCTTTCAGTGCCCTTCAGGAGCTACGTACTCATTATATGACTGTCACAGAGGTTTTGCAATACATCACAAAGCACTAACAATTATCAACCTACCTAACCATGGAAAATTGCTTTAATGTTATCGCAATGGATTAATGAATGATTCATTAATTAATTCCAGTTATTGAACACTGGCCTTGCTTTCCTGCTAGGCTAGAATGAGTCCATGCCAAATCCAAGCAGGATAGTGGTGTTTAAGCCAGCTCTGAAATCATGGTGGTCACAAGGATTCCAGTGCCAGTGGTGGCAGAAGCCACCACTTAACTTGCTGCAATGATGCTGAGCAAGGGAGAAATCAGGAGGCTGCTCCAAGCTGGAAAGATCTTTGTGGTAAGAAGGAGCAGGTCCCTTTACAGATCCAAACCATCACTGCATCTCACCCAGAGGAGACCTTTAGCCTTGAAGCTGTTTTGAACTGATCCTTGGCAGTCCCAGAAATAAAAGCAGATTTGCAGGCATATCTGGCCATGCTGCTTATGCATGTGCTGATGCCTCGGCCACAGACAGAGGAGAATCAGTTTCTGATGCATAGCCATTGTGCTTTTAATTTTCCAGGGCAGTCAGTAAAATCTGGGAAGCTTTTACATCCCTTCTTTCTGCAGAGTACTAGATTATTGATTCTATGCTAAAACCAACAAAAGCAATCCATTTGGATTGTTTATGAGAGGGCTACTAATGTAGTAAATCACTTGATTCAGGAATAAATTCACTATAGTGTCAATCATTTAACTGGCCAGTAAGCCAATGATATCCACCAGGCAATGGTTAGAAACTCCGGGTGTTTTAAGCATAGCAGCCATACAACTGCAAACAACAGCTGAGGAGTGACTGGTAACACACAGGGAAGAGTTGGGTTGAAAGTTTCCGTGTTGAAGACAATGTTCAATGCCTGAAGCTGAAGCTGTGTGCATTTAGACTTAAAACAAGCAGCAGTTTCTCCGCTTGGTGGGAGACTAAACACAGAAGAACAGGGTAGTCTTTAAAATTAGGTCTTTCTGAATCACAAGAAAATACGGAAAAAATCCTTCTCAAGTGCAGGAACATACCAGTGTCACTAGACACTTGATTTATTTTTGACCCTGAGAAGGTCAAAACAAGAGGTAAAATGAAGGGACTGAGATCTCCTGACTGAGCTGAGACTTTTTTTCCTCTGGTGTACTGGGAGGCTCATGATGCAGAGTCTGCCATAAAAGCTTGATCTCACCACACTGGAGGAAGAAAGCTCATGCACCCAGCTCTGCCCTGCAGCAGCCTGACTCCCTGGGGAAGCTAAGTCTCTGGAAAACACTGAAACTTCAAAAAGTCATGGATGACAACCTTAATCCACAGCCAGGAGGAACTGCAGCACTGGTTTTAATGGAAGCAGAATTAGATCAACCCCAGCTGCTGCAGAAGAGCTTCCACAATAATTGTTGCTGTAATACAAATCTCCGTGGCACCAGTACATTGTTAACCATTGCCATAAAAGAATTCATTAAAACAGAAAAAATCCTGGAAGGGAAGAAGAATCCTTTCCCCCCAGCACAGAGCAGTAAACAAGGAGGTGAGAGTGGAAAGGACTCACTCTTGGTCTCTCTGAGCACCACAGCAAACCAGCACATTTTCAGCTTTATCCCCTGCATCAGAAAGGAGCCAGCCCTTCTCCTCAGGGCCAGGCTGGCAAAACACAAGGCACTTTATTAAAAAGGAAGAATAGCTCCTAGCCAGTAACACCTCCCATCCCTTTTTAAATGCCTGGAGGATCAGGTGTGACACTGAAGCAATTCAGATGGGAGGAGAAATAAAGAAACTCACAACTATAAGGTGCTGAGGATCAGCCAATTATGCATGCAGGACTCTGTGTTAATTAGAGGCTTTTCAAGAGGAGAGTCAAAGGACTTTGCAGACACAGATGGAAACAGATCTTAACAAGCAGTGGTAAGTCCCAGTGTTGAAGAGGCATGTCCAGTTCATACAGGGGAGACTCCAGCTGAGCCTATGCTACACCAGCAGCCACCTACCACCAACCAAGTGCAAGCCAGAGGTCAGTCCAATTGATTTTTTATAATATTTAAATTACTATTGATACGCTATTAAAATGAATAATCATGTAGGCACTGGTAAAGGATCTTTCCCTACATAATAGTCATAGCTCTTTATAAGAGCCCAAAAGCATCTGGGTCATTTGGTCACTCAGATGCTTTACCAGTGGCTCAGGGAGGAAGAATTGATTTTTTCTTAATGACTATGTGTAATGTGGCAGCTTTATGCACTGTAGGCAGAGACCATGGCTCTTTAAAAGCATCTGATAATAGCTCACAATTGCAGCAGGTTTTTTCCTAGGCAGAGGGAGTGCAGAGCAGAGACTGGAACAAGTCGCAATTAATTTTCTTGCTCTTTAGATATTGCTATGGTCATCTCCTTTCCTGCTTAAGTCAGGGAAGCTCAGAACATGGATGTGGATTTGTTTACAAGCATCAAAATGGTTCCTTTAATTGTTACATGCACCTTCTGAAAAAGGACACATGAAAGGCATTTAAGAATTTTTAAAAAAATAAAATCTGAGACTGAGCAAGCTCTTTTAGTTTATCCCCAAATGAGCACTACCTTTGAGGTAATTCTTGCAGTTTATTGCACTAACCAAGAAAACCAGGTCATATAAAATGAGAGAGTCCATATTACCTGTGAAGCAAAAGTGCCTTCTCAGCAGACACTTGTTCGCTCTCTACTTGTCCTAGACCATTATTTCACTTCCCCGAGATGTGCTTTGTGAGGAATACTACAGGGACCAGACATCGCTTTTGGTGAACTGTACTGCATGGGGCTCTGAGTCAGAAACAAGGACTGCAGGACTGCAAGCCTGGAGATGTGACAGAGGTAACATCCCCCTCACCCTAAACAGGTGAGCAGCATGGGGAGAAGTGCTCCTAAGAAGCACCAGAGGGGAAAAACTGCCCAAAAAACACAGGCACAGAAGATGGAATCCCAGAGCCCAACAACTGCTGCCCACCTGGCAATGCCTCAGCCCAATTTTGCCAGCAGTTTGTTTGTGCAGTGACACTTCAGCAATAAATGGACGTGGTTTTTGACACAATAAACCAGAGACCTGAGTAGGAGCTTCCAAACTGCACTGGAGCACAAGTGTGACTGGTCCAAGTAATAAACCTTGGAAAGGCAAGCCCCAGTGTGATGCTCAGGACATTGCCCCAGGGCTGAGCATGGCTACAGCATCTCCTATAGCAGCTGGGGTAAGACTGGCTGGGTTTTGCCATGTTGTGTCCCTTGGGACTCCGTGTAGCACATCCAGCTCCACCAGCCAGCATTACAGGTCTTGAGGGGTTACACATGACACTTGGGGAATCAGAGCATCAGCACCCACAGGTATGAACTGGGGCCTGTCTTGAAGTTAAGTCACTTTGTGAAAATGTAATTTTCAATATCTCATTAGGACTTCTCCCATCTGTTAAGCATCATCCCAGAGAGTGTGGTGACACTCTAAATGAAGCTGTGAAGAGATGCATTTATTTTAGATGTAATTGGACAGCTGTTTTATTATGAGTTAATGAACTATGATGATTAAAAAGAATTCAGTTTTAGCAAACCATGTATTAACAATTACTCTGGACTAAAATCACAGCTAAGCAAGTGCTAGACAACTTTCATGACAATCATTGGGAGCAATGATTGGATTGGAGGCGACCTGAGCACCAGCAGCACCTTGAAAAGCTGATCCTGAGCTGGGGAGTCCTGCATTTGTTCTTTCCACACTTTGAAGTTTAAAAGAGATCTTTGTATATGAGCTGGGCCTGGTGCCAAAGACCAGAAGCCACAAAAAGGAGTTACTTTCCATAGGGGGTTCCCAGTTTGCATGGAGCAGTTTTTAAGCAGTGGAGTCTTTGCTCTGAGAGTTTCAGTGAAAAAGCCCTTAAGAGTTAAAGGAAGACAGGTCCATATGCCACATGTGCAAATTACTTATCTCCTTATGTTAAAATAAATCTGTTCCAAATCATTGTGACTTCCCGACAGCTGCCTCCTGACCTTTCTCCACTTCAGCCCTCCACTTGGCCTTCTTTTCTGCATTCACCCTCAGCAGTGTCTGATCCTTCTTTGCAGCCTGGAAACAATTTGGTGGAAATCATTGCACGCACACAGTTGCCACCACTAAATTTCCCCACATCTGCACCACTTCCTTTGACACCTCACTCTCCTTTTTGATATTTTGCAGTGATAGAAGTTAATCTGTTTCCTTGTTACACCATATTTTCAGCATTTGCAGCTCTGATTAGCAGGAGAATTACACTGTAAATTGATTACAGGTGCACTGGGACTTGCAAGTCAAACTGGAGATCCAGCAGTGGGGTGGGACAGGGAGAAGAGTCACAGCTCTTGGTGACTCTGGTGGCATCTAGGCCAGGCAGGTAGGACCATAGGAGCCTCATGGCTGACAGATGTCAGGCAGAACCATGTTCAATTGACACTGAACTATTCCATTACCTTTGGCGCAGCCTCCTGTTGAGACACCATCATATAGAGCATTGCACTGCACAGGATTATGGCAGCATGGGTCAGGAGCAACATATTAATCAGCAGGTTGTGCTTTGCAATGCTAGTGTCTCCTCTGGAGAAGGGGTGTTACAGATCTTGTGCATACATTGCTCATGTGTACATATTCTCAAATCTATCTGTCACCCAGGTGCTTATTTCCAGCGAACATACATAGACCATACATTAAGTGAACCAATTCCCCCAGAAACAATACTCTCTTCTTTGCCCATGATGATCATGGTCACACAGCCCAGCACAGTCAGTGCAATCATGATGTAGCAAACCTTTATCCTGGCAATGTTCCTTGAAGTGTCAAGGACCTCAGACCTGTGGAGGACAGAGCAGACTTTCCATTCTGCAGCAACCTGTGTGAAATGGGATCATGGGGAGTGAATGCTCAAGTCTTGCAGCTACTTCCTGTCAATGTACAATGGGGTTCAGCCTTCTTTTTCTGCAGCTGCTTAAAGGAGAACTGTAAAAATTAGCCTGTGGGGGAAAGATTTAGGTCAAAAGTCATCAGTAATGACAGGATTCAAAACTGCTGCTCTCCTGTATTATTTTATTGTGTGAGAGAGTGAATGCCTGTAAAATGACAGGGACAGGAAAGGCTTTCCATTATAATAATGAAGGGCTAACCTTTGAGTGCTGCAGGGAAGGCCATGGGGTGCTGTGCAGCACCAGGTGACACTAGGGCCATGCCACCAGAGCCAGGCAATGCCACCCTCAGGGAGCCCACCACAGCACAGCCCCTGCCAGGCAGTTGGCACCAGCCACACAAACATCTGCCTGCAGTGGGAGGCTGACTGGGTCAGAGCACACAACTGCACCATCCAGGAGTTCTCTTCCCAAGCAGCTGAACAGCCCCATCCATCACTGGAAAATCTCCACCTCCTTCCACGAGTAACTCCTGGCATATAGCAAACAATTCATGTTTGCAAGAAACTGCAGCATGGCAATGAGCCATCCCTGAAATTATATCCAGCCATGGATTTACTCACACCTGCAAGGGGAAGGACAGCTGGAGGTGAACCCAGGATGTCACAAGTCAGAAGCATTAGGACTCCAAAACTGAGTGACAATTTAACAAAATATCTCAACAAGGAGGTGATACCACAGCCCATACAGGAGGAACTCACTGCACAAGTCTGTCACCAAAGCTGTATGTAGCCACAACTTCTAATTAAAATTTATGCAGCATTATTAATCACTAATCAATAAAACCTACAAAAGCATGTAAAAACCCAGAGATTGAATGATATCTTGTCATGGTAGCTTCTGAGTTTCAAAGCCATTTGTCTTGCATAAGATACTTCAGCTTAGTCTGAAATTTGTGATAACTAAAATAAGCAAATCCACTTTACCTCACAGGGAATGACAAAAAGTTACAAGAGTTACAATTATTTACAGCTATTTTTGGACACCAGCATGGGGGAGGTACTAACCCCCACAAAACTATGGGTAATGCAGGCTGGGGTCTCAATCTGTGTGTTCACAGCCAAAAGAATCATTCTGACAGGTCCTCTTACGAGATGTGCCTGGGAATGTCCTCCTCCTTTTTGAAGCGTCCTGACCATACTAGCAACTTTTTATCAAAATTTGTAGACCTTCTGTCATTCCTGAAAGCTTCTTTACCTGTAAGATATTTTGTAAAAAGCAATGAGCTAAGCTTCAAAAAGGGAAAAGAGCTGTTGGTACAAAGGGAAAAGGGCTGAAAGTTCAAAATTACTCTTTTCTATTCTGTGGCAGCTAAATGTGCTTTCTAACGTCAAAAAGACTCAGCAGCCGGTGTGAGGTGCTTTGTTACATTTGCAGCTTATTTAATTTGACTTTCTTCCCTTTAATTTTGGTAGGTTTTAAACTAAAAATCTCTTCTAAACTTCCTGATTAAGAGGGCAAATGATGTGGGGCTGAAGTCCCCGAGCCCACAGCATCTCACCCTGTGAGCATCTTGCTTTTAAATGGCCCAACTAGTGAGTTAAGCAAACTGCCAGCAGCACAAGTAGCTAACTCCTCAACAGCTCCTCCTGAAATCACTGATGGAGAGATGATGTCTGCTAAAATGCAGCCTGGTGGGAGACTGGCAGTTGTTCTCATGCAAGCTGGGTACCACATTACTGCACTCTAATGATGATACATTACACCCCATCAGGCTACCACGGTGATGCCATTTGCATGCTGTCACCCAGAGCACAGTGAGAAAAGGACTCTGGCTCCTCTTGATGGAAACAAGCCCAATAACAGGCGACAACAACGACAGTGGCAGAGAGACCCTGAAAAACACGGTAAGCAGTGGCTAGCTCAAACCCTGGCTTTTGCAATGCACACTTGTACAAGTGGTCTTTGCAAGGGCAGCTGAGACTCCATGCTGGAGACCCCTGGTCATCCCACAGGAGCACTGGAAGGCCCATGCAGCCCAGCTTTCCTAGAGTGAGGGATCTGCAAAGGCATAGCCAAGAAAGTGGTGGTGCAGGTTAAGAAGAGAAACTGTGTCCATACCACGAAGCCTGTTCATCTGGGAGCAGCCCATGCCTGCTCCCTGCCTCATAATCCAGGACCCTGCCTGGCACAAGCACACAGAGCTGTGGCTGTAACCTGGCAAGGAGCAGAGCAGGAAGCAGAGGGGAGTAAGTCCTCCACTTGCACCAGCCCTGCACACTCAGGGACACACACTGATCCTCCTCTGGAGACCTGGCAGCTGGGTAAGAGGAGGAACATTTATTTGTTTTAATTGACATATTCCCTGACATGAAGCATCAGTTGGTATTTGCTGCCATTGGGGAACAGCTGTTTAATAAAAAAACCTTTACCCCTGCACACTGTGCTGGTCAGAACTCTGGATGTGCTCCCTACCCCAGGACCATTTGTAGCCCCAGGAGACAAAGCACTGCAATAACTCAGCCATGGCTGAGAATGAGGCTCATTTTCTCACCCTTTCCACAAACACCCTTTGCCTCCGTGCTGCAGCACGAAACAGTGATCAAAGGCTTTCTACCCACCTGGATCAGCTGTCTGCAAAGCCATGTCCTGGGCATTCTTTGCTTTGCTGCCAGCAGCTCTGGCAGGGCGAAAGACCGGCCCGGCCACCCGCTGCCACAGCCCAGGGCTGTGCCCCAGCAGCCTCCCCAGCATCCTGCCCTGGACCACCACTGCCCCACCAGCCTGGCCAGGAGCCCAGGAGGCTGCTTCTAGGACTTATTTAAGTAAAAATAGCCCTTCCTGTAAGAAGGGAGTAGCACATACTTCCACCCTACTGACAACAGGAGTTGCTTACATGGTGATGACGAGTTAAATTTATCACGTGTGTTTACCAAAATGACACACCCTGGGAGTTGGGCGGGCAGCAATCACCGCTGTGGCAGCTCACCCCAGCCCCGACTCTGCCCCCAGGTTCCCCATCCCAAGGAGCTGCTCAGGAGAGCAATGATTATTTAAATTATTTTCTCAGTCCTTACTATGGAAGAACTAAAATAAGACAGTGTGCAGTATTTCCCCAAAGACAGGCTTTGTGAGTGCTAATTAGCACAGCTGGTTAAGCTGTTAGAGATCTTAATTGTTCTCAGTTACAAAATAATCTTGCAAATCAGTTGCTTTAAACAGATTTTTCTGAAAAGGAGCAGTGTTTACCACGTCTCAGAATAAATGTGGTTTGGTGGCAGGAAAATAAAGTTGATGTCTGTACCTATAAATGTAGTATAGGGAGTCCATCTCACATGCAGACTGCAACCTTTCCTAGCAAAGAAATATACATCAGATATGTTTCAGGTTTAAAACAGTAAACTAAGAAATTATAACAAAAACCTCAGCTGATGTAGTATTTGTCAGTCACTAAAACTGTCATTCAAATGTAGTGATACCTCTAAAGATACCTCCACAAAGTCTGGATAGTGCTGAATGTTTTCCATAACACCAACTGTTCTAACCAGAGACAGAACCACAACCAATGCTATTTTATCACTTTGACATTTCTCCTGCATTTTGCACAAAAATCTTCCTGATGGGTCAGGAAATGGAAATGCAAAATACTTGTTTCATTTAGAGATGTGGGGTATTTGCTCTCCTTAGACATACAAGGCCCTAAAGCTGATTTACAGGTAGGGAAAAAATTCCATTCAAAAGTGAAGAAGCAGTTGCCAAAAGGAAAATTTTCAGAACTATTTAGAAATGCTATCAAATGCAGTATAGCAGATAATCAAAATACGTCTAAGAGCAAGGGGAGGGACTGCAAGGGAAGAGTACTGCAGGTATTGGCAGGGATATTCTTAAGGGGCTGAAAGGATGAAAGATGTGAAACAGATGCAGCTCTGGCCCCTCCGCTTCTGCCCCAAGAAAAACACTGTCACTTATAGAGATGTTTTATATTTTTTGAGGACATGGAGTTAATGATACTGAGGAAAGAAGAAAATCACAGCAGTGACAAATGTGGTTTTTCCTCTTTCATGAAAGCACCACAGTGTATCCGGACATAGCACAATGTGTTCATCTTAATTCACTTGTAATTTGGTAAAGCAAATTAGATCCATTTCCAGATTAGGAACCCATACAGAAAATAAATAGTGTTTTGAGCTTCCAGCTGCAAACAAGACCTGCAAACAAGAAGAAATCAGTGGATGTGATTATGTTGAAAGAAGCAGAAGGGAAAACTGGTAAAGTCAGAGAGAATATTTGTGTCCTGCTCAGGATTTCCCTGTGGTAAAATGGGCATGAGGAAAGATGCATTTATAGCCTGAAGTTTATGACCAGCATGCCTGAGCATTCCCACGAGCTTCCTTCTTACCTTGTGGAAGAGCTGCTGAGTGAAAAAAAGGCATTGTACCTCCAGACATCCCTCAGTCCCCAAGCCAGGAGGGCAGGAGGGGCTGTGGGCAGTGGATGGGATGTGCTGCCTTGGTGCTTGTGTCATACTTGGACTTGTCTGGCCCCACAGGGGCTCCAGCTGTGCAGAACATTAAAGCATCTTCACTCTAACAATCACTCTACAAAATACTCATTGCAGAAATGACTGTTCTTTATGTCATGTCTGATTATGGATTTGAAGAGGAAAAAAAGAACATTTTAATATTATGCCTTAATTTCTCAAAAGGGAAGAAAATCGTGGGGGTTGCAGGCCTCTGTTGCTTATCCACCTAGGGGTTGCCAATTGTTTCTTCTAGCAGACACACCAGCTAACAGCTGTATTAATCATGTCTGCTGTGAGCAAAAAGGCACTTCAGGATTTATTATACCAGCATTTGGAAGTGCAAAGACACAGAGATCCTCACAAAACCAAAAAGGCAGTTACTTGTTCCTGAATTTTATTTGTTTTTCTGGCACCATGAATGCTTAATGACATGTTGAGTTTTACTGCAGTGCATGAAAGCTATAGACCCCTCTGTGTCAGGAATTCCAGCTTTCCCTTCAACACTGTGGATCTCCCTTTGGCCCAGAGCAACTTGAATCCCTTTCTGAACAGCAGAGAGATACAGAACCAAGGTAGACTTGTGAGTAGCCTGATGAACTTTGATCTCCTTAGACATATGTTGTGTCTGTCTCAGTGCATGCACATCCCCTCTGCCCAGGTTACAGCAGGAGGCTCATCCAGTCACTCCCCAAACCAAGCCATCACTTGATACTCATCAGTGACTCAGTACCTAAATGCAGCCAGTATTTCATAACCATTAAGATCACATGTAGGGAGTAGATTGAATAGGAGTAACAACTTGTTCAGAGATACAGAATTGGCAAAACTGGGTCTACAGCACCATCTCCTCCGCCTTCAGCATCCTTCTGCCAGGGGGGGAGCAGGACCCAACTCCTGAGCAAGCCCTGGGCAATACAGAAAGCACTGACTAGCTCTACAGATGTTGCCCAGGCTTCCTCTGACCTCTCTGCAAGGAGAGGGCACAGATCTGAAGGGTTTTGAGTCACAAAGAACCAGACTAGCTCAGACAGAGCAGAGGATGGTCTGCAGCTGTGGTGGTGCAGACTCATGACATTTCTGATTTCTGTGTGAGAGTGATAGGTAGCTGCAACACTTGTTGCACACTGCTGCCAACACTGAAGAGTTAAACTAAACAGAAAACCTCACAAGACTCCATCCTGGTTCTGCATCCTCTTCACATCCCTTCTGCCACCTCAAACTCTGCTACTTCGGCCGCCTCCACAGCAAGGACTATCTGCCAGTCCCTAAACATACTCAAAAACCTTTGCAGAACTGGAACTGAGGGACCACAATACAAACCCAACTGGTGTTTCTGAAACTCCATTGCTCTGGCTTATGGCTGACTTCATACTGTTATTCCCAGTGCCTTAATTCTGATTATTGTTAGAATTATTGCAGCAATGAGAAATTTGGACTTCACTTGTCCTTCTTCTGCTGCTTTCAACAGCCATAGGAATGAAAGTGTTTATTCCTCCAAGAGCCCCAGGTTCCCACACCTCTCTTTATACCTCCTTGTTCATTTTCATAATACGACATAACTAATCTTTTTCCTCATACACAGAAAAGAATTCACATGAGTATTTAAAAAAAAAAAAAAAGGTACTGCTCTGCAAAGCTGTTTTCAGTGTCCTCAAAAACAAGTGGCTTACCATCCGACTCTGGTTTGCATGCCATGGAAACTTCTTACATGAGAGCTGTGATGGGGAACAGAAGATAATCTTATCTTAAAATTCTTTGCCTTCCCCCATCTAATTAAATATGCAGCAGAGCTCTGTCTTGGTTCCTAGACAAGATAAACAGCAATCCTGGATGGGCCTGTGGCTTATGAAATTCTAAGTGAGTCAGGAAATATTTTTTCCGTGCAACTGGATGTCCTCCAGCAGCACATCTTAACACAGCAAGAGCAAGGAATTGCTTTGAAAAGTCTCATTCACCTGCAGACTCCCAGCCTGAGAGCTGTCCCTCGTCTCCAAGGTCCCCAGGGAGCAGCACTCTCAGGGCTTCAGTTCCCTCCAGATGAGTCACCTCCTCCCCATATCAGGGATTAGTCTACCCTAAGGAAACTCAAATGCAAATCCCAAGAACTGAAAGCTCCTTAACTGTTCCTCACCATGGCCAGGTCAATCAAAGGAATAGTTACAGCATCTTACAACAAAACCAAAACTTGAGGATTTGTAAAGAGTTCTTTACACAAGAACCAGCAAGAAGCTTTAATCAACTCAGAAAACTTGGATTCATGTTTTTTATAATCTTAAGTGTTGTCAATGAAACAAAACAATGAAGGAATCCTTACCCTTTTTGTGTGTTAAACTCCAGCTTTGCTTTTATAAAAAATTCCTCTATCCAGTTACTGAGAGATCCTGCATTTTCTGCCAATATTGTCCCCATTCCTCCAAATTTTACAGTACCACTACCATTTGAAAAATCTTGCCTAGAAACCATAAATAAGATAATAAACCTTAGTATTCAAACAAACAAACAAAACCAAACCCAAACTCCTCTGTCTCTGGTAAATCTTTCCCAGTTCACACCATGTGAGCCTTTTGACATCAGTTTCTTTAGAGGAAAAGTTAAGACAAGAGGACCCATAAGCCACACTTGCTGTGTTTCCTTCCATCAGTTCTGTGTTTTTAGAGAAGATGCAATAGAATATTTGTTGGACACGGGAATACAGTTAAGAATTGTCTTAACAGGAGCCAAATCCAGTGGAGCTTATAAGTTGCAGCTGGAGTCACTAATCTCTGCAAGCAAACACTGTGAAGGAACCTGGAACGGGTCTGAAGTGTCCTGGGTACAAGGTGCAGGGTTTATAACAGCTCATGTCAGAAGGACAAAGCTCATGGCAGCAAAACAAAAGTTAGTCATTGCTCTGGCAAAGCCCCAGTCTGACTTTTCCCAGGGTCTGGGATGATCATACAAAGGTGCTGGTCCAGCACAGGGCAACTTGGCATGTGCAGCATTTGCCTGTACATGGGCTGAAAGGTGAGGCAGCCCCAAGTGCTTCATCATGGGGGAGCAGCCAAGATCACAGAACAGATGGAAAATCATCCAAAATATTTGGGGTGTTGTGATGTAATCACAGCTTTTATTGCTAGGAAAAATAATGCACTGATAACTTTGCACCAAGTCACTGATTTCTGGAACGGTGCACAATTGGACTGTAGAGCAAAAATGTGTGAAACCCCTGAGAAAACAAAACCATCAGAATCTTAACAGTTTATATTTTAACTCAGAGTTTGGAGAACCATTTAATTTAAATGTTTTACACACCTGTTTCCCCAGCTGAGCCAGAGGAACACATTGACAAGGACAGACTTGCTGTTCCTTTGTCACTTAGTGATTTTCTTTCCTAAGAAAAATGGCATTGTCTTCAAAAAAAGATGCATTTACAAAAATTTCAGTCCATTAGTCAATAGTTTGGGGGGAAAAAAAAAAAACCTCTAATTTAAAATGATTGAACCATTCTGTGTGGAAATTTCTTTTCCCCGCACTTGTTTTAATACAAGAATTACTTAATTTTTTTTTCAGCTCCTGCAGAGAAGTCATATACCATCAGTCAGGCCAATAAACTGGCAGATTTCACTAGGGACCCCCTCCATTGTGGGGTTAAATTTCCCTCTCAATGACTGGCTGAAAAGGTATGTAATAAATGCAGGAGCATGCATCTCAGGTAACACAGTGGGAGGCACTGCCCTGGGCATAATTTGCACCAGTAATGAACACCACAGCAACCATAACAGAGCCAAGTTCCTCCTCAAATATATGAATTGTTTCTTGACAATCCTGCTAAGGAGACCATAAAATGCTCCTGGGTGAAAACACAACCTACACATAGGATGAGATTTTCTTCCAGCAACTTTTATGTGTCCAAAGGGACCACAAGGAAACACATCTCCTAAGAGATGCATGGCCACCCAAGTGAGCATGGGGAGGGCAGGAGAGTGAGACTCTGTCACACAAGTCTCTGCATAGTGGCCTGGGGGCTTTGATAAAGGAGTGTTGTCTTGTTAAACCACTGGCTGTGTCTGCCTGCACGCTCAGGGGTGGCTTCACTCATGCTGGTGACTCCTCTGCTCCTTGCTTGTGCAGTGCCTAGCACGAGGGCATCCCAGGCAGCTCCTGCTGCTCCCATACTCTGGCAAAGCAATAATGAGGAGAGAAATGAGACGCTCATCTTGAGAAGATGAATAATGACTGCAGAGGGGCAAGGAGCTGCTTAAAAATAAATTACATCCTACATAAACAGGACTTCACTTCTTCAACAGTAACTCAAAACTGTCCTGCATTTTTTGGACTATGCACACCATAGAAACACATACACAACACATGGCAAAAAACTGTCTTACTAAAGGAGGGATTTACCAAAAAATAGAGTTTATTATGGATATATGAGATGTTTCCAGTATGCTACCCCACATTAGAAGGGCAACTCTCATTTGCTTAACCTTCAAAAAAAAGTCTCTCACAGGTGCAAATATTATTCTTGGAGAACTGGGGTTTCCAGAAACAGAGACAATTTGGAGAAGGAAGTAGCTGAAGTGGGGGCCTAGGAAGACTAGAAGACCTCCTGATGTTGTATCAGTGGGACAAAGACCACATGGTCCAAAGTAAATCCTTTGGGTTTAAGGATGAGGATTTCTGACTGCATTTGCTGAACTCGGGATGACACCAAGCTGCCAAATGAATGCTGCCATGGAAAAAGCAGATGCAATTCTAAGATGTACAAGAAAAGTCATTCCAGTAGAGAGCAAACAGTTTTAGTATTCACATATAAAACATCTGGAATAGCCTGCAGTACCGTGCTTGTTTAAGAGAGTTACTCAAGAAGAAAAGTAATAAAGGAAGAAACGAGAGAAATATGTCTTTTTCTTGGCTAACTGATTAAAATGGAGAGGATCATGGTAGATGTCTCTCTGAAAAACTCAGTGCCAGAGAAGAAGGGCAGTCAGGCTGAATCCCAACACTGATACCTGAACAAAGGGAATAAGCTGCTCCTGGTGAACACCAAGGGCTGAACCTTTTCTGATGGGGCTCCTTGTGTCTTCCAGCACTGGGGCAGGGGCTGTCCCCATCCTCCCAGTAGCTGATGAAGCACAGGCAGTACAGCCAACAGCCAGGCCATGAAGCTCTCCAGGCTGGTTTAACTTCGGGCCACAGCTGCACAGTCATTAGTGTTTACAAAACAAGTTTCCAGAGAAGCAGAATTACACACCGAGGAAATAATAAGAAGCAATGTAATCAGATGTGAGAAGGAGATCACTTCATTACCTGAACCAGGCTTCATTATTCACCATTTCCCTGGCAAGAGCTGATAAATGCAGGCTAATGAATCTTCGCACTCGGACGAGCAGTTGGAGCTGCTGGCTCAGTGCTGCCACATGCAGAACAGGACCAGGAGATCCAACTGTCAGCTGAAAGCCCAAGAGGTAAAATAAGAACTCATCCATTGCAGCACTGCATTGAGAGGAGGGAGAGGATTTAACCATGCCTGGCTTGGTCTTACAGAGTCACCTTGGCTGTGGGAATGCTGTGGCTACTATCTGGCTCAGAGGAACAAACTCTAAACATCCTAAGAACAAGAGGGGATGCTGTGTACACTGGTGATATGCACAAAAACCAGAGCCAGATCTTTGGGAAAAGCCTTTCAGGACCAATACTATCAGTCCTGACAGCTCCTTCCCCATCTCAACTGTTAAATGTCATCGTCAGCCTAGTCATGATACAAGATAATTACAAAGACAAAGGCAACAGCACCAACACACAAAAAGCAGGAGCATTGTCCACTTCTGTGGCATTGCCATTTCTTTAACAAAGTTCCCTGTTGCCTACTGTAGCTATAACTCCTTCTAAAAAGCAGGGAAACAGGAAATACACCAGTCACTTTAGACAATTATTAAAAAAACCCACCCCAATCCCCCCAAAAAATCCCAAAACACAAACAAACAGAAAACAATGCTCAGGAAAATATCAGGTAAGGAGAGCAAACCTCCTTAACATAAGTTCTCAGAGCTGTGAAGAAAATCTCTGCTTTTCCTGTACTTTCTGCATGTGTCACCAGCAATGTGGATCCCCAGTTTTGTATGAAGAAGCAGAATATTTGGCAAGGCTCCTCTGGAAAGAGCTTAGACACTTAACAGCCCACATAAGATGAAAACCTATTCAGAGAGGAACACATATGTCCTGACATTAAAGGGAAATACTGCCCTCATCTGTCTTCCAGTGACAGGTTTTATTTTCCTGCCTAGTATGCCTAAGCCATTCATCACTTCCAGGATGAAAAGGTGACTCTGTTGTTGCAACCAGCTCCAAAGTCCGTGCTCAGACTCAAGCTATTAAGCAATGCTGCTGTGGGTAACTGAAATCGATATGACCATGTTGCTGCAGCAGCATTTAAATGTAGAAATTTCTTGATTCTCTACACTGAAGACTGTGTCTAGGCTCAAAAGAAGAAAATAGTTTGTATATTCTTTATAAAACTAAAACCAAACAATGAAAAAAATATTCCTAATGCCAGGAGAACAAAAATACTGAGATGCAGCAGTGGGATTCAGCAAGAGCAGAGCAACCCCTGCTCCTGAAATCATTTGCACACTCATGCACCAGGCAGGGATTTGGGCTCTGGATGTCTGCAGTCCTGTTATAGAAGGCACAGAGAATGAGGTTGGTTTGCCTCTTTCTTCCACACTGGCAAAAATCCATCACACACACACACGCATGTACAGACACACAGGAGGCACGTTTTAAGCACCATCAGCAACCCTCAGGAAGGTGAAACGAAGGAGCAAATGAACACACATTCATTCATATTTCATAAAAGTATAAACTTTGAAGTTGGAAAAATACATCTAGTAGACAAAGTGTAGCACTAGCCAGTTCTTTAAGGGTTTGGGGTGCAGAAGGAGCCGCTATTAAACGTCCCTCAGTGAGACAATGCCACTGGCCAGCCACATCCTCAGAAAGTGCTGTGGCTGGTGAAAGTGCAGATCCTAGCACGTATCTGGTTGCATTTTAGAGCTCCAGAGGAGCATGGCTTTTAAAGCACATGGAGGTGCTTCTACACCAATGCCTGTGCCTTTTAGTTCTTTTCTGACATTTCTCCTTGCTTGTGCCTTATCCCCCTTAACTGCCATTCCTCCTGATTTTGTTTTGTAAATCCCAGATTTAATCAAAGTCTGCATCTCCAAAGCTGAGTGTACAGTTTCACAGCATCTTGATGGCAGGAGCATCATCCCAGATCACCACAGCACAAGCAGACAGGTCTCATTTGGTGAGAGCAAATTGACTCTCTGGCAGCTCAGGGTAGGGTTCTACTGTCAACCACAGAGTCTCGATTTCAGGATTCCCTCAGTAGCATGATCAGCTCTCATCTAGACAAAGCCTGGAGCTGGCCACAGGCATGGCATAGCCACAAGCTTTGTCAGGCCTGGAAAGCAGCTGATGGAAACAAGGCTGGATTCTTCCTGCCCCATAACTCCACACTAACATCCAGGCTCTTGTGTCCCCACCTGAGGGAGACAGACTGGCTAAATCTTGCCAGAAACATTTTGATCTATATAGAAATGCTCATGGGAACATTTTTAAGGGTTTGGGGGTTTTTTGGTGGTGGTTTTTTTTGGTTGCATTTTTTTTTGGGTTTTTTTTTTTGGGGGGTTT
This sequence comes from Onychostruthus taczanowskii, assembly GCF_017590055.1. Lineage (NCBI taxonomy): Eukaryota > Metazoa > Chordata > Aves > Passeriformes > Passeridae > Onychostruthus > Onychostruthus taczanowskii. The sequence goes on from NW_024498462.1 coordinate 8,156,407, forward strand.
TTTTTTTTTTTTTGGGGGGTTTTTTTTTTTTTTTTGGGGGGTTTTTTTTTTTTTTTTGGGGGGTTTTTTTTTTTTTTTTGGGGGTTTTTTTGGTTTTTTGGGGTTTTGAGGTTTTGGAGTTTTTTTGTTTTTTTTTTAAACAACCCTGAAATTAATTTTGTTTCTAATTGCTACCTAGTTTCCTGGATGAAAATTTTTAAAACAGTCATTCCAAACTGATTTTTCCAAGATCACAGAAGAAGCAGTGCACTCAGGGCTGCCCAGCCTCAGACTCTCCTGCTGAACCAGGACTCCCTCCAGTGACTCACCCTCACAGTGGTTTTTCCCAGGTCACCATCTCCAGAGTCTGGTTAATGTCTCAGCAATCAGTCTCTCACTACAGCCTTTTTGCCTGACACCTTAATTTGATCTGTCATTTCACAGCCCTGTAGCTCTATCTGAACAGGTGGAATATGGCAGATTCCTCTCATTATTTTAGTCTTTGTCAAACACTGTTATTAATTCACAGTAATCTACACATTTCTGGATTTTCCCATAAGCATTCTCCTTTCTCTCATCAACAGCTGCATTTTAACCACTGTTATTCCTTCCCACATTGTCATTCCCAGCCTATCCTGGATGTACAACGTGGGTTTGCTTCTTTGGGGTCTTACCTGGAGTTTCCTCTCCTGCTTTAGAAGTATTTCAAAAACACTCAGCAAAGTAAAACTAAGGACCAAAATTCCTGGTGGTCATGTGCTTGGGTTTAATCATTCTGGCCACAGAACACCTGGGGAAATTCTGTCTGTCTTCATGCTGCTCGTATTTTACTAACATGTTTGTGTAGCTACAAGCTGCCTTGCAGGCATCCAGTTTAGGTGGTAGAGGTGAACATGAGCCCTCTGCTTTCTTGAAAATGTCACAATTCATTTGTTAAAGGGAATTACTTTGCCTTACTTTTATTAACACTGGTGGAGAGGGATCTGCCATCATTGGTGCTTGCTGCTGGTTTCACCCTGTGGAACTCAGGCTGCACACAACCAAGCCAGTCATGGTGTCCATACTTTTTTAAATTATAGTAAGAAACTCTGACAAGAAGTTCTACTTTTCTGCATGCTTGAGGGAAAATAATGAAAGTCGGGAACTCAGGAGATTGTGCAATACAGGGAGATGTCCTGATGAAACTGTATCCAAACTGTTGAATATGAATCTGTTTGTGTCTGGCAGAGGACACACAAGAGAGAAAATTCAATGCATTTCTCTTGTCAACAATGTTCTTTTTCTTGTAAATGAGTTGAAGTTTGCAAATAAGAATCTTATAGCTTGAAGTCTACTCAAGTGAACCCTGTGTGCAGCAGCAAGAGCTTCTTGCAGGGCTGTAGACGGCTGGTATGAGCCTTCAGCATCTCCTTTGCAAAAAATATCCTGAATTCTTTCTGAAGCTGCTTTGTCCCATGTCCTTCCCCACCATCTCATTGCTCTCACTCATTACTTCAGTAACTTCCCTCTCCTTCCCCGAGTCTGTCCCTTCCCAGGTGAGAACTGCTGTCAGCTCCAGCAGATGGAGCACCCTCCTGCTCCCAGCCCCTCCAGGCTACTGACAGCCCTCTTGTCTGGCTGAACCGTGATCCTAGAGCAGCTGGAGTGCAGGAATAGGGTCCTCTTCACCAGCTTCTAGCACAGGCTCCAGTCCCACAGTCCTTTTTATAAATTCCCATTTAATTACTTTCTGTACTTTCTGAGCCCACTCCAAAACAAGACTATTGCACTTTCTAAGACCTCCTGGAGGGTGAATCTTTCCAGTTCAAGCTCTCAAAGGCTTAGGATCATAGAAGCTTTCGTGGTCCAAACCCATTAAAAACAGAAAATCACATTTTATTTGCCAGTTCCAAAATCATTAAAAACAGGGGGGGAAAAAATCACATTTTGTTCGCCATAAAGTGTTGATTTGTCACCAAAAAAACAAACAAACAAACAAAAAAAAAAAAAAAAAAAAAAAACAGTATAAAACATACACCACCAAGGCATGCAGCTTGGGCAAGAAAGCCACTATCCACACTCCTTCATGTCCAGAAAAAGTGACAAAGCCCTGAGAGGAAGTGACAGCTGAACACCCTGCTGCTTTGTTCCCAAGGAACCATTATCACAGTGAGAGACATGTTCCTCAGCACACCAAATGTATTCATTCTCTCCTCAGTCTTTCCCCCCTCCCCACCCTTTACCTGGATTCACTTGTATTACAAGTGAAGTCAGTTTCTCTTCACCCAAACCCTTCCTGTCTATGTAGATGCTCAAGTCTGTGTTCCCAACTGCATTACAAACTTCATAACTTTTCATTAATCTCATGATTTCAGCAAATTTTGGAATAACAGCACTACAAGGTAGTTGCAAACGTCACTTTAAGTAAAGTTCTGCTTCTTTTGGTCCTACCATAACACTGTTTGAATCTTTTAAAAAAGCACTTTGGGTCTCCTTTGGAAGAGAAAACCCAAATCTGAGTGAAAGAAGCAGGAAACAATGTGATAGGTAAAGCATTGATGAAAATAGGAGAGCAGACAAACCAGAATTCAATGGTTACACTTTCATTCTGCAGAACCTAATAACAAAATATGGAAACATGAGGTTTTTGAATTAAAGACAGATGAGGGCTGAGCATGGGGCATGACAGAGAAGATAGCTCTTTAGGGATCCCAAGGGGAATAGTGAGAAATAGAAAGCAGCCTGCTTTTCACCATGTTTAAATCTTATTTCCTGTGATGGCAATTTTTTGCCACTCAATATCTGTATTTGTTTAGACAACACACACACACACACAGAGCATACTCAACATCAAATCCTGAGCAGCCTCCCAGCACACTGAGCAAGGCTTAGACAGAGAAGAATTGCTCATGTTCCCTGAGCTCCAGTGCCAGGCAGCAGCACACCCATTCCCCTCTGCTGACTGCACACCCCTGGGGTGGCAGAGCACAGCAGAAGGCAGCAACTGCACCTCAGAGCACACACACACACACACACACACACAGAGCACCTTTGGGCTCCAGCTGGGAGCACCAGAATGTCTTGACTGTCCCCCACACCCGTATCTGCAGTCCAGCTGGATACCAGCTGGATGGGGGGAAGCATGCCCAGCCCAGCAGCCTGGGGAGCCTGCAATGTATTATCCTGCCCTCTCAACCCACATATCTGGGGAGATCTCAGTGCCTTATTGATGTGTTCCTCCCCAAAGACTAAAGCACTAAAAATAAATAATATGACTCGCTTTCATTTGGGGGCTGGATTTTAAAGAGGCAGGGCTGTTGATTTGCCTTTTTTTTTTTTTTTTGCCTAGTACCTTTCCAATATTAAAAAACCAAACCCACTGGTATATACTAAAAAACAGTCATCCAAACAGCCGTCTCAATATCGCTTGTATATGATGGCAGACACAGTGGGAATCTCGTGCTCCTTTGTCGTCTTGGGATCCACGATGTGGCTGTATCGCTCTCCCCGGTGACGCTCCAGGTAGGGGCCCCAGTTTGCTGCAGGCTGGCAGCAGCTGACAATGCGCTGCAAAGCAAAACCAAGAGGCATTGAATGTCTTATTTTAGTCCAGGCTACTTTGCAAATTCAGTAAAATTACAGCTCTAGATGTGCACTGCAACTCAACAAATGGCAAATCACCAAAGTTGTTTAGAATCGTTCCAAGTATCTTTGGGGTTGGTGGGTTCTGGATGCTGAAGTCAAAGAACAGGGAAAGCTGTGATCAACACAGCCGTTTGGGGAAACTCACCATGAGCAGGATATCTCAGATCTGTCACTTGTTTCTGTGAGGAATGGGAGGGAAAACTCCAGAAAATTATATGGGGATAGAAAGCAATAGAAATTCTTCAGAGAATTTAAAGGAGCTGGAATAGCAGCAGAACTGATGAAAAATCTCTCTCGAATGGTGTGTATGGACTCCCAGAGAGTTAGACTTTGTCTTCCTATCAGAACATGGTAGAGTAGATGCACCTTTGATGGACTACCAGAGATAATGCTTTGGTCTACAAATCCATTTGAAAAATATGTCAAAGTAGTAGATGGAGAAGAAAGCACAAGTGGTCCTGATAATAACAAATAAATTCAGATTTGAGGCTATGACAGTGGGGTTTTTTTGCCCTTACCTGAACAAGGTTTCCTTCAGCTTTAAGTATTTTTACAATAGCAACAATGGGAATCCAGATGACACAGAAGATGATCATGCACCAGCCAACAGCACTTCCCCAGGTTGGGTATAACACTGAGCCATAAGTGGGGTTTGAAAATGTGATCAAAGACCAGATCAAAATAGCCTAGAAAAAATGGCAAAAACAGTAAGAGAAAAGCAGTTTTCCAGCAACATTGAATTTGCACTGCTTCCAAGTTGGTTCAACAAAAAGAAGGGCTGTCTACAAGTTCTGCATGGTTCCATTTTGTTGTCTGAGTGTGAAAACAGTTGTGCAGGATTTGGTTTTCAGTCATCACCAAGCAGCAAGACTGAAGGCCAGGGCTGAATAATGACACCAGATGCACTAACTATATTTGTGTTTACACATAACTTGATCTCTGCATTCTCTTTAAATCTTATGTTGGATAATATATATGTTGCTGGCTGAGCCCAGTACCCTTCTCTACATGTTTTATGTGTTCCTGTGTTCCATTATTTACAGGAATACAGGAACGAATCTAAGATTAGAAATTGGAAAATATTGCTTCAGAAATTGGATAGTTTTAAGCAGCATTTTCTAAACTATAGTCTGGACAGATTACAGGTAATGTGCTGGCCAGAGTGACTGGCCACTGCTCCTGGATTGGGGATGTTAATAAATTCTGTCATAGTAACATAATCCAACCGTCTACACTCACAATTGGAAGTACAGGAGTAACAAAAACCAGACATACAACAGGACATTAAAAGATCTCAGTTAGACAGGAGAGCAGCAGAACATCTGACCCAAAAATAATATTTCCCTCAAAAGATTTTCAAACCAATCTCAGTCTAAAATTAAGATAAACCAGCTGCCAAGGCAGAGGATCTAGTTGCCCTGTGTTAGTCCTTGGGAGTGTAGACCCAGCTCTTAGTAACTGATCTCAAGCTCCAGCCTCTTCTGGCGAGGATCAAAGGAGGAGGGAGTGTATCAGAAAGCAGAGACAGCCCACAGTTCACTTCACTGGCACAGCTATGCCCCATCTTTATACACAGAGCCTGGGCAGTCAGCCCTGACTCTTCACAAAGAAACCTCTTCAATATTAAGTTACTAAGTTCTGTCACACTGACACAATCCAGTCATGTGCACGCACCATTAACAGCACAGGAGTGATGAAAAACCAGCACATTTTCCACCACAGCCAGAATAAACTGCTCTTCTTTCCAATCATCATTTCAATGTCTTCAATGAATCTTTTTCCTCCTGTTGGAAGAAAATCATGGAACTCATTGTAAAGCAGGTACCTCCCTTGCAGGTGGGGTTACTCAGAAGTGATCAAAGAAAAGCAGTCATCAAGGACAGTTTCTCCAGTTCTGCATTAAAGTTTTTTTTAAATTATATTACTATTCAGACGGTTAACTTATAAATTCTTTACTGCAGTAATTAGTATTTTATATCCTTGGCACTGCTCAAGGCCAGGCTGGATGGGGCTTTGAGAAACCCAGTCTATTGGAAGGTGTCCCTGCCCACAACAGGGAGTTGGAACAGGATGATCTTTCAAGTCCCTTCCTCCCCAAAACCATACTGTGACTCTGATATACACTGTTCCTGGGAATGCTTATTTTAATTATGTATTTTCAATGCAAATAATTTACCGTAAATGTAGACAATGCCTACTATCTCCAGGACAGCTGAAATAAGGATTCCCCATCCAGCACAGAAGTGATCTATTAGGTTAACCCAGTAAATTCCTGCCTGCAGAATAAACATTAGAGGTTAAAATTTGAGTAGTAACATACAAATAAGATGCATTTGTTCAAGACAATTGAACTAATCATGACTCTGAGTTTTTAAGTTCACAGCTCTCCAGGTCAAGTACAGATTTATGAATATTATTTTCTTTAAATCCTCAGTGTAAAGTTGAAAAGCACATCTAACAAAATGCTATAGATGCTAAAACAAAGATCTATGTATATGCAGAGCATATATAAACAGCTGAGAGCAAGATTTAAATTTGGAGCTTACAGGAATAAAAGCTGGGACTGAAGTTTTTATACTGAACTACAGCAACATCTATACCAGTTATCAGTTCTGGGAGGCTCCTATCCTCCTACATGCATGACTTCTCCATGGGGTTAACCACAGCTTTAGACACCAGTATGCAATAGCAGGATCTCAGAGCAGGAAACAATCTTTGAGCCATTCCCCACTCTTGTGTACTAAGTCCTTTGCAAGCTTCCCCACCACCCTGTTTCATGACTTACGTACTTTACTTGACCATACGAATGTCTACTCACCACAATTACCTCCTTCACATTCTCAGTCTAATTACACACATAAATCTGCATTTCTAGATGGAGTAATTGCAGTGAACCTTTATACTCTTAAAAGCAATTGCCTCAAGAAATTTTATGCAGTATACTTAAAATTCCTTTTCTGTATATCTATTTATATAAATATACACATGCAGGAGAAGTAACCATGCAATCTACAAATGCTCATGAGCTAATGGGTTTTTATTACATGGATAGGCCATTCCTCAATTCCTGTCCTGTTTGGTAGTGAGTTCTGAACAAGAAGATCCCATCAGCATTTATTAGCAGCACCATTGTGCTGTGGACATGTTGTATGCGTGTACTTGTGATTACACAAATAAATTCCTGAACTGAGGAACGATAAATCAGGCTGATCATTCACAGGCTCTATAAAGGCTTTCTATTTAAAAGCATGTCTCAGTTCAATAATCACAGAAGACCTTAGGTTCTTCAGGCTTTCCCTGGGAATTGCTTGCTTGTGTGTTCAGGCACACTGTCAAAATTCAAGGGTCTCTAAGATTTATCCACAAAGACAGGAACAGTTGGAAAGGGTATTTTGATTTGAGTTCATCACCTGCAACATAACTAAACTCACTACCAAAAACCTCAATTTCTTACCTGAGTAACACAGATAAGCCCAAGAAAAAAGAATGCTGCACACAGACCCAGGGTTACAGGTACTCTTAATTTTTTCATCACTCTGGGATTTATATCTTGAATGGTGGTTGTAAGTGTTTCTGCAAAGGAAGAAGTAGGGAGTTTGAGCAGCAAAATTAAGAAAGGCAATGGTCATTTGAAAAGCCATAAAAACCCTGTTGCTTAAAACCCCACTTACCTATGGTGGCAAACTGGGAGTCAAGGCCCAAAAGCACAAGCATGAAGAAAAACAAGAAGGACCACAGAGGAGAAGCTGGTAGCTGGGAGAGAGCCTCTGGGTAAGCTACAAAGGCCAGTTCAAACCCTGGAAGGTAGTGGAGAGAAGGATGTTATTGTCATGCCTTGACAACGCAAGTCCCAGTACCAACAGTGTGACCATCAGCCTACCTGAGTCCACCACCTCTGAGACAGGCCTCTGAGACACAAATGCCATATGTCCCAGGATGGAGAATATTGCAAACCCAGCAAATACGCTGGTGGCACAGTTGGTCACACAAACTAGAATGGCATCTGAGTAGCAGTTGTTGTGGAACTTGTTGTATGAAGACAAAGCAACAAGCCCGCCCCACGCCACGGACAGGGAGTAAAATATCTGAGTGGCTGCATCTTTCCAAACCTACCAAAAAAAAAAGGACATGAGAAGTACTGTATTACTTATAGTATTTATCATAAACATTTAAGTCTGTCCTCCATTGAAGCTCAAGGGTATTTTTTTTTTCATTCAGCCTGTATATATAATTCTATTTCATATGAATTTTAGGGAGGATAGGATATAGATAGCATGCTGGTGACCTTGCAGTCTCAATCACAAACAGTATCTCTATGATGTCTAAAGGTCATATCCCAAGCATGTTGCCAAATACTTAAATCTTATTGGGCTAACCCTGAAGAAAAGATTAGATTTGTTCACATAGGTGAATTGCTGAGGTATGAATCTTGGCACAAATACAACAAATAAGGACAACCAGGACTGGCTGCAGGAGTGAGAACTTCCATGTACCCTCCCACTTGTGTGACCCAAACAAACCACTCCTGCCTCTGATGTAGCCCCTCAGCTAGTGCCAAGCACTCATATAAGTACCACAAATAAATATCACACTTAATGATTGCCTTTGATAAAACTGCAATAATATTGGCATAAGCCAGAACAAAGAAAGTTCTGGCTTTCTTTGCATGCGGTGCCCTTCCTGGTCCACCTAATTACCCAAGGTAATTTCCCAGGCAAGGCATGGCCTGAATTTCAAACTCAGGGATCCCTTCAGCCTTATTATAAAGTCCCTTAAAATTATCAGCAGGAACTTTCTCAGCAGAACTTGCTAAGATTAAACTCCAGCATGATCCCCAAGAACTGTTTAGAAGCAATAGCACAGTTCCATCACTGGTGTGGCAGGGAGGGGGAAGGAGGTGACCGTCTTTCAATTTGAGAGTAGCTGGAATAGGGGCTTGGACTTTTTACACAACCAGCTGCTGGTACAAAATACAGGGCAGGACCTGAAACACCTGACTGGGTAAAAGAAGAAAGCCACATAACCAGGAAAGTATGTCACATTTCTGGGGCTGAACTTCCTCTCACCTCTGCCTCCATCAGCTTGGTGATGTTGGACTGTCTCCCAATGTAGTACTCAATGCCATCCAAAGCACCTTCCAGGGTGGCCCCTCGCACCAACAGGATGAGCAGGATAACATATGGGAAGAGTGCAGTAAAGTAGACAACCTGCAGAAAGATGGGCAGGGACACACATTAGATGTGAGGGGATCCACAGACCTCGATGCAGGAAGACTGGACAGACTTTAGCTAAAGTCTGCTGGTACAAAAGAAAAACAGGCGACCAGAGAACTGAACACATGACAACCACCAAACCATCTGGCTTAGCTGGTTCTGGAGCTGCATTCCAACAGAAGCAGAAGGCCCAAGCCACATATCCACATTTCAGATAGCACTTGATCAGTTTCAGAAATGGGGTTTTCTGGCATGATTTACTGCTGTAGCAAGGTCTGAACTCAACTACCCCAGATGTCTCTTGCTAGGTAGTGCTTCTAGCAAGTGCAGATTGAAAGCCAGGAAAAACTAGGTGACCAGGGGGGAAATTATCTCCTGATGAGCTCCCTGCTACTCTCCCCTACCATCCCTCAAAAAAAAAAAAAAAAAAAGCCAAAACAAATTTTTTTTAAAAGAAGTCACTGTTCTGGAAGCTTTCTTTACAGGAGCAAGGACTTTTAGGTTCTCTCAGACACAGTTCTACTCTGTTGTACTAGCACAAAGGGACCAAGGCCAGCAATACAATTATTGTTATACAGGCTATGTTAAACAATACTCTGGTTTCTTGAGTCTTAGTTTCAGTGTTTTCAGACAGGTAATTGACCCAGAACTGCTGGCTCCACCAAGCCAGAGCATTGCACCATTGTGTGGTGAGTCTGACATTTCCGAAGACCTCCTTCATGCTTGCCTAGAATGGACAATTCTCTCTGCCTTTCTTCTGTCTTGTTCCTGCCCAGCTAGATTCTTCCAAGTCTCACCTTACTCGCCAAAGACAATTGCCTTTGTGCCAGAAAAAAACTGACAGTGGAAAGAGCCAACTGCCAGGAACCCAAAGAACATGAGATTCAGAGGAGCCATGCAGCCAAACAACTGAGGCTGGGAAAGCACAGACACTCCACACCAAAGCACTGAAACAAGGGCAGAAAGCTCCAAATAGAAAGCAAAACAGGAGGAGACATCACACTGAGCAGAGGAAAGGAGGCAGCAAGGAGCCAAAGAAAGGCACAACGACAGAAGGAAAAGGGGGGGGAAAATCTGTGCAGAGAAGGTGAACAAAAGAACAAAGGCAACTGAGGCTGAAGATGTAAATGGTGGAGACGCAACATGAAGGTGAGAAAACAGTATGAGGAGGAAGCAACAAAACCACAAAGAGTCTCAGGTGAGGAAGAATGAAATTCAGCCTAGCCCAAGAAAAACTCCAGAAAACCATGCTGAAGGTTGTGGAAATGGGAGCTCAGCAGAGACAGATTCTGAAAACAAGCATCTAAGTACCTTGTCCCTACAAATAACTTCAACTCTTGGGAACAAACAACATTTCACAATCTGGAAGGAGCCTGCACACACACACACACACACACCTGTTCACAACACCTGACCTGTATGGTCCAACCATCTCAACCAGACTGGAAGTACAAAATAATCACCGGGTGTTCCCAGGGCGTGTGCCCATGTGTGCCATCACATGCACGCTTCCATCACACAGCCCAGGCAATGGCTAAAACTCTGCTGGAATCACTGGCATGACAGCAAGATCCCAAAATACAGGGCAGCCTAGTGGAGTTGTGGCCCAGGTGTTAAGTAATGGCTGTGTAATCAGCACCTTACTCATATTTTATGTAACAGTTATGAAGCAGAGTAGCAGGAGGGAAGCCAAATGCTGAGCCCGGCACAGGGGGGTGTGTTAGGACTGCATCCTGCCTTGTGCTAAACTTCCCTGGGTCCAACTGACATTGGGAGGGCAGAATCAGGCCAAAAGTCATCTCCCTGCTCTTCCTGACATACCTTTCCAGAAGATTTGATTCCTTTAAACAGGGCAGCTCCAACAATCATCCAGGACAGGAGGAGGCAGAGAGCCAGGTACCAGACGATCTTGCCGGTCTCGTCCAGCCCACTCGAGCGCTGCAGAGTCACTTTGCTGAAAGCACATGATGCTCCCGTGAGGAGGGGATGGCAGCAGCACACACACCTCACACCTCCTCTTCAGCTGCTTCTCCTATCTGCCCCATAGATCCTGAAATCCTGCCTCATAGATTCCTTCTGCCCCATAGATGCTGCCCTATAGATCCCTTGTGCCCCCATAGATACTGAAATCCTGCCTCATAGATTCCTTCTGCCTTATAGATCCCACCCTATAGATCCCCTGTGCCCCCAGGAAAAAATGAGCTGCTGTGTGAAGCTATATTTAACTGCATTTTTCCCTTATTTTTGAAGACTAGAGCTCTCATCTCTCCACACATCTCCTGTAAGGCCCACCTAAGATGTTCTGTGTTAATGATGAAATTCTGACAGGAAGAGAAGAGCCCAAAAGAATCAGTTTCCAGGAATGCAGGGAACATGAGGCAAATTGAGAATGTGGGGCAATAAAGAAATGGCAATTTTGCAACAGGCCAGATTCAGAATAAGGTGAATATATTTTACGCAGCAGCTCCTGAGAAAAATAAAAGTATATGCTGCATGTAAAGATGCCAAATAGTGCCTATCAGAGAAGAGGACTTCTTTAAATTGGAGTATTTTTCAATTGGTTAAAGGTTGACTCACTTGCTTTTCTTTCTATACATAATTTTTCTTAAAAAGGCCAAACTTATCAATTAAATTTTAAGTCCCCTCTCTAGTGACTTGCATGCCTGTGTCCCTTGATTTTTTCTGGACTGCAAGATAATACAAAAATAAAAGGTACATCCAAAACCACAATGCATAAAAAGTTATTTTTAGTAATTTCTTTAAAGTATTTACTTACTTCCAGTATTGTTCACTGGGAAATTGCACTGGTTTGTAGTTTATGGTGCCATTTATACACGTGAGATTGTTGCCCGCGATGAATGAGTAGTTTGCACGAATTATTTCCCCATTCAAGGTTGCATTGCAGTCATTTACTGAAATCAAGAAAAAGGAATCATTAACACTGGAATGACTCTTAAAAAAAAAAAAAAAAATCCGACTGATACAGCAAATGTGTTTCCTAAGCAATTACATCTTCAGTTTGCCTGCTAACAGTATTTGGAAACAAACCTGAAATGTCACTTGCAGCTGTGACTTTGCTACTTTACTGTAAATCAAAACACCAAGAATCTGGTGTGCTCACCACCTTTTACTTATCCTCAAGAACACTTATAAAAATCAAAACTGAGCATAGTTAAAATTGTAGCCTTGGTTACTCTATGAAAACCTTTATCCCAAACCAAGGTGGCACATGGATCTTCTGGTATCTGATATTCGTCTTAGTGTGGCAGAGGGCTTATTAGAGCATTTTAAATATTTTCCTTGGAGCAGAGTTGGACAAATGGAAACTGAGGTTGGGAATTTTTTGCCAGAACATACAATAAAAAGCACTTTATCAGCATATATATCAGCATTTACTGGAAATTCTTGTTGAAGCCTATTTCAGGACAGCTTCTTCAGTTTTGTGTTCATCCAAAACTTACAAATTAGGTGCTGAAATCTTTTTTGTTTTGCCAATAATTAATCATCCACTTTTTGTTACATAAGACCTCTTAGAAGATATTTTCAGATATATGGTTGAGATATATTTACATTAATGCTGTAAACAATGCAATGCATCCTCATCTTGTCCTTGTTATTTTAATAATCACTGGTTACCAGGCAAGACATTTCCAGCTGCTAACTGGTAATTACCTTACCAACTTCACCTTTTGCCTTAAACTGGTCTGATACAGAAACTGGCTGTGTTTGGGCCTTACATCTGCTTGTGAAACACAAGAACAATGGTGTGCAGATATGTTCTAAAGAGTTAATGAACTGTGAAACCAGCGCCTCAGTGGTGATCAGGATTACCATAGCCACAGGGGAGGCAAGGGGTAATGAAAAGACCTCGATAAAAACTACTGCAGTACTTTGTCTCATGGAAGGAAGGTATTTTTTTGCCACAAAGCCTGATGAAATGGGAATGCAGTATTTCCAGGGATTGGAAATGTATATACTAGAAAAAAGCTGAGGTTTAAAAGGAAAAAAAATGATCCAACAAGGTGATTTCTGCCCAGTTCTCTGTAGAGTTCCCAAGCACCCAGAACTGGTGGCAAAGTGGATAAGCATCACTCCTCTGTGTTCAGATGCAAAACTCCAGGAAGGACTTTTGAAGCCACGGCTAGCTGTCTTGTTCCCATACTTTCACCCAGAAAACAGTCCAATTACCAAAACCAATAATATTAAACTCTATCTGGTATGTATGGTACCTATTCGTGTCTTGCTGCATAATTCATCTGCCCAGGAGAAGCAGTCTGACCATGGCAGCACTTTTTGAAATGAGGCAAATAAGTAGTAGAGTGCATAAGCAATGATAACGTTGTAGTAAATAGTCACAAATGTTGAGATGACGACCATTGTGATGCCCACTCCTAGGAAAGAGAAACACACAATATCTTAACCACCCAAAATTCGGGTTACAAACACCACACCACCCCCTGCCAAAACCAAATAGGTTTCACGTGACTTTTAAAAGGCTACTTGGGAAGAAGTTGAAGTTGGTTTTTGTTTGGTTTTAAAATATTTTTTAACAGCGGACAAACAGTGAAATTTTAAACCCATTAAATGATGGATATGATCCAAACTGACCATCTCAAACATTGTTTTGAAACAGAGTTTGAATCAGGCCCATAGAAAAATTGGACTATTTACAAAGTCTAAAGGAGAAATTCAGTATTTTGTTCTCTCCCCAATCAGAGGGAAACTTAATAAAATAAACTGTACTAGACTGCCCAAGCCATTTTAAAGATTCCACTGTCATGAATGCTTTAAGCAACAGTAAATATTGTCAGTATTACTGCTCTCCCCCTTGTTAAAATGAGTTTTGTTCTGTGAGTTTGGGAAAGCCAGACAAACTGCACCAATCATCTTAAACTATATAGAAGTTTCTGTCTTCGCAGACACATTAAAGACGCGCTGTGTTTAAAACCTTTTGCTTTAGGATAGACACACTGCTTTCATGAAAGTTTCTTGTGCTGCAGAACAGAGACTGGCAAAAAGAGTAAATGTTGGGGCAACCAGTTTCTGTAGGTGACAAGCAAATTCTTGTTGCATCAGAAGGAAACTTCCTCGTTCCTACGTTAACTCCTCTGGTAGATTAAGACAAACAAAACCATTGCATAGTCCCTTACACCCATGGTACAGGACCAGGATGGACAGGCGTGGGTAAAGCACATGGTTAATTGTTTCCAAACAAATCTCCCTGTGAGAGTTTGGAAATACAAACCCTCACCGAGACAAACTACCACTACAGCATGCAACGATTTCTCTGATCTCAAGAGGCACCCCACTTTACAAAGCCAGAGTCTAGGCTGTTTTATCACCCCTGCAGATGACTCCCAAGGCAGCTGCTGGGTGATTGTACTGCACAGAACACCCAGACCTGTGTGCCTGTGCCCACACTGGCAGCCAAATACAGAATTAACCCATCCAACACACAATTGCCTTGCAAGCTACACTGGACGTGAAGCATAAAGAAATGGTGATAAAGTCAACTTCTAAAATTTATTTTCAATCAAATCAAATTTTCATATCAAGGGATATTTCCTTCTGCTGGACAGCTGGAGTGAGGGTGATGTGCTGCTGAGCACTGAAAGACTCACTGATAAAACCTTTCATAACCAAGAACCTTTTTGGGGAAATCTTTACTCAACATCTGTTTATTAGCTGAATAATGAGGAAGTATATACCTGGGTGCATAACACTGACCCTGTAACATTGGGAATAGTTTCAACACGGATATCGGTGGCCCAGAATTAGTAACTTCATGAAGAAATCATTAATTCACAACAGTTTATTACTGGAATAAAAGCAAAGATAAGAAAACCAACCTTGAAACAATGGTAGCATTCTCCAGACGGAAACTGGCCCTAGACTGGCAAACTGCCCTAGGGAACATTCCATGAAAAATAAGGGCAAGCCAGCTAACGCCAACATGAGGGTGTAGGGGATTAGAAAAGCACCTGAGAGAAGGAGATAAAAAATGGGGGGGAAAGCATAATCACACACACAGAGAAAACAATGCATCTTTTAGCATTCACCACAGTTTTATCACATTTTATACTCCTCCTTTCTCCCCTGCTCCCCACTGTAGGGGCTTTTTCTTTTTTTTGAAATAGAGAGATTTGTTTCTAAGTCCTGTTTTCTATAAGACAAATAGTACCTGCAATGAATATCAGAACTGCTGATTTAAAAAGAATGGATTCTCTTATAGAAAGTAAATTAATTTTATAAAAAACTATTGAAGATGTGCTCTAATACAAGTAGGAACACTGCTTAGCTGTAGGCACCACCAGCCTTGTCCACTTTCTATTTAATCTTCCAACTTTTAATTTAAAGAGGAACAGAACCATTCCTGTGTGTGCTCAGCTGTGTTTTGCAACTGCCCTGTTAAGCAGCTACTGGACATCAAAGCATGAAGATTATTTTCTATGGTTGGCTGAGTCCTGTGTCAAACAACGTCTCAGGATGGCTCTCATTCAAGTCCATTTAAAAGTGCATGTTAACCTGATATCAGTGAGCACCTTGTTCTGTGAAAGGGACTGGCACTTCTTTGTGTGTGCACAGAAGACAGGGAAAGCGAGAGCACAAGTTTCATAAACACAACACGATATCCCTGCAGGAATCTGTCCTCATCACTCTCAGTGAATTTAAAGCAATCAAGGACCCAGTTCTGCAAGGAACTGCAAATACCTGATGTAATTTCAGGAAGTAAATTATCCCAGAGAATTAACTGGATTACTCCTGTGTTTCAAAACAAGGATGTAACAGTTGTCTTTATCAATCACGGCAAGAGGCACACAAAAGGATGCAAGCAACAGCACAAATATGCCTTAAATGCAAAGTCTTTGCTGCAGCAGATAAAAGATCTAGTTCAAGGGCTGATGTCACAACTTATTTTGTTTTCACAATTTTCTTCAACAAAACTCCAGGTAATGCAAACCAGCCCAGCTCACTCTAATAAAAATTCTGTACTGGGAATGCCTCCTTATGTTCCATGTGCATCTGTGTGGGCTGTACTGCATTTACAGCCCAGAATTTTACTTCAACAACTTAGGCAGAGCAAATAGTTGCCTATAAGTAAGTTCTCTGCAGTTACTATTTACGGACTCTTTAATTACCAGTGGTAGCCTGGCAAGTAGATAAAGCTCTGGAATACAAGCCAAGGAAACCAGTGCCTCTGCTTGGCTTTGTCACTAGTTCATTGTGTAAGCAGGTAGAGGCTCTCTCTGTCTCACACTTCCCAAGTGTTTGATCTGGGTAATTATTGAGCTGAGATAATTATTCCAGCTTACATTGTTTGCATGGAAAAACAAAGGTGCAGAGGGGATTCAATTGTTCTCTATAAACATACCAGGTATGGTATATAACATAAACTTACCAGGAGGTAAGCACTGGGGAGGGAGAGCAGCTATTTAGACAAGTAAAGTATATTGGCACACGGACAAAAAGGTACATGTTGGTTATGAGTAACTCAGAAGATGGAATTCCCAGGTAGAAATTTGCAACTCAAACTAAATACTATTTCCCTTCTCAGCTGGTACCCAAAAAGCACATAGGTGCCTCTTACTGCCCTTTCCCATGAGCAGGCTCTATCCCAGTTCCCAGGGTGACGCTCACATCCAGCTTTGGCAGAACGTGCCCAACCTCAGACCAACCCTCGGAGCTTGCTCTCCTCTCTCCTGGGGAGAGCAAGGTGTGCACACCCGACCCTGCCATTCAGCACAGGTACCTCCTCCATTCTGGTAGGTGAGGTAGGGAAAGCGCCAGACGTTGCCCAGGCCCACGGCATAGCCCACCAAGGACAGCAGGTAGTCGCCCTTGTTTGACCAGTTGCCACGCTCCAAGTTCTCATCGCTCTCGCTGGCATCTTTTTCATTTCCAAAACTGAAGTCCTTTGAAGAGAAGAGGGAAGGCTTGTGATACCCACCAGGCAAGAAGGGCAATCATATCATCATTTCTCTGTCCAGAGACGCACCTTGGTGTGGCTGATCACCCAGACAGGATGGGCACAGCTAGTTGCTCTGCCAGTCCAGCTGATCCCTGGCAGGACAGCACAGACCTGTGAGAGAGGGTCCCACCAGAGAACCCAAACACCTCCACAGCTTTGCCTTACTCCCGCCTTACAACCCTGTGCTATCAGCTCCAGGAGACTCTCCTATTCTGCCCCTGCACATGCCCAGATGCCCCCATACTTGTTCCGATGTTCACATACCTGTATGCCCACTTTAAAAAAAAACCACCTGTCCTAGCGCCTTGCGCATATGCCGAGGCGCTCATCCTACTTTACCTTCCACTACCTGTTTGGATCTCACCCGCCCAGACAACTTCATACCTGCCCACAGCTGCCGACGTACCTGCAGCCTGCTCGCCCGAGTGCCGCTACGCCCACCTGGGCACCTCCACAACCCTGCTCAGCTGCACCCACACTTGCCTACATCCTCGGGCACCCCACCTGCCCGGGAGCCTCCGGCCAGCCTCCTCCCGCCGCCTCACCTTCTTCTTCCCGCAGGACAGAAAGCCGGGCAGGCTGAGCATCCCCATCCCTGCCGCCGCCGCCGCTGCGCTCTGCCCGCGCCGCCCGCCGCCCGCCGCTTTATCGGCGCGGCTGCCGCCCGCCCCTCGCTGCCCGGCCCCCGGGCGGGGCCGCCTCCCGCCCCCGGGGCAGCCCCTCGCAGCCCGTGCCCGCTTCCCCGCCGCACCCCGCCCGCTGGCCCTCCTCCGGCCCCGCGCCCACTTCCTCGGGAACACCCACCTGCCTGACACCTTGCACGGTCACCTGCCCACTTCCCCTCCTAAATGCTGCCTGCCCTCCACACGCCCTCGCTCCTCGCCTTACCCCGACCCACTTCCCCTGCCGCGAACCTGCCTGGGCTCGCTCCCCCAGTCAGGGCTCTTCAGCTCTCGTTGCACCCCTGCCTGGCCGCCTCTCTGTCACCCACCTTCACTTCTAGCATGTCCCCCCCACTCCTTCCCCTCTCCCTCCTCGTCCAGTACCTACCCACAAACTCTTCTCTTTGTCTTCTAGCTCCGAGCCGCCAGTTCCCCATCAAACACTGACCCTCACCTGAGCAGCTCAACCCCGCTGCTCGCTGTGCCTCCCCTCGGAGGCACTGCCTGTGCGCCTGACCTCTGCTCCCTGCCCCGGAGACCCTGCTCCACCCCTGCCTGTGCCACAAGGGAGTCAAACACCACGGAAATTTCAGCTTCTGAGCACACCTTTCAGGTACAGGCACAGAAAGGGCAGGTCATAAAAGTTAAGTCATCTCCAGAGGAGGAATTTGAGCAGAAAGACTTAAGGATTTTTCTAAAGCACTCCCCCAGTTCAACCACCAAGGTGGCTGTGACATTTCACCCTTTATGGGAAGGGATGTCACAGTGACCTCCCCCAGGCATTCCATAACACGAGGACACTGCTCAAAGCACACGCCGTGTACAGACATAAGGACATGCAGATTGTCTGGTTGCTTAATTGCTCTCCCCTATTTATAAAAGGTCTTTTCCATGGGTCTTTCAGATCCACACCTTGACAAATACCTTTTCTGTCCAAATTAGTGGGACTTTTCGTTTAGCAAAATGCTACCCAGCGTGTCTCAATCTAGCCACAACTAAGAGGTACACCAGGGCTGAGGACTGTGTGGGACAGCATCTGAAAGGTGGGAAAGTAAAATAAGATTGTCCTCCTGTGCAGGAGACTCTCAAGAAGAGTTATATTTTAGTATGGAAAGATGCCAGAATACTCTTCTCTTTGGAACAAAATTTTATCACCCTGTGCAGCAGACTCTCAAGGAGAGTTATATTTTAGATATAGAAAGATGCCAGAATACTCTTCTCTTTGGAACAAAAAGCAAGTACAGCTGCAGTGTCCTGACAGGACACAGGCTTTGGGAGAAAATAATAAATAAAAATTAAAGAAAACACTCCTTTACAGGCTCTCTGCAGCAAGCAGTGGAGAAGTTAGTATCTCCAGAGAGGATACTGGAGATATCCTCTGACAGGAGCCTGAAGCAGGGCTGCATTTCTCCTGTTAGCTCTGCAGCTGAGCAGCACAGCAGCTGCACTTGCATTCACCAGGGGCTGAGTCCATCGGGATCCCTGAAGGCTGGTTCCTCACAGCTGGAATAGCCACGCACCAGCCAAGCACCATGCCAGCCAGTCACCCCTGGAATGTCTCAGCTATGAATACAGAATCATCAGCCAGCAAACCAGAGCCAGTGTGGCTCTACCATAGATGAGATATCCCATCTCCTGACCAGCAGCCTAACTGACGTCACCTTTCTAGTTTGGAAAGCACCCCTGGATTACTATCAATGCCATTTACTGAAGCTTCTGTTAATCCAATGGGGAGAAAAAATAATTTAGAAATAAATTAATTATAATCTTAACATGCTGAGAATACAGCAAACAGTTCTGACATTTCCTAGGAGCAGAGAGATACCCATGTTTTCCATTTGGTTGCACCAGTGTTATTATCAGATGTTGGGTATTGCCCTTAGCTAACACAAACAGCTCTGGTGATACAGCAGATTGTTTGATGTGCTTATTTAAGAATACGATGAGTAAATTCTGTTCTTAACCTATACCTTCTGCGATAGCAGTGCTTACTAATATTGGCACCTGACACACACATCCAAAACTGATTCAGCAGACAAAGCTGGGGCTCGTTTACCTCTCCCCTTCCCAAATGGCATGAGCTAAAGACCAGAAAACCCACTTTGCAAATCACTTTAGAATGCACTAAATCCTGGCAGGCCAACACATGCAGACCAACCAACAAACCATAACAAAAAAAACCCCATGTTGGCCTTCAGGATCTGAGGAAGAGGACCTAAATCATTTAACTGTCTATCAACAGCATATAATTACTCTCATCCAGAACTCAACTGGCAATGTTACACTCTTTAGAGGAGAGGATCAGACAGACAGGACTGCTGTAAACTGACAGGTGAAGCAAGGCAGAAAACTTAGAATGTTGGCTCCTGCAGCTGCAGGAATTATCCTCTCCTCTGCAGCTTAACAGAACCAAGCCCTAAAGTTCATGTTTAAATTAAGGCTTTCTGCCTAAGAAAGCCTTAACCTTGATTTAAAGACAAAGTGATTAAAAGTGAGGCAATTTCCTTGGTGTTGAACTGATCTACAGGCAACTTAGACCAAGCCTTTACCACTAACTTAAAAAAAAAAAAAAAATCAATTATTGGTCTAGTAGCCCATGAAAGCAAGGCAGCATTCTCCATCTGGTGAGAAATGTCTTATTTCACCGTGAGCCTGCTGTAAGCAAGGTGGAAGTGTATCTACAAGGAGGACATGTCAAGAAGTGGTCCTTCTGCTTAGAAGACAGAATGGAGGGGTGAAGATGGTGTTGTCAAGGACAAATTACAAATGCAATGGTTTCTGAAATGGCCATCTGTGACTTCAGAGAGGCACTTGTGGAAGCAGTCAGGGTTTGTAGCAAAACACAGTGTGGGAATTACTTGCTGAAGAGGCCTCGTGCCAATACTGGCTTGCCTGGCTCTAATGGTTCATCCAACCATTTGTGCAATAAAGGTAGGAAGCAAATTTTCCTTCCAACGCTGCCAATCCCTTCAGGGTGATGAGGTTTCGCTCATGGGAAAAGGAGTTGACGTATTATATATCCTTCCTGGATTTATTTTTTTTTCTTTATCAGTTTTTGCTTTTCTCCATAAGTGGGATGTTCATTGCTGCTGCTCAACGGGCCACCAGGATACACATCTACTCAATATGGATCTCAACCCATTAATTTGTTTTCATTAAATGGAAACCCTGAAAAAAGTTCATTCAGAACAACATCAAAAGTTTTCAGTACTGTGTGACGTTTGCTTCACTAACATAATAGTAGTTCATTCTATTATGAATTATGTAATCATATTAAAGACCTGTATTGGCAAAATCACAATGAACTGCTTAATCCAATTTTCCTCCAACTTCAGGACTTTTGGATTAATCTCTAAAGCCATCTCAGAGGTGAGAAATGCAGCAAGGTCACTCCTACTTGCCTCTATGGAAAGTCTGCTATCACAACCCAAAAGAAGCAGCTGAAACCTTGCTCGTTTATCTCCTTACAATGGAACAGTTGCAAAAGTGCTATAAATGCAAAATGCTTAAGCCTTCGAAGTCATGCTCATAGGATGGGTGGAGACTTGAAACTCTATGGAAAGCAAATTTGCCCTCAGGCCTTTTCAGCAGGTTGCAACTTGCAAATCGTTCTTATTACATGCAGTAATCAAGTTAGTGATGGAGAAGTTTTACCTATGCATGTAGAAAAAACTTATAAGGCAGAAATAAATTAAAATATACCAATAAAACTGAAAGGTTCTGCAGAACAACTTTTTTACTACACTGACCTAGAAGATTTTGTTGTCCTAGCCATTCAAAAGGAAGCCACAGGTCCCATCCACAAAATTAATCAAGGTGTTTTCATGACTCTTGGCAAGATTGACAGTGCTGTATCTATGGAACATTAATCTCCACTTTAGTTAATTTTATTCAAGAGTTGGAATGTGCTCCTCAATCACTTCACCCTCTGACCAAAACTCTAGGACAACATGGTCTTTCTTGTAGCACTGCCTCTCTCCAGTCCCTGAGAGCTCATCAGTCTGTCAGAGATTACTGAATTTGCCATACAGGGAAAAAAAGATTGTTCTGAAACACAGAGCTCCATATAGAATAAGGAGAAAAGAAACCAAGAAAGGACTAAATGTTGATAAAGGTCGAAGATGCTCAAATCACACAACCATCTGAAAACCTCTGCTGAAATCCAGACTTGCATTAGAGTTACCAAAGCACAGTGAACAACATTTGTGGCCCAGGGCTCCTAATTCCCCCAATTCTGCTTCTGCTTTTGGCACAGAGCGTCTGAGTTTTCCATGAATCATTGCAGCCTTGTGCCAAACAAACATCCAAGTTTTTCCAAGATGCATCAGGCAGGTGTCACTCTACCTGCCCCCTCCCTGACCATCCTGGGGGCAGGTTCCAAACACGTCCAACTCGTCTTTGAGCAACTGAAAGGCTCTGTAAACACAAAACCTCGGGTATCGCATGAGGAAGGACCTAACAACGAAGAAAATGGAAGAGATAAAATACGGGAAAATGAAAAACTGGAAGCATGCAATTATCAAAACTTAATGATCAGGGAGCACATAGGTGTCAGAATATAATGACTTTTCAATTAGGAAATATTTCAGAGGTGGGGCCAGTAGAAACTAAGGAGTCATTTTTAATTGAGTAAAATAAAGCCTAGGAGTGAGTACAGTAGTAATTTTCAAATATGCTGTACTGAGTTCATCAATCATTAATAGTTTCATTTTTAAATTCTTCCTCAGCACCAAGTGTCAATATTTCTGGAGTTCAGCACAGCCAAGAGATGCTGGTAGGTAGTTTCTCTTCCCCAGCCCCCCAGTTCTATACTTTCTTGCTAACTGCTCAAAAAAAAAAAAAAAAAAGCTTTTCACAAAAGATAACATAAATGCATATTCTTGAGAAGTTTTTGACTAACAGAAAGGCTTTGAAATACAGGTATTGGCTATCACACAGCAAAAAGAAGACCTTTCAGCTCAGTCCTTTCCTTGAGGTAATTTTACATATTGACATGCAGTCTTGCTATGTGATAGCCAAGAGAATTATCTTTGTGATTGTCCTCCTTCACAAAAGGACAAAAGCCGGGCTGTTAGTCCTGCCTGATATCTTTGCAATGGAAATACCCCCATCAACACTTTCCTCCGCGTGATACCTGTTCCTGCAGGTTAGCAATTACTCTCAGAAAGAGCCTCATCCAAGTCACTGTGGCTTCTCACGTGAGAAAAAACAACCTCAAATCGAGTAGAAATGCCATAAAGTCACCTGCTGCAATAACATGATTCTGATTCCAAAACGAAAAAGCAAGATTTGCAGGCATACTAGAACAATTACTTAGCTGAGCATTTTCACAATTTGGAAAAAAAAAAAAAAAGGCATTTAAAAGAAGATAAATACTAGAGGTATTAATATTATTCATTCTGCTATCTGCATATCCTACAACTCTTTTCATCATTAGACTTAGAAATTCGTTCTAAAAAAACTGGTCTTTTTACCTTGTTTCTAGGATAGTAGCAGAGGTAGGACTCAAGTATTTAATACAGCACAAATTTTGCAGAGAGCATGTGAACTGCAGTGGTCACAAGCATTAGACCCCATCATTTCTTTACCTTCACCACAGGACCTCCTCCCCTCTAAAATCAGGGGGTGCATTTGTATTCCCCTTAAGCAAGGGAGAAAGCTGACCACCCCAAAATAATCCACAACTGACTGGAAAGAAAAGCTTCAACAAGAAACACCACAAGTTATTTTACCACCCACAACACTCACCTGGTTGCCACAAACCTGGTCACTCCCCTGACATTCCTTTCCAGGTCTTCAGGCTCTCTCCCTCTGGCTCAGGCTCTCCTGAACAGGCATCCTCAGAGCCCAGACCATCCTCTTCTCCTGCAGGATCAGGAACAGCCATATCTGACCCCAAAAGCCCAGAGAATGGCTGGGTGGAAGGGATATGAAGGCAACTCCCTGCTTCCCATGGCCCTGCCATTAGCAGGACAGCAGAGGCAACACCTGCTCCGGGGTGGATCCTCTCAGCACTCTCACCTGACCCAACAGCCAGAGAGAAGCCATTCTCTAAGGAAACACTGATTTTAAACAAGCCTCTCAGAACTCCCAGCACTGAGGATTTTCTGGACTTCGCCTGACTTCTTGTGCTTAAACTCGGGGTCCACAGATTTTAAACATGTTAGGCAGCATCTCAGCATGAAGCTTCTAGGATTATAGTTTTGGATTCGTGTTCCACAGGATTGCCACTTTAACTGATTTGGGGGAAGGGCTGAAGTCTCTATCAGACTTCAAGGGGTCTCAGTATAGAAAGGTAAGGGACTGAGTACTGTGCTGATGTGAGGTCTCAGTGCAGCTGTACCTCTGAAAGGTGAATTACTAAAATTAGTATACCCAATGGCAGCAACCTGCTTCCACTAGGTTACAGCTGCTCTGTAGTGCAAAGGGTGCCCACTCCTACAAATGTTTTACTCCAGAGGACAAGAATAAGTACACTCCACTTTCCTGAAAGTTGAAGACTAATGTATGAAGTTTTACACTGTTATTTTTTTGTTCTCAAAGGACCCACAATTTCTGTGGCTGGTTTTAATGTTCAAGTGAAAAAAAGTATTGTGAAGACGTGGGTTCTTTTTTTTTTTCCTTAAAGCTGGGGCAATTATATAAAGGCTGGTGTCTGGTATATCAACATTTGGCACTCATCTGGACACCTCTGGATTGTGAAGCTTTGCAAACTTTTATACAGTCATGAGTTTCTTTGCATAATCTTGGTCTGGCAATCCTGTAATCTCCTACACTCCTCATTACAAACTTCTCCTTGACTGGCAAACAAGGGAGTAAAGTTTGAACAGGAGTGCAGGAAGGCAAAGTAGGAAGTGCACTGACGTCCTTCCCATGAGATGAAGCAAGACACAAGAAGCTGTGTTTATGCACTTGGCAGGAACACCAGGACGAGGCAGAGACACTGCTAAAAACAGTGGATTGGGCAGTCCCTGGAAAGGTACCAATAAACTGTGATGGACAGCAAATACTGATCCCTAGGGGACTAGCTGTGAGAAATGCTGTGCTTTATAGTGACAGTCTGGGTGTGAGGGCTCTACAATGTTCTGTTTCTTATCCCCAAAGGCTCACCTTCTCTCTGTTGCTTTGGCTTTGGTTTTTTTATGAAGAGCAAAAGCTGTTTTGTTTTTTTATGAAGAGCAAAAGCTGAAGGAGAACCAGATTTTCTGTACATTATGGGAAGTCTCCAGGACTGTTCCACACAGCACAGAGCATATGCAGCTGCTTTTAGGACCATGTAAAAAATGCCCTGCAGATTTATTGCTGAGTTGTGGTACCCAGTAAGAAGTTAAAAACAGTGGGAAGCCCCAGAGTTTACTCAGAACGGCTACATCAAACCCAAGAAATGTGCACAGAGATTGTCTTTGTTTGCATACCCAGATACATGCTTTGCAGCCATACCTCCCACACCAGCACACGTAAGAGTATTTGCCCTGTTTTAGCACCCTGAGGCATACAGTTAAAACACATCATATTTTCAGCCTTCTGAGTAGAAAGGACCCGCCTTGATTAAAGAATTTAATCAAGTAATGTGATTAGATGATGTAGTCAAAGCAGATCCTGTCCTACTGACATCATGCAACATGATAATTTTCCCAGTTGCACAGTGCAGCACCTGGAAAAAGTCCCAGGAAACTTCTCTCTGTTATTCCACCCAATCCCATGCACTTCTGAGCTGATAATTCAAGGCTTAGTACAATCACTGCAGAGCTGTTGCAGTATGGAGAAAATTCGAAAAAGTCATTTTTAAGGGTTAATTTTCATTTTAAAAATTGATGGTTTATGTTCAAACCACAAGATTCTATGTTTATTGATCATCACTTTGCAGAATTTCATCAACTAAGCACATATCACTTCCTTCTATAGATGTTTCAAGGTAGTATTTCATTTAGGACATTCTGGTGGTAGATATTAACCAAAATGTAAATTTATAGCTTTGTTTCCAGTGGTGCTTGTAGTGCCAGCAATTGTCCAGTTTGTGGAAGAAATGCCAACCATGCTTATACAAGTTTCTGTGGTTATGAAACAATCCTGTGAGGCAGGGCTTTGTTAGTTACATGAAAATTTGCTTTCACTTTGAAATTAGGGGTTCCTTTGCTGTTGTTATTTTTTTATTTGCTCCCTGGAAAGTGAATGTTGATACTGGAATATAGTTCCACTTAGACAGAATTGTTCAGGACGTAGCTTGGTCACCTCTATTCTGATACATGTGCATGGATACAAAACAAAATTTGTCTGAATCTGAATCTTCCTAGGATATAAATCATGGTTGCCTCCTTTACTGGGACACTGAGGGATGGTGCCAGGTCTGTCTGCAGCATTAACACGAAACTGATACTAAACTAGGCACTGGTAGGAAAAGGAACAACACTCAGGCACAAGTCCTTCCAGCAAGAGCTTAATATTGGCTGCTCTCTTGTTTCAATGCTTCCCATGTATTGGCTTTTGCCCATATACAGTGTGGCTTTACAGGCTAAATTACACAGCTTTGTGTCCTTCCTTTTAGTGCCCTTCCTACCTAAGTGAATGCTGAAGCAGGGGAGGAAACATGGTGGTAGAAAGTAAAGCCAGACAAGAGAGCTGTGTTTACTCCCCTGCTTAACTAAGAAGATAATCACATTTTTTCCTTTGTATTCAAATTTCATGCACTTGGGACTTACCCTGGGTGTATATACCTGAAACACTAAATAAATAGATTTTTTTTGTTATTTTTTTAACCTCAACAAGATTACAAGGAGGCTGATAGTGCTGTAAAAGAAACATTTTCCCATCAAAGACTAAAAGACTACTGGTGATAGGAGTTCAATCAGAAATCCTGGTACATTGATCTCGACTGTTTCCTAAGGATTTCCATGGTTCACTTGACAGTGAATGCTCCTTCTCCAAGGGCATGCATTGGCTGATGAAGTGGATGTGGATGGTGGAGAGGAAACTGAAACCTAGAGAAAAGTTCCATCTGCCACGCTAGCAAACAGATTTACTGCTATGCTGCTGGCTGTTTATATAAAGATTGAGGTCAGGTCCTTCCTATTTGCCTAAATCAAGGCCAGATAACATCTCTACTAGTTTGAATATTTCAAGCACAATATTTAATGACATGGACACTTGTTTTAGGCCTTTCGTTTGGGAAGATAATGATTGCAAACACAAGAACACAATCACCACATGGCACTCTGAGCAAGGTCAGGAGATTCACAGGCACACTAAGGTCACACATGATAAAACAGACTGCAAATGGCTAACTTGCTAGCTGTGCTCCAAAATAGAAAGGATATTTGCCAACTTGGCACCTGTATCTTCTTTGCCAAAAGAAGATATCAAGCATTCCTATTACAGGGTCAGGAAAAAGAAAGTAAGTATTTCTTCAAAAAATTCTTAGAATGGATGATCTGCAAGGGTTCATCCTAGCTGTTTTCTTCAGTAGGAAGGGTCACTGTGGTGTCAGAAGGCACAAAGCAGGATTTGGGAGACAGGCAGATCTAGATTGTACAATCCAATATTCTGTGGACAGTAGCCTTATTCCATTCCTCTCGAAGTGATCAAGCCTCAATTTAATCTGTTAAGATTTTCCACCCACTACTCCTGATAGAACGTTTCCACAATCTGACACCTCTGAAAACAAAATGCACCTTTAACAGCTGTACTTGTACTTAATTCACTTTGTTTTCCTCCTTTGCTTTTCCCCACTTCTCCCCTTTCCTTCTGTCTTTCCTCTTGCCCTTTTCTACTGAGACCTGTCATATCACTTCTCACTCTGGTATTTCTAAGGTAAATAAACCAAATTCCTCTAGTCACATCTCAGTTCCTCTGGTTATTCTGACATCCCTTTTCTGCACAGTCTGGATTAAGTCTTCAGTCTGGATTAAGCTCCTTTGAACATGGGTAACCACAGGCAGGGACAAAGAGCAGGGAGGCCAAGGATGCAAACTTTGAAGACAACCTAAGCATCCTGTTTACATGAGAACCCAAACAGAAGAGGCACATTCTCCAGACATTTGAAAAGCTGTTGATCCCAGAAAAGTGATAAAGTAGAACCAGCAAGTCTAAAGTCTTTATCAGCTTAATACATTTATTTATTAAGGTGTTTCTTTGGTTACTGTTTGAAGGTAGTTCCCCGCTGGAAACAAAACAAACAACTATATTTGCAGAGGATTAGATCATATTAGTCTGTTTTATAAAGAGAAAAGTATTTAGGAGGAAGTCACTGGAGGTGAGATGTCTTTTTTAAATGGCAGACTCAATAGAGCTGACTTTCCAAAAAACTACTCATCTCAAATTCAACAAAAATGCTTAGGCATTTTAAAAAATTTTAAAAGGAAAAATACTGTAACATAGTTTTTTAACTTTTATTTGCAAAATGTCTTTTAAATTTTGTTGTAACTGCCTTTATCTTTTTTTCTTTCAACTTAACCTGAGCATTTATATGGCAACAGGCTCAGAAACAGAACAACTCAGGCAGGAATGTACCTCTAGCCCAGACTTCTGCCTATCAGGTGAACAGGTTTTTGCCTTTTTATATGAAATTAAGTAAAGAGGATGGAAATCTAGGCTGAAGCAAGCAGTCAGGTTTTGCTTTACACTGAAAATATTTTTACCTTCAGAAGACAGGAGAAATAGCTTATCCTCATCTCAGAGTGAGCAGAGGCAATCAGAGGTGGCCTGTTTTAATACTGTCACAGCAAAGCTTTCTGCTAAAAGTCCTGAGATCTCTTTTACTGAACCTGTAGTAGTGGAAATGAGATTCCTGAAAGTGAGAAATTGAGAAAAACTTCCAAAAAAAAAATCAATACCAAAGCAAAAGCCTGCTCGAGATGAGGGAAAGAAAAAAATAGTGAAATAGAACAACTAAAAGCTTCTAACACCCTAAAATAATTTAAAGTTGTAGAAAAAAAATTAAAACAGGACTTTGACAGTCACAGAGAAGCAATTCAGCAGGAAAAGCCAGAAAAAAGTCATTAATGTTTCTGAAGCCCAGAGATGCAGTTTGGATATATTATGGCACTTCACACACTCAGCAGGCAGAAAGCAGTCCATAGGTCATTTCCTCATGGCCCATGAAACAGAAATTCTTGCCTGACTAATGCCAGGAAAAGATTAGAAGAAAAGAAGACTAATGCCTTCTGAGGAAAAAAAAGCCAAGCCCAGTAAAGACCTGTAGCATTTCCCCCCCTCAGCTCTTCTGGTGAGATGACATTTGAGATGACATGGGCATCCAAAGATTTGAGAGCAGGCATTAGAACAAGGAATCACAGTTGCTATTGCTCCAGAGTCACTGTTGTGTATCCCATGCTTAAACAATATGGTAGATTCATCACATACTCAAATGTTGTGATGACGCTATGAAACCTTACAATAATGAAATAATGACACTGTGATGTCATCCAAACCCTTCAGTTGTCTTTCTGCAACTCTCTCTCTCTGAGCCAATTGGCTGTATCTAGCTCATTGGATTGAAATGTACTTCTAAGTCTCTTTATCTGATCACAATATCTGATTTCTCACTGTTAGTGAAACCTGCTAGGCTCTAAATTTTTGGTCACACTCCTCATTGGATTGAAATGTACTTCTACGTTCTTTATCTGATCACAATACCTGATTTCTCACTGTTAGTGAAACCTGCTAGGCTCTAAATTTTTGGTCACACTTATTTTGTGTCGTGAATGAAGAAGAATTTGCAAATGAAGTAGAAAAAGTGTGGGGGAGGTGTGTGTTGACTATTTCTTTTCTCTTTGAAAAAATGCCTTTGCACTATTCTTGTTTTTTCCAGTTTGGACCAACTGATATATAACCCAGACACAATTTAACCAACACACACAAAACCTAAGCCACATGCAATCACAACAGCAATTCCAATTTCACAGCAGGATGGTGAGAAAGAGACAAAGTTCAAGCTTGATTGTGGAAGAAGGATACCAAGCACAACTTGTTTGTTTACTATCACTATCTCCATTCCTCACCCCTCTGCTGAGATGCCGAGCTTAGCCTGTGTACAAGCCAAGCTGAGATGAGCCTTGGAGCCTGTGTTGGCCACGTTGGTCAAAGACACTCAGATGACCTCCAAGCTCTTTCTAAAAATATCTACTTCTTCCTCTTTGAGAAGCTCCATGACAATTGTTTTCTTTAGGAGGCTCACTCGTGTTTACAGTTGCTGAAGAAACCAAGATGTGTTAAGAGGACTGAAACCCACAGGGCTGGTTTTGCTGATGACAGGACCAGTCTCTTCCTCCTTCTCCTTGGCCAAGTTTTCAAACCCCAGCAGTGATCTGGGACCTCCTTGGACAGGCAGTTTGAAACACCTTGCAATGGAGCCTGATGAATGTGCTCTCTGCCACGGCAGCACCTGCACACGGGCAGCACCTCAGCGCTGGGAATGATGGCTCTTGGCTCTGCTGAGGGGCAAATTTGGAGCCAAGAAGTGACAATTTATTGAGAATAAAGCTGTTCAATAGCAACATTTGAGTACTGGAACAAACTCCCATGTACACCAGTTTAGTTGTGTCTATTGGACAAAGTCAGCATCTAGATAAAATGCCAGTACAGCCTAAAAATTATGTGGAGCAACCCACAGCAAAACACCTTTCTATAGATTTTATTCTTCCTGTCCCCCTTAAGCTCTTTTTATGACAAAACACTTGGAAGCCATCAGAGACAGAGTTTCACTCAGTGAAGAAAACTTCCTTTTTAGATTAACTTTTCCCTCTTGTTTATAAAGGTAAGATAGAAGTTGGATAGCAATGGACTCATAGTTTGCTTAAGGTAGTAGTCAAAGGGTGTTTACAGCTTTTGTAAAAGAATGTGATTATTTTATACTTGTATTTATTCAAAATGAGAAATTATCATCAATTTCCTTCTATTAGCATTTTATTTTCTTCCACTGAATTCTATTCCTTAGATTCTGTTTTGAAAAACTCAAATAATTTAGTGTTTCTGTGACTACTATATTTTCTCTGGATTACATCTATTTAGACCATGAGAGAAACATCAGGCTTGTTCTAATTTTTTGTTAAAGTACACCATCATCTGTCAGGTGGATGCCTAACAGATGTAAGAGCCATTTTCTTTTTTATTTGCAGTATATTCGGATCAGAGAACTTCTGTATGAGCAAAGAGAGTAATCGTAGAACAGGTAGAAAACTGGATTCCAAAAGGTTACATAAAATTCCTTTTATTTCCCAAATGGGACATAGTAGGTTCCCATGGAAGTTGCCAGATTAGCTTAGGATAATTATATCTGTTTTCACAAAGCCTGCTAAATGAATCCTATGAAGATATGTTAATTGTTTTAAATATTGCAGTAACCTCCTACCAAGCTATGCCAAATCTTGTAGGTTGCAATACCTTTTCCTGGTTCTTCCAAACTCTGACTCCATCAACAAGTCCTGAACAGAGGAAAACCTAAAAGCCTCCTGTAGCAAGTCCATGTTGAGCTAAAGGAATCATAGAATTATAGAATATCTCGAGTTGGAAGGGACCCATAAAGATGGAGTCCAACTACCTGCTCTGTATCTAAAGCTATCCCAAATGACCAAGAATGTTCTCCAGACACTCCTTGAACTCTGACAGGCTTGGTGCCATGACCACATCCCACTGCGGAGCCTGTTACAGTGACCAACCACTCTTCCAGTGAATAACCTTCTCCTAATGTCTAATCAGAACTTCCCCTGATGCAGCTTCATGCCATTTCCTCATATTTTTCTGGTCACCAGAGAGAGATCAGCAGCCCCCTCCACTGCCCTCCCTGAAAAACCTGCAGACTGCGGTGAGGTCCCTCAGCCTTCTCTTCTCCAAGCTGAACAAACCAGATGACCTCAGACACTCCTCCAAGTCTTGCCCTTGAGACTTTTCACCACTTTGGTTGCCCTCCGTTGAACATGCTTTATAATTTGATGTTCTTCTTACAAAAAGCATCAAACCTGCACATGAGACTCAGGATGGGGCTGCACCAGCACAGAGCACAGCAGGACAATCCCCTCCCTCAAATGCCTGCTGATGCTTGGGTTGATGCACCACAGGACAGGGTTGACATATTCAGCTTGCCATCAACCCAAGACCTCAGCACAGTCCTCACGAGTTAAAATACTCAGAAAGGCCTGAGGAGCAGGGATGCCTGGTTAGAACTGTCCATTTCAAGATGCCACAGGGTCTATTGTGCTCACCATTCCTCATAACAAGAGGGACCACCAACAGGCAGGTGTGGTCCTAAATGCAGCAGCCCCTCTTTGCCCAGAATCCCAGAAACACACCCATGAGGTGAAGCCCTGCTAGGTGTAAATGTAGGAGGCTTCAAAAGCTGTCATGGAGCTGTGCAAAGAGGCAACTCCCAGATACTGTCAACTGGCTCTGTTTCTGTTTTCTGGCTGGTTTGTTTCAAAGTTGTGAGGTTTATTTTTTTCAAACTTTCCTTAAAGTTCCTTGGTCTGGCATTGAGGAAGGTAATTTATTTACACAGAAGGGGCTGGAGTTTAAACACAAAGATGACTCAAGATAACCTTCCCTTCTCTGTTTTACCCAAAAGGAATTTACTGGAAGTCTTTATCGAGCCCTCTCCTCCCTCAGACTTGGACGCAGGAAGAGGCATAAATGGATTAGTGCCTGTTCCACCTGCAGCAGTCACCGAGTACAGGCCAAACAGTGAAAAGTTCAAGAAAGTAGGTAACATTGTCACCTCACGAAGGTCTGGGGACCAGGTCAGTTGTGAAACACACTAACAGCATGGGGCTGGCCCAGCCTTTGAAACAAAAAGCTGAAAACAAGATTTAGTCTGACACCACAAGGAGAGGAAACGCTGGAGCTCAATCAGGAGGAATGTGTTGTGCTGCAAACTGCAGGGATTTATTGCAATTCCCGCTTCCAGTGAAATCACAAGTGGGGATCGGGGGGCTGGCTCTCTCCCCGTCCTTGGCACAGGAGGCAGCTCTTGGCTCTTCAGTTTTGTCTGCTTAAGCCTCTCCTGTAGCTCTGGGTGTGTTGTGGTTTAACCCAGCCAGCAGCCAAGCACCACAGGCCGCTCAAGTCACTCCCTCACCAGCAGGATCGGGGGAGAACTGGAAGGGTAAAAGGCAGGAAAATCAGGGGTTGAAAAAAAGGACAGTTTAATAGGGAAAGCAAAAGCCATGCACACAAGCAAAGCAAAAAGAAAATTAATTCACTTTTTCCCACAGGCAGGCAGGAGTTCAACCACATCCATGAGAGCAGGGCCCCACCACACAGAACCATGGCCTGGGAAGACAAATGCCACCACTCCAAACATCCTCCCCTTCCTCTTTCTTTCTTTCCCCCACTTTATATACTGAGCATGATGTCATGGGGCATCTTTCTGCAATAAAGAACAGTGTCATAACAACAGCTACAACTGGAGAAGGTCAATATTTCATCTGTTCGGAGACATAACCTCACCAGGGCAAGGATAAGGTAGAAATAAATGTGGAAGTGTATACATCCCTCACAGCTCATTTTGTGTGTATTTAGCACTCCAGTACAAACTTGCTGCTAGCTCTCTGTAGCTCTGTTGTATTCACTGCTTGCTGAACTTTTCTTCAAAAATGGGCAAAAAGCTCATGGCTAAATTTGGGTCAAAAGAGATTATAGTGGTGAGATTTAGATTCAGCTTTATGTAACTGGAAGCTCATATCAGCATTCCAAGTCTGAAAGCAAGACTCAAAATTTTAGTTTTGGATTCTGCTCAGAAAAATCCAGACAGAAAATCTCACAAATAAAAAAATATTTGACAACATTATGAGCATCATTAACAACTTGATTATTTTTCTACAGCTGTCTCTCTGCCAGCTGCCTGAAGTTAAATGTCCAGAGTCAAGAGGAACATGCTGAAAGAGCTGCAAGAAACAGCAACTTTGTTTTTTCAAACAGCATCTATTTGGTATTTTCTGAAGATTGAAGATAAGGAAATATTGAATTCCCTAACTTTCCATCAGCCTAGAAAATCCTGTGCATTTATGGAAACCACACACATACAAGGTAGGATTCTGTTGACTTAGGCAATGTGGGACTTCACCTGTTGCTTGGGTGTATCTTTCTTGCAATTTCCTTCACTTCAGATAGGAGGAAGCTCCTGTATTGCTTAATACAAGGATTAGTGTCCTATAGCTTGCACTCCCTCCAGCAGCATCCTCTTCCACTGAGCACAGCCTTAAAGACATGTAATGTTCTTCCATAAGTGCTAGCAGCAGGTTCAACAATTTTTCACTTTGTTTTGGTCTCTCCTTCATTTACTGCCCTTGCCATGACCTGATCTGCCCCTAGGATTTACCACAATGAAAACATATTTGTTTTTATAAGTAACAACATTAACTTAACTACTGATGCTACAAAGAGGCTCTGTATTAAAAATAACATGCCTACAATCATACTGAACACAAAGGATCTTGGAAGTCACATGGTTTGGAATAAACACACCACAGTGCTTTTTCATTTACAGGTGCCTGGATTTGGCTGCTTTGGCAGTGAATGCCCAGCAGCTGCTGCCTGTGGGTGCTAAGGAGTTGGCACCTGTTAGAGGAAATTCAGCATTAAACACTCTGTTATCTTGCCCATGAAGCAGTCACCCCTCTCCCTTTATTTGCATAGATAAAAACTTTCTATGCATGTGTTTCTGCATTGTCATAAACACTGCCCTGTAAACCTGAACCATACCACAGTGGCAAACAGAACATGTGAGCAAAAAGAGCATGTGAACCTGTAACAAATGCTGCTCACACCAGGCAGAGCCCATGGCCATGGCAGGGATCCCCGGAAGGAAAGCAGCCACCAGGCCATGACTAACAGAGAAGCAGGAATTGAATGTGAATCATCTTCCAAAGTATCAAAACCAAAACAACATTAGGTTACAGATACGCACACACTGAGACAGAGAAGCTGCACTTCCCTTGCACAGCAACACAAAATTCACTTATTATTCTTTCACAAGCAACTAGCATGTAATTCCTGGTGAAAAGCACACACAGGATCCTCTCCTACAGCAGCTCCCTCCCTGTGGCTGCCCCATCCTGCTCTTCACGTGCTACTCCTGCTCACCATAACACCTGTGGGCTGGTACTGCTGGAGAAGTGTGGGCAGCAGGAGCAGACTGACCACAGGAGCACAGGGGCTGCAGGAATCTGCAGGAATGGGAGCACAGTGGCTGTAGGAATCTGCAGGAACAGATTAACCACAGGAGCACAGGGGCTGCAGGAATCTGCAGGAACAGATTGACCACAGGAGCACAGGGGCTGCAGGAATCTGCAGGAGGAGATTGATTGACCACAGGAGCACAGGGACTGTAGGGCTGCTTGGCAGAGTTGTCAGCTCCTCTGGGAGGGGCACCCATTCTTGTACCATTTTTCATCACCATTACTTTGGCATTCAGGTCAAGGTTAGCATGCACCTCAATCTTCTCTTACTAAATGTAGCAGTATCAGTGCAGGAGTGTGCCTGGGTTTTTAAAGTTCCGTTTCTGCTTCTGGTATTGATTTTTTTGGTGCTTACATGCCTAAAAGAGAGATAACATAACATGGACTCAAATGGCAATACAAAGATAGTTTGTTTGAAGCACTGTAAAAACCTTATGAGATCACACAAACACTCTGTTGAGAGAATGTGTAAACAAAAATAAATGTCTTGTATAAGCTGCTACAGCACTTTTAATCAGGAAGCTTTCATTGCTGTCAATCTTAGTTAGTCATTACCTTCATTGTTAATTATAACCCTCCCAAATTTTATTCCATATGATTCTTAAGATCTAGGCATTCTGACTGAGACAATCTTTGAGGCTAACACCACAATATAGAAACCTCTGAGACAGAAGTGCCTGCCTATAACAAAAAGTACAGGGAGGTCAGCCCAATTAGCCAGGGAAAACTCCTTGTGCATTGTGACCAACTATAATGGGTAAAGGCTCCATCTACTCCTAGTAATTTCAATTTTAATATTTGTCCTAATACAAAGTTACTGCTTCATGTTATTTGTAAAATTTATTAAATATAAGACAGGTGAAAATTTTAAAGATTTAGTAAAACTTCAGAACGATATTTCACTTTGGCTGAAGTCACAGGAATCTAAAGCAGGAAATGGGAGTGGATATTGACACTAGACAATGAACAATTTGTTCAAGCAAGGATTTAGAATTTGTGAAAATTCTTGCATATTGCAAAACACTAATGAAAACCCCTTCATCCGTGGTGCAATATCCACACTTCTGCCTAGGTCTTACATGCATAGAGATCTTTTAGTTGCTGATTACAGTGGCCTCTGCCCACACTTCAGCTCTCAGACTGAAGTGTACTTTGCCACTGAGTACTTGCTCTTCACGTAAAGACGGTGTCATGATTTGTATGTTGTGAAGACATTTTGTACTCATTATTAATACAGCAGTATTTCTGTGCTTTGAACATCATCTGAAAGACCATCTGTAGAGTTTTCAGAATTAAATAGTGTGCAAAAAATAAATCCATCAATGTTCCAAAGTTTACCGAGAACAGAATTTATGATTGCTTATGCACAATGTTCCCTTTTCAACTTGAGAGTACTCCAGCAAATACCTAGATTCATTAGGATGGCTCTCAGGACTTCAAAACTCTTCTTGGGACTCCACACAGAGGAAACATTATAAGCTTCCTCATTCTCTAAAGAGATGAAATGTTATGGAAAGGCTGGTTTACCTGAGTAACAACGAGGAAACAAGGTCAAGCTCAGAAGTGGAGGCACCAGACAAATTCAGACCAGAGCTCTGAACTGCAACCCAGGTCTAATGACTGAATTTCAATCTGCCTTAGGTAAAATGCCATGCCCGTCCTCAGAACTGATCAATTAGATTAGAAATCTGGTAGGGAATCATATTTGATGAAGAATTTTGTATGAAGCCATGTACAGAGTTTTAAGCAGAAAGCAGCTTAAACAAAACTGAAGGTCGCTAGTGAATATTTACAGTGCTGCATTGATATTAACTGGTAGGGAGAATTTGGTTTAGCTTTTGGCAAGGAAATACTTCCAAAGGTTATCACAGACTATCACAGAGAGATTGTGAAGTTTGGGGAGTGAGCAAGGGGAGAGATTCTGGGAAAGGAAGAAAGAAAAGACTGGAAATAACTGCCAGGTCAGAACCACTTATTCTCTTGAGAATTGTATTTCCCCACTGTAGTAATAACCTGACCTGATTCAGTGGAAATTGTTTCAAGGCCAGGGAAAGGCAAACAAAAGCACACATCAGAAAGCTGTAAACAGAACTGACACTGCAGGATCAGGATTTCATCACCTCTAGGAAAAGACAGTCTGAGCATTTCCCACGGGGAATACCAAAACAAGCTCCCTTGCCCTACAGGCATAGGACTGGATCCAAGGTGATTGCAGAGGAGAAACCAATCATCTGCCCTTCCAGTAAGGGGCACAGACAGCCCTCAGTAATGCCATGCCCACAGCAGTTTTCAAGGATGAAGTCGGAAACTACTCGGAAAATAATTGGCAGTTGCCAAACTAAATACTCAGAATGTTCTATTTTTTTCACAACTTTATGTTTGTTTCTACCATATTGCTATGAAAAGTTGTGGCACTTCTCACTAGATGCCTCTAATTCTAAGTTCCTATAAAAATTATTTGCCACAGAGCCTTAGGAATGATGTAAAAAGCCCACCAGTCTCATTCTTTCAGTTGCTGTTAGATCTAGCTGGAAATTCACCCACAGAGCAATTCTCCAAAAGAGCAGTAACTTGGTAGTGTTGTGTAAGGGGTTTTGGCAGCATTAAGTTTGTATCTATTCTCTACAGAAGTATTTTGTTTTGACTTCAAAGAATTCAATGTTAATCTTTCTTTTAGTCCAATAGAATTAAAAATTTTGGGTTTAACACTGCTGAAGAAGTCATAAAATGCCTTGATCTAGTAAAATGAATTATCTTTATCTTGATCATTTAGAAGTGAAATGTATCAGAAAAAATTAATTGTAGTAAATAAAAAAGGTCAGCTTTTCATAACGATTCTCAAGAAAAGAATTCTCAGAACTTCTAGTCAGAAAAATGTTCATTTTTTTATTATATTGTAAAAACAGGTGAGATTGATGGAATTACTGGCATCATTTCCCTTTCTCATGGCTCATAACATATTTGTACAAATTTTAAATCTGAGATCATGTAGCTTGCCAGACACAAGAGGGAACTGGAAACTGCAAACATCCATCCTGAGTCTGACACAGACTCACTGCTGCTCAACTCCCCTCTTCTTGCTCGCCCACAGCTCTCAGGGAGCCTGTGGGAGGCTGGGAAATGCCTGGAATGCAGACACGTGGCTCAAGAGGGCAATTTCATCTTTCTTTTTCCTCCTATATGGCAACTGGGAGAACTACTAAGCTACAAATCTAACCTAAGGTTATCCTTGCACAGCATTTTGTAGCGCAGAGCAGCTCAAGACCTTGCACCTGTTTGATTTATCGAAAGGAGTAGTGGAGGATTAAAGATTATGAGTGATTATTCAAAAGAGCTGTGTGTAGAGGTGTGTTCCTCAGCCCTGACAGCTGATGAGCCTCCACAGAGGCAGAGCCCAGAGCCCTGGCTGCCACATCCCCTCCAGGAGCTGAGTGCAATGTAGGAAGAGGCAGAGGTTCATCATATGACCAAAATCTATAGCCCCTCACCCTTCCTTCTCCCCTCAGCCAGCCTGCCCTGGAATTTGGGGGCAGATACCCAATCACCTGTGGGGTGCTGGCCTGTGTTTGCAGAACATG
The DNA here is from genome assembly GCF_017590055.1 of Onychostruthus taczanowskii. Taxonomy (NCBI): domain Eukaryota; kingdom Metazoa; phylum Chordata; class Aves; order Passeriformes; family Passeridae; genus Onychostruthus; species Onychostruthus taczanowskii. Next base: position 8,194,597 of record NW_024498462.1, read on the forward strand.
GTCTGAAAGCAAAGCCTGACCAGCTGCCAGCTTGCTCCCTGATGGCTGCTGGAGGATCACACCAGTGCTAAAAACACCAAGAACACATTCTTGGGAAACGACTGTGGACTCCACAGCCCTGGAAGACAACAAAGCCGAGCTTCAGGCAGCCTCTCAGAAGCTGATAGCAGACACAGACTGGGGAGGAGCACCAATAACACAAGAAACTACTTAATCTTTTGTTAAATTATCATGCCACAGGGTGCAATTAAGTCTTAGGACAGTGTAGGCTCTAAGGGCTATACTTGTGCGTGGGAGAGGGGTGATTTTCTCCCTCCCAAAATTCATGTGCACATTCCTCAGCTCCGCTGACCTCACTGAAAGGGTGGAGAAAAGTGAGGAGGACTTCACCAAAAGATAGAGGTATTCCTGCAGTGATTGAAAGTAAGGGCAAGACTGAGACTTGCTCGTTCTTCCAGGCCCCTATCCCACCATATTCACCCCCTGTTAGGATTCCCCCATGGCCCTGCACTTCAGGAAAGTTAAAACCTCACAGCCTGCCTCCACCAGACTGGGGCTCATCCCCAAAGGCTGCGTTTGAAGTCTTGTGCCTGCGGTGCAGTTTGGCACAGGGAATTCCCAGAGGGCCAAGGCAGAGGCACCTCCCCACTGCAGTGACCAGAGCACAGACAACTTTCCTCCTGTGTAGGAAAATCCTTCCCTCAAAGGCTTCTCCCCTCAAACTGACCAACTGATTAACACCCCCGGGAGCTTCTTTGGCTCGTACATGGATGCAGTTAGGAAGAAATGTTCCCACTCCTGCGGGGCTGGTCTGGAATCTGACCAGAATGGTGCCTGATTTCCCAACACCAGCTCTCAGTGGTGCTGCCAGGTCAGCACGATGCCACAGCCTGGCTGCAGAACAGAACCCTCTCCAGCAGGAACAGCCCCTGGCAGATGTTTGGTCTGCAATTCCTTGCCTTGTGGTTACTCTGTGCTCCAGCTGGACCTTCCCAAGGTAGAGAAGGAACAAAACTGTTGCTCAATAGGGAGAGTTTTGTGAGCTTTACAAGATAAACCTTCCAAGAAATCGGAAGGAAACCAGGAATGTTTTGGTTGCCAGATTAAAAACAAATACTGAGCAGCCCCTCTCCCTCCCTCCACTCAAAGGTGAATACAACATCAGCCTTTCCCCCCACCTCCCACCCCTCATGTGCTCCCAGCAAGTTCCTGTCCATCCAAAAAACAACAGTAAAACCTCTGACATGCTGCCTAGTGGCAGAAAGAAGAGGAAGCAATGTCACTGACTTTGTTGATGGTGTCCCAAGGCACATAACTGAGAATTAGAGAAATACCTGTTTGGAGGATTAAGACCCGCAGCAAAAAGTTTAGAGGATTACATTGAAATAATACCTGACCAGTTCTTTAGGAAGTACTACACAGATTATTCATGTCACAATTTTTGAGGGTAGTTTTCTGTGCAGTCTGTGCAGAGACCCAGAGGAACATTCATAGTTGCACCTACTCAGATAGTTGCTTTTTATGACTCACAGAAGTTTAGAAGGCTATTTAAAAAAAAAAAAAAATAGAGCTGACCCATAGAAAGCTATTAGACCAAAAAACTTGAACAAACACCACTATGTTTCCTACATCAGGCAGTGATCAAGAATAAAACCAAAACACAGAAAGACAATTAGGGTGAACTAAAGAAAGATCCTCTGGGGAGGTGTCTTCTTCTCCAGTACAGAGCCTGGGACAAATTTAGAAACAGGCGTAACCACTGGATGGTTGATTTTGTGATTTCCTTGGATTTTTCTCACTGCAGTAAAGAAATGTATTTGCTAAAAAGTAAGAAAAATCTAACTGCAAATATTTTGTTTTATAAGGCCTTTCTCTACATGTTGAAAGTTGGAGAAAGAGGGTTTCAAGCTGGAGGCCAGAGGTGCCTTGGCAGCCCACCACACCCTTTCTTCTCAAAGAAGATTTACGGGTTTTACTGGTATTACCAAGCATTCCAGCTGCAAGAAACTTCATTTTCTGAAGCTGAAATGGAAGAAGAAGGTGAAGGAAATGAAGAAGGTGAAGGAAATGAGGAAGCTGAAGGAAAGGAAGAAACCATAACTACCATAACTTCCCACTTTGTAAATCAAGTGGCAAAGTCCAGCAACTGCAGGAGGTGATGTGGTTGTTTATTTAAAGGAGTGCAAGGCAGGGCTCCTGTATTATACTCTGTAACAGGTACATGTGCCATCCCAGTGCTGCTCTCATCATCTGTGTGGTGGGGTTTGAGGGAAGGAAGAGGACAAGGTCAACAAATTTGGAAGAAACTCGCTGTAAACAACCAACTCTCAGGTCTGACCATATGCAGCTTGTGCCATTGAAAGTTAAAATCACTCAGTGAAATGTGGTTTTTATCAGAAGGAAGACAAAAGTAAAAGTTCTACAGAAAACAAGAAAAGCCAGGAAAAAGAAAGTAACCATGCCACAGGAGACAAAAGACAAGTAAAATCAGGCAGAAAATCTAACTTCAGGTCTGAGGAATGCAGTACTAAGCTCTGTAATTGCTGTGGACCAAGTAGGAAGATGCATGAGTAGAGATGGCCAGAGATTTGCCAAACAGAAAAGGTAAGCTTAAAAAAAGAGGAGTAGAACCAACAAGGACAAAGAGGTTCAGATCTGAAACGCTGACCTGACAGCTTTGGTAGGCTGTACAAAAGCAAAAGGAAGAAAAGGGAATGTAAAGAAGTTTTGGCTACTTCTGTCTTCCATCAGGAGTTATTGCAGTGTATGATGCTAATGGGCAGCATCAGATTTCTCAATATTAGCTTTACATTGTGTTGCAAATAGCAAAAAAAAATCTGATAGTATGGTGTTAAACAGAATCTTAGAGAAGAATGTTCCCTCTTGGCTGAAACATGCCATTTTTGTCTGTGTGTGTTCCTTCTACGTGCAATTTTTATCTGTATTATTTCTTCAGTTTTGGAAAGTTAAGACATTAGTACCAGGGAATTTTGAAGCTTATCAGAAAAGCTCTAGAGCATTCCTTCAGTTCTTGTATCTTAGGGGTTTATGAACGTTCCCTCAATTGCACAAGACAGAAAACACTGGAGGATTCTGCAGGCAGAAATTAGAACTGCTGATAAATCTACCACATGGAATTTATTTACTCAAGTAATTACTTTGCTTCAGATAGGAAAGAGAACAGCACTTGTAAAGGTACCAGAGAGAGACATGGCAAATTTGCTTCTTGTGACCATGAGAACACCACTGCTCAGTTGCAGCCCAGAGGGTCCCCAGAGGAGGCACTGCTCATTGCAGTGTCAAACACACATTTGTAGACTGTGATTGTAGTGCATTATTCCTGGACTGTGTTTTGGAAGGGGACACGAAGATAAAGTCTGCTGCTCCCTTCAAAGCTGACAAACCTCCAACAAGATCTCCTAACAGATAAACATCAGCAGCAGCAAACAGTTTGTTTACCTGAAGTATATTGACCTCCATGTAGCGAACATTTTCCTTCTCCATGATCAACCCCAGTGGTTTGTAAATGATACTGGTATCAGTGCCCATGGGTGGAGGCAGTGCTGTGTGGACATGGAAGGATCAGCAGCGGTGCCTGTGACACCTTCTGACCTAAGAGCGTGGGGGTTTGCGTGTGCAGGTCTTGTCACATGCCCTTCTGTTTGCAGCATGTTCAAATCACGTTCCACCACGGACGTCATGGTTCTCCAGGCTGATGGAAAACACAGCTCTGTGGTTTGGCATCTCTTGCCTATGATCCCCGCAGACCAGTGGACAACAAAGAATAATTATAAAAAACCTGCCTTATAGTATGCTCTCGGTCTTGCACTTCCATAGGATCTTTTTTTTTTTTTAAATAGGATTCCTATATCCAAGTTGTTAGAAAAAACACAAGCTGGCTGAAGTAGGACTGTGCAGGAGATAAGAGTAGTCAATTATAAACATTATAAATATCCCCCTTATCTTAAAATCTTGGAATTTCAGATATTAGACAGACATAGTGAAACCCTTAAGCTCCCACTAGCCTTTGTGAACTGTCCTCTTCAAGAAACAGAACAGATTTCCAAGAGCAAACCAGGGATAGACTTGATATTATGGGTCAGATAACTGGGAGGCATTAAAACCCAGCTCCAAGGGCTTCTGTCCCTATTAATTTTTGACTAACTTTATTTTTTATTTGCTGTAATCTAACTGTTTTGCTCTGGAATTTATTACCCACATAGATGCCAGACTGAGTTAGAGCTTCTACTGAAATATGTAAAAGAGCTGGAATTGCCACATGAAACTGCCACACTTTCCAAACATAATAAATAATTCACTTAGGAATAAAATCATATCCATGTTTGTAGATTTTGTCACAATGAGTTCTCTAAATATAGTTTTTTTCTCTGAAGTTATGCAACTTTAAAAAAATATTACTATTTTTGCTATTATGTTGCTCTCCCCACCTAATCTGGTACACAACAATTTATGCCTGCAGCAAAATGCCTCAAACACAGAACAAAGCTGATTTCATCAATATGTAATCTTACATGTAATCTTACCTTATCTTCTGACTTACCCTTTACTTCTATGTAAATTTTTTTTGGTGAGAAGCCATGTACTACAGAACCCCATTCTTATTATAGCTACACAACAAATTAAACTGCCCTGCTGGAATTCCATGGTACCAGGCATGCACTGATGCCATGTGTGGTCCCATCATGGGACTGTCCCCTGTGCTTGCAGAAATTACTAAAGCACTGATGTGCACTGAACATTTGTAGGGAAGAGGTGTATTCATTATAGTGTTTGCATAAACTGATACAGGCACAAGTGCACAGAAACAATGATTTTGGGCACCTCCATTTTCTGGATGTTTCAAAGAAGATACTTAGGACCTGATCTGGAAAGTACTAAACTTACAGAAGGCTCCAGCCCTCAGTGACTGATGAGTGAAATTAAGCACCAAAATATGACAAATCTAAAATTTAAGAACTTTGTTTCAGCCATCTTTTTGGACAACACTGTGGCTCAGAAGAGGAAATGGAAAAGTGATTTTTCTCCTCTCAAGGAAATTGTTTCATGTTGTAGTGACTCATGTCAGATAAAAACAGGGGATTTATTTCTTACCCTGAACTCTGTACAGTAGATTCACCTTTGAAAGCAAAGAGTGTCACTGGAACTCTGAACACTAGAGCATGCAATACCAGTATTTAACAGAGATGCCTGATACATGCCTTGAGGGATTATTCATGCCATCTACCTTAGTTATTCAAGAATGATAAGCACAGTCTCCTAGGCGAACATTTCCTTCTGCAGACAATGCATGAAAAGCTAGGTATCTCCAGAAGACAAAAAAGAGACCTTAGGTCAAAACTTCCATCAATTTAGACCCTCCTCCAAACATATCCCCATGCTCTCAAAAAAGCCAATGCAGAAAGAGGAGCAATGCCAGCAAGTAATTCAGATTTATAACAAACTGCAGGGGTACCTTTTTCAACACTGAATATAAAGCAGGCAGAGGTCCTGCAGTGCCAGTGGTATCTGCAGCCCCCAGGGGTTTTCTGTGGTGCCCCAGCAGCTGGTCTGGCACCAGCAGTTACTGCTCATGTTTCACTGCCCTGCAGCCCTTGCTCAGCTGGGACAGAGTCCTGTGGGGCAGTGGGGTGTTCACAAATGGGTCAGGTTACTTACCACTGGGACTCTTTTCTGAGGGCCACATGAACTTCCAGGAGCTGAAAGACTCAGGTTTTATGACAAGAAGTGGATCCACCTGTAAAACAGAAACACTGAATTTTTAAAGTATGGCTAATTGAGATCTGATTATTAATGTCTAACAATCTTGGCTTTTAAAAAAAACCAAAACTTTTCACAAAAGGTGTTATTATTGCATCAAAGTTTTCATACCTTCCAAGCAGATAGTCCTCTACAGCAGTCTGTAATTCAGCACTAGGTGGCCTCTTTCTTCTTTCAGAGAATGTCTGATACATCATTATCTCACCTAACGACTTAACCAAAAGTAAAAAGCATTAGGCAAATCTAAAGAACTTTGTTCAGAAGGATTTTAAGACAAATACTGCAAAACTGATCATTGCTTCCTAACTGGAATGCATTCGACATAGCTCAGAATACAGAACTGATTCTCTGCAACTTGGCTTGCAGCCTAAGCCTTGAGCAATGTTTTATCCACACAGCTTCCTAGGAGGTACACACAGTATTTTATTCCTGGAAAAAAAGCCCAAAACCAAAATGTGCCTTCATCCAACTCATAGATGCAAGAGCATACAGAGGGAAAGAGGGTGTGAAGATAAAATAACTGCGCTTTTCCACTCAGCTTAGGTTTTGCCAGGTGAGATCCAAAATAGCAGTCACAGCTTCACCTCCCCTGCTCTGAACAAAGCTCTTGCACTCCAGCAGTGTGTGCTCTTTCTGCCAAGTGGTCTGCAAGAGCAGAAAACTCTGATGAATCACGGAGCATTTAAGAGACTCATGGATGGGATTGAGGTTTCTAATGCAGAGACCAGCATAATTGTTTAATTGGAGCATTTAGCTTTCTTGAAGAGGCTAACAAGGAAACGAGCATTGCCTACAGCAAGAAAGCACTCTGGCAAAATGGCCTCAGGAAAGGGGTTCTTAATTTGCCTTTCAGAATTTCTCAACCACCAAAAGCACAATCACTTCATTGCAAAATCACTGTGCTTCTGCAGGATAAGCTTTGTGCTGAACAAATGCTTGTAGCAGTATGGGCGATTAGGTGAGATCATATGAGGAAATAAAATATGTTTTGCCATGGTGTGGCTGAGCAGTGACTTCCTCCATCAGTTGAAATGGGATAATTTGTTTACAGAGCAGGTAAACGCTTCTTGCTAGGCAAAGAATGAAGACTGGAGCCTGTAGAGCTACTAAATGTGAGCCAACAAAAGGGTGATTTATGACAGGCTGCTTCTCTGGGGATTTCTGTGGGCATCCCCATGAAAAGGAAAGTAGTGACTTCTTTTGGTCACCACATGAAGGGAACAGAGGCTGTCTGTCCCTGCTGTGCTGCTCTGCCTCTGACTTAACTCCTCTGCTCCTTTGGAGTATTTTTCTTCTCAAACAAGTAACAGGAAGGGTTTAAGACCCCAGTGAAGTTGAAGAGATTTCCTCTACGTATTGTCATTAAATATTTGGTCTGAGACAGAAAGAAAGCAAGGCCAAAGGAAACGCTCTGTGTGACAGCTTTAGGTGTCAGCTGCCAGCATTGCCCTACTTTATTATGAGTTCATCTGGTCTAAACACAACACAAAAAAGATTATAGGACAGGCACAGGCGGCATCATGAACATATCAAAGACTTATGACGGGATCCACAGTAGGAGGGAGCTCTGGGATCAGCCTCTCGATTCTTCTTGTGTCTCCAACCGTGTCTAACTTGGCTCACCCGGCCTCATTACCAGTGTCACAACAAGTCCTCAGCACTGCCACCCAAGGAAAACCTGTGAACATTCCTCAGTAATTATTCAGAGGCTTTCAACAGACCCTCACGCTGAACCCACCCTGTTCATTCCACTTGAATCTCTGACATTTTTTAAAAGGTGGATTTTTTTTTTTTTTTTTATGGCATGCCTTACAAGAGTCTTGCTTAACCCAAGTGCTGTCTTTGCAATCAACAAGTACATCATTTCCCACCCAGCTTGGGTATGGATAAAATCTGCTCCTGCCTTCAGCATGAAGACTGCTCTGGATACTACTGCAGCTGAATTAGCTACGGGGTAGCCCAGCATTAACAATTTTTTGTTTTCATTACCTGTTTGTGTTCCTCATTCATCCTAAAGTTACCTGCAAAGTATCAAACATCAGAATAAAAATAGCTAGAAAAGCAGCTTGCTGTGTCATAGTTCAGGTTCATGTGTGACTCAGAGCTGAAGGAGTAAACATTCCTAACTCCTATTGGTAATTTCTTTTTCGGGTGTTCCAGTTGGTGAAAGAAAAGTCTCTTTGCATTCCTGCAGGGGAGGAAGATCAACATAAAATCAGATGAAAGACTGTCAGATCCCAGGCTGAGTGCCAGTGAAGTCCACAGGGCTTTACCCAGTTAATACAGCATATTTAGTGTCATACTATAAAGTCTTTTTTACTTAGACTTGTCCTTGAAAACAACTCCCTTGGGTTGTATAATTTCCATAGTAAAAGCCCATATATACTGAGCTACAGCAGTCTATTTGCACAGATTTAAAAGAAAAATTAATCTTTTCACTATTAAACATGCTGATTACATTATGAAGTCTGTCTTGGTCTAGAAGTACATTCTTAAGCAGACCTTTGTTAAACAATTTTACTGCACACTGAATGCACATGGAGGAATGCTCTTGCAAAGAAGCACAACCACTTTGAAGAACAAATTCTGCACACTGTACTTATCTAACAGCCTTTCAGAATTTCCCAAGCACCCAAATGCTGAGCAGTATTACTAACATCAGACAGCTAATACAGTAAACACAGACACTCAGCACTTTATGATAAAAAGGGATTCATAATCACAATAGTAGAGATATGTATAGAGAGACAAATTGCAGAGTCCTACCCTTGGAAGAAACCTGGCTGTGGTTAGTGGAGGTGTTTGCAGGGTGAGATGGAGCACATGAGTACCATAAGATCTATTTCACTACATGTAAAACTCCTCAAAACACTCACCAGAGCAAGTAAAAAACCACAAAGTAATGCTGCTCAGCATCTACTGAGAAAACTGACCATGCTGCCCTGCAAGTGAAGGCCCTGAATAGTTGTATGTCACATAAACATCACCTCTTGGAGTGCTCCATTTTCTCCAGAGACTGGGTGCTTGCCACATATGTTCCACCCTGCCGTGACACATCTGCATGCCTAGCACAAGCTGTGTTCATCATGTTCACTTTCCTGCCGTTGCGAAAGAGCTCATGTTTGGATGCCGTCCTGACTGCTCCTGCAGATGTTTTTTTTTTGCTGTGCTTGTTGAAGGAGGCTGTGTTTTGGGTATGGCACTGCACCCTGGCTAGTGGGGCATCCCAGAGTGCCTGGGGCTGGCATGGCTGAGGGCACAAAGGGACAAGTTTAAGGCACACACAAGTTACTTCAGAGTTCAGTCCTGTACCTCCAGCACAGCAAACATCTCTGCATGCATGTGCTTCCTCCACCATGAATGACCTGCAATATGTGTGGGCAGAGAGATTCAGAGCACAGCCTCAGAGGCATCACCAGGGAATGCAGAACACACAGTAAAACCCAAGTTTAAACAGTAATAATTAAATGCTGGTTCTGTCTCCTCATGGATATATTACATGAACGTGACATCTTTTTATTCCATTGAACACAAGCTCTCCCACACGTTGTTCAAGAGCAATTGTATCTCATATACCCATTACATCTCTGTCTAAATGCATGTAATGATTTTACCATTTCCTTTCCTGTTATAAATGCTTCTTACAGTTGTTTCAAGGAAAGTGTCATTTCTAGAGACAGCCTTGTCTCTGTTCCATTTTAGCTGTCTGTCATGTAGAATTGACAGCTGTGTCAGAGAAGGCACATCTGCACTGTTGAAGTTGCTGATTTTCTTATTTAAATTTACAATACTAGAAGCCAAAAATCACACTGGATCCTGGCTTCCCATAACTGCTTGTCTCACAGAGATGAAGCAGAGCTTTGTGATTTTACATCTGCTTACTCCGAAGAGCTACTGGTTGTCAGAAGGGGATAGGGGGCAAGTTCAGATGTCCCTCATGGCAAGGAAATTAATGCCATGACAATGATCCACTTCCAGATCCCTCTGCTTTGCCCCTGTGAAGTGCTTTGAGGATTAACTGAGTTCTATCCGGAGCTTACAGTGTCAAATCCAGGCTCTGCCTCAGCTGAAGAGGAAGTGGAAAGTAAACATTTGAAAGAGGCAATGAGAGAGGTTGGCTTGCTCCCTATCCTGGGACGCTCTACTCCAGGACCCCACTGATTTCAATAAACAAATCTCAATTTTTACCCATTTTTAAAATTTTCTTTCCCATTTGGGTGATAATGAAAGCTGGCAAACAGGAGGGAGCATCCTCTCTTGGACAGGTTCCTCACTGGATGCTCTGCCACAACCACTGCAATGGGATGACCACTGCACCCAAACCAGAGGAAATGGGATGTTGAAGACAGCAGCCTGGGCTCCTTCTGTAGACAGGTATCTGGTAAGACAGAGCCACGGGAGACTCAAACCCTTCCTGGCAGAGCCATGGGCCACAGGAACAAACCCCTCTCTGGTGCACCCAGCTGGGTCCTGCAGCAGGCAGATGTGAGCAAAGCACATCCCAGGACCTTGTGGAACAGAGCAGCCCTTCCCAACAACAGCAGTCATTTTCCTCCATGGGAAGGAGATTTCAGATGAGATCAGCAAGGCTGCCAGCTTGGAGCAAAGACTTCCAGACCTCCTCAATCCCCACGCCTCAGGTTTCCTGCATTCCTGCCAGGACCACTCAGAATATCCAAAAAGCCTCATTTTCCTAGGGAAACATGAGCAGTTCATTGCTCCCTGGCACCTCTTCACCCTTCAGCCAGGACAAGGGGAGGTGTGAAGGGAAGCCAAGTTGTGGCAGTGAGCTACAGAGTGGCAAGATGATATTCCTGCTCAGAATCGGGCAGGAACTGCCAGAACTCTTGTGCTGAGTGGGTGCCAGCACAAGATTCAGGCCACGTTGACTCCTCAGGGAGAACATGCTGTACCCAACATTTCTTATTGTATATCTTACATAAACAAAACATTTAGCTCACCACCCAGCACTAGCTCCCAATAAAAAAGCCAGTGGCTTTCTCTGCTGAGTACATTGAAGTTGTGTAGTCAAGTCAGCTCAGGGACATACACAGGATGCTCAAAGTTGTCTGAGCAATCAACTAGAGCTAAAAAAGGAAGGCACAAAGAGGCTTTGCTGAGCAGATACATTAGAGACAGACTGACCCATGTAGGAAACCATCCCTTCTATCTCTCCTTGGGGAAAGACCATCTAACAGGTCTAAAAGTGTCCCAGGACATTTTCCCCTCGAAACCCATCAGAATTTCCATGTGGTCCATCACAAAACACCCCTTCCACAGCAGGCTCTCCTCTCCACTGCTGCTGCACCACAGAGCCAAAACCCAGTGGTTGCTCATAAATTCATCTTTCTGCACTTGCAGAGTGCACAGCCCATAGTGACCACACACTCTCCCAAAGTCCCTGCCAAAAGTGTGAGTGGCTCCCAAAGTCCAGGTGGGTGCTGTGGGATGGCCAGGCTGACCTGAGCAGGCCCCAGGCTGCAGGACTCCTGCCTTGGAGAGGGGTTTGCATTTTTTAGGAGACCCTAAGGCAACACAGGGCTTGCAAAGGAGCTTGCAAATATTGGGGTCTGACTGACAGAGGCTGCAGCCCTGCACAACTATCAGAAAAATTTTCAAATAGCAGCAAAATTTTCTCTTGAAAGGAAAAAAGAAGCTTCTAAATTGCAAGGAAAAAACTGCTTAAATTTCCATCCTCATTCTTTTGCTGAAAATCACGAAAAAATAAAGACAATATGTGGAAACTCTGAAACCCCTCCCACACACACATTTTATTTTAAAAGTCCCTCAAAAATCTCATAAGAACTTGAACATGACGGAAGAAATTCTTAGAGCTCAACATTAATCAGTTTGCTCTAAAAATAAAGCAAAACCCTTGATACAGAACCTCCCGTTTCCCCCCTCTTGAGACAGAATTTTTGGGATGTTTCTTTAACCGCACTGCTCAAATTCATGACCTATTAGAGGTACAAGGCAGATCTAGCAAACAAAAATGTCACACTGGGGTCACTAAGTTTGTCACTCTTGCAGAATATGACCTTCAGGGTAGACTTCTTTTGAAACTGCATTTTGAAAGAAAGAATTTTCCTCCCCTCTCAGTTCACCTCACATTTAATACTCTTTTTTTGTTCCCCTGTTTATAGGATAGTGACACTGGGTGCAGCTGTCTCAGCCTCTGCAAGTGGTTATCAATCCCTGCCCTCCACAGCCAACCATGAGTTTGTCCCACTGCAGTGGGAGATGCTGCATTGCTGTTCTCTCCTTGGGAAAGCTTTAGTCTCATTTTCTCTAGTCTCCCACAGCTGTAAATGCAACTGGATTTCAGATTCCTTTAGTATTTCCCTATCAGCATAAGTCTGCACACCAGGGAAAAGGCATGATCCTTGTTAAACACTGCTGGTTTTGAGCAGGTCCAACCTGACATGCAGAGAACATGCAGCCTGTCCTCCTCTCAGGACAGGCACAGCTGTAGCACAGAGCCCAGATGGTGCAGGTCAGCTTTTGATTTGAGATTCCAAAGACACCAATTAATGTCCCACTTGTGTTCTTTACTGACCTGTGTTGTAGCAAAGGTAAAAAGCTTCCACAACCTCTTATTATCCCTCTGAGCTTGCTGCCTTGAGCACCTGGTGATTTTCTAAGTGTGCTGGTTTGTTTTGCTGTAGCACAACTGTGTTGCTGTCCTCATTGCTAAGCAATTAACAGTTTGTCCTTCCAGAAATACCCAACGTCCCAGACACTATTAGCTCCTCGGAACATTTTCAACAAAAACATTCCAGGGGAGCTGCATGAGTAGCTCCACCACTTTCAGGGATGAGCATCTCGCCAGCCACATGCCCCACTAGAGAACACCAGAGTAGGACAGGGAGAGGGGATTACTTATGGTCAGGCCCTGTTCTGGCAAGTTCTGCACAAACTTTTCACCTCACATCACTCTGAGACTCACATTTCTTGTAAAATCCAGTGAAGAAACTTACCCCTACCTACCAGAAGAAACTTACCCCTACCTACCTACCTGCACAGGTTCCCATGGTTTCCAGCCAGTTGGGACTTCCAGGGAGGCTAGCTTGACTCCCAGATCAAAACTGTGGATTCAAGCTTCAAGAGTAACTCTGATATCAGAGACAATTCCCTGAAACTAATGATCTTTGGTCACTCACCCTGGGGAAACCTGCAGGTAATGGTAAAAGGTGCTAACAGACCCCTCGTTTAGACTGAGCCTATCAAAGGGTCCAAGAGGACCAGTACATCTCCAGCAAAATTAAAACTCAAATAAATATCAAAAGCAACCTCAAAATAGAGTCAGCATTTCCCAAATACTTTTTTTTCTCATTCATTCTTGTAGTTAAAATGAGTAAAGTCACATCATGGTTTTGCTTCTGTGTGACAAGACAGTCACTCAGGATCTCTGTATGCAGTACTCCAAATTACATTAGTAATTGACATTTTTCACATCATGGTTTTGCTTCTGGGTGACAAGACAGAGTCACTCAGGATCTCTGTATGCAGTACTCCAAATTACATTAGTAATTGACATTTAAAATGCAAAAGGTCCACACAATCAGCAAGCTCTTGCCAGGAAGGCTGCTATACAGTGTGTGGGGCTCAGCATGCCCACGTAGCAGTGGGACCCTCCATGTTCACTTCCTGCAGCATTTTTGTCACAAGTGACCACACTGAATCAAAGAAAGGACCCTCTGGCCTATGGACATGTTACCTGCTGTGAGAACGGTATAAAAATGTGCACTTTGTGGGTTTTACTTTCCCACAAGGATACCCTCCCACCTTCAGCAGTCTGCAGAACCACGTCTCCACAGATTCTCAGGATCCCAGGCTGAAGCAAGCTGGAAGTATATTTGATGCATTTTACATACATCTCTAGCCATTTATTTTTAAAAAATTAAAATATACAAAATAAATGTCAAAATATTTTCTTACAGGTAGGTACAGAAGTATCTGCACGGCTTTATTTACACAATTCTCTAGAGAGAATCTCTTTTAGAAAATCAGTTTAGGGTACAATACTCAGCACCTATGCAATTGTAGCTATGGTGTAATGGTCCTTCAGCATATTTAGACTTCTTGTGTTACATATAACCCTTGCCTGATCTCAGCCATACAAAAAGCTGATATTTAAAATGTCATCAATACAGCTATTTGTCAGAACCTTCCATCTGTGTGAAACTTGAGTTCTCATGAAAAGGAAGGAGGAATAAATCCCTGTGTACGACAAAAATAGATTCTCCTTCAAACAGCTGGCGAATAAATGGGCACAAAACAAAGGGAAGAGGAGAAAGTAATGTCACCACTGCAGGGACATCCAGCTGCACTGACATCACCCCACAACGTGGCCCAGAGGCTACAGGAAGGACTCAGGTTCCCCCTCTTTGCCCATGGGGGTTTCGGCCTCTCTGAAGCAGCTGCCCCTCCTGGCAGAGGAGCTCTCCCGGTGGCTGCTGAACTGGTGAACTCTCCTCTTGAACAGGCGGTGCAGCTTCTCCTGGAACTGGTTGCCAATGAAGCAGTACAGCAGGGGGTTGATGCAGCTGTTGGCGAAGGCCATGCAGATGCCGAAGGGCAGCGCCGTGTCGATGAGCCCCAGCACCTCACAGCTGTCAATGACGCCCATGTGAGCCAGAGCATTCAAAAACGTCAAAACGTGGAATGGCAGCCAGGAAATCAGGAAGGCCACGACGACAGCAGCCACCAGCTTCAGGACTTTGTCCCTCTTCTGCCTGCTTTTCCCAAACTGCTGTGCCTTAAGCAAGTGGCTCCTGATCCAGATGTAGCAGGTGGTAATCACTGCCAAGGGGATGAAGAAGCCGAGGGTGTTTTTCAGGAAGGCTGTTGCCACAGACCACTGTGCGTAGTTCTCATAAGGAAAGGCCATAATGCAAGCATTGACCTCCAAGCTTTCAACGTAGTGAGTGTCTCGGAAATAAAAAGTTGGGAGGGAGGACAAACAGGCGAGGCCCCACACAACCAATGCTACAAAATAAGCTTGTTGTGGAGTTCTCCTCTGGGAGTGAATAGGGTGGACAATGGCGTGGTACCGGTCCACGCTCATGCATGTGATGAAGAAAATGCTTGCAAACATATTCAGACACAGGACGGAACTGGAGACCTTGCACATGAGAGACCCGAAGAGCCAGTTGTATCCCTGAGCATAGTAGGTGGCCCAGAAGGGGAGGGTGGCCAGGCACAGCAGGTCTGCCATGGCCAGGTTGAAAATGTAGATATTAGCAACTGTCTTGGGGCCAGTGTGACGACAGAGCACCACAACCACCACGCTGTTGCCAACCAAGCCAAGAACAAAAACCGCAGAGAAGAGGGCTGGAATGAGTGAAAACTGATAATCTGAAGAGGTAAGGGGGCAGGGAGGGGATGAGTGCGACACAGCCGATGAGTTTGTCAGTGCTGTAGACAGGATTTGGAGACTTTCCCTGGTGGTGACAACCAGGGAGTAGTTGCTCTGCATGTTGGTGCTGGTGGAAAGGGAGTTTCCTCAGGAAATTCATGGGCTGGCAGCACTTTCCTATCACATTGCTCACCTGCAGATCAGAAACCGTGTGTTAGACATGCACTCTGCAGCTGTCTTAGCTCTGAGATCACACAGACACGATAAAATAAAAAGCATTTGAAGTTACATCAGTAAGCTGAGTGCTGAAATACCAGGCAGCCCTGCTGAACTCCTTACCTCCATCCCACTGACAGAGCACAATTAGCCCTAGGGACGTCACAGCACTTTTTAATTAGCCTGGCAGAGAAGAGAGCAGCTGGGGTTTATCTGTGATTACAGATGGTGCTTTCTGTGGCCAGCAGAGCAGAAGGATTATGGACTCAGGAGCTGGAGACACTTTGGGAGCTTCTGTGACCCAAAGGCCACACTGAAGCTCCTCATGATCCTTTTCTCAGTTTTCTCATGATATTTCCAGCACTCTGAGCAGTTAAAATAATATAAAAGGGCAGGCGTGAAACCAGCCATTAAAAAGGACTATTAGGAAAGCAAGCTGTGATATTTTTTTTTCTTTCTTCCTCAGTTCACAGGGCTGGACACAAAGACACTAAAGGGTCTTTGCAAAATGTCATTCACTGTCAGTGTCCTTCTGACACATATCTGCATCTCCTTCCCTCATGACAGCTTTAATAAGAACAGTAAAAGAGATAATTTCAATGTAGACACAAGCAATATACTCAGTCCTTGCAGGCACTGGATTAAACAGTACTATGTGCCATTAATTTAGAGATATCAGGACTGGATTTCAGTAGGGGAAAATGTAGCTATAAAACAGCTAAAATAAGAGAGTTGACAGGTCTGTCTCTGTTACATTTCAACAGCTCGTGTCTGCACTCTGAGCAGGACATTTTGCAAACTTTAAGACTTTGTAAGTCAATGAAGAAGATATCATGGCCAAGTATTTTATTTTACATACTAGAAAGAGGCAATTCATTTTTAATTAAGTTTTTGTGGACTCAGGCATTTAAGAATTCTCAAGGAACTCTAAAAATAACAGAAATTTTCACCAAGGCTACAGATTTGGGCAATGATCTCTCATTTAACAGAAGGCAACTGATCATTTCAAACATATTTTTCTGTATCAACAGTTTAATGTACAGTTGCTTATCATTTGCTTAATGCAAAATATGCAAGATACTACTTTGGATATACTGAAAAAAATGTAATTTTAAATATGTTGCCTCAACAATGAAAATTCTGCAGGAGAATTTCTGCAGAGTGCTGGTATTTAAAGTCACAAATAGTCGATCATAAGCCCATGTTCTGTATTCAAACAGGTCCTAAACCCAATGAAAGCTTTTTCATTTGGGAACACAAATATCCAGAGAGGGTCTGGAGTCTCATTTCACCCTTATGTCCTGAGCCCTTCACTTTAACACACAGAATGTGAAATCTCAGAATCAATCACAAAGCATTACCTACCTCCCTGACTCCTAGCAGAGGGACCACAGCATAATCACTTGCATTGCATTACAGGGAGCAAGGTTTCATAGACAAACACACTCCCTCCCTCTGGTCCTGAGCAACTGGTGCCTCAAGATCTGCTCTGAGCTGCTCCCTCCTCTTACTGCAGGCACGAGGCATTCCAGCACAGATGGAATCAAATCAATGGAAATTATGTTCTAACAGCAGATAGAAAACCTACCTCTCAAGCCTCACATTTGTCTGGATGCAGCTCCAGAATTCCGTGCTCCTTTTTTCTGTTTTTCTTCTGGTGAGTGTGGCCACCAGCAATCTGCTCTCTCATATCTTCCCTTTTCCACTGGGAGACTTTAACCTACATAACTCCAGAACTGAAATATGAATGCCTGCCAGCTTCTTTTCCTTTTGGAAACAAAACAGTTTGAGAACCCCCCTTTCCAAGGCCACGTGAGCACATGCAGTAAATCAGGAGAGAGCAACAAGACAGCCAGAAAAAAAAGGGGGGGAAAAAAAAAAGGAAATGAAGCAAGCAAGAAAAAGGAAATTCACACAAATATCCCTGTGGTTTTCTACTGCAGCTCTTGGGCCAGGAGGATACACCCACATGCAGCCCCTTTCTGCCCTCCACGTGCACACACAACATGTGGGAGCCTCCATGAAAGGATCCGTGCATCTCTGAGGGCAGCAGGATTCCCGGGCAGTCCGTGGAGTCCTAGCACATTTGAGAATGAAATAGGCTGTTAGTCTTGGCAGAATTGACTATAATGTGAACACAGAGAGACAGAAAGTGGAGGAACATCACTGCATTCACAACAGCACTGCCTGGGTAAGGGGGCTGATCCCATCTCCCAGTCAGAATGGGAGAGCCACTGCCCCATTCCTTGCAAAGACAGGCACACTGCTGGGGCTGAGGAGGGCAGCAGGACAAACCAGGACAAACCAGGACAAATCAGGACAAATCAGGCAGCAGGATGTGGCTGAGAGCAGGCTTGGTTCTGAGGCTGCACTGGGGTAGGACATGACCAAACCGAGCTCATGCCAACTCCCATTCACACAACACAGAGTTTTTACATCTGCTCCTTCCTTGCATCACGTGTGTGCCTGGCCCCAGCCTCCTCTCCCTGGAAGGAGCTCCAAGAGGGCTCCTGGAGGATGAGAACAGGGGCAAAGGAAGCACCCATAGCCTTAACCATTTTGCCCTGATGCCTGGGTGTGATCTCTGCAGCAGCTGCCCATCTACTGGGGGCACGTGTGCTGTGCTCCCCAGCAAGGCTCACAGACAGAGAGCAACCACTGGAGCCCCTGGCAGTGACATATCCCTTTGCCCCTGGATCTCAATCACTAGCCAGCACTGGACCCAAGCTGATCCTATCCTCTGAGCACCAGCACAGCCTTGGGGTGATGTGCATCCACCTGTAGGGAAACCCCAGTGCTTGCCCTTGCTCCAGGAGTGTGCAGCACACCAGAGCCATCACCAGCTCTGCTGATACCAGAGCGACCCGGAGGAAAGGTGGAGAACAGCCTTTTAACAGCATATTCAGGGCAACCAAGGGCTGAGCAGGCTGTGGAGAACAGTCTCACCAGTTTCACCAGAGCCCAGCCATGTCTTTGACCAGTAAAACCTTCAGAGAGTGTTGAAAAAGCTTATCAGCAAACTCATATACACCCATCCCCTGGAGGTGAGTGCTACATTCAAGGCAGAGAGAAGAGTCCTTGGCAGATTTTGTCTTTATCTGCCTCATAATTCAAAGTCCAGTTCTTAGCATTTTCTGTGCTAAAAGGAGACTGAGTTATTTAAAGAAAGGGAATCCCACACAGCATTTCTATTTACCACAGTGCAACGATTTACTGCTTCAAGGCCATGATGACAAAGCAGTCCATGGTCAGGACTGTCAGGCTGCAAGCACACAGAAGAAAGTCATGAGTCCTGCTGCAAAGGAGCAGAGATGCACCTTCTGCCACCAATTCCCCCTGTACAGACCCTGCCTGGGGACTGCTGGCCCACTGGTGAGTGACCTGAGCTGTCTGCACTCACTCTGAACCATATTTATTAATTTTTTTGGTAACAAGATGTGCCAGGACACCCTCAGCCAGGAGTCTTCGCAGCTAGTTGCACACAAACCATTGGCAAAAGGTTTTGCTCCATTCCTCAGCAAACACCCAGTGAAGGAAAAATGCACAAGAGTGTTTATTTTTCTAAAATAACAAACACTCGTTGTTTAGACTTATATAAAGTTTTCCTTGCCACACAACTTTTGATACTTACAGATACTGACTGTGTTTATTCTGTTTTGCCTACAGAATTGAGACTTTAGCAGACAAGAAATGGCCCTAATGCAGGCAGTGCGACGGGGGTCATGGCTCAGGCTGCCCTTTGACAAATCCTGCTTCTGTTCTTTCCCCTGCCAATGCTCAGTGCATCTGATTCTTTATCTGATCCCAAGTCCTCACTGCAAAGTTTCCTCTCACTAATGTAAAAATCCTTCTCTCTTCTATTTCCCCCACCACCTCTTTCTTCCTCTCACTATTTCTGAGCATCTTGTATGGCTGTGAAACAGATGCCCAAGTTGTCCGTGCACAAAACAGCCTCGTGCCATGTAGAGCTGCAGCTGAGCAAATGCCCCCTGAGCTTGTGGGGTGTGTTTTCCACACCAGGCTGGTAAATCCAGCACATGGATCTGCTGCAGCAGAGCCCAGCACACAGCTCAGCACAGGGCAGAGCTTTTTCACTGCTCATCTGGCTGCAAAGTTACAAAAGCTGAGAGTTTTCAACACAAGAGCTGTTTGATTTTAAATTAGTAGAAGCTTGAGGTATCTGGGGGTTGAATTTGGGGAAGGATTTTGAGTACATCTTTTACACCAACTAAAAAAAACCACAGTTCAAGAGGAGCAAGAAATGAGCTGCAGGCCTACATACAGCCCTTAGGTTTGTCTTTCTATCCTCAAGCCTATCAGTCTGTAGAGGTCAAAATGTCACCAGCAGTGTCTAAAAAAAAAAACAACCAAACCTAGAAAACCCCAAACCACCACCACACACAATTAAAATATCACCTTCTGATCAACTGTACAAATGAAAAGGATCCAGGCACTCCAAGCCCTAGGTCTTGGATTTTGCAGGCAAGTGCTGCCACTGTCAGGGATGGAATATTCCAAACAAGCAGCCTGACAGTGCCAGCAGGCTGTCAGAGCCACCTCCTGAGGCTAAACCTTGCCAGCCAGCCAAAGGCTCAGGGTAATGTGAGATCCAGATGCAAACTGTATTCATGGGCTTGATTTGTTCCTTTTAGAGAAAACAAGAGGGAAAAAATCTTTTATAAATGTGCTCCCCAGGATGCATAACCCAACACAGATCACCGTGGCTGTGTGTGGTGTTGATTTACAGCAGGATCCCCTAACTCCCTGGTCTCAGGGCTGGCAGCAGGAGCTGGGGATCCAGCACCAAATGCCAGGGCAATGATGATTTTCATCATGCCAGACCCTGGGATTAGCTGGGATGAAGCATGGTGCTAATAATGCCATGATTGCAGGTTTGATCCCTGCATGGGCTGGAAGAGCTGGACTTGATGATCCTTGTGGGTCCTCTCCAACCCAGAATATTCTGTGATTCTGGTGTGTGCTGTGCCAAACATTCCAGCATTCCATAAACTTTTCTAAGCATTCCCCCTTCCTGCATTTGTTTATTTAAGGGTTTCTTTAGGGATTCATTGCTCAGTCGTGCAAGACTGGGGAATCTAGCTCACCCTTCCCCAGTCCCAGAGCACTCCTTCAGAGAAAGCTGGTTGCTTGCATCCTTCCTGGGGACTCAGGGAAGGGAGCAGTTGTGAGCAGTGACCTTGAAGGCTGAAGGCTGGGGCAGTGAGTCCCATTCCCATCCAGCACCCATGGTTCTTGCTGGGTCACTTCTGGGTCCCAGCACTGTCTCAGGTACTTCTGAAGCATGACCAGTTCTGGCAGTGGCTGTCTGCAAACCCAGTGTTTTGGCTGAGAGCTGCCAGCATTCTCAAAGGCAAAACCTTGGTCAGTGTTTCACCCTCCCTGCTGGAGCCATGATTTCATGTGGAAGAACTAAGCAGGGCTGGGGAAAATGTTGCTTTTTCACTTCACAGCAGCACAGCAGTGACCACAAGAGCCACCCAGACAGGGCCCACCAGATACTCTGGGAGAACAGACCTTCTATGCTGGAAGAGGTCAGTTTTGGAGCAGTTCAGTGAGTGTGACAGAGGCATTTGGGAGGGAAGAGGGATGCCCTTT
This sequence comes from Onychostruthus taczanowskii, assembly GCF_017590055.1. NCBI lineage: Eukaryota > Metazoa > Chordata > Aves > Passeriformes > Passeridae > Onychostruthus > Onychostruthus taczanowskii. The sequence continues at coordinate 8,215,565 of NW_024498462.1, forward strand.
CCACCTTCAGCATGCAGAAAACTTATCCAAAGCATTTATTTTATGAGAGATGTTTGTGTCCAGCCAACAGCACTGCCAAGATTGAGGTTATCCTCCATGACATTGTTTGTTCAAATTATTGGCTGTAAGCATTTTGCAAGCTACTAAAAGTAGTGAAGAAAACAAGCAGATAAGTGATTTTGAAAACAAGCTGCACCCGTTGCTATTAAAGGCAGGAAATGCACACACCCTGGCACCACTGCCTGTTCTTGGGGCATGCCTGCTCTTGCTGAAGGCAGCAGGACTTGGTCAAAACTCCATCCCTGAGGGCTGCACAGCTCCCAGCCATGCCCCCAGCACAGACAGACCACCAGACTCCAGGGCCTGCCAAAAACAGGCACAGAGCCTTCATGGCCATGGCAGAGCAGCATTTCAGCAACTGAGACCACCACAGGAACCCACAGTCAGCTTTCATAATTTATCATCACAGGTAGTTTTCTCCTCACTTCTCTCAAAGCAGTTGCTGTGATGAGCAGCAGAAGTCAAGACACTGGTGCCCAGAGCTTGTGGGAGAGAGTTCCCTCCTGTCTAACTTCTGCTTTATTTGAACTAATATAGTTGTATATAGCCTGGCATTCAAAGGATGTGGGAGTATGCTTCACATTTCTCTTTAGGGTCTCAAGGTGGTATTTAGGGAGAGTTAGGGCTCTGTGGAAATTTTTATAGAGTTAAATAGCACCCAAAGGGTCTCTTTCCAGAGATCTTTTAAAAATAAAGATCTTCCTCCCTTTGCTATTCTGAACTATAACCACTGCAAACAGCTTTCCCACTTTTTAAGTGCTTTTACTAGAAATTCCTCTTATGTTCCAAGAATACTGAGATACACACGAAAGAGAGTTCACCAGCTAGATAAAGCTTTGGGGGTGTCAGATAATTCCTGACATTTGCACATTCCACATTATTTAATCAATCTTTTAACCAACAAAGCTATTAAGTGATTCTACTAATTCCATCTTCCCCCAACAAAAAGGTTAAAGAATGCAAACATTGCTCTTTTAACTTATTAGACCAGCAAGACCATCCCAAAGTAGATATTTTGACTGCTGCCTCAATCTTCTAAAGATAATTCATCTCCTTAAAATCTACAGTATTAGGCAAGGCTCTTGACATCAGCTACAAACAATTTCTGAAGGGGATGTGCTGGGCTATAAATCCCAGATGTCAGATAAATCAGTGACTGAAAAAAAGACAAAAACACAACCACGGTCATGTGGTGGGTGGAATACATTTTAACAGAAGACCTGCAGTGGTTCAGCTTTTCCATTAAAGCTGGGTGGATGAGCCACCTCAGCCAAACCACATGATGCACTCCAGAAACCCTCCAGGCAGATGGAGGGAGACAATCAGAATCCCTGCACGTGGAGCACAAAGAACTGAGCCTGGAAAAGAGAACCCAAGAGCAGGACACTAATATTGGAACAGCCCATAAAGGGAAAGTTTGCTAAAAATGTAGGTGGAGGAAAAACTGATGTGCCAGTTCTTCTCAAGGAACACATCCTTACCTTGTCTCTGCAGCACCTGGCGTGGCAATGACTGCAGTAGAGATGCTCAGGGAGCTGGAGCAGTGCTGAGCACGGGAGCACTGGGCACTGCAGCACACACAGGACATTCCTGTGGCCACTCTCTTGGACCAGCACTCAGCCCCCAGCAAAGGTTTAGCTCTCCACAGTGCTGAGTGTTGGCACACCACTGCACTGCTTCCACCCCAAGGGCAGCTGCAACCTGGGCTGCCATCAGTAAGTTTGGGCAGCCACAGCCAAAATCCTCTCAAGGCAGCTGCCACCCCACCTCCATGCTTTGTGGAATCCTTACAGGGAGAAACTGGATTTGCCAAACCTGTGACAAAGTGTAAAAATCTGGTCACTTTGATACTTATGGGTTTCCTTGGCCCCATAGGCTCTGAAGCAAGGAAACATTCTGCAGCTGCATGGTCCTGTTCCACCACAGTGTTTGAGTCCAGTAAAGCAACATCTGGCAGCAATGAGCTCCAAGAGCTGCATGCTTTTGGTCTGAAAATTTCCAGTGTGAAATCAAGAAGAGTTACAGACAGCACTGGGCTTTACTAAGAGCTAGAACATGGTAACACTGCTGGAATTACAACCAGAATTACAAGCAGAAATAAAGCCTGTGTAGAATAAAATGGACACAAGAGCAAGAGAGCCATCTTTTTCAGCATGAGCTACAAACTTCAGCTAAAGGCAAAAGTATTCCCAAGCACACAGTGCAGCTCCCTTGTCCTGCACAGAGATCAGCAGAAACCTGTCTCCTTCACAGGGCTGCACTGACAAAGTCATGGAGGGATGGATATTCCAAGCTGTGCTGCATCAGGAGGCAAGAGAAGCCATGGAGACCCCAGCAGCAGGACACCCCTCCGAGGTGATGTCCTCGAAGGAGCAGTCCCAGCTGAGCCAGGAATACAGAAAACAAAGATTCACCCACCAAAACCTTTGGCCTGACCCCAGACACAATCAGTGAGCAGTGCACATTTCCACCTTCCTCTGGGGCTCCCAGGACCAGCCCTGGGCACGGTGCCAGCACTGCTGCTCGTGGTGGAAACCAGATTGTGGCCCCCAGAAACACTGCACCAAAGCCTGTCTAACTAAATAAATGATGTTGTTTACAGCTGGAAGATGGTCTCCATTACACAACATGACCTTCCTAGCCAAGCTTCCAGGGAGAAGTTGTTCTTCAGGGGATTGTTGCTTGAAAAAATGAAGAAGAAAACAGAACTAGCTGAAGCCAACACAGTGATTTAACAGCACAAGAGATATAATCTGCTTCTGCTGAGAAAACAACAGAGCTGCAAACTTGTCCAGGTCACACTTACTGTTGGGCATACTGTATATTTGGGGGTTTAGCCACTGTCTGGACAGAGCTGGCAGAACAGGGGAGAGAAAGAAAACCCAACCTGTAAAACATGAAAAAAAGGAAAAAGCTGAGCCAGACCAAGAAATTAAGAGCAAGGAAATGCACTGGAAGGCAGAGGGCTGACAAAAGGTGCTTCAAGCACATCAGAATACATGAGAACTTCAGCAGAGAGAAGTGAAAAAGGAAAATTTAGAGTGACAAAAACAAGAGCAGCAATTGTGTCACTAATGGCCCATCAGCTGCAAGCTCTGGGTCTGGTCCTCCTGCAGAATGATCAGTCTGGAAATTGCTGATCCCTGGCTGTTGAGTTCATCAGTCAGGCCTCCAAATGCACTTTCCCTTTGCATTGTGGATATGGGATAAAAAACAGGGCAGGGGCAAGGACACAGAATTTTAAGGACCAAAGTCCAGCTGCAGTTGCTCAGTGGCATCTTCAGACCTGCTGGAGACAAGCAGTGCCCTGGCAAGGACAGAGTGCTCTTGGGCTCGGTGTTTCAACCACAGGGACCATTTTTCACCCCTCAGTCCTTATCCCAAGAAGAGGCACTGCCAGGACACAGCACTCCCCTGTGCTTTCCCACAGAAAAATGTCAGAGAAATGTCTCTCATGTCAGAGAACACGAGGCTTGCACAGCTCCTGGCAGACTCCCATTTTACTGCAGGGGCGTCACAGCCATCAGCAAGGGAAATCCCTGAGCCTGAGGCATCTGTCAGTGCGTGCAGCCTCTGTCGAGGTGAGAGCCCTCCCCTCACACCTGGATGGTAGAGCCTCCATCCACTGCCTTTGCTGAAACTCTAACTGGTGAAAATCACAAAAATTCCTCCCAGAATAGTTTTTTTGAGGCAACTGCCAAAAAAAACCTGAGAATGGTGATAACCCATGAGCAGGAGCCTCTCCCAGACAGCTGCCAGGGAAGTCTGTTACCTGTTGCTGTTTGCAGAGGGCAGGAGGTGAGAAAAACCACTATCAGAGCATGATGCTGGGCTGAGAAGTCTCCCTGCCTCTCAGGGCAGCACTTAATCAGCTTTGACGTGCCTAAACTCTTAATCCCCACGGGGCTGCAGCAGGAAGAACCAGCTGATTTATTTTCACTGTGCACAGTCCAACCGACCCTGCCCTGCCCGTGGTTCACCTGCCCAAAAGGTACATGCTCTTCTTCTTGCCTCCTTCTCTACCATCCATCAGGTATTAGATGCTGTGGCTGATGTGTGGCTGGTCATGTTCTTTCTCGTTATATTTATATTTACTTGTGCAGCAAAGGCTGGGCTGAGTCTGAATGTCTCCAATTCATGCCCAAGCATGTGCAAATGTACACCTGAAGAGACCATCCTCTGCAACAGAGCTGGACTGAAAACTCTACCTGGAGAAATTGCACCATCCACCATCTCTCTAAACCTCTCCAACAATTATTTGCGGATTCTCAACACGAACACCTTCAGAAACCTGACTTTCCTTCACAGCCTCTGGCTAGATGGGAACAATCTGACTTTCCTGACCCCAGGAACTTTCCATGCTCTCAGCAGGCTGCAAGAGCTGCACCTCAGCAGGAACTCACGCCTCACCTACCTGCATGCAAACACTTTCAGAGGACTATTGAACCTCATCAGCCTGGATTTGTCCCACTGCAATATCTTTGAAATCCACCCACTTCTATTTTCACACTTGCCTTCTTTAGAAAGGCTTGATTTAGCCTCCAATAACATGAGGTATGTGCCACAAGCCTTTAGGAACCTCTCCAGCCTCACAAGGCTGTCCCTGGAGGGCAATCACATAGAAGCCATCGGCAGAGATTCCCTGAAGGACCTGGAAACCCTGAACGATCTGAATCTCAGGAAGAATCGGATATGGATCATCCAAAGTGGGGCTTTCGCAAAGCTTCTCAGGCTGGGCATGTTAAATTTAGGCCACAACTTCATCACTGATTTGCCTAATCAGCTTTTTGAAGGATTGATCCAGCTCAAGACCATGCACCTTGAAGCCAACAGAATCACTGCTGTCGACTGCACCTTCAGACAGCTGCTCAACTTGAGAAACTTGTACTTGAACAACAACCAGATCTCCTCGATCTCAGACTCTGCCTTTTTATACCTGAACAAGCTGCACTTCCTCCACCTGAGCAAAAACAACCTCAGGTCCCTGCCCGTGCGCTTGTTCTCCCAAGTGACCAGGCTGAGGTACGTGTTCCTGTCCCACAACCCCTGGAGCTGTGACTGCAGCTTGCTCTGGCTCTGGCGCTGGACAGCCGCGCGCCGGGCGGTCATCGAGGGGCTGGACTGCGCCTTCCCGGGCCCTGCCAACACAACAGCACCCCAGCAGCCCCGTCCTGGCCCCCTGGGGGACTGCCCCGTGCCACTGGAGCTGGCCAGCGAGGACAAGTGCAGGCTGGCTGGCACCAGCGTGGCCCCCAGGCCCCCTGCCCTGCCCGGCCAGCTCATCCTGCTGGCACTTGCCTGCCACTTGTGGTGCAATGACAGGGGATGGGGCACCGTGGTGTTTCAGTTATAAAGTGGAGGCTGCTTATTTGAGATTTGTTTATGAACAATGGTTTTAATGACAGGTGGATTTTATATGGAAATAAAGGGGTTTTATGATATGGGAATAAATTATTTCATTTATGGGCAATAATCTGAAATGCCAACATCAACATTCAATGCAAATGCTCACGTTGGCAAGTTCAGGGCTGGGGCTTGTGCTGTGGGGCTGGGAAGCATGTTCCCCTCTGCCCTCCCCACTTCCCAGCTGACCACAGCCAGGTGTGACCTCCCTGGGAAGAGCTGCCTTCCTGTGCCCAGCCCGTACTGGGCAAATTGTCAGTACTGCTGAAACAGGAATAAACTGCACGTGCTCCAGGACATCTGGAGTCCTTAGAAAAGGCCCAGTCCATCAGCCTTGCTGTGAGCACGTGGTACCCTGCCACAGCAGCACATGGGGATCTCTGCTTTGGAATGTAAGACAGTGTTGGAGGTGTGGGCAAAAATACCACCATGTAAAAAACATTTTATCTCTCAGCTGCTCCTCACAGCACTGAACCTCAGCTAATGTGCCCAGCATTTACCCCTGCAAGGAGGTCACTTGCCTCAGGGATGGTCTGTACTCGTTGTATTTCCCTGCATGCAGTCAAAGAGCTCTGTCACAGCACAATTCCAGTGCCACATCCCCAGTCTGCCTCCCAGTCTGCCTCAGGTGCTGGGAGACACAGATCAGCCTCCTCTGTCCTCCCAAATGGAATTTTCCAGTTGTGCAGGTATATTAAAAGCCTTTATCCAGTGTTTACTGGGTCCTCACAGAAGGAAGCAAAGGAATGTGTGCCAGACACACCACATTTGTCCCTGTCCTTAGAGGAATTATCCCAAACTGATAAGAGGTAAGAGAGAAATACACCCTTGCTTAGGGCTGAAAACACACAAACCTGCACAATCTGACATGGGAAACCTGCCATGGAGTGCAGAGCAGGACCAACCTTTGCTGGTACACCATGGAAGGGATGAAGTGGGGCCTCACATGCTGCATCCTCTTTATATTTGTGATTAGGTTTGTGCAAAGCATTTAAAGGTCAATACAATAAATTTTTGCTTACATTGTTTGTGCTGTTTCATCACCTTCACTTTCCTCAGCTTCACATACTTTGAGAAGTGGTGGAAAAATACTCCATCTGGTTTCTTCCTTTTGCATTACTCTCTACCAAGCTGCAGTAGAAAAAGGCAGAAGCAAAAAAGCAAGCAAAGTCCACCTGAGCAATTTCTTAAGTCCCTAAAAGATTCCATTTTTTCCATTAAATAATACAAATTGGTGAAAAATTTATATGGATGAGAACCTTGCCTTCTCTGAACGCTTTGAGAAAATATTCCTTCCACTTTTACACCACCACCTCATTAAACAGTAACAGGAACGCAACTAAATTGCTTCCTCTGCACTATAATAAAAAATCATAGAAATATTTAACAACTTATACACAGTATGCTCAGGGAGAACTTGTGGCCACATTTCTAATCCACAAAAAATGAAACTTGCAAGGAATACAAGAAGGCCAGAAAATAAAGACCCTGAGGAGACAGTCTGGGCTGGCAAAGACATTTGAAGGAGGACCTTAAGATGAAGGATAAGGGCAACATGCACCCACAAGGGCAGGCAGCAGCAAATCCAACTGTTTAAAAAAACATCAATACGAACAAAGGTGGCACTGCTAAAAAAACCTTGGAAAGAAAAACAGCATGTAATTGAAGAAGCAAAACAAAGTATAAATACTAACAAATACTTTAATCTTAAAGAGCAAGAAGAGTTGCAGGAAGAAGGAAATGTGCTCAAGTTTACATCTCTTGTTGAAAATTTTAGGTGTGTTTGACAAAACAAACTATTTGAAAACCTGCTTAAGAGTGTTTACTGAAGGGAATGCACTGTGTTTGTCCTGATTGTCCTGCACTGGACCTTCAGTGTGACAGATCTGCTTTGCCTGGACCCCAAACCTTTCTTAAATACATCCAGCACAAGGAGCAGCTTTCCCATTCTGTAATTGTCAAAGTACCCATTTCTCCCCCTTTAACCTGGCACCAGAGGCAAGAGAAGCAGGACAGAACAGATGCACATGGCCACTTCCAAAGTCCAAGAATTTTGACCTTAATTACACCACACCCCCAGCCAGTGCCATAAATCACCAGAATACAGTTTTAGTGGGATGGCTGTGACTCTACTTACGGTATATCACTCCATCTTGAGTGAAAACATGCAATTTCCTGTGGGAAGCTTTGTTAACATACTTTTCTTGTAAAAAAATTGTATACCAGTGGAAAGTTTCCAGCCAGCTCTGCACAAGTCTTCATGCAGGGAATCACTGGGGGTGTTTTCTGACACCCCACACGAGAGCAGGGAGCACTCCCAGCCGGTGCCACCACAGCCCATGCCCTCACCCCTGCAGATGGCAGAGCTCCTGCCCATCTCCTCCCAGGTGCCCCAACCCCTCTTCAGCTCCCTGCCAAATTCCTCCTTTTCTCCTGCCCTTTTTTCATCTCCTACACACAGGAACATGACTTCCCTTTCACTCAATTAGCCCTCATACAAATGCTAACCTCTGAAGTCCCCAAGGCACAACAACAAAGAAGCTGCTGCTTCAAACTTTGCTTTTAAGGGACCTTTCCCTGCTGCGCTCCCAGCAGCACCAACCCCTCACCACGCTCTGAAGGACCAGCACCTTGTATCAGATTTGCATCAGGCCACTGAAGATGAAGACTGTGTGTGGCACTGCAGCCCAGAAGCACCAGCTGCAACTCAGCCAGGCTGCCTCGCTGGGTCCGTGCAAATAAGGAGAGAAGCGTGTATTTAAATGTTTTTATTTCAACTGATGCTTTGCCACCATATTACATCACTTTGAATAGCTTGGAATAGCAATATGATCTCAAAATATAGCAAACAGCTTGCCAAAGCAAGAGAATATGAAATCCTATGGATACAGCATCTTCCTTCTTTGGCGACAATGCTTCCTTCCATTTATCTCTAAAAATAATTTTATATTCCAGCACATTTGCTGTTCACTTTATTGAACCCTGCTGTTTACACCATTTGCCTCTTCCCTGTACAAAACCTCTCCACAATGTAGTATGGTTTTGTATCTAACAGCATTTTAAATAAAAAAGTTATAGTTTTCATGCAGATTTTTGTAAAAATTATTTTCTAGGTGCACAGAACTGAACCAAGATGCATACAAAAATGCATTCACTTCCATTCTCAGGTGTAACCGTGCCATCAGCAACATGATCAAATGTTACTGCAAGAGGCCCAAGGATGGTGGTATTATCATATGTAGTATAACCTTAAAAAACAAACAAACAAACAAAAAAAAAACCCCCTTTTTATAAGCAGCAAGAGAAAAAACTGCCATGCTTTATTTGTAAAGTAATCAAAATAGTTAGATGTACAAAAAAGCACCATGTACAAAGAATACCAGAGGAAGTACATCTTCCTAATTACACATTTCTCATTAGCATTGCGAGCTGGCCTGCAGGTCCCAACTTGTACTGTAGATTTATTTGCAAAATTAAGGATGTGGTCAAACCTAAAATATGCTTGGACTGTATGACAGAAATTAAAGTGGACTGCAGATAGAAATTAGATTTGTTTCCATTACAACTTATACCAACCACCATATAGCCCTCAAGGGTATAAAACCACACGTCAAGTATCTGAGAAATAATGGAGTGAAAACAGCTCCAGAGCAATATTGCAAGATGCAGGTCTGCTATGAATGCATTTCTGTGAGCTCTTGATAAGTTAAACTTTCCTTTGGGAAAAGAGCACGTCTGTTGGTTACAACTCCTCCCCCTGAGAATTTTAATAAATTTGTCTTGCAAAGCAAAACAAAGTCCTTTGAACTTCAACAGTTCCAAGGCCAACAGCATTTCAACGTGGTCACAGCCCATCTGCTACTCATGCACCCAGGGTGGCAGGTTGGGTTTTTGCTGCATTTTGGTTTTTTTTTCTCTTTACGTGGCTCATCCCTTTTATACTCGCTTCATTCCTCTGCCCATCAAGCAGGCGAACACGGTCATGACCATCTTTGGCTTCACCTCCACAAGATCCTCTGGAAGAGCATAAACTCTGGCACCAATTCTTCTTGCCATGGACACAGCATACCTAATCACCACGGAAAAGAGAAGGTGGTCAGCACTGAGACTGCTACCAGTAAATGGCAAGTCAAATCCTGCCCCATGCAACACAATTTCACCTATTCTTTAGTAAGATTCAAGATGTGGGACAGTTTATTCACACCACATCCTTTTGTTTCACAAGATTTTCTTATTTTTTGCTGTTTTCCTTTTACCCAGTAAAGTGTTTTTAATGTGCAAATTGACCTTTGAATGTCAAGTCCACTTTACTGACAGTTAAAGAATCTTAATTAATATTTGTTAGGGCTAATAGCATATATAATGAAGGATTAATCATGTAACACTTCCTTTTCTGTTTGGTCCTTATGAATAACAAAGTGAGACTATTATCTGCCACAAATTTTGCTGTCATTCTGCCACTGCAGAACAGCCACAGAACACGCATTTCAAAGGCATGTTTTAATATGCCTTTATACTTTAAACTTGACAATCTGTGATGATTCAACAAGACATAAGACATACAAGGGTTCAATTTCAAAACTCCGAGCCACCAGCTGAACACTTCAAATGCCTGAACAAACAGGTGAGAAATAGAGCATCACTGGTAAGAACACTTCAAATGCCTGAACAAACAGGTGAGAAATAGAGCATCACTGGTAAGAACTGCTGGAGCTGTTCTGCATTTCTCTCATGCAGCCAGAGTTCAGCCAACTGCTCCCTCCAGCGTCCCGGGCAAGGACAGCAACTCGGCTTCACCAAGTGCTGCCCGTGTAAAAAGTACTGTGCTAAAAGAGACTGAAAACCACAGCAATAAACTGCTCAAAACACCTGCAGCTTGAGGCCAGCACACTGAATGGGCACCCTTTCAGTGCAAAACAGCTTTTGAGAGAGCAAACTCACTTAGCGTTGTTTTGTTTGTCATCTTCTGATAGGTGACCAGTCTTTACTAGGTCATAGTTGATACAACCAGGCTGGATGGCATCGATTAAATCCACAACTGCCAAGCTTGTGCTGATGGTCTTGTCCTAGAGAACACAGGGACAGACAAGTAAAGATGAGTGTCCAATCCTTAAAGTGTAATTCTCACCTCAATTCAGCTGCTCTGCAACATGCAACCAAAGAAGTTTTGAAAGAGCCTTTTCAAAGCAGCAGTGTTAGTGACTATTCCCAGGTGGATCAGAGGGAAAACCAAGCTGCTGCCTCACCTTTGGTGATAGTACAGTACTAATACTCCAATTTACTGTAAGTCCTCTGGAAATCCCAAGAAGTCATCATTGTGCAGGCAGCAGCTCTGCCCTGCTGAGCACAGCCCAAGGCACAATGCTCACCTCCAAATGCACACCAGCTCCAGCCCCTTTGCTTGCCAGCATCTCACCTCCCATCTCTGCCCCAGATCCTGCCCACCCCCTCCTCAGCCACTATTCCCTACTATGGGCAGTCCTAAACATTCTCCTTGAAGCCACTCTGTTCCCAGCACAGTCTGAATCCTGTCCTGTTTAAACTCCTTTCTAAGATGTCCCTGCTGTTCCTCCAGTCAAGGAAAAAAATTTTGGGCACTTGTCTCCTTTTGTAGGCAAGAAGGGAACCTGTACCTTGAAGTTCTGGATGGAGGTGGACTTGCCAGCTTCTTTCAGGGTCTGGTTTACCCAGCTGACTATAATGTCATCGTTGGCTTTCTGACCATCACCCAGGTCCTCGAGGACATTCAGCGTGTACCTGAGAGCCAGCAGAGAGAACAAGATTAGGCACAGAGCCAGGACAAAGCCATGCAGCCAGGATGCAACATGAGCCATGGCAGCTTGGAAAGTCTTTACATAGTCTCAGCTCTGGGTTTGGGGTATTTTTCAAAACTCTGTTAGCAAAAAGAAAGAACCATGTATCTTATCTGAAGTGTGATTTCTGTTAAAGCATTAGTCTGTCTAGCATTTCATATCCTTTAATAGGAGTTCAAAAAATGGCCTGGGCTCAGGACTCTTGTTAAACTGTTTTATCATTAAGCATTTGCTCCATAGGGGTAACCCATCACCTAAAAGGTATGGATTACCTCAGGAGCTGGCATTCAGGCCTCTAATGTCAAACTAAGAACTACCACACACCTTTTTTGGAGACATATATTTGCATAATCTTACAATTCTTCAGGACTAGGTAATAGGAAGATAAATTTTATCTGTTATTAAATTTCTTCTTTCCCCCATTCCAATACAAAAGAGGTCTATAAAGCAGACCCAGAATGTTTCCCTCTCAATTTCCAATTAAAAATCAGAACATAAAAGTTGTGTAATGTTACTGCTCATGGTTTCTGCTTGTGGACCAGACCTGAGCAGGTGAGAGAGGTGATCCCTGTCACAGGATGATCTCAGATCCACCAGCAGGCTGTCCAGAGGTGTCTGCTCCAGCCTCTCATGTGCAGCTCTATCACAGTTTTGTCCAGGTGTGTCTCAGCCACCCCCCAAAGGACAGAGGTTTTACAATCATTCTGGGTGACCTGTTGCAGAAACTTCCCAAATTCTGTACTCCATTCTCAAGTTCCACATGTTTGAGAGGGGTCCTACCTTCTCATCAACTGCCAGACCAAGGCCAGTGTCAGCGTTGGGTTTCCATCATTCAGATCTTGCCCTCCAATGCCAACCAGGGAGAATTTAGCTGGATGCTTTCCCAAGTCTACAGCGTAGTTACAGTTTTCCAGCTACACAGGACAGGAGTTTAAACAGCAAAATCACTCACAAGCACACACAACTGACTGGAAGCCTCAAACAGGAAGTTTTAGTGTCCATGGCTTCCTTTAAAGTCTTTTGACAAGTTTACCTTTTTCATATTTGCTCCAAGTTTAGGGTAGGGAGGCTTGTTAACCTTATTCCAGTCAACAGGGACTTTGATCTTCTCATATAATTGTAGTATTACCAGTGCATCTTGGAGATCACTAGAATGGGAAACACGGATTAAGTCTAATGCTTCGAGACCTGAGTGCACTCTGACTTTGTCACATCATGAATAATTACTATTCTTTACAGGCGTTTGCAATTTCAACAACAACAATAAAAAGAGAAAAAAAAGAGCCTCAAACTTACCCATAGAGGTGATTTACGTGGGGGTTCACACCCAGGGAGTTCATCCAGTTGCGGAAGGTCCGTTCCTCACGTGTCTCTCCTACATGATGGAAAACAGGTTCATTGCAAGTTCAAAGCTGAGCAGGAATTTCCACCCTGCAAGGCAGGGTGCTTTGAGCAGCAGAGCTCACCAGGAGTTTTTAAGCAGAGAAAGAATTTATTTTTTTTCCTCTACTATCATTTTTTTCAAAGGAAGAGGGTGACCCTGCTATCTAGTTTTGGATGTCATTTTGATTTCCTCAGGTCTCAGAGGAGCCTTTTGCACTTTCTGCAAGAAAAAGGAGCAGAAAACTCTTTCATGTGGGTGTTAGCTAACTGCTGTCACAGCTCAGTCCCAGCTGTGCCAACAATTAGCATTCCCATGGACATCTCACTGCATTTCTGAGGTTTTCTTGCCCATCACAGGAAATGGCAAAACCAAATTCCCCGGCACGGTGAGTTGATGGGGTGCTGGCAGAGTGCCTACAGGTTCAGGCTCCACAACAGGGTCAGAGCAGCTGAACAGGCTGCCAGGTGCCCTTCTCACCTGCCCCAAATGAGTAAACAACCACTGCAGCACTGAAGCCTCAAATCATAGGTGTTACTTCAACAGAGATCGCCCTGCAGGGCACAGCCTCCAATGACAACTGTTTACTTTAGACAGTCCCCTCCTGCCAATACTGTGACTGATAACGGCCATCACCTTCCAAAAGGGTCCAGTCGATGTCCTGGTTTTCAGGCTTGGTAAGTGCTGGGTACTTGTTGAACAGGTTGGCAACGAAGGCCAGGTTCAGTTTGGGGTTGCCACTGACCACATCGGCCGGCGTGACGAACTGCCGGCAGCCGAGCCGGTCGGCCTGCTGCAGCATGTACTCTGCCCTGCGCAAGTCATCCTTCTCCTGCCGGGGATGCAAGGGACAACAGCTGTCATGGAACACGCTGGGCTACACCACAAAGCAGATGGGAAGCTCCTGACCACTGTCTGGAGCAATGTCACAAGTCCACGCTTGGCATCGGTCACTAACGAGTGAAGGGACGAGGCACACACACCAACCCCTGCTGCCGTGCCATTGTCACGGCTTGTCTTGCTATTTTCATTAGCATGGTGCTTCCCAAGCTGTCAAATTTTAATGCTTTTGGAACTTGGTGGTCCAAAAGAAGTCAATATGCTCCCAAATGGAGCAAGCCCACAAAGGATTTCTCAATCATCTCTGTTAATTGGAGGGTAGTGACCAGGCTGGCAGCAAGCACTCACTGAGCACACACCTGAGGTGTGCACATGGTCACTGACACTGTACACGCTCTAGAAATTAAGATACCAGGTTACCCAGATGTCATGGGGCAATGATAGGGTACAGGGAGCTCATGATTCTACAGGGTGAGGACATGACAGCCTGAATACTTACATTGAAACCCGACATGTTAATATCAATCTGAGGCTCTCCTTCTTTCTGCCCTTTGGGTGCAATTTGATTGAGGAGGTGGAAATAGGCTCTGGAATCCTGAAATGAATGAAAAAGAAAATTCAGCTCTCCTGCACAGCAGGGAACACACCATAACAATTCATTTCAAGCTCATTTTTAACAAGTCACCATGCATAACTGGCTTATGTACCTTTACTGAATTGCCAAAATCTGTAAGCTTAAAAGAGAGCACAATGGTAGAAATCCAGGCAGCAGGAAAGGAAACAAAGGGAAAAGGTTAGAAATATTTAAGATGACAATTATGTGGTTTGACTGTTTGAAAGCTGCCTTTGCTACAAGCTCTGATGTCAGCCACCTCTGCAGTGGCTGGAGGAGGCAATGACCCCATGCTGCTCTCACTCATGGCCCCCAGATGCCCCAAGGCAACTCTAATCTCTAAACAAGCCATAGCTACTGCCACAGCAATGATGAAAATGGCTCAGTGAAGACAAATTCTAAGCAAAAAGCTGATTATAAGATGTCTGAATGTTTTCTTCTGTGCCTGCACATTAGCTAGAACAGCTTAGAGGAGAGAGGGTCACAAACCAGGAGGAGCCAAGAGCTGTAGTGGTGATTATTTATCAACTACGTGTCCCTTTAGTGCTCAGCACAAAGGAGGACCTCAGCATACCATGGCAGCCCAGGGGATGCACCAGAGGGTCACAAACCAGGAAGAGCCAAGAGCTGTAGTGATTATTTATCAACTACATGTCCTTTTAGTGCTCAGCACTAAGGAGGACCTCAGCATACCATGGCAGCCCAGGGGATGCACCAGAGAAGCCAACAGCTATCAGCAAAACTGTAAGTAATTTTGAAGTTGGAAATAAGAGGGATCATGCACACAACAGGTCAGATCTATGATCCTCACACACCCCTCAATTATAAATTTATTTTTTTTTTTTACTATCTCAATCATCTTTCTCCTGCTTGAAACTGCTGGCCATGTGTAAGCTCCAGAAAACTGCTGAGACCAGTGTCCAGATGCCCCACAATCACCATCCTCCATTTCTCACCAGTGCCCCCACTCATGTGAAAAGCAGCTTTAGAAGTCCCCATTCCCATTCCTACTAAACCCAGTGTGAAGAGTAAGAGGCCTTGTTTCCCTTCCTCTCTCCAGCCCATGACATTTTAGATGAAATGCCATCACCTGCCAAGAGTATGTGGAAGTCTCACTCTCCAGTGAAGCATTTCCCCCTATTATCTCCAAAGTATGGATTAAGGACATTTCAAAACATAAGTTTCATAGCTGACTAAAACACACAACAGCAGCACTGAAGGAAACAGACAGCTCAACACTGGGCTCACCCTCATGGCAAGAGAGAACAGCACTGCAGGACCTCAAATACAACATCCAAAACCCCCTGGTAAGACCACTCAGTGTGTTAGGGTCAAGAAAGGTCCTGCCTGAGGATGAAGGGCCCCATTGCACATGCACACACATCCCTGTCCAGCTCCCAGTCTTTTCCCAGGCACTGCAAACCAGGAGGGCTTTGGTACCTTGATATCTGAGCTGAAGTTACTGATTTTGTGCCAGCCTGCGTTTTCCAGGTGGAAGTTGGCCCATCTTAGGAGCAGCTCCTCTGGGGATAGTTTCATAAGGTCCTCCAGATTTTCACCATCACGAAGTAAGGCAGCCAGTGCTACAAGAAAAAGGATTGTGAGGGGAGAGTCAAACCTGCAGGCCAGAATTCAAGCTGCAGCAAGATTTCAGGGGGGTACAATACCAGCTACTGATTATGTCAAAATATTCTGGGTATTAGCAGAGTTTTCCTGAGTTGGTTGTTACACAGAATCATCTAGAAATATATGTGTAAGAAAGTGTTTTCCCTTTTCTGGTGTAACAAAATTCTCTGGACTTTATGTGCAGTCTTTTAAGCTGATGACAGGAAGCTAAATGCAAATGTATTTCTATCTCAATGAAAAATGCTTCCAAGCAGTTTCATAAGCACCATTAAAAAAACCCAAAGGAGCCAAGATAAGCACCCTTTCAGCTGGCCAGTGATTCCTCTGCCATGAATTTTCAATCTAAACCAAACAATGTCAACACTTCATGATGAGGAAGCTTAAATAAAAGACACTGAAGCCCCTCCATCCATCTGGATGCTCTGATAGCACATGCAGGAATATCAGAGCTGTTCAGATGATTTGAAAAGTTTAAATTTTGGAGGCTGTCATGCAGGACCAAGTGAGCACAGGGAGAGATCTGCAGCATCAGTCTCTCACCACCAAGGACAAAGTGAGAGCTCAAGCTGCTCCATTGACAGTAGCAAGGAGGATTTTAGAACCAAATAACTACCACAGAGCTGAAGCCCCCTTTTAATTTTTTTTTTTTTTTTGAGAAAGCTATGCAGTTGTCTATAATCCTGAAAGGACCCAAGCAGCTTTTGGCACACCCCAGCACCATCAGGAGCCTGCAGCTGGAGCAGCCTAGGGCATCAGCAAGCAGCATGTGTCCAGGCTCAAGCCAAGCTGCATCCTGACTTACAGGCTGGTGTTCAGCCACTCTCCAAGGCTGATACCCATCACCAGGATGGCACTGCCCACCTGCACGAACCTGCTGCACAGCTACCAACAGGCTGCTCAGCTTGGCACATGCCCTGGTGTGATCCTTCTTCCAGCAGAGGAAGGGGGGAAGAGGCAGAGGCAGGGCTGGGGCTGCCAGCACAAGCCAGGCTGTGCTCATGCTGCAGCAGTGACCAGCCAGGATTTCATTTACCTTCATTTCTGCTGAGCTCGATGTCAGCGAACAGGCCGATCTTAATGACCTGCCAGAGCAGCCCAAGGACCAGGTGGGGCTTCCCTTCCCTCAAGTCCTCCGCGCCGATGTTGACGACATGGCAGCCGATGGCGGACGCGGAATTCAGGGCCAGGTTCAGGTTCTCCTGCAAACAGCAGAGCCCGCTCAGACACAGCGCAGGGAGATGCTGCTTTCCCTTTCATCCAGCACCAGCAGAGTGGAGGCTCCCCCCTTGTCCTTGCTCCAACTCAGCAGAAACAACAGCTCAGAGGAAACAAGCCCAGCTGAAGTTCTAAGGGAGCTGTGGTGGCAGCAGGCTGAATCAATAAGAACTGAGCTAGGCACCAGGGTTTAATTTCAGCCTCTGGTATTTAGTTTCAGCCTCTGAGTTAGTTGCATCTAGTGGCATCGACAAGAATAAGGCTAGGGAAGTGCTAATTTGCACACACACAGGGGCATCCTCTCAAAAACTACCTGCCCTAGAATGAAATGATTCATAGTTAACACCAATATCACATTGTTTAAAAAAGACAGTGCTGTACATAATCACCACAGCAACATCATTTGTGCACAACATTTACACCACTTTACCCATTTTTGTCATTAATTCAGCTTTTTTTAGCCATGCCCACAGAACTGTCAATCACATATGGTACAAAACTGCATTTAATAATTAAACAGAAGCTATAAAATGTGCTCCTTTCCAACATTCCACAATAATGGCTTGAGCCACCATGCTACATTAATTCTAATATTAATATGAATTTCAGAAAATAAAACACAGAAATGCCTTATACCTGAATTATGAATGGTGTGAGTTTCTTCTTATTAATTGCTCTTTCATCAATTGTGTCAGGAACAGAAAGATTGATCATTTTGCTGTCAGGAGGAAAACCAGAGATATTTGAACAACACTTAGTATTTAATCCGAACAAAACTCAATCCACTGTGACAATTCTCACCACAGCACATTTGCTTTAGCCTGCTCGTTTTTGTGTAATTTTTGTCCCCATAAAAATCAAGACTGCATAAATCAGAAGTTAATATTTACATTATCAAGAATGTATTTGTAACTAATAGCTAAGCCTGAAACTTTAAACATGTTCCCAGCCACTACTGATCTCAGCTGCTGGAGCAAAAAGAGCACATGAATTATTCACAGAGTAGTCCCTGAACTAGCGAAGACTCATTGCTCTGCTGACATCCACTGCACATTCTAGTAAGACAACAAACTTCCTCCTATTGTAAAGGTTTACTACTGCTGGCAAGAAAACCTGCCCCAAAAAAGAACAAACACTTGGAGAGCTCAGTGGGAGCATGTGAGCACAATGAATTTTTAATCAACACCAAAAATGGCAAATTTAAACTTTATAGTATGAACTACTTCCTACTCAGTTCAGTCTTTGCCTAAAGCCATGAATTACTTGGAACTTTGGAAACAAATAAATTAAAAATACGCATCACAAGCTAAAGTTAAAAAATAAAAGCAGTTAAAGAGAAGAGGTAACTCACTTAAACTTACTTTGTGTATTGATACAGAGATCCTGAAATTACAGGTTGATCCAGTTCTCCACTATATTAATTCACTTACAATAAAACAATTGAATCTAACCCATAAAACCAACAAAAATCTCATACACAGAAGGTTGCTGGTATTTAGCAGCCCCGGATGCCTTCTGTTCTCAGCATGTAACAGAATAAGTCACCTAACCTACTTAGAGCAGTTATTAAAAAGAACAAGAAGACTCACAAAAAATCCATTTTTGGGTTAATGCATAATAAGGTCACTAACATTCCCATGGAGAACACTGTCTGCCTAAACATCCAAGAGAATGGGTCATTTATCACATGTGCCTCTCCTCAAGCTCCCCAGCACCAGGCTGAGTTTGCACCAGGATAACTCCTGCTCCCACAGGCACCTTCTGCCCCCTCAGCAAACTCAGTCTCAAGCCCAAACAAAAGCACTGGATGAAAATATCAGCTGGCACCAAAGCTGAGGCATCACACAATGGCAGTGAAAGCCTGAGAGACTGAGCCTCTTTTTATATGTGCAGCACATTATGCACACACACCAGTCACAAAACCAGCCTAGAACAGGACGAAAATTCCCCCAAACTGCATTTTTGGAAAGTTATTTTCCTGATTTTTAGCTTCTTTAATTCAGGAGCCATCATGACTTACCACAGCACAATGCCATCTCCCACAGCTTTGAACAGGTCATCTGTATTTGGGTTCATTGGAATAACGTGCCGACAGTCAGGATCATTTTCCAGGGCTTTGTTTATCCAGTTTACAAAGGCGTATTTCTCTTCCTCTAAGATAACCAATCATAAATTCAATGCAGGTTTTTTCGTAACAAAGGTTTTCCCAAAAGAAGCAGAGTATAATAGCCCAGGGAAATAACAGCCCCATTATCACTACCATACATTTTATTAGTCACATGAAGTTTAAAGAAAGAAGACTCTCACAACTATCAGAATATTCCTGTTGTTTACTTGTTACTTAACAACTTTATCATACTCAAGTGTGACACAAGGACTTCATCAGCAAGTACAGTTAACGAAGCAAATAAGAACACATTTAACTTATACACTGTTAAATTTGCAGCACATAAATTCTATCCTGCATTCGCCCTGACGTGAGATCACTCAGCTCTCAGAGAACTAGGGCACAGCACGTGGCATGGTGGTAGAAATGGGCTGGTTTTGGCACAGGACCTCCAAAAACCCAAGAGAAGAGTGAGAGCCAGAGTGGTACCTGAGTAGGAGTGCTGGGTCCCCTCGCTGGAGAGCTCTGAGGTGCCCCCGATGGCACAGATTCCCTCCTTCCTGTTAATGGCTCTTCGGAATGTTTTAGCAATATCGCTGCTTTTCACCTCTTGGAAAATCTACAATTCAAAGTGCTCTGTTAGGCAAGAAAAATCCATCTTCATGAAATAAAAAGGACCACAAGGAGCTATTTCTTCTCAGCTTTAAAGCAAACTTCACAGTAAAATCAGCAAATGTGAAGGGTCCAGCAAGGGTGTAGTGGTATTAAATCTGACATGGACAGTAGGCAGAGACTCATCTCACGTTCTCAAACACACACTGCAAGTGCCTATTGAAACAGAAGCATTAGGCATGAAGTACCTAGCATATATTTACCTTTACAAGTAGATTTCAAGAGACCACAAGGAAAAAACCATGACACCTTTGCAGTCTGAGCACAGGTAACACATGCAGCAGGTCCTGCAGGGCCAAACCTGATAAAGCTGTGGTGCAATTTTAACCTTTCTGTGTAAGCCAGGTGCTCATGTGACTGTGACTTTAATTCACACAAAAGAACTCAACACAACAACAATTCTCTTTAAGCATGTAACAGTCAAATCTGCAATAAAGTGTAACAATAAGTGCTCCAAGTAAAGATTCCACCTTCCTCAACAGAAGCTTCACCTAACTGGTGAAACACCCTCTTGCTGGAGGGCAGTAGAGATGCTTTAGCACAGAAGGCTGCACATGCCATTTGCACAGGTTGGAGGATACTGTTAGTGGCCCCAAGGCCTTACAGAACTGAGCAGCTATTAGTAAAAAACACATTCAGTGGCTGGAAAGCCTACTGTAACTCCCTCAAAACTAGACTAAATTAGTTTCAACCAAGCTGAAAACACAAATGAGATGTGTAGAGGTTCTCTAAACTCCACCCAGAAAAAGAAAATGAAACAGCACTGTAAAGCAAGACAACTTCTCCTGCTAAAAGGAGAGGACACCAGGCTGCAGAGGTGTCACTACAGGGCCAGGCTGCAGGTTGTCACACCTTACCTTCCCTGTCCCTTAAACAGAGGGAAGGTGGCAAGTCAAAATGATGATACAGTGCAGTTAAATCATCTCCTGATGGCATGTAGAGGTTGATCAGGTAAAGCTGACTGAAAATCTGAGAGTCTAAAAGTTGGGGGATTTCTGGTTGGTTGGCTTTAACCACAAGGATTTGGTTTTAGATCTATTTACTTTAAAATTTCCTGGGTTAACTACTATCTTCTTGAGAATATGTGCTCTACTGCTGAGGTACCACTACGTCACTTGGTCCCAATGTAAACATAGCTCATGTCATTCTTTGTACCATAAACTCCAGCAAAAATGCTCAGAGCAAGAGCTCAGTTTGTAAAAATCATACAGCTAAGCATTGCTGCTAATGTACACCTCAGCTGCCCTAAAACATTTTGTCTTTACTCAATCATTGGTACCTTTCAAATGCAACAGAGATTTATTTCTTCCTTCCTAGTGCAAAGTTAAGAGTTATGGACCAGCTCAAACCAACAGCTGAAACATGCACCCAGCATGCAAGTGTTCACAAACTGCAAACTCCAACTTACTAGTTGACTCCGAACTCAAAAAGTTCAGAGGGTCTGAAAACAATTAAGGAACAGAAAGTGAAGATAAATGAAGAAATATCAAGAAAATTAATTGGCATGAAAACAGCTCCCTCAATGTACTGCACATACTTTTATTACTCCTTCAGCATTCAGTCATCAGAGCATCAAAAAATATACATCCAAGAAGTCTTGCACTTTTGTAAAAATTAATAAATGTTTAAATTCTGGCCTATTTCTACAAAAAAAGACTGACTGTCCAATTTGTGCCATCACCTTATTCCTGGTTTTCCCTTTCAAGGCAAGAGATTTGAATTTTCCTAGATTAGTACTTAACACAAATCCAAGTGTGTCTTGAAATGCCCTTTCAACTCTTTAGCAAATACTTGTAGCCCCATTAAACTGAGAAAGGAAATTATACTGATACACAGGGAAAACAAGCATTCATCTGTGTGCCTGGAAAAACTGAATAGCTTCCAGTAAATACTGTAAGCCTGGATCATTGCAAGTCTTTCTTTCCAGCTGTCACATCATGTGGAAACAGTATTTTGGCCTCCAATGAAGCTATCACATAGTAAAACCACATGGATTCCTTTTGGTTGGTTGGTTGGCTTCTGTTCAAAAACCAACCACTATTTCTCCTCTGTCCAAATCTAAAGGCTGTCAATAACAGCACAAAAGATTGATCATATACAGATATCTGTACAAAGAACTGATTTTTACATGGCTAGAATGATCAGTTTGTCAAAAGGAAATTAGGACTAGGGAAAGTCAGGTTCGATCTCTTCTACTCTTCCTTAGCTTTGTCTAAAGGGGCCCCCCAGGCTGCTGGCAATTCAGAAATATCACTTACATAGACGAACTCTTCAAAGCTAATCTTCCCATCTTTATTCTTGTCACCATCAATCATGAGCTTCTGGATGATCTCTCTCACTTTGTACCCAGGGAGAGGCAGGCTGGCCTCCTTGAACAGCTCGTGCAGCTCGTAGTCACAGATGAACCCATTGCTGTTGAGGTCTGAGGAAGAGAAGAGACAGCAGAAGGTTTAGAAACCTTCTAAACCTGTACCTGACAGAACTGACCCCCAAGAGTCAAAACATGACCTCCCATGTCCAAGGGCTTCATGGAGAACAACCTGGGGACCTGCTGAATCCATGCAGGGCATGGGCAAACAGCAGGATGGCCACATAAAAATATCAAGGAGTACATTGTTCAAAGGACACCCACAGAAACCAAAGGCACACAGTAAAAACACACAGCACATCCTCAGAGAGTGCCCCAGCACAAGTCCTTGGAACCCTCCAGCTCAGGGCAACAGCAGCTTTGAAACAGGGCTGACCACGATGACTCTGGGCACATGTGACCAGTCTGGTGTTAAAGTTTCACAACAGAACATCTGTATTTTCATAAACAATCTCCAGAATGTCTCTTTTTATGTCTAAATACAACAGCCCTTGCATGTTAAAAATAGATGGTCATGAAACACAGCACCTCTTATATTCTGAACTAAAAACACCAAGTCAGCTCTGCAGTTACATTTTTATCATGTTGTCAACGATATTATCCATTTAACACTGACAGCAAGTTACAGATATTTTATTGCTGCCCAAGAATGCTCTGCCAGGACATTTGCTTTCACAGTCTATCACCAAGCCACAGCAGCACCATGTGTTTAGTGAGATAGTGTCACCTATTAGACTGAGGAAGAAAACAAGAATCTAGTGTGACACTGGAGCTTTGCACATCACAGATCCCACCCTCTTTGGGGACACCATCACATCTACTGACCACACATGGCAAATCCAGCATCCCCAGACATTCTTCAGGCAAGTGAGGTTTTCCAGCACTAAGGACAGGCAGGGGTTGGGTGCCTCCTTCCCCAGGCTATCCAGGATGAGCAGAGTGCTGCCCACAGCAGAGCTGGCACCCAGATTTCAGCAGAGTAGGGTCCACAAGCAGACAAGAGCATCTGAAGTGGTTGCACAGCCCAGATTCACACCTCAAGACATAAGTATGACCCTCCAGCCACATCTTTGGAGAGGCAGGGATTCAGGGCATGTTACTGTGCTGTTACTGGCTCAGTAACAGGATGCTAAAATCCCTTTGCTGTAGGCAAGTGCTACAGACAGCCCAGGGAAGTTAATTTAGCGCCTGAAGAGCTGCACCAGCCCCAGAATTTGGTTTTCTTCAAGAGCGCATCTCACCACAGCCACTGAGGTTAGTATTTATGCTTGAAGGGAGATACTTTCAAGAATAAAGAAAACAATCAGGATAGATCTACAGTCCACATTTTTTTTAACCAAATTGTGGAGGTCGATTTACTTTTAATGAGGATTCTGTGATTTTTAGGTTTTGTTTCACAGCAAATTCCAGCGAGCACAACCCTACAACTGTCCTCATTTTCCAGATCCATATGGGAATACGGGATTTTAAAATTATTTTTGTGAGTGAGTAAAAAAGTGAAACTGCTCAGTGGCTAATATTTGAAGTAACCAGACCAAACCTGTACTCCCTCCTACACCCCAGTCTGTGTCTCAGACTAAGGCCAAGCATCAATTCCAGTGGAATAATAAATACACTAAACTACTTCATGAAAAGTCAGTGTTTACAATAGTGCTGAGGAAATAAAGTGGTTTGAGGCAATGATTAATGATAATAATAGGCTGCTCTCTGGCCCTCAATTTTAGAATTTTATTCTGAAATAATACAAGCTTACAAAGGCAAGATTTATTAACAGTCCAGCCTGAGATGTCATGAGCAAACTATTTCCCCTCTAGATAAATCACAGCTTCTTCTATTACAGTATTTTTATTACTGAATCTAACTGTACAATATGCATCTTTTCCCCTCCTTACAGCCAGTGAGGAAAATAAGTCAAGAAGGGATTTCCTAATCTCCAGGGCCTATGACCCTAAAATAAAACTTTGCTTTCACCCTCAGCCTGTGGCCAACTCCCTTGCTTTTGCCTGTGCCTGACTCAACCAACCAAAATCCCTCAGCACGCTGCCAAATTAAGCAGGTAAATCCAAAAACATCTGTTCATCACTTCTTCCAGTCAATCCACCACTTAAGTTTTACAGCTACCCAAATGTTAGAATAGATGTAAGCAGCAGGCAAAGGACAGAGAAAAATAACACTTCAAAATATAAATTGTATCCTTGATGGGATCCAATTTTGATTCAGATTTGGTAAAGGTTTTCCCCTTGACATGTCTAGGTTAAGCATTCAGAAGTGTTTCTGTTTCAGCCTTTCAGGTGCTATGTCTGAGCCTATTCAGATGCAGAAGGGATAAAACCTTACACGGTATTTAATGAGGCAGAAGCCTCTTAGGTGAGACATCAGGAAGCTAAGATCCAAAGTCTGCAACTCCAATAAGACACATGGATAAAAGGATGCTGAAACCTATTAAGATCTTTGTTCTACATACGAAGCCCTGCAGGGCAGGTTTGAGGAATTTACTCCAAGCTTGGTCAACATCTGCCCAGTTTGGTTTCATTCACTCCTGCAATCAGCATCTCCCCAGTCTTCCAGGTGTGCTTAGTTCAAAGATTTACCTTTGCTCACAAAAAATAAATACATAGGAGCTCTGCCACACAAAGAGCCACTGAATTGCACTCACAAGGGAGCTCACATAGGTCAGCAGCATGGCACAAAGAAAGATTTTGCCCATCAGGAAAGGCTGCATTGGGCTCAGACAAACAGCACAAAATCAAGTGTGAAGGATACACCCTAACTCACTCAAAACCTTTAATTCTCAGGACTCGGGACCCTGCAACCCTTAACAATATCCCAAACACCCACTTGTATGAGCTACTCTGCCATAGTATTCCAGGAAAAAATATTAATCACTGATTTATTTCACAGAATAAAAGGGCACCTATGTGCCAGACACTTAGGACTGGGAATTACAAGTAAATCAGGTCTGTTAGTTTAACTGTAAGACCACACAAAGTTACTGGTTTTACACTGAAGATGCTCTCATTTCAAGTTTTAGCTTCTTGGCCACAGAAGGGCAAATCTGAGTGTTAAAACTGCTGGTTTTACCATAAAGTGGTGCTGGCCTGTGGTTCTGGCTTGGTAGCAGAGTCAAGTAGTGACTGACTATGAGATGGAAAACAGACCTGTTCTTAACATGTCAACCAGCCTGACATGACAAATAGACCTGCACCCCTTATTCCACAGGGCAGCTGCTTCCCTTCCTACTGTCTCTGTTCCCCTTTCTGGCATCAAATGTACAAAGAAGCAGCATTAAAAAAAAAAACAAAAAACAACACCACACCAAAAAACTCCACCTCTGCAGTACCAGCCAGTTCCAACACTATTTCCAGCACCACTGCAGGCCCACCATATGGTGCCTTGCTGGATGTCCTGCAACAGGCCCTGACTTCAGACAGAACTCTTAACAAAACCTGAGCTGGTTTTCAGCAGCTGAAGAGGCTGTCAAAATAGAAGCCATCCCAAACGAAATCGTTCGGCGGCCTGCCCAGGATTACTAATGGAAGAAAGCAAAATTGTTTTAACAGACGAGCTACAGCCTGGATTCATTATAGTCTGCCTGATGGAAAGGAAACTACAGCGCATCTGAAGTTTCCTATTTCTACTGAAAGATGCATGCATGCCAGCGTGCTAAAGCTGGGAAAGGTCATGGCAGCAAGGCACGGCACCTCTGCCACGCGCAGGTGGCGCAGCAAAGCCGCAACGAATCCCAAAAGCTGCTTCAAGCTCCAGCTCAGCTTCCTCCCGAGGACAGCACTTAAAATAGCTTAAATAACAGGATGCAAGAGGGGAAAGTAACCCACACGTTTCCTTTTAAGGACATATGCTCAGCAGGACACACCAGGATCACAGATCCCTATTTGCCCTACGCGAACGTTTCGGAGCATTGTTTTACCACCTTGCAGCGCTGAACAAAGTGTTCAGCCGAGTTATGATTTTTGAGTACTTCATGTTTCCAGAAAAGATGCTTATCTCTGCTTATCTTAGAAGGAGGGAGAATGAAGACAAATAAACAGAGCAAGTTTGTGGATTTTTTTTCTGCCACGCCTCCTCTCTGAAGTGCCCCTGTTTGGCCAAGTACACGCACACAGGCACCTGTTCCACAGAACAAATTCAGAGATCCAATGAGATCCGGAGCAACCTGTTCTTCTCCCACTAACCTGTGGGCCCTCAAAGCCTAGACAGTTCCAGTGCCCCACTAATTACTGCCTTCAAACATTACAAAGCTTTTTCCCCCCCACTGCTCTTTACCACTGGATCAGTTCCAAGACAAATAACCGCCTGTAGGATGGTGGGAGCTGCTTGCCTGTGCTATAGCTGGCTTTAGTGATGACCTTCAACAGTGGCTTCTCACCTGTGACTGTTTTAATAAGGAGTAGGATGTCTATGGGACTCCTGCCTTATGCTGGCTGTCAGAGAACAGCACATCAACTGCATGGGAGAGAGAAAATACCTTCAAGTGGCATGGAAGTGGTGACAGAGCACACAGTCACACACCTCACTGCCTTCCAGCATCCCCAGATGTCTCAATCCAGTCCAGCTGCAGACAGAACAGGTCAAACAGACACCTTTAAAGCCCCACCAACATACCCATCCAGAGCAGCACCTTGCCCCATGCTGGAGTTAAAGCAGGTCTCCAGGAAGCCCAACCAGCTGTGCATTGGAACAGGGCACATCTTGGTGAGCAGAAATCCCCCTGTGAAATGTTTCCTCCTCCCCACATCTCCTTCATGACATCCTAGAAGCCAACCAGCTGAGTTTTGCTATAACCATGGTTCTCAGCTGTGTTCCAAATCTTCCAGATAGCTGGGAGATGAAAAACAGGCTCCATTTTACATAGCAGTAGTCCAGCTTCTGTTCACATTCACTGGAGATGCTATTAGAAGCTCACAGTGAAAGGCAGTCACCCAGCCAGTGACCAGTTCTGTATCCCAGGGCAAACATGGCTCCTTTAGGCAAGAATAAAGGGGATGAGAGCATTAAAGACACTCCTGACAGGTGTGTCCCACATGCCTAAAGGACACAAAACAAGGCAGTTGAAAAGAACTAGCAGATCCTATCTCATTTGTGGGCATGTCCAGGATAATTAGCACATTTCTCATTAATATTAAAGTTCTGACACTGCCATTATAATTTAAAACCAAACAGGGACCCACATCCTGAGCAGGGTGAGCTGGTTTCCTACAACAAACCAGGATTTGACTTGCATTTCTTCGTTTTTCCAAACTCATCTTGATCATTTCCCCCACACTAATGACAAAAAGCCACCACATTCCAGAGAGGTTAATAATTTTAAATGTATCCAAGGACAGAACAGGCTGCCTACATCTCAGCCTTATTGAGGCACATTAGACAGAGAGAAACACTATGCTTCCTCCCTAGGAACATCTCCCTCTGTGGCAGATCACTTCTACCTGCTGCAAAAGTCTTGAGAAGAGCAAGAGAGGAGAGGAACTCCTTAAAATGTAACTTGCTTCAAGTTCTAACAGGGGTTACTGCTCCATGAGAATCAGTTGCCTCTGAAATTCACATTTCTCTCTGCAGACTGGAAATTCTGAACAAACCAGAGTTCTCACAGCCACCCTGCCCTAGAGGGTGGTACCTCCCCATACAGATAAGAGGCAACTATGATTTTATAGATATAGCCAGTGCTCAAGTGATGCCCATGTCCAGTTAGGAAAACAAAATGCTGGCTCTCTCTGCTTGTGCAACTTGATCCTGGCCAGTGCCAGTCCGGGGTGTGGCTCCCCAGCTGCACACACTGACCTCAGTCCCCCACGGCTGTGCTCCAGCGCCCATCCCACCCCTCCCTGCTGGTTCTCTGACCCTTCAGTAAGCCATATCAAGAAACTAAACCAACAGAAAACCATTTTTTTTCCATTATGTCATTTTTTTGCCCATTTCAGCTTCCTGAAGCAGCCTGCCAGAGGCTCCTGCGATGCCAGCACAGGGGGAAAGCTGGCAGGCAGGAGGAGCAGCCCCTGGAGGAGGCTGAGCAGCCCCTGGAGCTCAGCAGGCTGAGGGAGGTCAGCAGAGATGGAGCCAGCAGAGGGCAATGCAGGTGTGCTCAGCACAAGGCATTGATCATCACAAGCTGCTCCATGAGGCCAGGTAAACAAATTTTCAGTTTTGCTTACAAACCCCAGAATGCACCTACGCTGACCATGCACACAGCTCAGCCCATCTGCCAAACCAACACTGCCAGAACCAAGCACTGTGCAAGCCCTGAAGTGCTGCCAAGGCCAAAGCAATGCAAAACCTGTTTGGATATTTCTTCTGCCATCAGGAAACAACAAAGCCCACCCTGGAGCAAGAGAACAAGGCTGTCTCAAGGAACAAGTCTGGCTGATCAAGGAACAAGTGCTCCCTGATAGCCAGACTGCCTGTGTCCCTGCCTTTGTGCTCCTTGGCCAAAGTGACAAGCCAGAAGCAACAAAGCTGCCAAGGGACTCCTTGGCATGAAGACAATCATGAGAGCAGCAGAATGCCCACATCCTGCTGGCACTACTGCTCATCACAGGGGTGGGATAAATCCAATTCAAATGTGCAGCAGACAGGAGCAAGGTGCCCTCCTTGGTGTGACTCACCAACTTTAGCAAAAGCCTCCTTGAGTTCCTCCAGCTCATCTTTGGAGATTTGCATGGTGTTGGCCATCTCATGAATTTAGGGAGTACCTAAAGAGAGAAAAAGAACACTGTATGAAACCAGGCTGCATTCAACAACACACAGTTTCCAACAGCAGCATAGCAACAATCAGTACCAGTGTCACCACAGATCCCGGAACCACGTTTATCTTTCCATTAAAAAACAGATGTGTCAAACTCAGAGATGGGAAATACACTCTTTAACGAGTCAAAAAGCCCATTAGCCTTGTCAATATTTAGCTCTGTATATTATTTTATGACTGCACATATTAAGTATGGTGTTCTGCACATATTAAGATACCTGCTGTCAGTGTATTCTGTAGGTCAGAACTCACATCTCCAGAGATTTTCCACAACTTTGAACAAAATCAGAATCCAGTGTCAAAATATTAATGGAGAGCACACAGCTACCAAACCCAAATAAAAGATTCTGAACGCTATATGAAGAGGGTCTTTTGGCATGAAGTAGTATAGCTGGTACTGTTTGCAAAAAGAAAATAGTTTGTTCTTCTGCAAGCTGTTTGAATCAACACCTACTTGTTTCCCCAGACTCAGACTCCCAAAAAGCTGCAAGGAACAGGCTGTTTGCAATGGCCACTGTTTCCCTGAATGGCAGAAGCACCATGAGCAAGCACAGAAGAGCAGGCATGAGAAACAGAGAAACCCAGAGTTCGCAGAAACTCCACTTGGAACAGATCTGCTTGGGGTTTAAGAAACAGAGAGGATGAAGCACAGAGTTCCTCCACCCATCTGCCATCATGCTCCTTTCCAAGAGCTGATGAGGTGCCACCCAGCCAGCCTGCACAGGAGGTATCACCACAGGGATGGGAAAGTCAAACACCTACGCACATCCCCATCCCAGACATTCGTGACAGGGCACTGGGTGCCCTGGTGGCACTGTGACCATGAGAGAGCAGTGACTGATGCAACAAGGAACAGAAACACAGGCACTGATAAGCACATTCTAACACCACTGCTAGCTCTAGCTCAGGGGCTGTAATGGGGATTTAGGCAGGCTTGGTGCGACTCCAAATGAGATTTGCATCCCAGGATTTTCCAGCTCCCACGTTGTTCACTACAATCCTGAAGCTGAGAAATAAAAGGTTCCTCCTCTGCCTATGGGAACAGACACAGCTGCCTCCTCCTTTGTAAGCAGAAGGATGAGGGGTGGATTGAGGTTTACACTGTCAGAAGAAAGGAACCTGAACAGGCTGGCTCTGGCTCAAGGCTCAAGCAACAAGAGGCTCAGTTTAACAAACGCCTGTGCTCTGATTAGCAACCTTCTTTTGTCTGAGACTCCCAGCTGCCTTCACAAGCACTCACACAAGTTTGCCTGTAACTGTAAATATTCATTTTCTGTAACACTTCACTCAGTCTGGAAAGAATGAAGTTGTTAGAGATGAGAGCAATGGGCAGGTGTGGCAGCCTGGGAAAGCAGCTCAGACAGGTGCTCGCAGCAGAGAAAGTCAACAAGAGTTGCATCACTGCAGAAACATGAAGAGAAGCACTTCAGACCCCACCTCCCAGCATTAGCAGGCACAACGAGATGTTGGTCAGTAAAAGCCTCCAACAACAAGACAACAAACTTCATTGGGCTCAAGTTGAAAAAATGGGGGAGAGGGAGGAAACACAGCAAAGGTGCATCAGACTGACAGAGATAAAAAATAAATCTTTATAAAAGTAATTTTTTTTTTTTCCTGTTTCACAGTAAAAAGGCTAATTGACCAAGGCAAGGTCACCATGCAGGTCCCTGCAAGATGCAGGAATGCTGTGTGCAGCACTGACTGTCTTGCTTGATGTCCAGTCTGGGATCTATCTCCATTCCTGGGGCAGCCCCTTTCCTGTAGCACTCCCATGGGTGCCTCAAACTCCCTCAGTGCCACCAAACCTGGCTATTTCCAGGGGATAAAGGAGTTGCTTAGCAAGAAAATCAGCTCTGAGCAGGCTTGTTGCATGATACAAGAGATGGATTTCACAACTGGCAGAAACACTTGGAGAATGCTACCAAGAACAGAGCCAGATTTGGCTATGCAGGCAGGTGGCATGAGCTGCCAGGCAGGAGAGGCTGAGCTACAGACTGAAAATTCAGCCAAAGCTCCTCCACAAGTTCTGCCCTCTTCCTAATTCTCATTTGCACCAATTCATTTTCAAACCATGAGGATTTCCCTTAAAAAGGGATTTCCCAAAGCATCATTACCTAACCACTTAATTGGAATTTAATTTGCTGCTGACTATCTCTAACATCTTTAACACCAAAAGAAGCAGCAAACACCACCATAAGCCGAGAGGTTTTAAAAATGCTGCTCTGTTTGACTTTATCAGGTAAGTATTATGCTCTGGATATGCCCCATGGTTGTTTGCATGGGTCTTGACTTTAAAAAAAAAAAAATCTTCCTTCCAGTCCCTAGACGGCTCAGCTCAGTCCATAAACAGGTTTCACTCTCACTTTTTACAGTACCACTTCTTCCTTCTGTTTATCTGCTTGAGAGGAGGGAGGGAGAATTCAAACCAGCGGAGAAAAAGCAGACACCTGACCTTGTCGGGGCTGTCTGTGAAGGGGAAAGGTGATATAACAAAACAGTCTATGGAAAGGTGGTATAATAAAACAGTCTATGGAAAGGTGGTATAACAAAACAGTCTATGGAAAGGTGGTATAACAAAACAGTCTATGGAAAGGTTAGTGAGCCACAGAGTTAGCAGCTCCCAAAGCAATTGTGCAGAGCTTTTCTGCAGTGAAGAGCTATTACAGCATCATTGGGACTCTGGCTGGGGGGCAGGGGAGCTTTTCTTTTTCTTGTTGTGTGGGGGTTTTTATGTTTGTTTGTTTTTAATAGCTGAGTCTAGGGCATTCAGAATCGTGTTTTTCATTCAGTTGCATTTTTAAACAAGAGGCTTTGTCTTGTGGGACATAAAAGGCCCTTTTATCACAGTGGCACAGGGATCACACATCAGCTGCCTCACTCGCAGCCCCGTGGGGACACACCACGCCGGGCCATGTCACACCCACTGCTGCTGCAAGCAAGCCTCACCAGGGTATGACAGGCAGAGACATTTAAACACCCGCCTCAGAACACGAGAAAAGTTTTAGTCTGGTGGCTGACAGTCAATGCATAGATAAACACAGTGCACAAGGAAGCAATCACTGCTCCAGATCCCTCATCCTGCCTTCATCCCTCAGCCCAGAGAAGAAAAGCAAGGGCAGCTCTGTCACACATGGATGCACAAAGGCACCTCCTAGAGGAGCGTTTCTGTCCTCTGAGGACTACCTGGGATACAGATCAGAGCTGCTTAAGTCCAAGGTTTTGGAATATCAACTCCTTCCCTGAGACAGGCTGTATAAAGTTCCTGCGCAAACAAATTTTACAGGTTCTAAACACACAGCAGTCACCGAACTGGGGTTAGTTTATTTGCAGAACTGCAATAGTGGCAGGTCAAGGAAAGCTGTCCCAGCGTGTGTTTTGACAGCTGTGAGCCACCTGGGGACAGGCCAGTGCAGGGGCTGTCACTGGAGGGATGCCTCTGCTGAGGCACTCAGCACTTCCAGCACAAGTGCCAGAAGCTAACCAGGATATTTGGGTGGATTAACTGCTCAGACAGCAACTTAAAAACACTGAAGCACAGAGAAAAATGTTCTCAAGACTCTTCCCCCAAGAGGGGAAGCCCTGGAAGCTGCATCCTGCACAGAGGATTGGTAGAAAACTCATGAAGGGGGGATATTCAGATATTTGTACGTCTTGAAAGTTGGCAGATTAATTCAAATTTGAAAGCACATGACAACCAAATATTTCCTGACAGCCACTTGAGCACTTCCAACAGAAACAGAGCTGGAATTTGCTGCTGATCCAAATGGAAGAATTGACTTTCTTAGCAGCTCTGTGTTACTCTGAAAACTGTGTGTTTCATCCCCTCCAGGCCTGCCTTACTTTAATATCTCAACAATGACTGATTAACAATATCAACTTGTTTATTCAAACAGGCCAGTACAAGACACATTAAAGAGTCAACAAAAAGGTATTAGTATGTCCTATTTCCACCCAATCTAAAAAAAAAAAAAAAAAAAAAAAAAAAAGTCCAAGTGAGCTAGACCTAGTCTGGAGCAGTGACTCACTCCACATGCATTCCCCATTTCTGAGGAACCTCTGGTTTTGCTCCCTTTTCATGACAAAAGCTCCTGACATCAGCAGGCAAGTCAGTTAGCATTAGCTAACTAAGAATACACAAACCTGTGACCACTAACCCAGCACGTATCTTTTGGAATAAGCAATGGGACAGCTTATTCCAGCAATGGGACAGGCACTCGGGCCCCTCACAAGCACAGCAAGTGCCAGAGCCCTCGGCCTTGGGCACTGACACAGCTGCCTGGCCAATTTGGAGGAAACCTGGTGATTCAGCCACCACAGGATCCAGTCCCCAGGCTTCCTGTGGCTCACCTAAGCCTACTTTTCCTCCCTGTTCTGCAGAGAGGGCTGGTCCCCGCCAAGAAAGAGCTTCATCACAGAGTGGGGTGGCTTTGCGCACTCCCCTCTTCACCCTCCCCAGCCCCTTCTGCAAGCAGCCAGCAGCACTGTGCCCATCCCAAAAGGGCTCTGCAAGCTCCAGAGCTACAGGACAGCCCAGAGCAGCCACCCTCAGGACAGTGAGGGAAGAGTCAGTGGCAAGGGACACAAGCTTGAGTTTTCTTTTCATCCCTTCCCAGGTGACTGGAAGCTGCAGAGGATGCTGCAGCGACCTCCTGACACTGCAGGAACCCTCCTCCACAGGCACAGGCCTGGGCCCATGCTGCCTTTGGAAATGCTTGCAGGCAGGAGAGGACACAGACACACCACTCCCATCTCCACCAACAGCTCTGATGGCTGCTTTTACTGGTCCAGTCCAAGCAAAGCCTTTTGGGGTTTTACTGACAGTGACAGGAGGACATTATGGTGCACAGAGCTGGTCTGATGAGTCCTCTGAGGTAAATAGTCTCCAATGCTTTGGAGGGAGACAGGAAAGCTGAGGGATTGATGGCCTGTAAATGAAAACCTATCATAAAATCCATCCTCTCCTGCTCATAATCAGTTTGTGTGCTCGTCAAATGCTCACCACAGTGTTTTGCTCATCAAATTCCTACAAGACAGCACCCACACCCTGGATGTGGTTATTAGCAAACACCAAGCTGATGGAAGCACATAAACTTTTAATTGGCAATTACCTTCCAGACAGCCACTGGTCAGAGGCACTGGCTGGAACCAGACCCTCACCACACTTTGGTGGTAGATGTCATCCAGGTAAGAGCAGAGATCAGGAGATGCTGCCCCATGCAGAGAGGCTCCACCATGGTGGTGCCTAACCCCTTCCCATCAGCATGATGATGCAGATTCTGAAATCAATTTGGTGTTGCCCTTTGCACAATTGTGGTTCTTGAGCTCACAATCACTGTGGTGTTCCTATCCACTCAGGATCTGTTTTCCCTGCCTCGGGAAGAAAGGGGCACACAAAGCTTTGAGCAGGCATTGCTTTGTGGGCCAGATTTGGCTGAGTGGCTGCATCTCTCATCTGTGGATCTCCCCTTCAGTAAAGTTCTCCCAGCCCCACACACATCAGGCTCAACAGCAGTGAATCTACAGCTCTGCTGTCAGGTCTGCAATGCTTTAACTATTGAACACCACTGTACTCTAACACCTGCAAAGCCATTACCCAAGTCTAGCTTCATTTCTCTTAGTTCAGCTTTTCTTGGCCATGCAAAGCACCAAAAAACTCACCTCAACAGCCAAGACCAACTACATAAATTCAACTTTCATTCTGAATTACTTTAAGCTTGCCTTGCTATTTGAATTGACCACCTGACACCTCCCAGCTCTCCAGCTCGCTCAAGCTACTGCCTTTACACACAGTTCACCTTTTGACTGATCCATGCTGGCTGTGTGGCCCACCAGCTGCATCACAGGGAAAGGACACAGGGCTGCAGATAGAGATTCCCACTGCACAGGCACCCTTCAGGTCACTTCATCCCTATTCCATATTGAGATTACCTCCAGCTGCTGTTTCTGAAGCACCTCTAAAACAGCAGAAGTCCCATCAGCAGGTTTTGCTTCATATTCTTTCAGACTCCTGAAACTGTCATGCTGGGAGAGGCAAGCTCCCTGCTATGCTCATGTTCACCTGGGAGTGGACTGTGAAACTTTGCTCCAGTTGTTGCACAACTCACCACTGCTGCAGGGGAAAAATCTGCCAAATCCATCAGGAGCAGACACACATGTTGGAATTAGTCACTGCTCTTAGCTTGCCAGAGGTTCTCTCCAGATTTGGAGGCATGTCTCAATGGGGTATCCACCTCTGGACAAGTATGTTCCTCCAGCAAATCCAGGTGAGAAGCTCAGTTTCTCCCAGCTCAGACGTGCATAGAGTCATGCCAGGTATTTTTCAGAGCAGCACTTGGGTAGATGCCCAGCAGGGATCTGGCCTGCAGAGAGGCAGAGCCACTCCAACAGTATGGGAACAAATCACCATTCCTATGCCTTCTGCACAGACTTTAACCACCACCCCAACATCCACTGACAGCCTGGACAACCTGATCCTTCCCTTTCTGCATGCTGGTCCAAGTGTTTTCTCTCTCTTCATGACAGAACCAGATGCACTAGCTTCAATCATCTTAAATCCTTAGTAAAAGCAACTGCTGAGCCATCAGCCAATTTACATGCCTTTGACAGCCCTGCACAGCCAAGGAAGCTCTCTGGGGTGTGGTCAGGCCTGGATAATGATCAGCATGATCAGAACTGAACTGCAGCCAGCACCCAGAGAAAACCCAAAATCAGCATCAAACTTGCTCACAGCATCAAACAGGAATCAGGCCCTTGATAAAAGCCCAGGAGAGCCATATCCTCCACAGCAGCATCCAAATTACTGAAAGCTGGGGACATGAACAGAAATTCACAGGGATTCAAGTACACTAATCCCTCTGTCTCCCAGATAAGAGAAAACAGACAGCAAGCAGCTGAGGATGCTTGGTCACATGCTACCAAATTGCCCAGAGGCTGGAAGGAAGCACAAGGCAGAAGAACACAAATGCTTCCACTCCAATTGCCCATGGAAAGGAAAAAATAAAGCTTCCCCAGCCCTCAATGAAATTTCCCCCAACACATCCCTGTCCTCTGAACCAGAGCTGTTTCTGATGCACACTAAGGGGTAAGATGCAATCCTGGAGCAGAGTGGATGGATGCTTGGTTACTCTTCATCTACCAGAAGGCTGAACAGAAACACAAAACTGCTTTGAGACTCAAATGGAAGGGAAAAGGACTAAAATCTTTCTGCAGGCCTTACACTCTTTGAAGGCTCCTGTCATGGAAAACCAGGGCCAAGTGGATTATGGATGGATGGATGGATGGATGGATGGATGGATGGATGGATGGATGGATGGATGGATGGATGGTCACAGAGGAGACCAAGTGCACTCACACACCCCCATCATGCTGCAGGCTCACAGCTACAGCCCACAGACCTTGCTCAAAATGTATCACACACCTCTACAGAGTACTTATAATCTACAGGGCACTGTAGAAAACAGATAAAATACTGCTCAAGGCACTGATGAATCAATCCTTAAAAGCCTCTTCAACAAATACTCCTACTAAGTGTTGCATTTTGACACACCTCCAGTTTTAGTAGAGCAGCAGCTCCAGGGTTAGAGAACATTTGAAATCATAACCCACAAGATTGGTTTAACTAACTTTTGAAATAGTTTGTTCATGTCAGTGGAAACAGAAGACCAATATTCTCATTACCTAGCCTAGTACAACATGGAAAATGTGATCCTTTTAAGACATCTCAGGAAAGGAAGAGCTGAACACTCATCTACCTGGAACTTGCAAAAGCAAACAACATTCAGAGATTATTTAAACTTAAGTGCAAGAAGGTAAAAGAGAGGGGGGCTGAGGTCAGGTGTTGCTAATGGACTGAAACTCAGAAGGCTTCATTTAAATTCCTGGCTCAGGCACAGAAAAGTCATGCAAGCCTCTCAGGAAATTCTTATGTTGGTAGTAATTCTTATTCTTGCATAGTTCCCTAAAAAAAGAGCAGCATTAACACTTCCTTCTGCTTATTCTGTACCTTAACCATAAAGGTCTTAAGAAAGGACCCATCTCTTACCATCCATTGCAAAAACTCAGCATGCCTCACTTTATGAGAGGACTGTCAGAGCAATAGAGTAAAAGACAGTGGGTTCCCTGTCAGCATAAGCAAGGAGGAATGAGGTTCATGTGGCTAAATCAGTGAAACTTTTCTTCCCCAGAAGCGACTGGGACCTGCTTGCTGAGACCTGCAGGTTACCCTCAACATGCTTTAAGCACATGTCCCTTGATGTCCCAATATTCAGCCCCAAAGGAGCCCAGTTCCTTACAAGGTGGGCTGCAGAGCTGAGCCTGCAGCCTGGCTCAGGAGCAGCTGGATAAAGCCCTGCAAAGCCCATGCAGCCCAGAACCTCTCCATCCCCCCAGCACCTCCAGCCCTGCTCTCAGGCAGCACCTTTGGCAGGTAAAGGGACTGATATCCAGTGCGCCATGATAAAGCAAGAAGCATTACTCAGTCTGTTAAACTTCCCCTCCCGCCCAGGTGGGGGAATCAACCAGATCCCTAAATTAAATCACAGTACAGTCAGTGCTTATTCAACACCAGCAAACAAGCTCCTGCAAGCCAAACACCCGGCATGACGGTGCTGATCCCTGGCAAGCTGGACAACAGGGAGTTTCAGCTGTAAATTTTGGAAGGGTGGGTTCTGTGCAACCTTTTGGGAGGTACAGCTGTGGTCAAGCAGTTTGCAAACCGTTCTATCAGCTGAAGGTAAACAGAGCTGT
This sequence comes from Onychostruthus taczanowskii, assembly GCF_017590055.1. Lineage (NCBI taxonomy): Eukaryota > Metazoa > Chordata > Aves > Passeriformes > Passeridae > Onychostruthus > Onychostruthus taczanowskii. The sequence goes on from NW_024498462.1 coordinate 8,253,168, forward strand.
CCGGAAAGAGCACAGCCAAGACTGAAATTCAGGCTGCCCAGATGATAAAACATTCAGAGAAATGTGTCAATTAATGTTTTCTTAAATAAGAAACAAACCACTAGAAACTACAAACCGTACCCTAAGTGTTGTAATTATGTTTCAAAAGTGTCTTAAACCCCAGAAATTTCAGTAACAGATCTCTAACTAGAAAAAGCTACTGATAAAAGAAAAACCATTTTCCATCCTTCCCGTGTTGTCTGTGATCTTGTTTAGAAAGCACTTGGGAAAAAGGGAAAGAAGTCAAATTAATTTGTTTCAGAGCAAGAAAGCAACATCAGGCTGCAATAAATCAGTGTCACTACATAGCTGTCCTAGTGGCTTATGAACTAGGAAAAATCTCAGTAAATTCACCACTTATTTACTGTAGAATAATGGTGCAGATCCTATCTACTCTTCACAAACTCAGAAACATTAATCTCAAAAATTAATGCGAAATGGCCAGAAGTGAAGGAAAGCTGCTAGCTTTGCCTCCCAGGAGGTTGCAATGACAGTGAAATCACATTTAGTCTAACTGCAGGGTGTTCCCCACACTTCTCTATAATTTAACTTAATATGGGGAGGAGCAATAGGGAGCCAAATACAGCAGTCACCAGTTCAGGATCAGGCAAGCTCTAGTTCGCGACTCTTGGGACTTTGGAGAAGCATTAATAACTTCCACAAAATGCACTCTCATTAGCATGTTTCAAGGTTAGGTAAATGCATCCAGCACCAAGGCTAGGAAAATGCACCAGGCACTCCTGGAGACGAGCACTAACTTCTCCTTAGGTCCCTTCAAGCTCCTTTGCCTCCTCTTCCTCCTCCTTCTCCCTTCATTTCCCAGCTCAGCCAGTGCCCAATACCCCTAGGACAGATGTTGTGGTTCAAGAGATGTATGCACTGTAAACAGCATGCAACCTCACCACTACTTTGAATTTCAGGAGGGTGTGAGAGTCCTCCAGCTGTGGAAATCATTCTTTACAGACAGATGCTTTGCAGAATAAGCAGGGTAAAACATTTCTTCTTAGCCTTTAGGCTAAGAGATAACATAGGATCAGTTTAATAAACATAACTTAGCAAAACCTCAGAGCAATACATTCAGTACAAACAAAATCAGGATGTGAAAAAGCTATACTGTGTTTTACAGGTCTGCAGACAAATGAAGTTTTTAGAACAAAAATTCAGCATTTCAGTTCAATACTTAAAAGTACTGGTATGCAAGTGTTTTAAGCTAACAGTGACTACTGAAGTGTTTAGAGAGGATCTACATTGGCTTCCAGCATCAGGTATAGCCAGAAACCACAGCAAGCAACATAAACTCTGTTAGGAAATGAAATCCTGCCAGCCTGTAATGCCTCATGCCATGCCAGGCAGCACTCAGAGCCCAACCTCTGCAGGTGAAAGACCCCAAAAATCTCAGCGCTTAGCAGCCACCACAGCCAGCAGCCACTTCCCAAAAGCACGCAGAGCTCTCGCGCTTTCTGCAAGGCAGAGGTTTGAATATTTAACACTTTAACACGCAAGTTTAAGCAGTTCTGCTTTGTAAAAGCCTGCCGCAGACTGAGATGGAACAAACCCAGAGCTAAGACACACCCTCAGCCCTCGCCTGAAACACGAAACCCTCGCTGTGCCCAGCCGGGGCAGCCCCGGCGGCCGTCTGCACGAGTCAGGTGCACTGATAAATCCCAAACTCACACACACTCCAAAACTGAAACTCGCTCTGCCCTCAGCTCTTTTCCTCCATCTACTACAGCGGGAGGAACCACAAGACTTCTAGCAGGGAAAAGCAGAGCAAGTCTCTGCGGGACAGTCTCCGGGCTGCGTGCGGGCAGCGCGCACAGCCTCCTCCCTCGGCATTCCTTACCCTGCTCTCCTCCCAGCCAAGGCGAATCGCTCCCTCGCCCGGCCCGAGCTCCGAAGCGTCTCCCACGCCCCCAGCCCGGAGCTGGGCAGCCAGCATTCCTTCCTTCCTCCCCGCCCAGCGATGGGAGGTCGCTTCCCAGGGATGCGGTCACGCCGCGAAGGGATGCGCGGCAGCGGCCGGAGCATCCCGGCAGCGCGGGGCGCCCAGAGGGGATGCTCCCCAAAAAACAGCTCTTGGGCTTTTATTGCTTGGCACTTGGGATCAGGAAGCAGTAAGATACAGAGATTTTAGGTAAGCAAACTATTTTTCTTGATTAATAAAAAACAAAACACAAACCCAAAACAAAACTGAACAAAACCCCCCTCTGCTCTTTACTCTTTAAAACGAATGGATTTTGATTTGCTAGTTCTCAACGTGTCCAGTCAAACCGGAACGCAGAGCTTGTATTTGGCTTTATGTACTTACTTTATGGATGTCTTTGAAACAACCAGAAGCTCACAAAATACTAAGGATCCAGACCTATTTGGCCTTAGTCTGCATTGAAGGAGGATGCTGCCTTCTATTTCACCTCATAGTTCCTCAAAAACAGAAACTAAAAAAAAAATAATTTTAAAATGGTCTGAATAGATTAGATTAAATGAAATACAGAGTTCAAAGCTGGCCCATACTGTAATATATCGCATTACCTCAGCAATTAATCCTTGTCTGCTCTAGATGAAACAGGAACAGACATCTGCTGCTAGCCAGGAAGACACAAGCAACAGAAACATCATGTACTGTGCTCTGCTGATGCAATGAACAGGAGCAGAATCAATCACCAGAAAGGTTAAGTTGGCTTTCCAAACTATAATCATATATTTCAGAGATTTCTGTTCCTGTTAAGTCCATAATGTTTGAGCATTTCCATAGCTAAAAGGAAAATATGTCATTTACTAATAAATGCAATATTTGAATTAGTAAAAAATCTGAAGAACTCATGACTGTTCTAAAAATTATGGTGACTATAGTCACTGGGTGGGGTTTTTTTGTTCTTTCTCTTTAAAAATTACATCAGCCAGGAAAGTGAGTCACTGCCTGGTACCATTTCTTGGGTATCACCTGAAAATTTAGCTTCCAGCTGTAAAGTTTCAAAAGAGGTATAAAACACACCCCAAAAAACAAAACAAAACAAAAAACCTAACCCCAAACCCACAGCCTGCCAGCTTCCTCAGGATGGTGAACATCATGGAAACCAAAATAGAGGGTTTTATGCCCAGAACTGCAGCTGCAACTTAAAAAGAAAGAAGTTGGATTGGAAAAACACTTCTGCAGTCCACGGAGACCACGCTGAGTGCACGTCAGACGGGGTTTAGGGAAGAGCAACTTCAACTCTGCTCTGACTTGCACCAGCAGCCAGCTTCAGCATCACATCAGCCTCTGGGTGCAGGGAGCCCAACTGGCTGCTCTGACCAAAACCAGGGACTACATCCAGCCTCTGAAGCCTAGGGGCAATCAGGCAACAAAACTTAAAAAACTCAACTCATGAAGTTCAGTGTCTCCACTTTCCATCCTACACGTGCGTATATTGCACAGCACAAATCCATCCTGTAAGGGTTAGCAAGGCTTTGGGGCTTGACAGCTCCAGAGAGAGCATGCCAGAGCCCAACTCCCAAAATAGGTTGTAACTTTCTATCAGGGACAGAGCCACTGCACAAGCAATGTCTGCTTTTGGGGGGCAAAAGAAAAGCCTCCTCTACTTGCCTCTGTCATCTGGAACAGGAAGGCAGCATCTGCAGGTGTGCAGGAGGCAGACAGGCACTGCAGAGGGAGATCCCTAAAAGCCACCAGCCCATGGGTCTTCAGACCTCTGCTTACCCACTTTTCTTTTTTCAGGTAAGTGTAAAGCATCCTACAGGGCTATCAGGTATAATCATTCCCTCTGACTGAGAGGGAGAGGACATCCTTGCCCTGTCACCAGCCAGCCCAGGTCCTCAGTGGCTCCACCACAAGGAGTCCAATTCACGCACAGCGCACGTGAAATACCCATCTCCTGCATTTGCACAGGAGCAGAGATAGCCAGTTTTTCCAGAGCTTTAAGAGCACTCTGCTCTGTGAATACTCAAAATCCAGTCCTGGCGGTCCAACCTGCAATTACAGGCAAACCTAAAATAGCACCTCAGTGGTGCCAGCACCACTCATCCCCACGTCATGTCCCGAGACCCAGCACGCCAGGGTGTGGCCACGGCAGGCAGCGAACGCGCAGTCCCGGGCACTCCCAGCAGACTTCCTCGACACGCCTGGTCTCACAGCACTCCCCACACTCTTCCAAAATAGGAATTATACCACTGCATTTTCCTCTTCTTCCCGCTTTAAAAAGAGCCTTTTAGGGAAGAAGAAGGTGCCTGAGGTGCTCAGGTGACACATCCACTCCCCTGCATGGAACATCGTGATGTAGGTTCATGCACAAAGAGAACTTCCAGCACTGGCAGGATTCCTCCAGCACATCATTGCGCAAGGGGACACATCTCCTCCACAGCTCCAGCTGCCAAGTTTCACTGGGAGGCCACTAATACATATTTGCCCTCCAGAAGGTACTCGGTGATGGTTGTGGGAGTGGTGGCTGCTGCCTTCCAGGTGACAGGGGAGCAGAAAGGGTGAATTCAGGAGTCATCTTTCACCACAAACCCTCAAGAACAGACCCTTTAGCCAAGGAGAGGAAGTGAGATCATCCAGTGTGCTGGCCTTTGGCTACAGTGGGCTGTGCAGCCCCACTGCTCTCCCCAGTCAGTCCAGAGGAAGACAACCATCTGCTTCTGGACACCAAGTTTTCCTGCCCACTCCAGAAGTGGCGTTTTCCTCACTAACACCAAGACATACCATGCTGATGTTGGAACCTGCTCAAGATAACTGGTGATAAAATCCACGGTGATGAACAAGTCCCTGGGCATGTTACATCTGTCCCAGTGATTTTTGAGATAGGTTTTAACTGCTGGCACTTCTAGCTCCTGCCTAAAATATCTGTTTTCTGGGATACAGTCAGCTCCACTGTCACCCAGCCAGGGACTATAGGACATGCTGGTCCACTCCAGCATCCCCATGCTAAGAAACCTCCATGGGCAGAGGGCTGGGCCACAGCAGCCTCAGGAAATGCCAGGGCCAACAGAGCATCAGCAGACCTTGGCAAACCTTCAGGAGCTGCAAAGGTGGCTCAGTCTCCTGCCTCTGCTGGTGCTGCAAATCCAGGGTTTTGGGAACATCCCCTCTCTTACATAAAAAAATTAATAAAAGAGAGAGAGAAAGAGAGAAGGGGGAGAATTTTGGGAACATCCCCTCTCACACAAAAAAAAAAAAAATTAATAAAAGAGAGAGAGAAAGAGAGAAGGGGGAGAAGTTCAAAAGAGTACCTAACTGAAAGAGAAAACCATTTAATTTAAAAAGTCTGCTTCACCAGAGAAAAAACACCACGCTCTATGAGCCAAGGCTTTAGACAGCAAAGCTGAGTGGCCAGCCACCAGCCTGTTATAGATTGACATCAGTGACCATTTACCATGTGCAAGATGTTCCACTCCTCCAGTTCTGTCCACAATCTCTTTTAAATGTAAGGATTTTAATGAAATTATGAATAGATAGAAAGACTCTCACCTGTGCTTTTTGATACAAATTGAGGGTTTATGCACTTTTTGTTTTCTTCCTCAGTGCCAACCAATGGCAGTGTATATCCTATCAATGTAAACAGCTATGGAAAGATGTGACAACTGAAGAGCAAGCATTTGACCTTAACTCCTCAGTTTATCAGTCTTTCTAAAGAAAAAACAGGTCCATCTTTGCTAGATTTCCCCCTTAAAAGCTTCCTGAGCTGCTCTGTCAGTGAGCCTGTCATCTGGAAGAAAGCAAGACATTAGTCAGGCTCATGCTTATTTAATAAAAACCTTGCATATGCAGGAGGGACTGAAAGTTGGTCTTTATTTAAAAAACGCCTGCAAACTTGAGTGTGATTTTGCAGTGCAAAACAGATCTGAGGACTTGCCCTGTGCTCCACCAGTGCTCAGCTTAGCAATTAACCAGCTAATTATTCACAGCTTAGATCAGGGAGCCAAGCAGTCACCAAAGAAGTCCACAAGAATGCCCAGATCACCACGCAAAGGACATTTTATGTCTTGCTGTTTCATAAGGAAATCGGGAGGCTTCAACTGATGTCAGCTCCAGGAAATGAGCCACAGGGAGATGATGCCGGAAGCAGGAGGGTTTATATTTAGTACTGAGTCACCCACTTTATTAAATTCAAAAGACAAAAAAGGTGGGTGTGGAGAGGGGATAAGTGGGAAAAAAGTGAACAAGTTATTCTCTGGAGATCACGGGCCATGGGGAGTCTAGCAGTGGATGGGGGTTTTTGTAAAGGCAGAAAGAAATTAAGAGATTACCTGGAAACCCTTTCTGCACATCCACTGGAAAAGCATGAGCTGCACTTCCCAGGGCAGAAGCCAGCACTGAAACCACTGCAAGAGTCTGCAGTGCCTTTGGGATTTCTACAGCCAGTCCTGCAGGCTTGAGCAGAGCACCACCAGTTGTGAGGCACTTTCCCATCCTATCTGCCACATCTTTGAGCCAAAGGACAAGCCACTGGAAGGAACTTGGAGGAGAGAATATTTTTAAGCCAGTTTTGCAGCTCCACCTAACCAATCACCAAGGGCACCTTGCAGCACTCATCCCCCCAAAGAAAGCACTTTGGGGGAGCACAACAGCATCAGATGAAGCCTAATGGCTGCTACTGAAGCATGGGAAGAGGAATTGCCCTGGCGCACTAAAACTGCACCCAGGCAGGGCTGACATCATCCAAAGGCCATCCTGTCCCTTTCCTTCTCCTCAGCATTTCAGTCCTGGCCAAGGGGTCAAATGGACATCAGCACAAGGACGATGAGGCAGAGGGCCCACTGCTAGCACAGCATCCCAGCCAGAACCAGCTCAGGCACCCACAGACCAGGCCACTGCAGAAAGAGTGGCACTGGGTCTGGCAGGAGGGTCTTGGAGACACAGACATACTTTTTCATCTTTCATCTCAGCTGCCAGCTCTGTCCATCACCCAAGCCTGTCCTTGACATGACTCAGGCAACCCTCTGCTCTCTTGGAGAACATGCTCTAGATAACTATCCACCTCAGTCACTACTCAAGGAAATACTATTTTACACTAGAGCTGCACTACTGCAGAGCACTAGTGACTGTTCACAGAGTATTTCTGAACAGGGAAACCATTCTGATGGTTTCTGATCCATTTTTAGCAGCACTCAATCTAGACACATCTACAATTGAGATGTATACAGCATCCATGTGGACTGCATCCTCATGGAATGTATTAATATGGAAGAGCTGCCATTTAATAGGAATGCAGATCATTGAACTAAGGTCTTTTAACATACACTAAAGAAAGCTTTAAAAAAAGCTTTAAAAGCCAGTCGTAATGCAAATGGTTGCACAATGCAAATTACAGGAGTACAGATTTGTTTAGAAGAGGTTCATATTTTCATACAAGTCTGTCATAAGCCTTTAAACTTTCTATCAGTAATAAATACTCTTCAGCCTAAGCAGCAGCCAACACCTCTGCAAAGTTTTCAGCTACTTGAGCCAGATTTTGCCCCTGAGAAGATTCACTTTCTAAATACTAAAACAAATACTGCTACCAAAGCCAAGCACTGCACCTTATTTCGACTTTAAAAAAAGTCAACCGAAAAAAAGAGCTCTCTCTAATGCCAAACACCAGCAGGGACTTGGCTATAGGAGCACCCTATTAGATTACTAATAAAATAGGTGTCATCTTCAAAATAAAACTACAACAGTTAAAAAGATGTGGTTTGAAAAATAGATCCGTGGACTGTAGCAAGGCTGGCAATTATGCAGAACCAGAGGTCAGGAAGCGCTTAATACCTTCCACCTATATGCAAGAAGAGATTACACCTCCGCAGTCACAGCCTCCTCCAGCCACCAAATGGACGTTTGGCCAGCTGCTGACCACTGTGCAGACCAGTCTGCTGCAGCCACCCCTGGCCAGGGGCAGGCTGTGGGAGATTGCCACTGGGTGGCTCCTCAGTCCCACACAACCCATCAACATCTGCAGGGAGCTGCCACTATCAGAAAGGTTTCAGGTACTGAGCAGCCTGGGCAGCAGCACACACAGCCAGCCCAGGCAGGGACTGGTATCTCATCTGGACATCCTGCCAAGGGCACGTGGCTCACCACATTGTGCAAGGGGGCCTACAGTTTCATCTGTGTTGAAATAGTCCAAAATCTCATCTCAAGGGACATGGAAGCTTTCTCTGGTATTTAGCTCATGCACTTGTTGGCTCCCCTCCAACTGCTCTGTTTATCTCAGACCCCAGCAGAAAGTCTCCTGTAGGATGGACCCGCTGGACAGGGTAACTCCAGGGGCTCCCACAACTACTGCACTCTTTTCAAATATGCAGAAAGGTGGGGTAGAGCTGGATTACCACTCACACACACACTCTAAGTTGTCACCCATAGCCTTCAGGTCCCTCAAGCACAATCCTCACCACACAGCTCATTACACTGTTAATTAGGCAGCCATCTCACATTTTCCAGATCATAAAAAACAGCTACTAGTAGCAGACTGGTCTCTGTGCTGTGAAGCCAGTCTTTGCTTTGACAGCAGATTTTTTATATTCTCTAGTCTGTTGTTGCTGTTGAGTTTAATGCTTCATTGATTAGTATTAAAGAAACCCTCGTCCTAGAAGTTAACAAAACAAAGCCAAAAACCAAACATCTACATATCCTAGATATGGATATCTACATATCTACATAAAGCCAAACAAGGCATGGTATTTGATAGAAGGCATGAAGCAACTTTGGAGCTCAGGCAGAAGAGGCAGATCTATAGCTGGGAGCAACGACACCACAAGGTCCAACATGGATTACACCAAAGAGGTCCAAATGCTGAGCAAGAATATCAGCTGTGAGTGTTACACGTGAAAGGGCAATGCACTAAAGAAAGTGCAATGCCTTGCTGTGTGCCAAGGTGATATCAAACCAATGCACAGAGCTGAACCAATTGCTGAAGTGAATCATTGACTGGTACTGGCTGTAAAGGCTCTTGCATAACAGCAGGTTTCAAGGACTGTGCAGGGCAGAATCTTACTCCATTTCATGCCTTTCAAAACTCTTTATACAGACCTTCAGAACACAGGGAGCAAAGGGATCAACTAAAACAACCCTATATAACCCAGAAAAAGTGTATATACTACTTAGAGAAAGGGAAGGAAGGGGAGGGAGGAATAACAGTAGTTGCCATTAGTGATGGATCTAACTAATGTAGGCTGGGCACTGCCATCACCATCCGTCCAGCACAGCTACAGTAACTTCTGGGAGCTTCTTAGCTGGGCAGAAGCAATGTCAATTTTTCAAGTTTTCAGCAAGAAGTCTGACTATGCTGCCTTTGCTTGAGCATTTGGTTTATATAATACAGTGGCAAGAGCCCAGCTGGAAATCAGATCAACGAGAACGTTACAAAGGGGTGGGCAAAAGAAGGGCAGGAGCAGGATTGCACAGGAACCTCCCATCCATTTCCCCAAGGAAAGCTCAGTCCCAGCCTCAGCCAAACAGTGCAGAAAGGAACAGGCTAAAGTTTAGGTCAGACATTAAGGCTGCTTATTCAAAGTATTTTCAGTCCTCAGAAGGCCTGGTTTCCCCTCTCTCCATATGGAAAGGTGAATTCTATCTAAGTGAGGATTCAGAAACTTGCTTGTTATTACCAGGAGCACTGAGAAATATGGATGCTTTTGTAAATGTATTTCCATTTGTTCTCTACTGACCTTCAGAATGTTGCTATCTCAGAAACAGTTCTTAAAAGCAAGGGCCAACTTTCTTCCTGAATGCCTGCCCAATACCAATCACAACAAGGTAACTTTATATACACCCACAACACCCTATGTATTCCCTAAAATAAAGTCCTCACAATCCATTCTTGGAGGCAAAACATTTTGTGCAAAATTCAGGAAAAAACAGCTTAATTGCAATATTGTTTTGGAACTCACTTCCTTTATTTCTGTAACCAGCTGGAGACAAGCACCTTGTTCTGTGCTGGGTCAAGGAAATGTTTAACTACAGGATTTATAGCACAATATATATGTGTATATATCACCACAGCACTGCAGCTGCTCAACAGTTATAGCAGAAAGCAAACACTGGTTCAGCCCAAGGAAAACAGGGATGGGCTGGAATATCAGCCTGCTCACTAACATCTCTCTGCAGAGGCTCCAAGGCAGGAGAGCATCCAAGCCAGTCCCTGGGACAAGACTCAGCATCCTGGAATCTCAACACCACAGCCCTGTTCCAAACCCAAACAACACTCCACAAACCCTTCCTGGCTGATTAGCAGGAAGGAGCACAAGACTGCGATGGCAGCACAAACAAGGAGCCAGAATTTATGATCTTTCAGACCCAGCTGGAGCAATGCTTCACAAAATATGAATGCCAATTACAGGGATGGGTAGCTTGAATTCAAGTTTCCACTTGGTTAGTGCTGCACTGGACAGACTGAGAACTTTGGTGCTTGCCCAGCAGTTTCATCTGCACCAAGATCTTCCATGAAAACAGGGACAGAGACTCTGAAAACCCATGGGACCTCCTCCAGTTCCTGACCTTCCCAGCAGGGCAGAGTCAAAGGCAACAAGTTCAGTCCTACTGTTTGTGAAAGTAGAGCAAGACACACTGCTACCTTGCAGTACATAAGAGAGAGTGGAAGAGGCAGGGCAGCAACTCCCCTTCCCTCTTATTTTGAGCAGAATCCATGGAGCAGAAGTCCTGGTAAATGGGCTTCTGCTACCAGGGCTGGGACAGTACCACATGCACCATCACTGAGGCAAATCTGGATCCATACAAACATCAAAAAACCACAAATCTGATCAAAAAAGGGACTTTGAGGGAATGAGCACATAGGAAAAAAAAAGACTTCAGCTACGGTTTTCAGGTAACACAACAGGCAAGGAAGAACATTAAAATGGCACACAGGTGACTGTGCAAACTTGTTTCAGGAACAACCCACTGCACATCACCTTCCATCTAATCCAGACAGGATACAAACTTCTTTTATCCAATTTCAAACATCTAGTACATTCAGCTCTGGAGAGCCCCTAATTTAATCACTAATATATTGGCAAAAAATAAGCCACACAGATATAATGCAAAATCACATGCCTTCCTATTTGCTTTCTAGTATAGAAATACTTTTCATATGTCAACCTTCAGGGGAAAAAAAGCAAGATAAAATAAAGGGGATTTTTCTATAGCTTCCTTTCCCACCACCTCAAAAAGACAACCATTTCAGCAGCAATCCAAGAGGATGTCCCCAGAACCCTGCAATCAATTATTTCTGTTTTCCCCCTAGCAAGACAGTCTCCCCATCATTTGGGCACAAGGCAGGAGAAGCAGTTCTAGCACACAGAACTCCAGCAGAAGCACAAAACTTGCAGGACATAGGCCAGGGGCAGGATTACCCACAGCATCTGAGCCACAGCCCCCTCCTGCAGCTGGTATGGCAAACACTGATAGAAGCCAGCAGCATTTCTGATGTTACTCAGCGTGTCTCATCTACCAGATTATCAGATCTTCTTTATGCTTTTCCCCAAGTTGGTGTTTTGCAGGTTTTTCCTTGTTTTGACCTGACCCTGCAGTGGGCAGCAACTCACTTTGCCTTGTGTAAGTTCCTGTATTTATGCATTTTTTTTAAAACAGCCTAGCTAGCATATTTTCAATTAAAAAATCGGTTTCCTCTAGCAAACAAAAAAAAAAAAAAAAAAAAAGAAAAAAATTTTTTGTAAAGACCTAACAGAAGGACTCAGTTTTTCCACTTTAAGAATTTGAGATATGAATAAATAGCCCCTTGACTCTCAAAGTAAAAAGCATGCAACTGAGCTAGACAAAGGCTGAAAGCTCATCCCTAGGCTTTGGGAGAAATAAAATCCTTCTAGTGTCCTTCTACAGACAGTTTCATGACTGTTTACAAAGATTTTATGAGACAATACAATATTTCACATTTTAAAGTTTTTTTTTACAGTCTACTCTAGAATGGAATTACCAGAAACAGAACAGGCCAAGTCAGAGTCTACAAAAACTGAAGAGAAGGCAGCATTTTCTCTGATTACAGAGAGACCTTTGATCACCAAGGTCACGTAAACCAGGCGCACAGAGCATGCCAGTCATTAACAGCCACGGAACGGGCACTGGGCAGAGTCTCCCTGCCCTCCTCCCATCACACTCCCCTGCCCATTTATTCCCAGCCCTGCCCTAAACAACCATAAAGGCTGTGTCTGAGCTGGAGGAATTGCCAGGCAGCACCGCCTGCTTCCAGATCCTGGGTCAGCTGCATCCTGCCTTTCCTCATGGAGCAGCCCAGAGCCTGCCTTTTCCTACCACCCTGGAAAAGGACTCACTGCCCCACCAAGCACGGCCAAGGACAGTGGAACACAAATGAAACAGCACAAGAAGCCAACACTCGAGGTTCATGAGGCAGAGACAGATGCCCAGGGCAAGGAGACATTCAGATCTTCCCTCTGCTGTCCCATGGCCAGCCACCCAGACTTGCCTAAGAAGCTGGGGTTGGAGGCCTGGCTTTGCCAAAAGGCAGTGGGGGAATGAGATCACCACACCAGATACTGGTCAGCCTCTTGCACTCAATGTTTTTTCTGTTTTGTACAAAGAGGGAGGAGTGTGCAGCTCAGGTCTGAACAGACAGGAGTGAGCTGGAGGCTGTGGGGCAGGCTCCTGGCCACTGGACATCCCTGCAGCACCTGAGCTGAGACATTCCTAAAGTGGCAGCCTAATGCAGAGGCTGTGGACTAGAGTTTTCAATTGTTTCAGGTCCTTCAAGAAGCACAGCTAAACTTTGATCAACATCTATGATAACTACGTGGCTGGCAGTCAGACATCTGGCTCTACACCTTTCCAACACTGGTCACCTTAGCACTTCTACATTAATTAGCAGCAAACAGATTTTCTGAGGTATTTTATAGCTGAAGGGCTTCCTGTGGCTGCCAGTACCCCAGAAACCAAGACATAGATGTGTTGTGTACAGTTTTCAGCCTGATGAAAAGGAAGACTATTTTTAATCCAAGCCTACATAGGGTGGGGCTCAGTCTCCAACCAGGCCAAAAAGCCACTATAATCCACAAGACCAATGCCTGGCAATCTTTGCCTGCAGGCTGATGTGTGTTCTATTTTGGGGATGGGAGGAATTTAGAATAAAAAGATATATAAATTAAAAACAAAGGAGGCTATGAAAAGTGAATAGAGGGAAAGGGCCAGACTTATCCTGTGTATTTTGGTCTCAAGAACAGGGCTCTAAAAGAACACAAATCAGAATTACTCTATTTTCCATTTCCCACAGTAGTTTATAATTTATAACATGGGCTGAGGAGAGTACAGCCCCAGTATATTTTTTACAGGAGGAAAAGCCAATCCATGGCTCCTTCCACAGCAGTGAGACCCTTGGGAGGACAAGGCAGGAAAACAGCCACCAGCTGTAGCCATACCACCAGGATCCCCTACAGGGTTTCCTATCTCAGACACCAGTACAACAGCTGTAGGGACATCTCACTGTTTTGTGCAGTTGGGACTGCAAAAAAGGCAAAGCAGAGGATTGGAATCTGGCAGGTTTTGCTTATTTAGGGCTTATGGCCACCAGGCAACCAACCCACTAATAGCAGAGATTTTTTTGTACTCTCAGCACCTAAACTTCAGACATAACATCCCACTAGGTTTTATTTGCTATAGACCCTGTCTTAACTTGGCATTCAGGCCAACTCAACACAGCCACGTACTTTGCCACATTAGCCCCACATCCCTTGCAGTGCACAGGTCATTTGTCTAAAAGCAGATACAGACAGTCTCTCTCAGTCTTCAGGTGTCCCTTTAGCACCCAGCCACAAACTGTGAAACGCTTGCCTAGGCATCAGCATCTCTAGACCTCCTTCTTCACCTGACCAGGGCTGGATCATTAAACCAACTACAGAAGTCACCAATTAATTCTCTTGGCAGAATGCAGAAAGGGCAGGACAAAGAGATCTACACAGGGCTAAGTGGAGGACCAACAATGATGAACCTCAAGCACTGCTATCACTTTGGCCACAGACTTCTTTAGGAAAAAAGCCAACATCTAAGAAACATTGTGAAGTTTAAACCAAGCATTATAAGTATAGCAGCAAAACTGGATGTTGAACACCTCAACACATGATTACTGACAACTTCACTTCATCATTCCTTGTTCTACACATAAGTAACCTCATCAACTACCTCCTCTCTCATGGACAGCACTAAGGGCAGTATGTGATCAGGAAGCAGTGAATGAGACAGTTAAGCCTATTGTCAACTTCAAAAAGAAAAAACAAAAACGCTTACTTAAAACATCAGTAATTAGGCCTCCCGCAGAGACACTACACTTTATCTTCTCTTGAAGATCACAGTAATAGTCTCTCTTCCAGCTATTCAGTGGGGACTCCCAGCAGCATCTGTGAGCTGTCACTCTTTTTACAGGAACAAAAAACCTACTGAAGCGGCAGGAAAAACAGCTGTAAGCATTTCAGAGAAGGAAATGAGACAAGGAGACTGGTTAGAAGCATATGGTCCATATGGATTGACATGAGCAATCTGCAGCAGTCCTAACCAGAGCTTCCCATTTCAGACAGTCATCCTGCTCCCCACATCCTCAGACACATGTCAAATCAATCACGATTTTATTCCTTCCATACTAACTCCCAAATGTTACTAGTGCACAGGCCACCACAGCCCATGGGGAGCCTGGATGTTGCAGGAGTCAATTTTCCCTCAGGGATGTGCACACTGCCCAGCAGCACAGGGTGTTGGAGAGTGCTGCCAGCACAGAGGACACAAGGAAGGGGACCCAAAGCAAGCAGCCCACTGGCCAAGGATGCTGCATTTCATGGGCAGTGGTCACTCTCGTGGCCCAGATGCTGAAAGGTAGAGACAAACTAACAGGAATCAGCTGGCAAAACAAACAAAAGGGAAAGAATGACTGGATAGCTCCATCTCTGCTGACAGCAGCTCTCCTGAGGGCATGGAAGCCCCCTTTTCATCATCATGCCACTCACAAAGCCAGTGCAAAACCAGCTTTAAGTAGCCCAGGCATGAACCCACAAACCCAGACAGGAAACCCTAGCTGCCAGAGGAGCACACATTATATAATTCTTCCAAGCAGGCCAGACAGGACTTGCTTATCGTCCTTGGCATTTTTAATCTATTACCAAAAAAAGCCAACAGATTTTAGATTCCCAGGAGACCAGTGGATACCACAGTAACTGAGTGGACTGGCTGGTCACCACGCCTCAGCACCCTGCCCAAGGAAGTCCACACCCCTGATGGGAACAGCTCTGCTGGGAGAAGGCAGAGCAGCCAAGCAAACAGTCCTGATGACAGGGCAGCTGCTGGTCAGCACTGATGTCAGTCGTGGTCAGCACTCCACCACGCCTCAGCACCCTGCCCAAAGAAGTCCACACCCCTGATGGGAACAGCTCTGCTGGGAGAAGGCAGAGCAGCCAAGCAAACAGTCCTGATGACAGGGCAGCTGCTGGTCAGCACTGATGTCAGTCGTGGTCAGCACTGATGTCAGATGTGCCCACCTCAAGGAAAAGCTCTATCATCTCCAAATCAAACAGTGTGGCACTAGCAGGGCACAGATATGCATGTCTTCTCCTCCCACCCCACTCTCCAGGCTTATTAGGTGGGACTTCTGTCTTCAGCTCCATCAATTAACCACATATTCTTGTTTAGCTGGTACAGGTTGCTCCTTACATGGCTGGCAAGATCTCACAAGAACACACCAAACACCTGAAATCCCAAACACAGTGCCTGCTGCCCCAACTGGGCTCTGCAGCCACAAACACATAAGTCCCATCTTTTTTGGCTATAATCAAATAATCTCTTCAATCAACAGTTAAAAGAGTGGGCCTCCATCACCCTCCCTAGGCAGCATGTCCCCAGTGTCACAGCACACCCAGCCCAGGGGTGCCAGTGGAGCTGGGCTGGACTGGGGCTGCAGCACAGTGAGATGAGGAAGGAGGCTTTCTGACAGCCAGGATCCCCTGTCCCCATGCTGATGGCACAGCGTGGCAATGCCACCCAGCTAAAGCAGAGGAAACCTACACCTTCAGCCCTCCACTTGGGAAATATTTGCACAAACCAAGACTCTTCATGGAGCATTCTGCAGTGCTCCAAGTGGATCTCACAACACATGGGGCTATCCAAGTTTCCCCTTCAGAGAAACTTGACCTAGAAGCAGGAAGGATATCCAAGGCAGGAAACTCTAGCAAGGACAGGACAGGCTTGACCCATCACCTACAACTTCAGCATTGAAGAGCACAAAGTAGGCAGCTGCTAAGACTGAAGCTCAACTAATGCTCCTTCACCCACCTCATCCTTACTCCTTGCACACTGAAGATACCTATTTTTAACTCAATAAACCCAAGAGAGACGGTACACCCACAGGCACACCCAAACCCCTGTATACAGAGCAGGGGACACAACAGTAGTTCATTCCTGACCAGCAGTCAGTCACACAGCTCAAAGTGATTACAGCAGCCCAGTCACTGCCAGCTGAGCAGCTGCTGCCCAGGGGACCTCCAGGATGTCTCCTGAGCATCATTTCTGCCAGCCACAGCACCCAAGGCCCAGATGCTGGACCACCACACAACTGCCTTCAGTTTTCACACTTCCCACCTACTCACCCACCAGCAGCAAGAGCAGCAGGAACCTCTGGTTAGAAAAGAGTGCAAATGGTGCAAGCAGGGGCAGCTGATTCTGCACAGGAGTCTGAGCAACTCTCTGGGATGGTCACAGGGTCACAGTCCTTTCATGCCCTCCCTCCCTGACCAGCAGTGCTGCGGGCAGAGCTCTGCCAAGACATTATCCACCACAAACACAACCACTGCTGCTTGTGCAATAATCCAATTCCCAAAGTGCCAACAGGAATGTGCGTGCAAAGATGTCAACAGAGGCCTATCAAGGGGCTTGGGGGCCAGGGATAGGTGATGTTGTGACATTTGTTACAGTAACCCAACAAATTAATTCAAGGTTTAATTCAGCCTTGCATCACCCTCATTACAAGAGCTGGTCTCAGTTTTGCAACATGTTGGAAAAAAAACCATTCACATTCAGGAATGTTTTGCTTTGCATTAAGGCTATTTGGTAAACTTTTAAAATTCAATATCCACCTTTCACACATCTGCTGGTAAGGGTTTCTGGATTCATGTTTGGCTTTTTTGATATAATTAGCAACGGTAATTACAACATGAGCTCAATGTCCAAAAAGATACACAGATCACTAAATACACAGTAGTATTTAGTCCAAAAACTGCTGAGCATGCAAAGACCACTAGTTGGTTGATAAATATTAACATAAAATATTGTGGCTATTCCCACTTTGACAAGAAACTTAAAAGAAAGTTAAAAATTAATATCTGTTTTGCACCAGGCAGGTTGATAGCTTGTCAGTCACATGTTTAAACAGCTGGCCTGAAGAGATGAAAATCTGGGTTTTTTATGCTGAACTACTGCTCTAATATAGGTGGAGGTAGAGCAATAGCCAAAGCCTGAACAAAACATCAACTTAAACCATGTTTCTTTTGCTGCTTAGTGCTACTTGGCCGTACACAGCCAAAAACCAAGTAGCAGCCACATAAATTCCGCCTGTCCAGCTCTCTGCGAACCGCACAGCAACACTGTAGCAGCTGACATCTCCTTCCTTTCCCACTCTCTGGGATCAGAAGCACCACCACATCCCTGCACAGGGTTAAACTGCCTCCCAGCGTGGCAGGTCAAGAGCTGCCCTTGGGAACACCGCTGGGAGAGCCAGGACTGTGCTTTGCAGGGCGCTGATGGATCTGTACAAAACCTGTGCTGGAGTAATACCAGCAGGCTTGACGCTGCTTTTCCATCACCTCCTCTGCCACAGGCAATTCACATGCAAGAAAATCAAGCCTGTATCTAAAAAGGGACAAGTGTCCTCAGAGAATTCCAATCCACATCTCTCAGTTTTATGAAGCAAAGAGATGCAAAACATTGTAACTTTAAAAAAAAAAAAACAAACAAACAAACCCCAACCACAAACAAGAAATACCTCGTACTGATACAAAGCAGACCTTACTTGGTCTTTGGCTCTGCTGAAAACACAGTCCCTTTGTGTTTCTCCACCTATTATTTAATGCTGTGTAAAATAAGATTACCAAGAACATTATCTGTGCGTTGGGAGGCGTCACCAAATAAATTAGCACTACTTAAAACATCACCACCAAGACAACCTCAGGTGTTGGTGAGCTACTGATCACATCATTACTTAGATAAGGAAGCACATTACAGCATCTATGATGGGCACACCCTCCCTAAACGCACTGCCAATCACGAAAAAAAGAAAAGTATTTATCTTCTCCCAAGGCACTGTATATGTTGCCAAAAATGCAACTGCCATACTGAAGCTCCAAGCGGAGCACTTGCAGTTTTACCACACAAAAAGGGCAGATGAAGTGGTTCACGAGGCACACAGATCACTCAGACCACCAGCAGCTGCTTTAGCACAGCTACTGAATTAACTGTCCCAGCATCCCTTCCAATGGATCAGTGAGCAGCGCTCTCCTCTGTTCCCTAAAGTCAGAGCTGTTGTATTTCCTATTCTCCAAAGCCACTGGAGTCACTGCACTAGAAAGCCAAGTAAACACAGGAAAGAGTTACTAGAAGATCCCGCATGAGTGGATTCAGCACAAACTCATTTAAGAGGACTGCAATTCCTTCACTCACCACCTTAAACTCACAACAGCTGAAACCCGGGGCAGAGGAGTCAGCAAGGGAGCCCCAGGGGAAGGGCTTCCTCTGCATTTATCCAAATACCTAATGAAGTCACCAGTCCCCAGAGCCCCTCCACTGTGAATCTCATCTAGCCAAAACTGGTAAATAAGTTTCTTGGAGTTTGGGCATTCTTAATCTGGGGAGATGTTTGCGTATTTTACAGGAGGGGAAACTTCATCAGATTAACTTTGATAAGAGAACAAAGACCCTGATTAAACACAATTCTTTATATCTAGCACTGAATAACTGAGTTTAATAATCACATTATGATCTCTTAGCTCAGACAAAGAATGAGTAATTCATCTTTCACAAGCAAAAAATTCCTTCAAAGGAGCTTGGTTACAACCAAGCAACATCCTCAAATTGTTAAACCGTTGGCAAGATTAACAGGCTATGACAACAACAGCCTTTGCAAAAGGCTTCATTTAACAAATTATTTTATTAGTTTCTCTTTTTTAAAGAGTTATTTAGATGCAAGCAGATCTGGAATTTTAAGTCTCTGTGTGTGCACACACTCCACGTAAGGCCATCAAACATCCCCACGGCAGAATCAGCTGCAGAATATTGCACCCAGGGGACTTGCCTTGTGTCCACTAATCCCCCTGAATCACTGCTCTCCACTCACAAACTACCAGCAGCTCCTCTTTGCACAAGATTTCTTTTCAAAACAGATTGAATTTCTATACATCATTATGCACAGCACTAGCACATGCTGATCTCGGTAACTATTCCCTCTTTATATCCAGGTTCCAGCTGTTGTCTTTAAAGTTACTCTGACCAAGTCCCCCAGCATTAAGGAGTTTTGCTTCTCAGGTTACCAGGCTCACGGGAGAAGTCACAAGTGCTACTGGCTGAACAATGGCTCCAAGTTGTCATGCAAAAGCAATTTACTTGAGATATCTATTATCTTTTATAAGTCGCTTCTACAGATTGACCAAAAACAGGAAGCCCAGCTCTCACATTCCACTGGAATTGTGTAACAGCAATAACAACCTCAAAGGCTGATTCAATAGCATTTTGCTCAGATCTATACCAGCAGCTCTCCTAAGAAATCAGTGAGTCCAAGTGATGCCCCGCTTGAAGGTACGGATGCTCTTACAGAGCAGGCACATGCAGCCTGTCCCAAGGAAGCTTTAACTGGAGGTTCCCATGCACATGTTTTACCACTATTTCTACTCAGGAAAACTTACTACTGGAGCACAGTCATGCCTGCAGAGCTGTTCCCTCTGTGAGCACTGGGACTTGATGTTATCCATTACAATATTTTCATGCAGCGTCAGGGTGCCCCAGCAAAAGAAAGTTTGAAACTTTAAGTCCTGAAAAATTCCCTGCTCTTCTCTTTCCCTTCCCAGGCTCCCAACAAGAAGCCATTGTTAGGAAGAGTAGGGTGACACTTCCTCTCCCAGTCCAAATTAGAGATGTATAAAAATAAACCCACACAGCTGTCCCACGACTTCACTTTATTTCACCCCGCTTCAATTAGATGAGAAGTCGTTCCCATTTCCTCACACTCTCTGGGAATACCACCCTGCACAAAAGATAAAAGCAAAATACAAACCGAACCCCTTTTCAGCGCCGCTCTGCGGGAACCCACAGCGGGAAGCGGCACCTCCCCGCCCCTCGGCCGGGCTCTGCTTCCACAACCCGCACAAAGCCCCGAGCCCGCCGCAGCCGGGCTCCATCCCGGCTCCCCCCAAGCCGCACAAAGCCCCGAGCCTGCCGCAGCCGGGCTCCATCCCGGCTCCCACCAAGCCGCACAAAGCCCCGAGCCCGCCGCAGCCGGGGCTCCATCCCGGCGGAGCCGAGCCCCGCCAGCACAGCGGGCAGCGCATCCCCGGGCCGGGCCCGCCCCGGCTGAGCCCGGGGGTGAAGTTTTGCAGGGGGATGAATCAGACAAGTGCCTTTTCATCGCCGCGGGGCGCGGGAAGCGGCGGCAGCAGCGCGCCCGGCGGACCCGTCCCGCCGGCACCGCCGCGCTCCGGCCCCGCGCCGCCCCGGGACCCCGCGGGGACACGCCTGGCCGGCAGCGGAGCCGAGCGGCAGCCAGGGCAGGCTAGGGCAGGGCCGGGCCGGGCCCGGTGGAGCCGCCGGGGCCGCTCGGTGCTCCCCCGCTGGCGCCGCCGCCGGGATGCTCCGCGCGGGATGGAGCACGTCCAGCGGCGGGGCGAGCGCCGCAACTTTGCCCGAGTTGGAGGCGCGCCGGAGGAGCCCCGGGAGCACTCACCGTCCGTGCCGCTCCGAGCCGTCCCGCCGCTCCGGCCCCGCCGCCCCGGCCCCATTGGGCCGCCCGCCCGCACATCACGGTGCCCCGCGCTGCGAGTGGGCGGCCGCGGAGTCACTCAGGGCAGGGCAGAGCTGAGGCTCCAGCCGGGGTACGCCCCGTCCTCGTCCCCGCCGCCGTCGGGCTGCTCCGCCGTGGCTTCACCCCGCGCTGTTCCCTGCCTTCATCCCCCCTTGCTGCACCCATCCTCGTGCCCTGCTGTACCCCCGATCCCGCGCACGCCTCGCTGTGCCCGGCAAGCCTCCCTCATTCTTCTCCTGTGTGCAACTCTCCTCCAAGCACGCGTCCTTTCTTCTCTACAGGCATCCCTCCTTCTGTGCTGTCCCTCCTCCTCCCCCGCAGGACTGTGTCTGTCTCCCACGCACAGGCAGCCCCGGCTGCCTCAACCCTGCCACGCAGACAGAGCAGCTCTGGGCTTCTCTTGCAACCCCCCTTGTCCCCCCAGGAACAAACCTGCGGGCTGCTGCTGAGGATGTCCAGGGAAGGCTGATGCTGGACAAGGAGCTTCCCCCAGAGCACAGCCAGGGCTACGTGGAGTGCAGGTGCCTGTCCATGCACCCTGTTATTCTGTGCCCCTGGACAGAGAGCGTTGCCATGGCCTTTCCCCACGCAGCTTCCAGCTGTCCAATTTGGGATAGGTGACCTCATAACTGTCCTAATTTCTACATTTGCTGCACAGATATTCACACTGAAAATTGCTGGAAGGGTTCAGGAAATCAAGGGCCTTAGGGACGCTTTTGCGTAAAAGTGGTGGAGAGCAGAAGTTAATGCAAATAGGCCTTGAACAGAGAAAGAAAAAGCCAAAACCTGCTGTGGGAAGAAGGGGGTGAACAGAGAGAAGGAGATGGGGCCAGACCTGCACTTCAGACCTGGGCAGAAAAAGGGGAAGTTGTTTCCCCAAACTGGAAACTTCACACTCTTGGCTGACACTGGCACATCCACCAGCAGGAGAAAACATGGGTTCAGGTATTAATGTCTTCTTCTGTTTTAGGAGAAAAGCATACATGCATTCGGGCACAAAAAACCCTTTCCAGGCTGGAAAGATGAGACATTCCCATGCCTGGACGTGAGAACAGCACAAAGTAATAAATTCATATAACAGCCAGGAGCACCAGTGGAATCTGCTAGCTCTTGTATAATGTAAAAGCACATCTCATATTTTGCTGTTTAACTATTTCCACCAGTGTCAGAAAAATTAAGCTTGCCAAAAGGTGACAGTTACCTAATAGACTATTAATAGATAAGGCACACACCAGCATTAGATCATTCTTTCTCTTCTCCTTCAAGCTTAAATAAATGTAGGACATATTTAACTAGAACTGCCCAGTGAAATTGATTGCAATGAGTACTTAGTTCTCTGTGTTGGCAATGTTACAGGTGCACATTTCTGGATCTGAATTGCATAGTCCTATGTTATGAATTTTTATATGAATTATTTACAGAAAGGCTGTCAGTCAGATCATTATAACATAAGGCAAAACACATTTTGTTGTCAAAACTGCCAAGAAAATTCATTTTGCAGTGTTTTTTCCAAAGCTACAAAATGACAGAGTCTCATAAAGTTATCCCACATGATGGAAGCGACATGGCTCACAGTGGGAGTTTCCTCATCACATTAGCAGGAGCAGCTTCCTGAGAAAAATCAGACTCTCTTCCCATCATTCTTTTATTCCTTTCATACAGTTGGATTTCTCATTGGATATCAGAAACTCTTACATATTCATCAGTTTGTTAGGCTGGGTCTTGGAGATATGAGTGGTAATTTTAGACTGATTTAAAAGATTAGTTCAATTTTACGCTCTGTGGTGGTAGTCCTGTGTTTAGATTAGGCCAGTGCCTCACACTGCATTACAAACACAACAGAGCTGGGAATATTTCTGATTCTGGATTTGAGCAAAAAAATTATACATTGGTTTTCTTCTTGTCCTCTTCTGCTAGCATGCCAACAAAAAACAACAGGAGACATGAAATCATCTTTGTGAATCTTGACTATTCAGAAAATGCAGATTACACATTTCCATGCCCTGCTTTTGTCCAAACCAGTAGTGTGAAACAGGCAACTCTTTGTTCTCTAAATGAGGGAGTAAAGTATTAAACATATTGAACATTTACCAGTTGCCTCTTTATTAGGATTTCCCCATGTCTTCTTGCACAAAGAAAGTTGAGCTATAGTAGCATCCATTCACTCAGCTACCACTGCTTAGTACCCTGATACAGTCATCAAGTTTGGTTTAATATTTTTATTATGTACTCAATGTAATTACCATATTCTGAGTAAGATGTCAAAATGTGGAGTTTCATTTACACACAATTAGTGAAGACCTTGTTTGCAAAAGCACACAACATTCTTGGGTGATTATTTATGGTTAGAAACACTCTAACAGAGATATTGGTTTCCCTTTCTCAGGGCTTTGTGAAAGAGTGGACAGACTTTTTCAAGATCACCTGACAGCAGGCAGTTGCATTC
Organism: Onychostruthus taczanowskii; assembly: GCF_017590055.1. NCBI lineage: Eukaryota > Metazoa > Chordata > Aves > Passeriformes > Passeridae > Onychostruthus > Onychostruthus taczanowskii. The sequence continues at coordinate 8,276,631 of NW_024498462.1, forward strand.
TTATTTCACTGCATCCACAGGTGATGTAACTGGTGAGAGGTGAAATTTTGCCAAAGGTCACAGGGGAAAACCAGTCCCCTTAAGAAATGCCCATGGAGATTTTAAACAGAGACTGAAACTGAAGCACAGGGTGGATCTGGAATATTTGTGTTGGCCAATTCCTGAAATTGTATTTGGGGCATTTTTAAAGGGCTTTAATTTTTTTTTTTTTAATTTAAAATAAAAATTTAAAGTTTAGAAAATGACTAAGAGCACTGTTTGCACAGAGGGACTTTCCACACTGTGCCATGAGAACAGAGGACTTAAGGAGACAGGTATTTCCAACCTGACTTACAATAGGACTAGTGTTATTTAGTATGACTTTTAAATGAAGTTATAGTGCAATATTCTTGTAGAAAATATGCAGACAGAGGATTCTGACTTCACCAACTACAGCACATAGGAACTTAGGAGGAAGGAAATAAGCCATATTTTTTGAAGACTTATTTAAACAGTGCTTCATTAATTCTCTTCTTCAGCAGCGTACAGTGAATTTAACAGGTGTTAGAAAATGCCCTGGCTACAGAGCCACAATGGAAGGAGACTGCCTGCTGGATTTTTTTAATTTGTAAGGATTTAGATTTCTATAAATGCAATTTATTGCCATAACAATCAGCAGGCAGATGGAGGGTTAGCCCTGTGTCCAGTATGACTTTGTTACTGATTCCAGTGGAAGCTGGATGGGCCCCACTGCCAGGTTAATGTTAGTGTGACTCTGTGCCTAGAGAACTGAAATGAATTTTTACTATCTCTGTTGAAATGTAAGCTTCTTATCTGGCAGCTTAGCAATGCTTCTTCTGTACTGTTTTCCATTGTATAAAAGTTAATTCGTTGCTCTTGGCTGGGTTATTGAACAATGCTGATATCCCATGGTAAGATAGCTGCCCGAAGATAAAGATCATCACAGACTGTAAGGGAGGGTGGTGGAAATCAGGAGGGAGGAAAGGAAGCCTGGCAGGGCAACTAAAAACTTGTGTCTGTGATGCACAGTATGCCAGGGAGAGAGAGAAACTGCAAAACACACTGTAGGAGTTCATGTGGGTTCAGAAGAGGCCTTTAAGGAGTTGGTGTGAAATTCTTCCATTAGAATTAGGGCATCTGTTCTCAACTAGACTTTTGTTTTGTTTTCTACAAATACTTACCCACAACATTAACAGAATATAAGAACTAGGATATTAATGTCAAAAACACTTGTCATCAAGCAAAGAGAACAACTGAGTGGTACTGTGAATAGATTAATAATCTGGAACTATTTTTTCCGTTGCAAGAAAACAGATGGGAATCTGCATAATATTTTGAACTACAGAAAATTGAATTTACCTCCCACTAGAAACATTTACTCAAATAATTCTGGGCACTTCTTTACTTAAAAACAACTTTTGTGAGATAAGTATCAATAAGTTTATCCATTAAGTTTGTCCAGCACAGGGAATCCCTATTCAAAATCTGCAGAAGTCTCTGAGACTCCTCACATGAGTGCAGATTACCCACCAAAGTTAAGAGCCTGCCAGACTGTGGGCAGGCTGCCTTCCCTCTCTCTGTCCTGGCTGCCAGATAATATATCACCTCATGGATTCTAGACTGTGTTGTGAAACCACCAGTGCCTTGTATTTAATCTGCTCTTACTTTGGCAAAGGAGCTGCCCAGAGTCTCATGTTGTTTCTATCCGTCAGTGCATGTTTTATTTGTTTAAAATTGTATTCTTCCTTGTCAAGGAGAGTTTTTCAGGGATGGCCCATGAAGCACTACAAGAGCTCTTCAGCTCCAACTCATCAGTGGCAAGCCAGTTACACAAGTGATGCCTTTGTACAGCCCTCAATTACAGTTTTTTTTATGGGCTGAGCTTATAGAAGACTCACTGACCTTCGAAGCACATAGGAGAATGTGCGACTGAAGATTTTATTTGTAGTTCATATCAACAGGGTGAACGCCCCTCCTTCACCATTGTGGACCAAAAACCAAAAAAAGCATGACAATGAAAAAGTGGTTTTGTCTCTTCTCTTTACTTGATATATCAACCCATCAAGATCAGATCCCGAGGAGTTACTGAATCCACATTTCCTTTCTTGTAGCTAAGGTACAAGCAACTGCTTACAAAGAAAATAATGTTTCCAGAGAACATGAGATGCAGAAGGTAAGATGCAGGTAGCTTAGGGCAGAAGAACCAAGCAGAGTTAGCAGCAAACTGTGGAAAATACAGTCTCTGCCATGTAGCTGACAGCTGGTCATTTTTTATCTTGGGTGACACTCTAGTGTGCAGTAACCTGGTTATTACCAGGGCCTGATGTTCTGCACACAGCTTCTTGTTATTAAATCCTGGCAATGTGCTCAGAGCTGGACAACTTTATCCTGGAATGAAGTTTTTAGGAGGGGCTTGAAGGGAGAAAAGCCTGGTGGTTTGGCAAGATAGGGCAATACTGGGGTCAATACTTCATGCAGTTGGTTTTGCACTGGGGCAAGACTGGAGGCAGGAAGAACAACAGCTGCTTATGCAGGCAACTCTGTGTTAATGCTGATGATCTTAAAAGTCTTCTACAACCTAAATTATTCTGTGATTCTAAGTAATTTGGGCTTTTTAGTCCTTCTAGTCTGTAACATATCTGTGAAGATTTTGTTCTCTTTTTCTCTGGACTTTCTCCTTGATTTTTCTTACTGTCTTGTCGCTCTAACTTTTGCCTCCTCCTTCCTTTTAGTCATGCTAGCACTAAGTTCCTTCAGCTCCTACAAAACTCAGTTATCCCACAGCTTCCAAAATCTATGGTGAAGCAGGGCTGTCTACATTCCTGCAAGCCCAGGGCCTGGGAGATGGTGTGGATGTGTGCCAGTGCTAATAAATAGGGAACTATTAGTGACTGTGTAAGGCAGGAAAATTGCAGAACAAGATAAGACTCACAGAATTCTCTTACGCTGATTTAGGATAAGGATATTTACCCAGGGAAAAAAAGAAAGTTTTCCCTAAAAGCAATGCTCTCTCTGCAGCCGTGTGTGTGTTTGAGCAGGAGCTGTGCCCTGTGTGACGGGGCAGGACCCTGTGTGGAGGTGTGGCTGTGTCACCCTTGCTGCCTCCCACCCTGCCTGGCACAGCAGCTCCTTTGCAGTCTTTGCCCAGGCTGTGGCTGTTCCCAGCTCTGAGGCCAGGCTGCACCACACCTGCCAAGCCAAACACCCCATGTAGCTCCACTTGGGCCCAGGACACATGAAACCCAATGCAGTGGCTGGGACAGACTCAGTGCAGCAGCTTCTTTAACAGGTCCAGCAACTGCAAGGCTTTGTTTGCTTCTGCTGTGCTCTGCAGAGCAGAGATCAGCCAGGTGCCCTGATCTGAGCAGATCCAAGGAAGCTGCTTTGCCCTGAGCTGCATCTCCAGGTAGCTGAGTGCTGCTGGGGCAGGGCTGATCCTGCTGATCAAAACCAGAAGGCTCTGGTGGGTACCAGGCTCCTCAGGATATGTGGGTGCATGGACTGGTGCCGGTGCATTAGCCCCCATTTATATATCTGTGCTTTGCATTCCCTAAACTTCATTGCCAAAGACACAGCAGGAAAGAGAGAACTGCTGGAAAGTAATGTGACTTTTGTGGTAATTGTGTGTGGGATGGGGCAGAAAGCAAAGGAACTCCTTGTGTAGAAAACAAGAACATAAGGAATTACAGAGACAGGGCAAACAAAAATCAGCCTAGGGTGGGTCAGATTCATGTCTACTGCTGTAGGATATGGCTAGTTACTCTCTCCAAGGCACTTCAAGCATTATCTATTGCTATCATCACTCCTGTTTGTTGCAGGAAAACAAATTTTAGTGCTGGTCACACTGGGATTTCTTTCCTTTCCCATCCATCTGTGCAGGATCCCAAGCAGCAGAGAGGGTGCAGCCACAGTGCATGGAGCAGCTGCAAGCTGGGTGTACAATGGAGTTAACCTCATTTCCAGCCCCATAAGTGGTGCTCAGCTCCATCCCCCTGGCACAGGAGCATGGATCAGTCCTCCAGGCAGTGTGTGGAGTGTTACATCCAGCTGGTAGCAATGCTTTTGCCTTCCTGACCCCACCACTGTACTCCCTGTGCTTAGCTCTTGCTGTTCTAGTTTTTGCTGATCTAGACGTGTTAAAATTAATTTTTCTCTTGGTGCCTGACTCTAGGCAAGGTTATTAGATAGCTGGGTCACTGCAGTCTGTGACTGTCAGCTGCTGAAATCATTTGCATTGGGCTGTGGGCTGGTAACCCACTAAATACCCACCTTTGATGACTAACCAGCATCAAAACTCCTGCAAGCTTCATTTTAAAAGCAAGGAGTGTTTTATTCAAAGGGAACAAGAAAATGCAATTCCATGTTGTAAAATGATTGGCCTTCATGTGTCAAGAGCCCAGCTCTATTTCCCTCTGCTCTGCATTCTGGAATCATTACCACATTTATTTCCAGTAGTGCAGAAAGCCTTTTCCATATGCCTCCACTTCAGCCAGTAGTCTGTAGCTAGTGTTTAATGTCTGCTAGGCAGGAGGAGATGAGGACAAACCAGCGCTCTACTGTGGTGACAACGACTGTAGAAAACATAAAACCTTTCTCCAAAAGCAGTCCCCACCTCTGAAAGCAAGCCCAGTCCTGCAGGGAGTGCTTCAACCCCTCTGAGGAGTGTGCAGCCTTGGGACAGTCTGTAAAAGGAGCTCACAGAAACCTTTTGTGCCCAAAAAAATCCTCTTTGGCCAGAGCAGCATTGTACCTCATCCTGGCTGAGTGAGAGGGCTCAGCAATGAAGAAGATGCATAAAGTTAAAAATTCACTTGGACATAATTTTTTCTGAAGTCATAACAAAATGTGTTTTGCATGGATATTTGCTTTCACAGCATTGAAGGACATTTGTGCCAAGTGAGATGGGTGAGCACAAACTTCATCTTCTGCATTCCTGTAATTTGCATCACAGAACTTTTAACTGGACACTGTCCGGGCATTTCACATTCCAGCTCAGCAACAGTCTGAAGGTTTTGACCAACATGCTCTATAAAAAAAGTAATTTACTGGAAAAGGACAGTAAACAGCTTTTAAAAAGAGTTTCTCAGCATCAGCTGCAGACAGGAATTCCTCCCAGGAGCCCCTCTTGCTCCCTTTGTTAGAGCAGATAGGGGCGTGCTGGATCAAAGGGAATTCAGAGCTGCCACACGGCTTAAAAACAGAAGAAAATAATAATCTTGTGGGGGAAAAAAAGGCTCTCTAGTGGGCTGGGCACGGGCAGAATTAGAAAACAGGCTGTGTTGTCCTCAAGCAAGGGCATTCCATGTCCTCCTGCTCCTGCAGCAGGTACTGACAGTCTTTTCACGAGTGGCAGATGAGAGCAGTGAGAGGCCCTTGACTCCTGTTGTGGAGGATACCCGAAATGACCAGGTCCTGGCCATACTGACCTGTAGAGAAAGGACAAACTGGATCTTAGAAGGGCACTGTGCCCCTGCTCTCAGCCACAGCCAGCCAAGGATATTCCCCAAACCCTCTGCCCCAGGCATTTTATCACCTCAGTGTTTAAGGGGACCTCTTCTGGGCCCCTGCCTCAGCAGCCACTCAAGAAGAGCCCAAAGCTCTATTTCTTTAGAAATGCAGCTTTTTGACAAGGGCTATGTGGTCCAAGACTTCTCCAAGGGCCACTCTTGCAGGAGAGGTGGCCATGTGCAGCCCAGCTCCAACCCCAGCCCTGCTGTGCTCCACATGGAGACAAATCAGGGTTAAGAGCACCGAGTGCCCAGAGAGAGCAGGGCGCTCCTCTGATGGACACAGTGACGTGTATCTGTGCCACAGAAATCTCATTTTTGGCTTGTGCAGTGGGAAGAGTTTTGATTTCTTCCTGCTTCTAGTTGTTGTTTTAGCATTATCTGTCCTCACTTTTCATATTTTTGATGTTCCATCCAGAGCATCATCAACTGCTGCGACAGCTATGAATAAAAAGCTTTCTTCTAGAACTAAGGCAAGCAACATTTGGCTTTAGTTTTGATTTTATCCCAAACATTTTTACAATTGACTTAATTTTTGTGTTCACACATGTATCTCATAAGAAATTTGAGAATGAAGCACTGCCAAAGGCATTTACACACAAAAATATTTTTCAGCCACTAAATATCCCCTCCTGATCTGTGAAAAGAGTTTTTTTCCAATCATTATATGTTTATGGTCCATCAAATTGGTACTGAAAGAAAACCTGAGGTAACTTTCTCTGTCACGTAGCTGCTAAGTGGCTCATATTTGTTTTATCTTTTGAAACACACCATTTTTGGTGCTGATGACATCAGTACTGTCTGATGGTTTTGTCAGGCCAGCTAGCCACAAAGGCAGCTTGAAAAACCTGACCTTGTTTACAAGTGATTGTAAAGATCTATGTTACCTGTGGATTTAATTCCTGCATCAATGCAGCTACTTAAGGATTATCTTGAAAGATTTGTTCACAAAGAGGTGGAAATCAGACATTGTGAGAGGCAAAACTCCACCAAAACTCAACAAAAACTCCTCCATCATGGGTCCCTTCCACGGGGTCAGTCCTTCAGGAAAAGGCTGCTCCAGGTGAATGACAGAAAGTGTGGAGTCAGGCCAAACTCAGCAAATCACCCCAAATCCTGGGGAATACAAATTCTAACCACAGATTCAAGTGCAATATTTCAAAGCACCATCAGTTCTTTTTGAATGTGAGGTTAAATACTTAAAGGAGGCCGCAGGTGTTGAAAATCTTCAAGTTGATGCAAAATGAGTTATTTATTTTCACTCCAGCTACAATTTATCCTTCTCCTGTTTTGTTCTGCCAGCCAAACTGTGATTTTCCCATCCTGTAACTGGGAAAAAGAATCTAACTTCCCCACTGGGGACCAGCCTCACTGACCAGGGAGCTGGAAGATGTGCTGTGTAGCACACACTAAATAAAACCTTTGCCCTGCAGTTCAAACAAGCCTGTAATGGTTTTACATCCCCAGCTGGGAGGAAGGTTTTTCCACATCCATGCAGCTTTCTGGTGCATTCACAGTTCCTCAGGTTTAAATGTCAGCTTGAGACCCTGGCATCTTCTTCTCATCACGATAGTAATCTCCAAGTGAGCAAAACAGAATTATTAATTCTTCCCTTATCAAGTCCCACCCTAGCTAAAGCCACCCAGCTTCTTAGTCCTTACAACCTCTGGGTTGGATATCCTTCTTGGCACAGCCCAACATTTTTTATTAAGACTTGCAATATTTTGCATGATTTTTAAAAATTTGAACTCTTCTTGAGCAGTGCCACCTCCTTGAAGCCACCACTGTGTGTCTGCCTGCCACCTTTCACTCTTTATTCAGAGTATTTAGATAATTTGGGATAATGCTGATCATGTCCCCTGGCCATGGGCCATCTAGCAGAGTGGGTGCTGATCCACACTGAGGATTCTCAGAACCATGATTATGGAGCAGTGGTGGCATCACCGAGGGGCACAGGAGGGTGATGGGCTGTGGAGGGTCATGGTGACACAAATCTGTGTTTTCTGCAGACAAGCCCCCGAGTGACACCTATGCTGTGGTCTGGGTGGCCTTTAATGATTTTAATGACAGCTTTTCCTTCTGGCCATGGATTTGCCAGCACCTCTGTCCCAAACTTTGAGATTTGCCCTTGGCATCACCTGCAGCTCTGCCTTGTCGGTGTGGCCACTGCCCCCACCCCAGGACAGACCACTCAGTTTCCTAGTGAGCCCTCCTCCAGAGTGGGAACTGCTCCGAAACCCTGGAGAGAAAAACTTTGATCTTTATCAGCATGAAAATAAAGACTTCTTATTCTTGAAAATAAATTCCCTTCCCCAGCTGCTCTGGCCAAGCGGAGCTGCAGCCACGGCTGGCAGTTCTGGGCATGCCAAGGGAATGCTGGCACGTGGTAGGGGATTAGGATGACACAGCTGCTGGGACAACAGCTGGGTGGGCTGACCCTGGGCACAGGCAGCTGCCTGTACCAGCCAGGGTGGCTCACAGAATCACCTGTTGCATGGGGTGCTGCTCCTCTCAGCCCTCTTGTACACCCACATGTATGCAAAACTGATTTTTCATTTATTATTAAAAGCAGAATTTACTCATGCAAGAGTGCAGTGCTTCCTCACTTGCTGCGTGAAAATCATGATTCAGCTGGGGACAGTCCATAATACTGTTTGCCTTCTCTCCCCTTTCCCTCACACAGTGGGAAGAAAACAGGCAGTGGGAGAAGTCCCACGTGGTCAGACCACAGCCTGTTTTAGCAGGATGGTTGAGACCAGAGGCTGCAGCTGTCTGTAAAGGACCACAAACACAGATCAACCCAGCTGTCAGCAGATCCTCCCCAGGACCTCCTTTACTGCTTCTTGGCCTTGACCATGAAGTAGTTGATCTGAGCTGCTCCCTGCTTCCTCCAGCAGCCCGCTGTGAGTGCACAAGCTGCTGGGCAAACACTCTCTGTTTACTTTTTATTGCCTGTGATATCTCTGTCCTAGCAGCACAATTATCTGCTGAATGTGTAATACACCAGCTCTCCTGTAAAACTGCCCTGTTTATGGTTTTGTCAACGAGGACTCTTCCATGACATTTCTGTACCTTAAGGAGGCATTGCCAGGAGGATCAGGGGTGGCAGGAGGATCAGGGGTGGCAGGAGAATCAGGGGCGGCAATACTCCATGATGAGGGATTGAAAGAAAGAATAAGACAAGCCACCAACGTAGATGTTGAAACTTCCACACATCAGTCTGCTGGGCTGTACCTTTATGCTGCCACTTTTGGCTGTCCCTGATGATCTGGAGAGAGGCTTTCAGTGTGTGATAACCACCCATCCTGGAGTGAAAAGTGTCAGGAATCCATCAAAGGGCAGGAAGTGAGCCACAAAGCAAGGAACCTTATTGTGACACAATATATCTCCAAAATGCTTTGCTGAGCTCAGAAGCCTCTGAATCCTGATAACTTTCCAAGCTGGGGATGCTTTCAGGAGTGAGAGTTGATCTGCAGTATGGCAAGGGACACCCATGCAGCCACTGGTGCAGCAAGGCAGCCTCGCACTCGCTGGGGATGAGCTGGAGCTGCTCCCATGCTCACCCTCCATGTGGGAGGATGGGGATGGGTCTCCTCCTCTGCTGCCCACCCAGTCAGGCTCGCAGAATAGGTCCTCTGATCTAGCAGATTTGTAGGTGATGTGAAACTCATGACAAGGGAGGACTGTGACCCCATCTGCCATTCAAGTACTTCCAAGAAAAGTTATAAAGGGTAATGCAGGTCCATGACCTTGGCTCTGCCCAAGGTGCAAGAAGACCTGCTAAGGTCAAATTGGCTCTTTTACAAGGAAAAAAAAAATCCATGAAGGGAAAGTATAAGTGTGCTCCTTTTCTCCTAAAATAAACCTCAGTGCTGGCCTTCAGGGAGACCACGGGTTTCCACAGCTCCATCAGCCTGCTCTGCCACAGCCCAGCTTGCCCACAGGGCTCAGCGTGGCTGTCTCCACCATCACAGTGCTGAGCATGCCTTTTCTCAGCTGGCAGGGCAGAAAATGTTCTGGAAAGCAGAGATAAAGGTTTGTAATTCAAAGAGCTCAAGGCAAATGAGAACGCCCGGGGGGAAAAACAAGAATCTTACTAAAGGTGCACTGTACCCTCGAGCAGGCACAGGGGAGGGAGCATTTGGCAGCTCAGAGGTCAAAACAAACCAGAAAGAGAACATGTCTGGGTTAGCAAGACAGGGAGGAGAAAAATATTTAATCTTGAGCAATCAGAAGCATTTCGTTCAACCTGAACATTCCTGTGTTTCCTAACTCTATATTTAACTCCCCTTATACTTAAGGTTACTTGTAATGGAAAAAAATGCATTTAAAAATCTTTCATTGGAAATTCAAATAGTTACAGAGGTCCTCAGGTGAAACAAAGGGAAAACCAGAACATGTTGAATCAAACATGTTTTTCAGCAGTAGTTGTTGTCAAATCTTGAGTACTTTTTGTTCTCCCCAAACGTCTTTTTGCACTCATTTTGTGAAGGGGAGATGCTAGAACTACTCATGGGCAGCAACTCCGAGACTATCCAGGTGAGAAAAAAAATATCATTAAAGATTTTAAGAGGAAGGAGGCAGCTTAAGCCTGTGCCTGTGCCTGAGTGTGCTGAGTGTGCACACAATGAAAGAAGTCCCTGATCACCCTGAACTGATGGCATATTTATTATCAACATATAATCACCCACCTGCAAATAGCAGTGGGTGCCAGAGTTCATCAACCTTTGCATCTGGCAAGGTCTCATCCCCAATAAACCCCTCTGGCTTAGCTTTTGGACTATCCAGTGCTGGAGGCAGGGATGAGAAAGCAGAGCCTTTTGCCATGGAGCAAGATAGGCTCAGCAGCTCAGAGGCTCTTGGTACCAGGAGGAGCCAAGGATGTGCCAAGCAAGGGAGCCTGGGGCTTTGGGTTTCTATGTTTTTTAGGGAAGAATGGTGCCAGACACACCTGGGGCCTTATCTCCCTCTGTGTGTTTAGGTGGGATTTGCCCTTTAGCACTTGCAAAGCGAGGGGCAGCTCAGCCCCAGGGCAGTGGTGAGGGACAAAGGGTGTGACATGTGGCACCTTTCCTTCCCTTCTCCCTGCCAGGACACCCCCCAGCCTGCAGACTTTGTAGAAACGTTTTTTCATATCCCTCTTTGGGAGCACTTGGAACTCATTGTATAGTACTTTGCCCCCTGTTCTGAAAAAAAGATATAATTTTTTTCAACAGCTAAAACATGAAGCAAACAACTGAATTAAGAGGGATCTTTGGTTATTAAGAGTTTTGGAGAGCAGTTTTAGATTCATGAGTTGATTATGTAGAGTATGGATGAGAAGGGCAATCATGAGTGTGTACAGAGCTCCAGCCCAGCAGATCCTGGTACAAACAGGCTTTTTCTCTTTCCTTTCCCAGGGGCATCACCCCTGATAGCCATTCATCCTAAGGATCATGGTGCCTGGTGGGGAGCACTCAGGAAAGGTGTCCCACCCTGCACTGGCAGCTTCAGAGATAGCATCTACCCCCGAAGCAAAGCTTCAGATGTGTTAGAAAAGCAGCGTCAGCATTAGGAAAAATGTGTCCCTCAGCTAGTCTCAATTTGGACTTTACCTTGGACTGTATTCACTGCAGGGCAAAGGAAGTTAAACCTTAAAAACAACTTTGTAATGGCTTTTTGTATCAGAGGCGTTTTGATCCTGATAAGATTTTAAGTTACCTTATGCTAAATGCCAGAAGTTCTATGAACCATTATCCTTCAGTTTCAACAACACCATTCCATGGGAGGGCAAACTCCTGCACAGGGTAGTGAGGTGACAGAGAGGAGAAATCACCTCTGCCTCTCCTCCCTGTCTGACACAGCAATCCTGGAGCACAACCCATGCACTGGGGAGCTCCCACACCCTGTGCTGCTGCTGGGCAGCTGGCCCTCAACATCCAATACCTGCACAAGCCTGTGGCACAGCCCAAGCACGGCCACCAGCTCCCCCCAGTGCAGTCTGAGAAGCTTTTCTGCCGTGTCCCTCCTTCACTCTATGGAAGGCACCCTGTGATCACCATGGCTTCTCTTGTAACCAAAGCATCTGATCCCTAAGCAATATGCATCTGCAGCTAAATAAAGGTGCACTCTGTGCTGTTTAAGGTGGATCTTCCTGGTAATGCAGGTTGGGTTTTGGACTAGAAATACAGGGGAGCATCATCTTTTCATAACACCAAAACCAAAACAGATGAGCTGTTTGCAGTCTTTGCTGTGTCACAGTCTTGATGCTGCCAGACAGTAGGTGTAGATGCCATGTTCAAGGGAATTGTAGCCTGAGGCTACTGTGCTCTTTGGATGTGGGCCACAGTACCAGGAACCTGCACAGAGCCTACTCAGAGCATCACCAGCAGCCAGCATCAGTCTTACAGCACAGCAGGGACCACCCTGGGCCGGGGGTGAGAGCTGGTGAGTGCTGCCTTCTCCTCTCTAACCCTGCAAAGGTCTCCCACAGCACTACAGAGAAAACTGGAGGTCCAGCAGCACTGCTTAGCCTAACACTCTGCAGAAAGGCCACACAACTTTTGTGCTGCCAATGCTGAAGGTCTCACAGCAGTCATGAGGCTCTCTCCCTTTTTCTTTCTTTTCTTTACTTTGTACTTACTTGTTTCCATTTCAATAATAACCTCCCCATTACTCAGCATAGCCAGAAAAATCAAACTCATGTACCTGAGAAGGAAAGGCCTGATTCATCTGTAGGATTTTGGATGTCAATCACAGTAAATCAGTGATACTCTTTAAAAATGAGCTGCAGAACAAGGACTGAGCAGCAGCCTGTTTCAGCTGTGATTCCTTTGTTATGATTCACCTTATACAAATATCCAAACAAACAAGTTTGCTGCCAGGAATATTTTGGTGAGAGGCAAAACATTGAAATAAGTCAGTGAACTCTTGCTCTGAATGGAGAAATCTCTTCCCGACAGTTTGATCATCGAAGGTGCCCTGGCTTGCCAAGGCTCTCTGTGCCCGAGGCAGGTACCCACACCTCGTGCTTGGCACAGTCACACCAGGAATATGCACAGTGTTTTCTTGGCACATCTCAAGGAAATGCATATTTTTCCACTGTGCTGTGTTTTTTAATCCCTACATAGAGAAGCATCATTAAATGCTGTTCCAATATTCTCTTTGATTTTACTGATCCTGGCATCTGGATACAGATGATCTTCTAACCAGGACTCTGCCACTATAACAAGGGTTTCTTCCTTATCAGAGACTTCCACAGTCTCTTTTATTTCTTGATGGATTCTATCTTTTTAAAAACAAATAGCTGATTTCCCACCTACACTGTCCAATGCATCAGCAGATCTGTTGATTTCAGTAGATCAGTGAATATCTCGTGTTGCTCTTGCTTGTGTGGACAAAACCCTTCAGCGTGTGCCCCAGTGCCAGTGTGGTTTCAGTGTGGCAGCACAATGTGGCCTCTTGACACAGAGTGAAGCCACCACAGTGGTGTCTGTAAGAATTTAGTGCTGTTGCCTGGGCTAGCAGCTTGCAAAATATTTGAGATGCTGAAATATATATCCCGAAGACAAAGAAGACAACTGCTCCAGACAGGCTGACAAATGAGCCTGTTAGCCTCTGTCCCTTAGCAGATCTTGTGCCATCTATTAACTCCTGTCAGAAATGGCTCAGGGCTGATCCCCTGGGTTTAATGTTCTAATTTCTAGGGGTTATGCATATGGGGCACACAGAAGTCCAGGGCCTGGAGCACACACAGTCTGGCTCTGCAGACTCTGCAGCCATCCACAGCCACTGCACAGGAAAGGGGGTCCATGGAGGGTGAAAAAAGAGCAGAGAGTGAACCCTCCCCCAGATTCAGAGCCATAGATGGTCTCCTCTTTCTCCCACTTAAAGAATTCACTGAGCCTTTCTGAGCTTGGGCTGTTTGTACATTTTCATTAACAAAGGGTTAAGTCCATTCCTTCTCATTTTCTTCAGACAGTGCACACTTCCAGGATACAGAAATAGCCCAGCATCCCTTTTCAATAGTTTATGAGCTGTCAATCCATGCTAATTGTGTCCTGTGTTTAGAAATCATCTAGAGCAGCAGGATGTATGTACCAGGCCCAAGAAGTCTGTTTTATTTCGTACACGTCACTATTTAGAGCAGCTGTGCTGGTGAGATTTCCTCACATTACTGCTATTGTGAGAAGAGCAAAAGACACTAAAGTACTCTATTTTAGAAGGCGGCTAAATGACAATGTTTGAAGTCTTGATTGCAGAGCAAAGCGTCTCTAATTCAGAATTATGGAACTTTCCCTGGAGCCACGTGGATGTTTCAGGAAGTCATTCAAAGGAGCAGTTTTTGCAAAGGGAGGAGGCTCACAGGAGGATCTCTTCCTCTCAAACACATCTTGAGTTTTTCTGAAAAGAGACCAGTGTGTTATAAGAGTTGTCTGCTGACTATTTTTGTACTATTTCATAAGATATGTGCCACAAGGACACCAGGGAAGGGGTTTGCAGGAGCCCACACATGGTCCCACCCAGCAGGGAAGCCCTGTGACCTTTCCTGCTGACAAATGGCACAAGCAGATAACTCACAGAAATAACGACCATGGAAGAAGCTGGGGAAGGGGCAGGGGCAGATAAACATGCAGAGACACTGGACACCACCATCCTTTCTCCAACAGAAGAGAAATTTTCATTTATATGTCAGCATTGCTGACTGCAAAAGAGAAAAATGTACAATGAAAATATTATAATAGCCATCATATTCTGATGCAGAAATAATTATTCACTACTTATGGATTTGCTGTTGAGCCAAGAAGCTCCATGCAGCCCTGGCTGTGGAGTTCAGCTGTGCTGCTGGCTGTCCTAAAGGACAGCTTCTGCTCTGGCTACAGCTCCCCAGCCATGAGTCACACTCCCTTGCTGCTGTGACGGGCAAAGGAATTTGTCTCTTTCAAAGTTCTTGAAACTAAAAAAAAAAATTAAAAAAATATTCTTGTTCTCTGCTGGACAAATGAGGGATAAGCTGAGAATCAGACTGTTCTCCTGTATCCTGCCTGCTCCAGGCAGCCGGCTGTAAACTGGGAGCAGAGGATGCAGGTATATATGGAAGGGAATCAGAACATCCCCAGGAATGCTGTCACTATATGAGCTGTGTGTCACTTTGTGAGCCCAAAAGCAGCTCTGACTGCTGCATTTGGGCACCTAAATGCAGGGGGAACAGGGCATTTCCATGCAGGTATCTCCAGACATCTCCCAAGGTTGTTCCCTGGTGTGTGGCTGTGGTGATGTTGTGTGCAGCCTGGAGCAGAAAGCGGCTGTCTGAGGAAGGATGCTCCCTGGGGCATTGCCTTCCACACCCAGCTCTCTGCAGCAGCCAGTGCTGCTGCAAATAATAACCTCCAGTTAGGCAGGGACTTTTCAAGTCAGGCAGTTTGCCTGGAAATGCCCACGTGGTGTGATAGGAAGAATGTGACAACAACTCCCAGACCAAGGATGCAGGCTCAGGGTCCAGCTGTGGAGCCATGCTTAGGGATGGAGTCATCACAGCCCTCCTGGAACGTGCTCTGGGAAACCTTTCATACCCCAAAAGCAAATAGGATCCTCACTTTCAGGCTTCTGTGAAAGGATGGCAGGAGGTGAGCTTTCTTTCCTTACAAAGTACATATATTTAGGAGACCAAACCCTGTCCAGTCTGGGGTGGGAGCACACACCAAGCTGCTCATGGGGCGATGCCCTGTGTCGTTCATGACGTGCTATGATTACAGGTTACTAAACTGAGCTCAACTGACTGACCAAACTAGGCTGGACTAACAGTTCCCCAGGTGCCTTTCCTTGCCCCATTCCCTGCACAGCCTTTTCCCTCCAAGCTGCCAGAGGTGTTCCAGGTGGAGAGCAGGAGGCAGGCAGCCCCAGCAGTGCAGGCAGCACTCATGGGCTGAGCCACCCTGCTGGATGCCATCTCATGTCTTTCCTCCTCACTTCTTTCTCCTCTTGTCTTCTTGTAAAATCTGCAAATCACTTCCCCCACAGAGCTGATTTCCTCTCTGGACCCTCTTTGGTCAGGAGTAGATGGGTGCGTGTGAGACAGCAATACAGGCTTGAAGTTATGGAAAGGCAGAGCTCAAAACCAGGAGCGGCAAAGGAAAATTTCTTTTGTTGTTTTTGGATTAGCTCACCCAGAGTTTCTCTTTGTTTTTCTGCCAGGGCTGCTCTTAAATGTCTGACTGTACACTTTTCAATGCTTATTGAAAGATCATTGCTACCCACAGCTCAACATTTTTTCCATGCAGCTCATAAGCCCTCCGGTGCCATGCAGCTCCCCCAAAGAGCTCTGCCCCTCTGCAGCCTGGGGCAGCTCCCGGAGATGGGGGATGAGGGCATCTCTGCAAAATTCATCCTGTTCAGATTTGATCAGCTACAAAGCTGTGAAGCTCAAAGGGAAAAAAATCAGGTGCTAATGGCCCTGAGCTCAGTGATAACTTTATCAGGACTGGGTATGAGGGAGCTGCTTCCAACTGGGAAATTGCCGTGGGGTCAATTGAAGGAAATAGCAGAGGTGGTGTCTTGGAACACGGTGTCCTTGCAGTCAGAGCTGGCACAGAGTGGCTGTGACAGGCTTTCCCTGTCCCAGGCTTACCCTGTCCCAGCCACCCTCACCCGGGGACAGCAGCTCCGCAGCCTCATCCCTCCCGGGAGCTCTGCCTGCTCCCCACGGACACGGAGGGGGAAGCTCTGGTGGGGGGTGCTGCCCTGGGTCTCTGGTTCCTGGGGCAAAGCAGCCTCTGCACAGCAGCCTCACCCTCAGCTTGGCTTAGGGAAGTGGCTCAGGCCAGCAGCTGCTCCTGAAATGTGAGTTTGGGACAAGTTTTCGCACTCTCAGAAGTGTTTCCTTCCTTGGGCTCTCTCAAAGGCAAAGAGAGATAACATGCAGGCCTGGAGGAATATGTGTCTGTCCTATCACAGCTTTCTTCCATAGCCCTAAATGCTGAATGATCTCTTCTTTGCTGTCATCCTCAGAGGTCCTTTAATTTTAATGGCTACAGAGAAAGCAGAGGCCAAGCAGGGAGCATGCTGGGCACGTAAATCCTGACTGAGAACAAGTGCACACCATAATAAGGTTTGAAATCTTACTCTGGCAGATCACCTTGACCCCCATCTGTCTGCAAGGAGCACCAGCAGTGCAGAAAGGCAGCTGGGGAAATGGGAAAAGGGTGGAGGGAGCTGAGCAGCCCAGTCCTGTGGGCTGGGTACCATGTCCTGTACAGCAAGGTCAGGGGTGACCCCAAATGGGGCTGATGAGCAGCATGAGCCAGGAGCTGCTCCCCCTGTCCTGGAGGCAGTTGAACTGACAGCCCTGTGTAGCGCACAGGGTTGATGTCCCTTTCCTTGCCTCTGAGTGCAATTCTGTTTCAAAAGTGGTTTTTTATTTCTGATTCTCACAGGAGCAGCCTGTATTCAGTCATCAAGTGAACTTGCCTCCTTTTGTTGCTCTTAAGTGCTTTCAATCTGTGTGCCTTGCTAGGAAATACACCGTCTCCCGTAAGAGAGAAACACGTACGGTAAATTCAGAAGCATTTTAGGTGTCCCAGCAGTGCACTAAGACGTTTAAGATGCATTTGAGGAAAGCTGCCCTTTGCTGAACTGTTTCATCATGCTCTGTTTAATGCAATTGCTGTCTCCTTGCCTTGAATAATGTATGTAATAGCCAGGGTTAGTTGTGGTCTCTGGTGTGTGAATAACAAGCAGCAGCCATGGTCAGAGTCTGGCTCTGGTGAGGAGGCACAGTGCTTCCACTCTCATCTCCTCGGAAGGGGAAGTCAGCAAACACTGGCAGCTCTCATAAAATAAAGAATTAATGCACCCTGGTGTGCACACAGTGAATATTGGGCAGATATATTGCATCCTCAGCAGTCAGTGTTAGCACCCAGCTGAGGTGGCATGTGCTGACGTGCACCAGGAGCTGCAGCCCTGGGGAGTGGGGCACTGACAGCACAGCAAAGATTGCTGCCCCGGGGAAGGCTCCTGCCATTGCCAGGTATCAGGATGAGAACTGCAGGAGATGAGGTCCTTTCCCAAGTGATATTTTGTTCTGGTGGCCTCAGGAGCAAGGATCATCTGGGAAAAGTGATCCTTATGGTTAGGTGAACCATGTGTAGGTAATAGTGAACTGTGGTGGTAGGCTACAGAAGGAGACTGGAGCATGAGGGACAGAGTATTAAAGCAAGGACACAGGGCTGCAGCAGAGCAGCCAAGAGAAGAGAAAGGTACTAATAAACTTTTCTTTTCCACTACGTTGGCAAAGCAAGTGCTGAAAACAGTCCGTGAAAAATGGAGGAATTTAAAATGTTTTAACAACAACCTCTCATCTTATCAGGGGGATTTCCCCAGTGCGTCTCAAACACTTTACCAATGAGTTTAATACCCCTTATGCTCAAAAAAGAGATAAGACTGAGGCTCAGCTGGGCAAAACCATCCAGCTATCAGCCACAGAGGGTCCCACACCAAGTTCTGCCCTCACACACTCCCCACTGCAGAGCTGTGTGTAGCAAAATCTTCCTTCTCAACACACATGACCCGAAGTGTGATGGAAATGGCAACATTCCTCAGTTACATATTCCTAATGCTCCCACAGTCTGGCTGCCACCACCCTTGGTACCGTGAGCCATGACATGCTGTCACCAGGAAGGTGACAGTGCAGCACATTGAATGCACAGAGATTATTGTTTCCAACTCTTGAGACTGAGATGTACCATGCACCCAGAAATGCCCCTTCTCACTTATCTGAAACATCCCCTGAGCTATGTGATCATCCCACATCCTACAGCTCAAGTGAAAGGTGAACAGGGAAAAGAAAAGCCTGGAATCTTTTCTGTAAAACTGTTGGCTCTTCATGCTGTTTTCTTCACAGGCCAGGTGTGCTGTCCTGCAGATGCTCAGCCAGTTTTGCTAATATTTCGTTTCCAAATGGAAGAAACATCTTGACCAGCACTGGGTCAAAAACCTGCAGCATCCCTGATGGCCAGTTAGTGGGCAGCATGCTGCATCCAGCTGATCTTGTCACACAGAGCAGTAAGAAACCTGTTGTGATAATTCCATCCTCTTAATCACCAGCTGCTCCTAAATTTCTCTGTGGCAGGTTTGAAATTAGCTACTGTTAGCACAGTCCTGTGCTTGACAGCTGCAGAGAGGACAGGTCTCACCAGTTGCTACTGGGCACAGCTGTCGTGCTCACTGGTCACCCTGAGCCCCCCTGGCCTGGGGGAGGAATGCTGTTCAGCCCCTCTGGAGCCTTGGGGCAGCATCAGTGGAAATGTGCAAACAGAAATGAGGGTGATGTGCACACTCCAGAAGCCCAAGGAAGGAACCGTCTGACACAGTGCCCTCTCTTTTATTTCTGGAGTTTCCTGCTGGAGTGCAAAGCTCTTAGGCTTTCAAAGGGTCTGAACTTCCCTGAGTACTAATGCAGGGGAGAGAGGGAAGGCAGCAAAGTGCCCTACTTCTTGCTTTCATTTTCATCCTGGCTTGACAACACACTGCTGCCGCTAGCACATCTCCTTTGCCCTTCTCTTTTATTAGCAAATGCACTTTGACTGTTGAATGATTCATGCAAATAACTCACCAGGCCACATAAAGGCAGCTTTTCTCTTCCTGTGTTATCCTCAAATGAACAGGTACATTTTATGGATGCGTTTGCTGCCTGTGGCTGCTCAGTGAAAAGGCTGTGAGTGCTTGAGATGGAGAGTTGTTTGTGAGCTGCTGTGTGGTTGGACTGACCTGTCTCTGGATAAGAGAAGGGAGCAGACAGGCATGGAGCAGTCTGACCCCATTTACACTGGGAGCTGGGGAGTAACCATGGTCCCTTCTGTCTCACAAGTGCCCTGATTTGTGTCAGAGCAGCAGCCACTGTGAATGTTATCGTAGGCAAAGCCCTGCACCCACCAATGTTTGCACAAATGGGACAAGAAGAGGTGACACAGAGTTGAACATATCTCAAGTGAACATTTTGCAGCACTAGGTCAGGTCAATTGCTCATCCACCATCAAATTATGCTGTAGGAGAAATTCAGTCGAATGAAAATCCCAGATTCATTGTACAATATTCACAATCTTTCTGTGAAGGCAGAACTAAGACCTTCCACGAGTTTGAACAGTCCTTACCAAATCATCTAGATTTTCTCAAATTGTCACATTTTTCTAGCAGTTTACCCATCTAGTGTGGCATTTTTTATTTTTAAGGTGAGTTTCAGTGCTGGTTGGGCAAAATTTAACCATGTCATTGGGTCTGGAGGCTCTTGGTATTATAGAAGTACAAGCAATTCTGTATTTGTCTATTGCAAAATAAAAGAACTTTGCTGGAAGCAGTGAAGCAGCTTACCAGTTTACACCAGGGAAACATTTCCAGTATATATCACAACATCATCCAGCTTCTTTATGTTTATTTTATGGACATGTCATAAATCTTGGTTGCTAGAATACGGTCTACTGTAAAGAGCATTTCCCATCAAGGAGGTTGTTGTGCTCCAGGAAAAAAAGAAAATGCAGCTTGTGGTGGCTTCTAGATCCACCTGTATCACTGGAAAGAACCAGAAACCATCAAGGGTGCTTCTGTGACCTGTGTCATGCTGTTGAATAATAATAAAAAAAAAGGTGCATTACAAGAAGTGCTATTTGCAATACAAACTTTCTGTCTTGTTTCAGCTTACTCTCATTAATATGTCCCAGTTCTTCCTATTCTTACCAGATTTTTGGAATCACACAGTTTTTAACCTTGCGGAAGTCTTTGCACGCTTTTGTCTTCACTTAGAAAAAAAATTAAGGCAGAGAGAGAAGGATGTACAAGGTTCTATTGCCTACACTTCAGACTTTGCAATCTTCCTAATTCTGCTCTGCTGCTGTAAATTCAGCCAGACATTAAGTTTGGGGGTTTTTTCACAAATCCAGCTTGTATTCAAAAATTAATTAAATTTCTGCAAGTGGGGAAAAAAATCATTGCTGTGAAGCAAGATGAATGTTAGCTTTGAATTTACAGTCACTCACAGCTCTGCCCATCACTGCACACTCACAGTTTCCTTCCCTTACAAAGACTTTCTCTGAAGAAAAATCTCCTCATTTACTCCATGAACAGGTCTGACAAGGGTTGAAATTAGACTGCTGAATTCCTGAAGTTTCATCTCTGTAACCTCAACAGTGCAAAGGAAGAAATGCAATCATACAAAGGAAGAAATGTTATCATACTAAAACCAAAATGAAGTATCCTCAAAAATGGAGATTACTGTGAAAAGACTATAGGAAAGGAACCATGTTGCCACTGCAAGTAATTTTCATGGATTTTTGATTAAAAGTAAAATGAAATGAGATTTAAAAGTAATGGAAGATCAGTATTAACTAATCCTGCAGATGCCAGTGCAGTCATCTTCTCACTAATAAGCTTTAAAATATGTTGTCAAGTAGCTAAGTTGGTTTTTTTTCAAAAATTGTCTAAGTGGAGCCCCTTTTCTGAAAACTTATAAACCTCTTGTCTAGTTTCATTCTCCCTCAAAAATATGGGCTGTTGGAAACACCCAGAACTGCCCATAGTTTACATCTGCCTGTCCTAGGCAGCAATGCAAAAAAAGCAGTACAAGGAGACTAACAAACTACTCCATCAGCATTTCTAATTCCTGAAATTTGGGAATGTAATAACAGAGGGCTTTGAGCCACCAGCCCCATGCAGCGTGGGGCAATTGCTCCCTGCTCATGGCCATTGGTGGGCTGAGAGTGGAGCAGCTGAGCTCCCCCCATCCCTGACCATCCATCACACACATGGCTGAGAACAGACTATTAGTAAAGCAGCAAGATGACAGAGGAGCTGACAAATTGTGCTCAAGGCAGGTGATTTGTTAGACCTGGGTAACTTTCACTGTTCCAAATTTTTTTCTTGAATAATGTGACCAAAAAAAAAAAAAAGAAGAAGAAGAAGAAGAAAACCAACCAAAACCCAGTCACATTGTTGACTGCTGGTGAGTTGCTCTGGTTTGAGGGCACTGGTACTTCTCAGCCACCCTTGCAAGATGTGGTGGCCACTGTCTAGACTAATGCAAACTCAGACCTTGTGCTGGCACAGCTTGAAACCTCACTGTCAGCCTCAGGTCCTGCTTTAAAATGCTCTTCCCCTTTTTCAGTGGAAACTCCTTAGAAAACAAAATGGTTCCCTGCTAGGCATACAACTGACAGGCAGCTTTTCTCACACAAATAAATTCATGGTAACCTGAACCTGATGTCCATGCAGGACTGGTACTTCTGCATAGGAAGCAGAAGTTGGCTCTACTGGCCAAGGGAGTGGAAGAGGGAAAAACAGGCAAACAAAAACTCAGCACCTTCCATTCTGATGGAAATATATTCCAGGATGCTCAATGCCTCGAAGAAGCTCAAGAGAGAGCCACAAATATTGCTTTCAATCTAGAAACGTTCCTTCAGCATGAGGACATGGAGCTGAGCAGTCTGTTTATCCAGGAGGAGAAAGGAGGGTGGCTCCATCACAGCCTGCCTACAGGAGGATGCATTCTTAACAACAAGCACTTTTAAAATTGACCTAAAATTGTAACATTGAAATTAAGGTGCAAATCGCTAGTAATGAAGCTAAGTAATCATTAAGAGAAAGAAGGTAAATTTTTCCATCACAGTAATAGCAACAGGAAGAGTGGCTGTTCACCTTCTACAAAATATGCTGCAGTACAATCAGCAGTGACAGGCTGAATGCAGGAGATGCTCAATGAGAATGTAAAGCCCACATGTCTGTGTTCCAACAGATGTCATCCCATATCTTTTATTTGTGCTTGGAATATAGCCACTTGTAGAATTCCCAGATGTGAGTGATGCCATCTATTTGGCTTTAAATAGCAGCAAGTCTTGAATAATTTATTACTATTAACATTAATGAGACTTTTGTTCATATGCCTCAAAGAGCAAGGAAGATCTCCTGTGCTTGTCTGAATTCTGCAGCACTGGTGACAGATTTTTCTCTAAAGGACTTCTTAGGAGCCAGGTCATCACAGGGAGGTTGGTAGTGATAGTCTACTAGAGAGAATTTATTCCAGAAATCTTTCCAGGGTGGTTGTCAGCTGAATTTTTCTTTATATTCAGAGTTCCTAGGGCCTGGTGACCAAAACCTGTGTGATAGTGACACAGCAATTCTATGATTAAATTATAAAAGCAGGAGAAAAAGTTCATGTCCCCTTGCAAAATGATGCAGCACCTCTGTCAATGTTACCCTGTGCTCTTGCCATGCAGCCCTGCGCTGCTTCTTCACCACACATTATCTGAAAAATCTCTCTATTAAAACACATTAGTTTGTGGTGACTTTCTTTCAGGATCTTCTCCGTCTTGGCAAAGATAGAGCACGTGCCAGGAATTGGTGACTGTCTCAGATTTTGCAAATGCGATTCTTCTTTATTGAATCCATCTTCTTAGAACTGGGTTTTCTGAAGCAGCACGTGGGATGGGTGATGGTGCCCCAGAGAATACAAGACAGCACTCTGCTGTCTGGCTGGCCTTGGAGCCAGTTCAGGCCTCACCGTGGCATTTGTGGGCCCAGGAGAAGGTGGCCAGGGCATGGGTCCCACTTTAGCCCAGAGCCCAGAGAAGCTTGTGGAGCATCGGGGCTGGGATGTGGCACAGGGAGCTCTTGGTGGGATTCCTTGTGGAGATGCCTCATCCCCACACGGGGATATCCACAGCAATGCTGCCAGCTCAGTGCCAGGCAGGCTCAGCCCTGATCCCCCTCTGGCTGAAGGCGCTCTGGATGTGGCTCAAGGTGCGTTCAGTGTCTCACAGCCATGGCCATCCCTGAGAGCCACCACCCTGAGCTTCAGGCTCAGCATCGCCCTCCTGTCCCTGCTGCTCCTCCACAGCACAGCTTTTCCTCCCAGACTTGCCACTGCTGATGTGGCAGTTCAGGCTCCACACTCCAAGTGCCAGTCCAAAGGCACTGGCTTCTCTGCCAGCCAGCTTCTTTCCACTGATCCCTGAGACACCTTTCCAGAGCACAGAGGGGCCAGTCCTGAAAAAAATGCAGAAGTATTTTAACATTTTCAGTCTTGGTATGTGCAATGGCCAGGGCACAAAGAGCATATTCCTGTTATGCATTACGCAGATTTAAATTAACCAAATTATGGCAGTTAACACAGAACCAGTAGGACACAGTGTCTCCACCATGAAAAAGACTGTTCAGATATAAAAATTTTTGGGTAGTTTTAAAATAGGAAAAAAAGTCCTTAGTTTGCAGTTTGTTGCCACATGAAAGGGCTTTTTTTTGCTCTCTTTAAAAAGAAAAAAAAAAAAAGAGTCTAAGATGCAAATAATATTTCCTGATATGGAAAGCAGAAAACACTCCTAACACATTTTCCAAGGTCAGCTCAGAAAAAGAAGCTGCTTCCAGACTCTAGCTACAAAAATTAGCAAGCCAAAAGTTAGAATTCTCTTCTATAGTTAGTCTGTTCATAAAAAAAGACTGAGCACCTTGGTCCTCTCCTCACCCCAGAAACATCCTGCCTTACATCATTGGGACATTCTGGGTATTGGGTACTCCCAGAGCTTGAGTAAATATCCAAATACAGACTCAGGAGCCCACATTTGAATGTTCTATGTAAAAAAAAACAAACCCAAAGTCTCTCATCTCAAGCAGCCAGACAGCAGAATAGTAATCTATAGTTTCTATGTCTTCACTAAGTCTAAACCTATTCTCTCTCTTGTTTGCTGTGCAAACTGCTTCCCCACCAAATGAAATGACCTCCCCAGTCCAAATCTCACTTTTTTTAGAGCAGTGGGCAAGGAGTCTGCCCTGGGAGGTGGTGAGCTCACAGCAGGGCTCACTGACCTCGCCACAGGCTCCTGAGCAAACAGAAACCAAAGTGCTGATGGTGGCAGTGCAGCCAGGGAAGGGCTCAGGAGCAAGCTGTGTGTGTTCAAATCAGCAGCCAAGCAAAGCACCACCATGAGTTTTAACTTGCATTTGCTGAGGGCTACACACAGTTGCTTGCTGTAACTCCACAGATCTGCAGAATCTCAAGAAGCTTCCAGATGTGTCCAAGTATTTTCATCTGGATAAATAAAGGGCATATGCCCACAAACATTTCAGCTCCCCTAACAGGAGTTCACCTCAGTCAGGACGGGACAAACCCAGTGGTTATTTTCCCTTGGTGCTTAGAGCAGCTCTAGGGACAGGCTCCAAACAAGATCAGCTGCTCTTCCATCATCCTTGTCAGCAGAGATGCACCCAGCAGCTGCTCTGGAGGAAGAAGGGACAGGTATCTGCCTGTGGCTGGGCCAGGCAAAAGCATCAATCTTTTTCCAGGCAAAAGCTCTGGGAGTCTCTGTGGATCTTCCACTCAGAGCAAGGAAGAGACAGTAAGAGACAGCACAGCACACCAGGCAAGGATGCACTAAAAATAACAAACAAAAAAAACCAACAAAAGTGTGACTTCTTTGTGCCTTTTTGTTCTGTGATCATCCTGAAATAGCATGTGTGATTCAGAAGCAAGCCTAAAGCCACAGCCACTGCCACCTCCCTCCAACCTGCTGACAGCAGCCACAAGACCCCACTGCCCAGAGGCTGTTGTTCATCTGCCCTGGCTCCAAGTTTAAACAATCCTGGGCTCTACTTGCTGTAATGAGTATGATCAAGACGAAGCACATGGGACATAAATAATCCAAATGCAAGTTGTACTCACAGCCTAATCCAGTTACAGCTCTAATTTGCACATTTCCTCTTTGAAAGCAGTTCTTTCATCTTCTATATAGAGCTGAACCTCTCCCAGATGCCATTTGCAAGCCAGGAGAGGTGCTTTGCATCAGAGCCAGGGCAACACCGAGACCTGTGGGACATTTGTGACCCACTCACCGTGCTCTCCGATGTGGGATTCACATTCTCTGAACCTGAGAGAAGCAGTGAGAGAAGCAGAGAAGAGAATGATCAAAACAATTCTTATCTCATTTTCTGTGCCTGCGTTGTGCCAAAGCAGAATGCAATATGGAGAATGCAATATTGTTTACTCAAAGTGGTGGGGTTTTGTTTCCTTGGCCTGTCAGGGCCAAGCACGAGTCCAGACTGTCAGTCAGGAGACAGTCACGAGATTTTGTTGAGTTCTTGTTCAGTTTCAATTTAGATGAAGTGTAATATAGTGTAATAAAGTATAGAATAATATAGTATAATAAAGTAATTAATTAGCCTTCTGATATCATGGAGTCAGATGCATCATTCTTCCCTTTGACGAGGGGCTGCCTGCATTTACAACACTCCACGTGAGGAGCAGGACAGAGTCCTTCAGCCAGCTCTTTCCATCAGCAGTACCTCAGCCTCCCAGCCTTGCAGGGAGCTCTGGGCCCAGATGGGAGGAGAACTCCAGAGCTCAACAGCAGCAGCCCTTGGCCGAGCTGCCCACGGTCCCTCGTTGCAGGAGTGATGGCACAAAGCAGGAGGAGCTGCAAAGAGCTGGCTGTTACTGGGGCAGTACCTGTGGCTCTCAGTTCTAGAACCTGCTCCTCGTTTGCATCCCCAGACACTCCATTATAAAGCAGAACAGGCTAGTATTGACTTTCTTTTTCTAGTTCCTCCCTCGGTTCTCTGTTGGTGTTATGTGCTGTGCTCCTGTGTTTATTCACCCTAGCCCTGCTGTGGGGCTGGGATAGCCCAGGCACTTGCTCCTCAGACTTTGCCTTTGCTTGCAGATTTTGGCTGCACTTGTCAAACAACAAAATGTATTGCAGAGGCTGTTAAGAGACCTTGTAGGTGAGGGGTGTAGGCAATGACAAAGGGAGAGCACAACACAAAGCCTGTTTTTATGAAAATCGTTGTTGTTTACCATTCCAGCATTTCCTGCAGTTTTGGGATGTTATGGCTCAGAGGCTTCATTAACAACTCTTTGATGAGAATGTTCTCTAAGAAATCTCATATGTTTAAAAATAAAAAATCATGAGGAATGTCTGCAGGAGGCCTGGCTTGGCCTTGGAAACATCTAAACCTGGTTCCAGAGCAGAGCTGTGTTTGTACAATCTCAACCAGACAAACTGCTCCGGGAGCCCAGGGGCCAGCTGAGCTCTGGCCTTGCAGGTGCTGCCCATGCAGCAGGGTTTACCTGCTCAGGGCAGCTGTGGCTGCCCATCCCTGCAAGTGTCCAAGGTCAGGCTGGACAGGATTGGAGCAACCTGGGATAGTGGAAGTGTCCCCACCCATGGCAGGGGCACTGCAACTAGAGGAGCTTTAAGGTCTCCTCCAACATAAACCATTTTATGGTTCTATCTTTCCTGAGACAGAATTGGAAAATACTGTTACACACAGAAAACACATTTTTACCAGCTAAGGAAAAGCTTGTATTTTCCTGTGCAGATAAGTGGAAGAATTTAATATTCTCAAGTGGGAAAAAAAAAAAAAAAAAAAAAAAAAAAAAAAAAGCAAATCAAACATCTAGAAGTGGCAGTTTTGTTCAAGAATAGTAAGCCTGGCTTGGTCAGAAAGTTCAGCAACAAAATTTGCATCTCAAACTCCTATACTAAGATGATGTTTAGCAAGACTATTGTTTAGAATAGTCACTTTGGCTTCCTTTATGAAAACAAATGCCAGCCAAGTCTGGGAAAAAGATTTTGTAAGAAAAGTAACAGGATAATTCAATCATGGCCTCCCAACAAAACACCTTTTTTTTTCTTTGTTCAATAGAAGCAAATAATATTTTGGATCAATATTTGGACTTTGTCCAATTATTCACTGTTTAGCCAAGAAAGGGATAAATCCACTAAGGAATTATTATTTATTTGGAAATTGGTGGTGTATATTATAAAGCAGCTTCAACTGTCCCTGATCCAGCATAACATGCAGCCTCTGTGATTTTTTTATTTATTATGCTGAATTCCTTAAAGTCATTCAGTTCCAGAAATTGGCTTCCAAGGCCTGACCCAGTGTCCCTTTTCCACCAGGTGAATGTTGCTGGATAGCAGATGCAGGTCTTGGAGGGGTCTGTTGCTATGAGGCACTTTGATTTCCCTGAGGAAAATATTCTGAGCAACTCAGTTCTGATCATTAAAGTCCCTCAAAATATTATTTCAGATAATTCTCGAGGATGCTGGCATAAATCTCTGATTAGAAGTAATTGCCACAGGAAATTTACCCTTTCCTGTTTGCCTTCTGCAGCACATGGCAGCTAAAATTTATTCTGTAGTTTGCAGCAGCAGAAAAATGATAAGTGGATCTAAACACATACATTCCATAGAGACACACATGGCACAGCTAAAATCTTCAAGATGCTGACATAGATGGAGCTGCTTCCCTGGAGGAGCTGCTGGTCTAGAATTTAAGCAGTGGTCTTTATTTGGTCCTGCCCAGAAGCCCCTGTCTCATCCCAAGTGATCGGATGCCTGGGTTTAATGGGAAGCCATCCTTAATAAGCTTGAGCCACGGTCTTCAGCAGGAACACAGTGTCTGGAGCACTGCACTGAGCCTGCTTTAGTCTGTGTTGATCACAAGGCAGAGCAGAAAGCCCAAATTGCTCTGCCCCTGAAACCTCAAACACGATGATCCAAAGCTTCGCGTGGTGCATTCACAAACGGATAACAGCAGAGTCAGAAAGGTTACAGTTTCTCTCCCACAGGAATTTGGCTTTTCAGCCTTTCCAGTCTTCCTGTTTAGAGGAAGACTTGCTGGCTTTGAACAGTTTCCACCCTAATGATGCAGTTAATGCTGTGCATCTCCACTCAGGCAGAGTTTCCCTGCTGCTCATGCCACGTTAGGTCCTTTCAAGGCTCTCTCTGCTCTGGCTGCAGCCCCTGGGCTCTGAGGGTGACTCTGCAGCTCCATTTGAACATCACCTTCCTGTGGCAAGGGACCCAGCCCTGCCTAGCACTTCCCATGCCATCAGCTGTAGCTCCATGGATCCCAAATGCCTTCGGCAAACCAGGAGAAATGCTTTGTATGCAGGGACCTGCAGCTTGGGCATATTTTTCCTGCCCTGGATGCTACAGGGGCAATGAAACACCTTGGGGCAGAGCTGGCTGCTGCCCAACTCCCTGCCATGGATTAGATGAAACAAATAAACCCAAGCAACTGCTGTAAGAAGGTATCTGAAGGCAAACAGGGCTGCCAAGCAATTAGTGTCCAAACAGCGCCTAATTAGTCCCTTGGGTGCATCATATTACAGAGCAAAGCAGAAGATGTCTGTCTGGGTGTCACACGGGGTGTGGGGCTCTGATCCATCTGGGGCTGGTGCCAGGCAGCAGGAGCAGGGCTGCTGGCCATTCCCACGACACACCTGGGCACAGAGCTGTTCTTGCTCTCACAGCTCCGTCGGGCAGGCAGCCTGTGCTGGCAGGGGGAAGGGCTGTACTGAGAGCTGCAGGGCTTATTCTGAATTAGCTGTAGTAGAGCAGATACAGATATAAAGGCGGTTTTGCGTAGCCTGTTAGAGATACATTGTAGAACGTAAGACTTTGATATGCGCTAAATTATACAATGTGAGTAACGTAAAACGTGTTGGTTTGGGGGGTAGCCATGAGAAATGAAGCTTCTAATTGACAACATAAGAAATTTCTTGGCTAAAGTCAGGTATTCAAAGCTGACCAAATGTTAGCGTGAAATTTTAGATCCAAAAATAGGCAGAATTTGAATGGGGACCGAAATCCTGCTCAGTAAGTGTTTGTAAATCCCAGCAAACCACACTTCTGTGTCAAAAGGAAAACACAGGCATGCATTGGTTGGCTTTGGCAGAGAAAAAACAAATTTGCTTTCTCAAATCTGCTGACATGTTTATCAGCATATCGTGAATGAATGCATTGCGTTTGCCAGCATAGCACACAGTGGCAGCTGAAGATAGAAAATTATTTTAAAAGAAATTACAAATTATTTGGCCGCACACAAGGGGCTTTATTTGCCCTGCCTGGACAGTGAATTGCATTTCTGAGCAAGATGAGACTGAGCAGCAAAGCTGAGTGCTGACTGTGGCTCTGGGGAAAGAGGGGTAGGAGAAGTCTGGGGTAAACAGGTCACCCAAGCACTGCAGCACCCAGTGAACCTCTCCTGCTGTCTCCAGTGCCCTGGACCTCTGCAGAAGCTAAGAGGCCTCTGCCCTTAATGGGTATTTCTGTTTCAAAAGCCTGAACAAATATTTTCAACCCATTTGCTTTAATTCTTCTGTGGAGTTTTCACTCTGCACTGCCTGGTTGGAACAGGGAACATGCAACAAAAAGGACAGGAGCTAATGATGAAAAATACCCTTTGCTTTCAGCTTTTTGTGTTTGCTGGAAAATAACAGATTTTCTTGGCAAATATCAAGAGGATATTTGTGACTGAGCTGGCTCTAATGAACATGAGCTGTGCTGTGCCTCTAAGGCCTGTTGCACTTTCAGATGATTTCACCACTTTACAATCCAGCTCTTATGATAACATTTAACACACACTTGTTGAACCATTCAGTGCTAAGGCAGCATAAAGCCCAGCAAAGGGCAGCACTGGACACAATCAGTTTCGAGGTGGAGTCCACGTTGCAGAAAAAACTCAAGTGAACAACACAAAGGCTGAGGTGTTGTAACTTTTTAGGGCAGGGAGTAGAATTCATTGGCAGTGCTAATGTGATTTAAGCAAATTGAGCAAAATAACACATGGAACTGTCTTTTAGTGCTCTTGTATCGCGTGGGTTTTACTTTGTCAGTTGTTTTAAAAAGCAACCAGCAATTTCTGGGAATGCTGAGTTCAAAAAAAAAATTGAGGGGGAGGGGGAAAGGGGACAGAAAAAACTTATCAGGCATTTCTATAGCTTAGTAAAGATGATTAATCTGACTCAGCAAGAATGAACCAAAGAGCTTTCATTGACCAGTTGATATTCAGAAACATCTTTGTTTAAATATGGTTTAAAATGACACGAAAATTAGATCTATTCCTGAAACCCTGACACATGCAAAGTTCTTGTCAGTACATCTGGGTTTATGGCCAGATCTATTTTAATGTCTTAAAAAAAATACAAGTGCTAGTAGGCAACCAGAGATTCATCACAGCTTTTGCAGGGCTTAGAGGAATGCAGAGCAAGAACCAATATGAAATTAAAGTATCTGGCCCAAAATATGTTCTGCAGGTTCTCTTTTACCTGCTCAGCTGTGTAATGGCATAGTCCTTGGCAGACCTGCTGCTGGCAGGATGAAGGATGGACTCCTGGGGCTGGATTGTGGAAAAGGCAAGGCTCACATGGCTGTGGGCAAAAACATCAGTCATGTTTGGGCTTCTCAAGATGTTCACCCAAGTCTGGGCAGGATGAAATTTGTTGCAGCTGCAAAATGATGCAGCACCTCTGAGCAGGGCCTCTCTCAGCCCATCTGACCCTTACAAACAGGTCACATTAACTCTTATAATTTGTTGACTAGTCTTTGAAAACCTTTTAAAGATTTTCTTTCACTGTTTCTGGAGTTACAGCTTACAGTTCCCAGTAACTGCTGGGAAGGAGAGGACAGATGGATGCAGACAATAGCAGCTCTTGGAAGAGAGACCTATTATAATGGCACCTGCAGAGACTGATACGATGTGGAAAGGACCTCATAAATTGTTGAATGATTCTGGGACTTGATTTAATGTACACAAAAGAATCTGCAAAAAGACTAAATATCCTCTATCTTGCCAGAACACTTCTTTGCAATAAATAACCCCTACAGAAATGTTTATTCCCAGCAGTGAGAGCTTCTTGATGGAACACATCATTTTCATTAAAACATTTCTGGTTCTGCTCAAGAGCAAGGGGAAAGCTCACCTTAACAGCTGAAAATGTTTGCGATCAAAATGGAATGAAATTCAGAATTCCCATTCCTGGTTCAAGCTGTCTTCTGGAAGGATTTTATTCATAGGTGATGGCTGCTATCCAGAGAACCAAATGAGGGCATTGAAGGAAAAGCAGTGTTTGTTGGTAGTTTATTGTGAGCTATCAAGTGCCGTAGTCTGGAATGAAATAACCTCCCACAGCCCTTTCTGATGGAAACCTCTTTGGGAATCATGAATAACTGTGAACTGGTTTTTAGCAGCTCCAGGCTCTTTCTTGGCTCCACCTCCCTCCAGATTTCCGAGGTTGGAAATTGCCAGTGTGTGTGGCTGAGCAGAGCAGGACACCTACAGCTGAGATAACAGAGGATCTGCCCCTGGTCCTCAGGTAGCCAAAATCCTCAGCAGCCCAGATGAGCAGGAAATTATCCAGCTACAAATCAGCAACCAGGCAAATATACCAGACACCTGGTGAGATGGAGCAAGTGCTGACCTGGAGACTTATTCAAGGGTTTTCTGCACATGAATCCGGGATGGAGCTGGGCTCAGGTGGCCCCAGCACAGCAAAGCCCTCGGTGGCAGCAGTCCCTCTGGGGGAACGTGGTCCTGACAAGCCCAGGTGGGCAGAAGCCATGGGCCATTGGGCTGTGGGCTGGATTCTGCCTTTGCCAGGACTCTGCAAGGACTGCTGCAGCAGGGACTGGCCCTGCCCAGGAATGAGGAGCTGCTGCACAGGAGATAAAGAGGGGAAGGACCCCACAGCAGACACAAGGAGGGATCAAGAGCAAAGCAGCAGGTGGGGAGCTCACCAAGGGAGGTGAGTTGTGGCCAGCAGCTGTGGTCTGTGTGCCCACCACAGCCTGTGCAGAGCTCAGTTCTAACACAGACCATAGCAGGACAGCTCAGAAAGAGGAAAAACTCTGTCTTGGCTCTTCCTGGGCTTTGTGCAGCTGTCTGGTGAAATCCTGCTCAATATATCCACCAATATATCAGTCAGACCTCAATTCGTGACATTTTGAGTACTTTTTCCTGGCTGGTCCTAGTAAGGGAGAAGCTCAGTGAGGAATCAGCTTATAATTACAAATTAATATAAAAATGCACTTTTCTAAATACCTTACCACCTAGCCTATTTTCAAGCAAAGACAACCATACATAGGAATATGTGACTGGGGGCTCTAATTAGAAGATAGAACCTTGCATTAAAGCTAGGTGCTGGGTGGAAATTGCTGCATTTTCATTCTGTTTGTGGCTGCATTCTGTTATCATCCTGTTTTCAAGCTTCTGCAATAAGTGTCTATTTTAATGAAGACTGCTGGGGCTGGTCTAAATACCAGAACTTCTTGTATGCAGTACATAGGGGTCCCTTTTCCCTTCAGAAGTGCTGTAGTGCTCACCTGCATCATAGATCCATGACCAGGCACACAAACAGGATGGATCAAAGTGCTTCTAAATACAATGTTAGGTCCACTGTAAAATCCAGGACATCTCCAGAAGCAGCCCAGGTGTAGCTGTACCTGGGCCTGTTGGTTTCTGGATTGCTGTAGAAACACAACCCAAAATGCTCCTTTTTTCCTCCACTGGGGTTGCCTAGCAGGGCTTGCAGGCACAAGCTGCAGCAAGCAGGGTCATCCAAGCACCTGGGCAGGGCTGGGGATCCCCTGCCTGAGGAGACCCTGGGAACAAGGGTGTCTTTGGTGCTTGCTGACACTCAGATGCACCCTCCAGCATTTCATGGCCATGGAGGGGTGCCAAGCGCCTCACCAGCTTCCTTTTTGCTGCCAGGGCATCCTAGTCTGGGAGGAGGTGATCAGGGAGCACAGATACAAAACACAGGCAAGCTTTGTGCCTTGAGCAAAAAAAAATAAAATTCCCCTTTGCAGCTCCATGTCTCTTTTTCCCTTCCTCTTGCAGTCTCTAACAGGGTTATGTCTCTTTTTCCCTTCCTCTTGCAGTCTCTCCACCTTCCCCAGCCCTTGTCAGCTGTTTGATGCCAATATCCGAGCAGGGCACATTCCCAATGATCCTTCCTCTTTTCATCACTATCAGCAAAATAAGCAAATGTTTGGTTTTTTCCGGTGGTGTAGAGCTGGTGAACTCTTAAAAGCCTGTTTTCTTCTCTAAGAACTGAGATCCCTGAGGAATCTGCCTCCCTTGCGTCTTTCTTGTGTTGAGGTGGAATTAGTCGCATTTTTTGCAAATGACAGCAGTTTCTCAGGAAAAAAAAAGAGCAAGTTCTGGACAATTTATAGGCTTATGCAAAAAAAGTAGTAAATCAGTCTCTAGCTGTTTGGACTGTGCTTTCTTTTCATTGCACACAAGCAACTTCCATCACCACTAATATGCAAATAAAGATATTTGGCCTCAATCTTTCCTACAGGGAGAAAACCCTCAGCAATGCCACGTATCCTACAGCCAAGGCTGGTCACATGTCAGACCATGTTTTCTTCCCTAGCCTCAGTCCATGCAGGCTAAGAAACCCACAGCATCCCACATATCCATAGACCAAACCTCTAAAGACATCTCAGCCCAGCCTCAGGTGAGGTTTTTCACAAGTTATTTTTCATATCACAGAAGTGTTGTAGCTACACAACTGTAGTGATGGAAACTGAGCCTCAGCTGGTGAGAGCTGTTTAGTCTGTTGTTAATATACAGCAGGCAGCCCACAGACACTGAAAATGCAGCTTAGATCCCTGTCCTTACCCAGGCATTTTCTGCATACCAAAATTAACTGTGGTCGACAAAGAAACCTTGGATTGGTCGACACTGAAATCCTTTAAGCAAATGCACAGATTAATCATTGTGCCAGGTCTAGGGAAGGGGAAAAATCTCTATTTAGGATGCACGCTCTCTGCAGGCCCAGAGGACTTGTGAAATCCATGAGCTCCTGCAGATTCCCCCTTGGCAAGGCTGACTTAGGGAGGTGCAGAAGGGGCTGGTGTTAAATATTGTGCCTTGACTGGTGGCACTATGTGGTTGTGCTCCCAGCAGAGCTGTGCTCTGTGGTGTGATCCTGAAGGGAGTAGGGAGTTGCAAGAAGGTCTGAAAAATCCAAATTAGGGCTGTTCATCTACAGCAATAGCCTGTCTCATGTCTCATGGGTAAGGCAACTTATTCAGCTACGGTGCATTTGAGAGTGGGATGTCAGGATTGGGAACTTTCCATTTGTGTGTTTGAAAAAGGACTTTTAATAGGGCTTGGAGAACTGTCATGAAAGAGGCCACTGCAAATGCTCAGCAAAATGCAGGCTGAGAAGGGAATTCTGACAGCAGACACTCCTGGAGGACACAGGGCAGTGGGGAGGGGAAATCCATTTCAGCAGAGGAGAAGGCTGCCTCAGGGACAGGCAGAGAAGGCCACAAACTCCTTTGGGCTGGAAAACTGAAGTTAAAAACGGTCTTCAGAGCAGTGGATGCTGGATGCCCCAGGTCCTGGGGATTGCCAAGCACCTTGGCTCTGGCAGCCCTTCATTTCCCCAATGCCAGTCAATAGGAGGATAAAACGCAGGCAGTAACACAGTAGGCTCCACTAGGTTTATGGACACTCCTAGCAAGAATGGCAGATGTTCTGTTCCTGGAGCAGCTGAGGCAGACATTACCAACTGCAAATAACTCACAGACAACACAAAGCAGCCTCTCTCTCCCCTTCCCTCCCCCTCACCTCAGCACCTGGCTTTGCTTTGGAGTCCATCATGGGTTCCCCTTGAGATTTCTGCCATTCACCACCAATTCCAGCTTCAATGCTGCACCTCCTCAGTCCATGGCAAGATTAAGGGACACCCTCAGCCTCCAGGATGGGTAGCTGGAGAGTGACAGTGCCATTTGGTCATTTGATGGCATAAGGTGGGGAGCCCATACCCTGACACCTTCCTCCTGGGGCCCAGCAAGAGGAGGGTTAATCATTTCAGCCTGGTGTCTTCTCCAGTCTCCCTATGGCAAGGGCCAATCTCATGTTGCTCAGACCTATGGGCCTCTGCAGCAAGCTGAGGATATTTCTGCAGTGCAACAAAGTGCTGCAGAAACAGGGGATGTAGGGGCAAAAGTCTCCAAATGCTGGCAGTGGCACTGAGATTCTTGGTTTTTTGCATCTGACATCCAAGCTTTTAAGTTGCTCTTAGGTCATGGTCTTTATGGCATAGCCACAGCATTGCAAATTGACTTTTTAATACAGGAAAGCTGAGATTTTTCACCTCCTGACCTGCCTCCAGGAACTGGGGTTTTAAGTGCACCATTAAACACCTTGGGACTTCCAGTGTAATCACAAGAGCTGGCACTAGACCCAACACAACCAGGAAGGAACTGCTTTAGAACATGGCTTAATACTAAATCCTAAACTTCAGGTCTTGAAGATTCTCCAGATGTGGTGTGTCTGTTCCTCTTGCCTCCACGTGTTAGCACCTCATGTTATGCTGCCTACAAAAGTGTCCAGAGCTGATCCAGATGAGCAGTGGGAATAACACATCAGCAAAGGAAACTGCAATAGGAAAAAAGAACAGTCTTGCACATGGAAGATCAAGGCACATCAGCTCTGGAAGAAGATTCCTTTTTCAGGGTACAAAGCTAATGAATCCAGTGCAGGGCACTGGTTCCTGACAAAGATAATGCAGTTTTGGAGCGGGGCTGGCCCTGAAAATGGGGAATCCTGCCCAGGGCAACACCTGAGCTGGAGGGACTGGGATTGCCCAGTGCTGTCTGGAGACTGCTGCTGGTCTGGTCAAAGGGAAATGGTGGTAAATCCTTTGGGCTTGGAGCCCTTTCCTACACCCCCTTCTCACCCAGCACTGTGCTGAGGTAGGCCTCTGGTTTATTCAGAAATTTTATGAGATGCCTGGAAATTAGATAAAGTACCATTTGACCTGCCACAGCCTATTTCCCTTCTCCTGGCTGCTTGCCTGTCTGGAGCTCAGTGTAGGCCACCTCTCACATTTCAGTCTGGGGGTTTTCTGGTCTCTTCTCAGCCTCTTGTGGCTCTTTTCTGCTGGGCTGCTACCTGGAAAAGGCTCTCCTTGTAGCTCTGCCCATCCCAGCTCCAGAGGGAAGGAACTGCAGTGGCTGAGATGCTGTTTGGGTCTCAGGTTTCTGTTTAATACATGCCTGTGGTTTGTGGCTGTCTGAATGCCTCCAAGGACACCTAAAAACTAACAACTCCTGCTGCTGCCAGCAGGCTCCACTGACACTTCCCCCTGCACCTTCAGCACCACGAGTTCCTGCCCTGCCTGACTCTGCTTTACAGCCAACCTGACAAACATCAGCACCAGGAACCCCCTTCAGTGTGGGACAGAATGCCAGCCCCGGGAAGGATTCCTTGGCTACTGCTTAATTCTAGGATGGAGTTAACTGATGGGTCTGCTCCAAACCATACCTGTTATTCTTGAAGCCCCTGCTGCCACCCTGCTCCTCCAAGGGCACAATTTTGGGACCTTGTCCTGTGCTATTCTGGCAATGCAAGTGCCCCAGAATTTTGGATTTGGGGGAGTAAGTTGATGCACTTCTTCTACTGGTTATATGACATTAAAATGATCCAGAATTGACAGAGAAATTTGGAGGGAGCACTGTCATTCTTTCCCATCTGTGAAGCTGTTTAAATGTGGCTTTTAGCATCAAACCAGATATCCCCTGAAAAGCAAAAAAACCATCAAATGTCATCTTAGCTGGGGGAGCAGATCCTTGGGCACATCCTCTTGCAGCCAGCCTTCCTAGGAGTCCTCTCTCCACCAATACGTGGGCTGCAAGACTGGGCCCTGCAGAAAATGTTCCCTGGAAACTTGTTGCGTGAAACCAATAGAACTGTGCCTTTCCATTTCCTACTCCAGGCAGCTATTCTGGGTTAAAAAGCAACTGGAATGTTAGGAATTGTTAGGAGAGGAACAGAAAACAAAGCAGAGCCTCCCTATAAATCTGTCTCCAATATCGTGTCTGCTCCAGCCCTGCTGTCTCAGGCAGAGTTACAGAGGTGAGGAGAGGGCTGGATCAGCTTCCAGGCAGTGGACAAGGAGATAACAGAGGCTCTTCCAGAGCAGAGGTGAGCAAAGGACAACACAGCACGTGTCTGTAAATTGCCAGGGGCTTAAAGGAAAGAACATTCCCTGGAAATACTGCATTTTGGAGGCACAGGGAGTTCAGAAAGCAGCCACCCAGCTGGTGGGTGACAGGGGGTTCCCCTGGGAGGCTGATGGCTGTGTCAGCAGCGATTTGTGTTGGCTGAGCAGAGCCTCCCTAGCAGGGACAGACTGACAGGAGCACCGTTTCTAGTCAGGGCTGCCTTTTGCTTCAGTCCCTCCCACTGCCCTGGTGGGAGACCCAGGACAGGGAGCTGAGCTCAGCCTCCTGCTGCAGGGGAGATGCCCTCCCCAGGGGCAGGAGAGCTGTGCTGCAGAGCTTGGTGACCCACCAGAGACTGCCCTGGCAAGCAGGCAAGAGACAGGGGCAGGCCCAGGCTGCTGGCTGAAGGGAACAAGACAGGGAAAAAGCAACTTAAGGGGACAGAAGCAGGAATAAAAAACAAAGGGCCATTAAACACAGCGAGACCATATCTGGCCAAAAAGAAACAGTTTGCCAAATTCAGTGTTTGTCAAGAGAGGGACATTTGCACAACTGCACTTCTGCAGTGAAGGGACATGGTTTACAAAGAAAATAACTGCTGGCCCCACAGAGCCTGTGAGCTGCATTGCATTGCTGTGCATTTTCCCAGGCAGCACTTCCAGCTGGAGGGGGTGAGGCACCCCAAGGTGCTGTTTGGGAGCTGCTTCCTGCAGGCATGCCCTGGTGCCCTCTTCAGTATAGGCAGTGAGTAAGGATATGTCAAGCTAAACATAAACAAATAAACAAACAAATAAATAAAAATTATGGTCCAGTCTTTGCTTGCCAGGTGCTAGAATGTGGGTACTTAGAGTTGTTCCAAGTTGCTGTGGGGTTGGCTTACAGATGTTTGAGTCATTTGTGTGTCTGTATCAAAAGGCTTCTCCCATTTCACAGTTAATTCACACCAATGTGAGTTCAGATTGACAGGTTTCCTGATTGGAGTGTTCCTGCCTTTGTAAAGAACCACATTGGTGGAAGGCTTTTCTCTTCTACGTTATTTCACATCAAATAATGTGTTTGTCAGTCTTACACAGAATAAGAATGTTAGCGAGACATTGGAAAAATAAATCATTTAGTATTATGAGAAAATAATTTAGTATTATGAGAAAATAATTTCCTTTTCTGGAAAAAATTAATGTGATTCTTGCATCACTATGTATATAAATATTCCTATATTATATTATATTAAGTTAACCTTGTAATCAACTTGCAACACTGTAATCATAAATCAAGTTTTGAAGAATGCTAAAATAGGGGTTTCTTTTTGTAGGACATAACTGTTTTAATGAGGGTTTGGAAAACAACAATAAATTTGGAGACAATTCAAGAATACTGTTCCTGGTTGTAAGAAAGGAGCAGCTGCCACATTTGGTGGAGTGAGCCCTTTAAATCACCAGGTGTCAGCTCAAGAGGTGGAGGGATAAGGAATCAGCTGATCCCAAATGTCATACAGAAATCTGCCGGATTTTATGATCTCTGATCACCTCAGAGAACAATCTACATAAAAATTGTACAGACACCATCTTTTATATCCCTGTGCACAGGATTTATATGCACAGGTGAGTACAGGCACACATACATATGGAATAGCATTTTCCTGGTTGCTTTTATAAGCTTCAGATTTGGCATAGTTTTACTGAATTGGCTCCTGTGGGGTTTTACAAAAAAAAAAATCTTCACAAAATGTGTTCCTAAAAGATTTTAAACTACTTCCTTAAAAACAAATTCCATGTCATCTCACCTCACTATTACCATTTAGAGGAGGCATGTTAAAATT
The DNA here is from genome assembly GCF_017590055.1 of Onychostruthus taczanowskii. NCBI lineage: Eukaryota > Metazoa > Chordata > Aves > Passeriformes > Passeridae > Onychostruthus > Onychostruthus taczanowskii. The sequence continues at coordinate 8,315,720 of NW_024498462.1, forward strand.
CACCACTATTTGTCCTTCACCCAGAGAATTTTCCAAGGTTCAGTGAAGTCAAACAAGTGACTGTTGGTGACTTGTCAGGGGGCTGTGGTTCACAGACACACTTTTCAGTAGCAAGGGAATACCCCACAGCAGAGACACTGATTCTCAGTACTGTGACAGCCATGTGGCAGATTGTTCTTGCTCTTCAGTGTAAAATGCCTTTTCTTTTTCATTCATGGCTTTCCCCTTTCCAAGGTCAAATGTTTAGGTCTTGTGTCTGCTCAGTAACGCATTAAAAATAAAAGTTTGAAATATTTTCCTTTGAAAATAACTTTTTGAGTTATGTTTAAGTCTCGAGAGATGGGAAGGGACGTATGTGTTCACCATTAAAGTAATTCTTAGGGCTTTGCTCCAAGTGTTGCTGATATTAGACTGGCTTGGTATAGAAGGTGGAAATCCTGTGGGGAGATGGGCCTCTGTAAGAGGTGGTTATTATTTTCTGCACTGATGAAAATCTACTCAATTAGCAGGTCATGTGTGCTCTGTAAGCTTTAAAAAACCCCATCAAAGTGGTGAGCATGATGGCACACTTAGTGGCTCTGTCCTGGAGGCATAAATAAGAGAGCCCTAAACTGATCACGCATGTGCATGGAGTGTGGTTATTCCTGAAAATAAAGACTGGCATGACTCAGGTGTTGAGTGTGGCTGGGTATTAAGACAGTAATAAGCAGTTGCTGGGAGGCATAATTCTACAGTAGCTTCCACTTAATAAAGCACGGGGTTGACCATGGGCGCACACTCACTTAGTGGGTAGGAAGGGATGGTGGCTGTCCCACAGACACAAACAGGCTGGAGCCTGCAGCACCGTGCAAGGAGCTGCAGGAGGACAGCACTGCTGAGGGCTCCTCTGATGTGCTTCCTGCTTCAGGGCTTGCACCAGGAAAGAGTCCTCAAGGACAGAGGCAATGAGCAAAAAGAAACCTGAGCAAAGCCATAATATCAGGTTTTTTCATTCCTGGAACTGACACCTTCATGCCCAGGGATTGAGGCACACACACTGACTGCTAACAGCAGTGTAAACTGAGCCAAGTGCTGGGACTGCAGCAGGATTGCTTGGTGGAAACACCCCAGCTGCAGATAAAATACTCCATGGAAGGGATACAAAAGTCCATGGAAGGGACTGGGTGTTAATAGATTTAGTGAGGAGAGGAGAGGAGTGGAGAGGAGAGGAGAGGAGAGGAACCCAAATGGCCCTTGCAGAGTTCTGCTGCAGAACTGCAGAAGTTGCAAAAGCAGAACAGCTGAGAATGAGAATATAGGGAATGCAGAGCACACAGCACAGGGTTGAGCCCCCTTTGAAGCAATCACGAGTGGCACTGAAAACACCTAAGAGCAGAGAGGGAATCACTGTAGGGTCAGGAATCCCCTGCTGGGTAAAGCCAAAGGAAATACAAAATAAATTATCTGGCTTTTCAGGATGCAGCAGTCAGCAGAGAGAAGTGTCTGTATCAAAAGGCTTCTCCTTTTGAGAGAGAAGGACAGTTCTGTGCTGTCACTTGCTTTGCTCCTGTTTGTGTCCCAGCAGTGGCACCAGTGGCAAGTTCTGAGATCTCACTGCTCTCTCAGTGCAAAAGCAGCAGCAGACAGCAGGAGGGACAGTGACAGTCATCTCCAGCCCCCAAGAGATTCAGAGATGCCAGCACCCCTGGCCCAAGGAGATGGTAAAATCTTTGGCAACTCTGGGCTTTTTCAGTTTTCAGCAATTCCCTGGGCAGCTCCTGGGGTCCCCCTTTTGGTGCATGCCATCTGGGAGTAGCTACGGCCATGAGCTTCTGCAGCATGACAAAAATAGCCCTGGCTAGGTTAGGAAAGCACCTGGACAGAAAACAACATCATGCTCGTAGTAAGTAACTCAGATATTACAGACATCATTTTATTTTAGAAGGCACAGGAAAATGTGGCTTTTGTATTTTTGTTGAAGTTTTCCTCTGTCACTTTGGGGAAAACTTTTGAAGGGTGAAATAGCATTTATTTTTGTAAATGCAAGAATTACAGACAAGTGATCTGCAGAGGGAGCGTGTCCCAGTGAGGGCCTGCAGGAGCTGTGACAGGAGCTGTGACAAAGGCAGGCTGCCAGGGCTTGGCACAGCCTTGGTCCCTGTCTCATTGTGGTCTGTGTGCTCTCCCAGCTCAAAAGGAAGCCCTTGCAGTCACATCTTTCTCTGCTCTGAACAGAGTAGGGACATAATGACCTCCAGAGGCCCCCTCTGACCCAGTTTTTTTCTAAGACTTTCTTCCATGGTTTCTAATTTTATATTTCATGAGCAGACTTCAGAACAAACACAAGCTGTTGTTTTATTTGGGCAGAAAAACGAGTTTGTCTGAAACTCTTTGCTGTCAAAACACCCTGCTGGAATGAACCTGGTAATACAGGGTTCTGCAATTAGTTTTGTAGGGCTCCTATCCTACCAAATCACCTCATTTATTTATGTGCTACTCTGGGTGGGCTGGGGAGTAACCACAGGCTGGGGATGAAGCACAGAATTGCTCCTGGGGTGGGTTTCAGTTGTCACCTGCCAGACACAGAGATGTCTCCAGGTCTGACTGGAGTGTGAAAGAGGACGTTGTGTTTGCAGTGTGCCTTTGTTCATCGATTGCCTTCTCATCCTTGGTGGGTTCCCTTCTCTATGAGCATCCATCTGGTGTGAAATATTAAAAAAATAAAACAAAAGAAAAACTTAAAGAATTAGCTCTTGGAAACAATTATTCCTCTTACAGTAGTTCATCTGGTGTGTCCCAGTAACTCTTTCCTTGCATGTTTTCAAGGAATTTGCTCATTTGGTTTCCTGCTGGCACAGTGATCTCTATGGGGTCACTTTACATTGCCCTGCTCATGTTGCTGTATGAGTTGCAATGTTAATTTTTATCACCTGCCCAGATTTTAATTTACTTACTTGCCATTAAAACTGGCCTGTCCTGCAAATACTTTCCTAGCAATATATACACTGTTCAAGTCGTTCACCTCTCCCAGCTACTTTTGGAAGCAAAGATACAAGCAGGGAAAGGCTGGTAAAACTGAAGGTTTGTCACCACCAGCAGGTTGCAGAAAAAATGTCTCAGCACTGACCCATCTCAGAGTTCCTTTGGAGAACCACTGCATCACCTGCTTTCCCAACCCAACCAGCTGGAAACCACGTCCTGACTGATGGGAAGCAACAGCAACAACAAATAATCCATTATTTTTAAACAGTTTTCCTCATTTCTTACATTAAATAAATGAAGACCAGTAACTTATCATCTGGCAGAATATGGAGATTATTTCTTCTTATGCTTAATTCTCTAAATGACTGCAATTTTTCTATTTGCTGGGGAAGAACATGACATTCTCTGCAACTAATATCCTAATAAATACATAATTAATAAAGGAACGGAACATCTTAAATTAAACAAATGAAAACTGTTATAAAAACTCCTATAAAGCATAAAATTAAAGAAAGAAGAAATCCCATCTTTCTGGGGAGTTGCACAAAAGGAAGTTGTACCATGACAAATCTCATTGTTTCTTCAGTACTTAGGGTATCAAGTTTCAGAAACTCAATTAAGAAGTTAAATAATGATGAAAGACTGGTTCAGAGATTAAAACTGTAGCCTAGGAATCAGGAGTTCCTGGTTTAGATCCCACATCAGTTAAAAATTTATGGTGTTACTGTTGGGAAATGACTTGCCAGCAATCAGCTTCTTTTCTCAAAATTATTCTTCCTTTAAAAACTCTGAACTGGTCCATACAGCTAAAAATTTATTGAGAGTAACAGCAGCCTCACCAACTTCTTGGATACGAGCACTAGAGGGTGACAAAGCTGCACCAAACACAGACTACAGCAATTTCTGGCACGTAACATGTATTTATTTATGTAGTCCAGAATGACTCAACAATCACATGGATAAAGACCATTCCTAAACTTTTTTTATTCTAATTTGATAAAATTGACTTCAAAGGTTAGTGTATCTACTGCAGGTTCTTCTCTGTCCATGTGACCGAAGTTAAGATGGGATTCCCTTCCTGAAAGCATCTTTCTAGCACATGGCTTCGATGTCAAATTCCTTTTTTAATGTGTATATATATTGCTTGTGTTCTATACATGCATATCACAGGCACTGGACCAAAACCCTCTCTAGAATGTCCTTAATCTGTGTCATCAGGCATGCATTCTAGGTTTGACAGCTCTGTAAAAGAAGCCAAAATTACTACAACTGCAATCCTCAAAAACATTCACTTCCTGTAAACAGTAGCAGTGATCCCACCTTGAAATGCCATGACACTGAAGTGAGCCTGGAGAATTTCTCACTAAATAGTAAAGACATTAGAAAAGACATTCAGAATATCTCACAGTACTTGCAAATTAAAAAAGAATGTTGATTAATAGCTCAGAAATTAGGTAATGTGGAAAGAATTTCCAGGGCATACACAGCTACTGAGGAAATGGGAAAATGATGCTTTGCACTGACCACAGAAATCATGAATGCTGTAAAGAAAATTAAAATCCCTGGTTCAAGTGCCAGGCCTGTGAATAATTGTACACAGTGATTTGTGTTTACCCCCCATTTTTGAAACTCTACAATACATTACACTTGATATTTCAGCAGGGACACTAGACCAGAGTGCTCAAAGCCACATCCATTCTCTGGGATGCTGTGCCGGTGCCTCATCCCGTGCCCTCATCCCGGCCCGGAGCGGCCGCTGCTGCCCCCGGGGCGAACGAGCGAACGGACAAACGGAAAAGGGATGTCAGCAAAATTCATCCAAAAACGCCAAAGGTTTGTGTCCGAAAAGGAGACAGAAGGGTCCTGCAACTTTATTCGCATAAAGGGAAAGAGTCCACTGAGGCACACGCCCGCAAGGTATCATATCTCCAAGTTTCGGAGGGCGCAGGTTCCTTTCATCCTGAACCCACAGGGCCGCTCGCTGCCCCGTTCCTTTCCCCACCGAGGCACCAGGAAGGCACAGCCTTCCCGAACCGCCTACCGCCTATCCCCCTCAAACCTGCTCAGAAACTCGCGCTCGTCCAGACCCGTGTGTATCTCAGGAGCCAGTGTCTGGGCTCTGCGATAAACCTGCTGCCCAAAATCGGTAGAGACATTAAGAGCCATTTCAAAGCTGTTAACATCCATACCTTCACCCATCGAATTGTCTGTAAAGACATTAGCACACATCTTCCCTCTCGGGGACAAAAGGACAACGGGACAAACAGCGGCAGCAGCAGCGACTCTACAGACCCCGTTACCTCTTCTGTTCGTCCTCCTTCCCTCCCGTTCCCGCTCTCTCTCGCCCTCCTGTGCCCCGCATTGTCCCCGCTCCTCCCGGAGCCGCTTTCCCCCGCTCGGGGCGGCCGCCGCGGTCTCTTCCCCGCCCGGTTCTCCCCGTTCGGGCTGTGGCTCCGCCCGGCCCGGCCCCGCCGCTGCCGCCGCCTCCTCTGCGGGCCCCCGGCCCGAGCTCCGCCGCTCGGTGCCCGCTCCCGATGGGGAAGCCCGGTCGGGGCCGGCCCGGACCCCGGGAAGGGGAAGGTACCGGCTGGGGTCGCTGCTGGGGACTTCACCAAGTCAGCCGAAGGCGGCCGGAATGTCCAGAAGTTGCTCTGGAGCGGAGGGGAAGCGCTCGGCCCGTCCTCTGCATCTCCATCAAACCAGCTTTGCAGAAGGGGAAATGTCACACTGGAGTGGAAAGGTGATCAGTGACGTGAGTGCGACCGGACAGGCCTGGGGGTGACCCTGTCATCAGCCCTGAGACGAGACGGCACGGCCAGCCTGGGGGAACAGAGCTGGTGTCATCCGCGGGGACCTTGGTTGTGTCCTGCACAGCTTCGGGGCGCTTCTGTGGCCGTGGGTTTGTTCGGGTTTTGAGGGGTTTTGGAACAAGAGTGTATCTTGGGGACTTGTTTGATTTCCTGGCGTTTTTCTAAGGGGTGGGAGTGTTGATTTGGGTTTTGCTTTTTGTTAAACTGGTGTTTCGAAAGCTGCAGAGCCCCCGGGCGGGGGAGCCCCGGAGAGCGGCGCTGGCTGGAGCCGACACTGGGTGGCAGGAGGCTCCTGCAAACGGCTCCTGTCCGGGCCGTGCATCCCTTCCCAGCCCATCACCTCCAGCACAGGCTGTGCTCTGCACCCCCTGGGCTTATCCCCTCGTGCCCGTGTGGCCACCCCTGCACAGTGTGCCCCGGCCCCCCAAGCGCACACTTAGCCCCCCACCCCATTCTCGCCCGGGCACCCTGCGGCCCCACCGTGCAGGACTGCTGGGGGGATGCAGGTGTGCTCCGAGGAGTGCACGCATATTCCCGGGTCGCTCGGACCGACGCTCGGGCCTGGCTTAGCGGGTGAGCAGAGGGAGCACATCCCTCCCGCTGTGTGGACAAACCGGGGGATGTCTGCCCGTGGGGGATTAACAGCTCAAAGATCTCTCAGAGCACAGGGACCTTCCATGTGAGAATGTCCCTGAAGTGCAGCCTCCCACCAGCCTCCTGCTGTTGTGTGAGGGTCCTCCTGCTCTTCCTACTTCTCCACTATGCATGCACAATCCTTGACCCAAACACCGAGGAGCACCCGGAGGGACCAGAAGGGGCTTCGGTCAAGGTGTAAAATGTAGCCCAAGGGTGGGAAGGCAGCATTTTGGGCTCTAGTGATGCGAACCTACCAGGAGCTGCCTGCACATCCACATCCTGAAATTTAATTATTTTTTTTAAAGCAAATTCAGTGTGTGAGAGCTGTCCATGGCTATATTGCCCAATAGTTACTCAGTGTCAGCAGCAAATCTCATGTTCCCTTTTGCAGAGAGGGCACTTACAGTCACCTTTGACCCCTACTCCCTGGGAACAGCCACTCTCTGATACTTCCACAAAATCTGATTTTTTTGCTTTAACTGGCTCTGTGTTTTCTAGGAAGGAGGAGCAAGCAGCCTGTGACCTGTGACCAGCCACTCTGGGATGTTTGACAATGCACCACACTCTGCTTTAGGGCTCCCAGTAGCAGAAGATGGGTGCTGTGGTCATGCAGCAGGTGGCTTCTACACATCTCTGGGGTCAGCAGGTTACCTCTGCACCACTGCCTTCCCATGGCATTGTGGACATCCAGTGCCGGTGCCTGGAGGACCATTTGTCAACACAATACAAATGTGCTTTATGCTCTTGCCAGATCAAGAGGAACAAATAAATGTTCAACGGGACAAATAAATAGGGACTTGGGGCTACTATGTCAGGATAGCCTGAAGTAGTAGAGCACATGAGAAGAGTCCCTCAGGGCAGAGGGCAGAGTGGAGTGCCCAGGCCCTGCTTGAAAGCCTCAGATGACCAGGAAAGGGTGACATTCTATTAGTAAACCACTAATGACCACCTCTTTGGCATTTCCTGAAAACTGCCAGAGGTTGGCTGGTTCCTGGAGGAGCACTGTGATGTCAGCAGCCAGAAATCCCGTGGAACCGGCCAGACCAGCAAATGCATGAAAGTCAGCTAATCTGCTGCTTTTATCACTCCTCCTCCGCCCCCAAATCCCCATCCACTTCAGGCATCAGAGGGAAGCTAATTGACTTGAGCTTCCTTTTTGTGCTCAAACACCTTGGCTGCCTTGGTTATTTTCTCTCATTTTTGTTTCATACAAACAGATCGGGTTCAAAGGCGGTGCTGGCACAGGTGTTATGTGATACATATCTACCAAATAACTGGGGAGAGGCCTTGCTTCACCAGGTGCTCTCTGCCTCTAAGTGATCTGGTCACAGTTTTCCTGCCTCTCCCCAGTCACTGGGTGAGAGTCACTGCTGGGAAAGGACATCAGTTGTTGCTCACCTTCCCTCTTTTACTTTATCCCCCAGAGCGGAGGAAAGTGGAGACTTTTGAGCAGCAAGGGCCAATGTAGAGTGGCCTTCCAGGGAATGGGACCTCAGCAGGGACATGGCACCATTCCTCAGAGTGGTTTTTGTAGTGAAAAGGGTAGGTGTTCATGGAGATGGCTTCCTGGATGGGGGCTGACCCAGAGGCTGAGGCTCCCATCTTCACCTTACCTGACCCAGTAAGTTTGACTCTGATCCTCACCCTCCTCCACCCTGCAGATTGCTGGATGGGCATGCTGCCAGGCTGTATTTTCCCTTACCACGCTGGAGACACAGTATAAACTTGGAGGCAGGTGGGAGGTGCTGAGCTCTTGCCTTGGCAGCAACTGGGACAACCCACCTCCTCATCCCTGCCATCTTACTGGTGTGAGAAAATAGGAGCAGGTTGAATAGAGCTCCTCACAAGGGCCTCCACTCTTAAACACCCAGGGAGTTTCAGGGATCCATGCAGGGAAGGAAGCTGTAGCCCTCCCCACTGGCATGTGCCAGGGGCATGCACTGAGTCAAGGACCAGCTGGGCATCACCTCTGTCCCTGGCAGGGAGATGTGTGTCCAGGTCTGCACCAGACAGCCATGGAGGCAGCTCTCAAAAACCAGTCCAGGGCAAAGGGTCACCTGTGTTGGACCCCAGAGAAACCACATGGGGTCTTTCTGTGCTGTGAGCTGCTCTTCAGGTCCCTCCTCTGGAAAACTTCCAGGCTGGGGGAGTAACTGGGACAAAACCAAAAGGCTGAGGAAGCTGTGCTGTAGGACACAGCAGGGTGTTTATCATGGTAATGTAAAGAAGGGTCTGCAGGCCATGCACATGAATATTTGTATGTGAGAGCATCATTGTTTCATTTTGATGTAGAACCACAGCAATGATATCCAGCTGGAATAAATTGCTCCAAAATTCAGGTACTTGCATGCCACAGGAGTACCAGCACAGGCAGGTGGAGAGAGACAAGTTGCTAAACCTGAGAGCAAAAGCATGTGGGTTAAATGAGTTCTATTTATACAGGCACCTCTGGAGCACAGCAAAGAACCTACAGAAACCACCTGCAGAAACCCCTGGGGAAATCCAGGGGAAGCACTGCAGCTGCAGGTGAGGTCCTGCACAGACCCTGCTGCAACGTGCCAGCACGGAATGGTCAGGGCTGTGCAGCCATGCTGGGAACAGGGAGGTGGGTGGGAAGCAGGATGCACTGCCAGGGCCTTACTGCTCACAAAAACGTGCTGTGCCAGATGGGGAGGCGCCAGGAGAGGCTTCAATCTACCCCAGCTATAATTAGCCAAGAGGTGAATGCAGCCATTCAAGCAAGGCTGCAGGAGCTCCGTGTAACCTGGATGTGATGAGGTCCTGGTGACACTGCCTGTGCCAGGAACAGAAGGGGTGGGAGGGATATGGGCACTGGGGCCACTGGGACTTGGCATGAGGGAGTCCAGAGCTCTGGCAAGTGCAAACCCTGCAGTTCCTGCAGGATAATGTCATGGTGGGCACCTCTGCCAGGGGCCACCTACTGCTGCTGGCTGTGTCCCTGCTCCCTCCACAGACACAGCCATACATCAGAGCAAAGCAGGTTCTCACTGCCTTTGCCCATCACATCAGGGAGAAGTGGAAGGAAAGCACTGCAGCTCAAAACATAGCCATGGTGGTTGTCCATCCCTGTGGCAGTATGACTTGCCAAGAGCAGGAAGTTCAACAACTGCTCATTGGGTTGGGACAAGCCAGCCAGCAGCCAGCAATACATCCCTCTGAGCAGCCATAAATCACCAAACTGCATCGCTGGAAGACATGCCAGAGAAGGTATGTAGGATAATAAACTAGTCAGGTGGGACCTACCTAATCCATAGGGGCATGAGGCCAAGTATCTGGTGGCTGGTCCTGTTTCTCAGGGCTTGGTGCTGCCTCTGAGCAGCTCATGCGCTCTGGGAACCAGCTGAAGCACAAACCTCTGCAGACTGGCACCACCTTGGGCCAGCCGGGTGTGTTACTTGCCCTTCTGACCTTACATTTGCAGATTTGCGACCCATCTTGCCTCAGGAGCTGGCAGAGGAGGAAGAGCACTTTGCAGGGTTTTCTCTCCTTGGTGGCTGGATGTGGGGCAGAGGGGACATTTGAGGCTGCTGGCTCACCCTGCCATGCAGCACCCCCTTGTCAGATGCACAGGGGCAGGCAGCACGGGCACACAGCAGTGGCAGAGCTGAGACACCACATGCACCCCATTCCACTCACAGGACCCTCTGGCCCAGGCTAGTACCTCCTGGCACTGCAACATTTTTCCTCTTATTTAGCCTGTTTGTGCAAAATCACTTCACTTTTTTGTTTGCTTTTGCTACACGTGCCTGTATGGCCTAGCCAAACAGTTCATCCTTTTGGCTTGTGCAAGCCCTTTCAGCAGCCTGGCTTATTCCTCTTATCTGTGAGTTGATGTTTAACCAAGCCAAGCATTATTTTGTTACAATCTTTCTACATTGGCACTGTTGCCCTTGAGCCTTCCTTCTCCTCCTGGTGTTTTTGAAAAGTCTGTCAGCATCCTCCTGAACTTTCCCTGCCATGAGCACAGGCATTTTATGGTGATGCTGTGCTTTGTGTCCATCCTGTTTGACTTGCACAAACTTCCAGATCACCTCTGGTCTTTTGTCCATGTTGCAGTATGGTTTGAAAGTGAAAAGTTCTGTTAGAGAACACTCCTGCACATTCTCTACTTTCTACATATGATCCATAAGTTGTCACTGAAGCTGTAGAAACACAAAGTATTGCTTTTCTTTGAGTGCAAAGAGGAGAGGACAGGTGCAGGAGTGAGGAAATGGAAAGGAAGAGATGCCCTGTTGTGCTGCACAGGGGCAATCAGACCAGCATAGTGCAAAACTACAGCATGCCAAATTTGCTCTCTCTGAATTGCAAAAAGAACAGCACTTTTTGCAAGAATACACAGCTTTGCTGCGGTTTTTTTCCTCCCTGGGGTTACAAAATCTGCTCCCGGGCCTCCAGGCAACAGTCTCTGCTGCAAAGGCAAAGCCTTGCTCTGGTGGGATGCTCTCACAGCAGGAGAGCTTTCAGAGTGCTGTAACCTTCCGAAGGAAGGGTGAGCCCACCTTTTCACAGCTTGGTTATGCATTTTATCCTGCCTCCTACAAATATAACTTTAGTCCATAAAATCGGCGTGTGAAATAAGGTTAGTCACAGGACTTCCTGGCAGCCGCTCATAAACAAGCTTTCCTCACTTCCCTCTTATGAAAGGTCATCTCTCCCCTGCTGCACTGAGTTCTTTGTTTCCCTCTTCTCCCATTTATCCCCTGACTCCCATTAGTATCTCAGTCAGTCCAGTAAACATTTTGCCCCGTGGCAGCCTCGTCAAACACAGCAGGAGCACCAGGCTCTGGAGCACACTCTTGGCACATCTCCTGGGGATGGATCCTTTTGCACTTTCTGGTAGGTTATTTCGCTCTCGTTCCTCATTCACACATTGAGCAAGGGGAACCAATGGCCCAAGTATTCAGCAGCTCGTTAGCAGTGACAGGTAATAGGGTCTGTGAAGCTTCCTCTTCCCTTCATCTCCTTCTCACTCATATCCTCCCCCTACTTTTACCTTTGTAGTGGCAGTTTCCTGGGCTGAGTCTGCTGTTCAGCGTCTGGTAGCACAGGGTGGTATTTAACTAGGTCTCACGATTATTTATATTTCTATGAAAAACACCCCCACTTTCCTGGGTGCAAAGGTGGCCAAGCACTAGCACACATGAAGGAGTCACCACTATTGAGTGTTTTATAGATGCAGCCTTCTAGCACACAGGTCACACTGTCACCATCATGGCATTTACAGTCTCACCAGTAGCCTTGCTGGCCTTGATCCACATGTTTACATCTGACTTCCTCATCAGCACAAGGGATAAGTGTGCGTAGCAGTTGGACCAGATAGAGGAGAGTTCCAAAAGCAGCCAGGGGAGATGTGTGCTCATGAGTCATCAGCTCTTTGGTTGCTCTTAGCTGGCAGAAAAGTGACTCTGTTGTGGAAATTTCCCTTCCTTGCTGCAGCCTCTGTCATTGAGCACACTGCACTTAGATCCACACATTCACCATGCTGGTGCCTTGATCTCACCCATTCACCCAGAGAAACCCTGGCCCTTGCCTGGAGTTTTATTTTACCTACCAGGCTCTGCCTGTACCAGTCTGACTGCAGGTCTGGGACTAAGAACTGTCACCTTATCGTCACCCCATTTGCCCCCTGGCTAGTCGCAGCTGTGATGGCACCTGGGTTGGTTTGCAGCATTGCTTGAGGGTTCATTTCCTGGAAACAAGAATTGTGAAGCCAGGAAAATTTTCACATCACCCTATTTACATATTCAAACAGAGATGAAAACCTAGCAGGATTTTCTGCTAGCCCTGTGTTTCCTTTTCCTCTGCCATTCTTTTACCCTATTTTGCTGTAAAACTGACAAAGCTCTCAAGCCCTCATCTCAGCCTCAGATTGCCCCCCTTCTCCTTACTGTCCTTGCTGAAATCTTGAGCTTCTCCTGATTTTTTTTTACCCAAAAGCCACCATCTGTGACATCTAGCAGTTCACACAAAGCTGCGTGCTTGCTGTTCGTGAGTGACATCCCAACTGGGACACAGATGTTGAGTCTCATTTCCCACAATCCGGTGGCTTTTGGACATTTTTCCAAGATACTTGTTCCATTCTCTCCTCGTGTTCAGACTCCCTTTTAACAACCAATTCAACTGAATATGTTTTTTATGCAAACAGCAATTTCCTTTTGAAGCTCTCAGTGAAGGCCATGTTTGTCACTTAGTGTTCTGAGGGGAATTTGGGTAAATTGGGCTGGAGACAAAAATACCTCTGTTCCCTCTCTGAGGAACGTATCAGATTCCTGCATTTCATGTGCATTTCTGCTCTAAGAAGCTCAGTAAAGTGGTATCACTGGACTGTCTCTTCACATCGATTCCTGGCTCAACCACACACAATTCACTCATTAAAAAGACCTCTTGCCATCATTACTAATTTTCAGCTGGAGGTTCAGGTGAGTCTCCATTACCCAAGCTGTGGTCTTTCCCCTGCTAAGACACCATCACTAAAAGCAAAGGAAATACATGACAAATGCAGCACTTGGATGCACTGGCTGTGACTGTCACTGCCTCATTTGGACTCAGCTCAATGTTGTGTCACATTGCTGTCTCTGCAGGGACATGGGAATGGAAAGCAAAAAAGAGAGGATTGCATTTAATGTCCCAGTTTCTCCAGGCAGAACTTGCGGGTAGAGGCAAAGGCAACGGGTCTCTGCTTATTCTGACCACTCCTCAAGGAACTGAATATAAACTGAGAACCAACAAACACATTTCTCCCTGAATGGTTTCCAGGGAAAAATGCTTTTCCACAGCCATATCCCACTGCTTTCTTATTCTGCCTACACTGGGGCAACTGGGAAGAAGCTGTGGGCTGGGGTGATGAGCCTCAGCCTCAGCCACATGGAAGGGACCGTGGTCCCATAGTTTCTTCCTAGCTGCCAGCATCACTGCAGGGGCAGTGGATTTCTGAGCTGTATTCCTCCAAGGGAACCATGAAGTTATTTCTAGCTTTGACCAAAGTTTTCTCCTCTGAGTGTCCCATCTGTGCTCCCCACTGTGCTGTGACCGCTCCATCAGCCTGTTTTCAGCAGGTACTGATGGCTGTGATGTGCCAGGAGCCCTTGGAGGGCTGCCCGTGCATTTTGTGAGCCCTGTTGCCACGGTACTGAACGCAGAGCAGATGTTTATTTCAATAGAGATGGCTTTGATTCCTTTTCAACTTTTCGCTGGAGCTGCCATCGTGTGTGAATACTTCTTCCCAGGAGCCAAGTGTGCTGTCAGGGCCCAACAGGCAGGCCTTGTGGCTGCAGCCAGTGAGGAGGGAACAAGGCTGAGAGGCAAGTGGCAGAGCAGCACAAAGCAAGCTGATGGCCCTGGCCTCTCAGGAAGGATGGCTGAAGCTCTGGGGACAGGGACTGAAGATGTGTGTGTGTCTGCATTCATGTGTTTGCGTGTGTTTCTGTGGCTCTGTTTTGGTGCTGGCAGCCTGGCAAGGCTGGGAAAGAGCAGTCTCCTTCTCACAGCTAGTGCTCCCTAGTACTTCATTCTCCTTTTTCCCCCCTCACAGTTGCCTCCATCAGATCATCGCTGCCTTGCTGCACACATGGACAAGCTTAGCTGGAGGCTGAGGTGAAGAGAACATCTTCTTGAGAACAACAGAAACCAGGCACCAAAAAATATTGAAGATGTGGTAGGAAAGGTAAGGAGATCCCTTCCTTTAGTACAGTAATTCCATGTGAGAATTATCAAGATGAGATAATTACTTCTTTCTGATTTTTTTCCCTTCTCCTTTACCCTTTCCTTTCCTTCCTTTTTTTTTTGTTGGTATATTTTAAAAAAATTACCTCTTTTTTTCCTCTTTCCTCTCTCTTTTTTAACCTATCTTGTTTGTCTTTCTCTCCACCCTTTTCTTTGTGCAGGCAGAGCAACATGCCCTTACAAATACCCTGCCCAGAGTTCTGCCCAGGGCTATAAGCCTCTTTGGAAGGGGTGCTTTGCTAGTGTAGGAATTCCACCAGAACCAGCTTCTTGCTGTTCCCTTATATAGAAATGTTTTTAATTCTATAAATACTGTATGCATTTTACTAAAAAAAAAATTAGGGAAAAAAAAGTTGGACTGGCTATGTAAAGATACTGTGCTGTTGGGGCTGGAGTTTTGTTTGCCCACTGGCAGGGCCTCTCACTTCCTTCACCCTTTCCACTGTTGTGAGCAAACTATTTTTGGTATTCCAAGAGCGCAAGCTTTGCTGAAATTCTGGTTTCCTGCTTTAGAGCAAGGAAGAGTTATTTAAAATTACAAAATATATTTGCAAACAAAGGGAAGAATATATGAGAACAATAATTTGAGAACAATGTTCTGTGATATTAAACTACTGAATTGGATACAATTACCTATAAATACATATATGTGTGTCTCCATGTGTGTATTTAGAGATGTGTGGATTATTTTAGAGATGGAAGTGTAAATAGAGTATATTTGTAATAAAGAGGTCAGAAACAAAACAGTAGCTCCATCTCACTTATCTTGCAATCTTGGAAGCACAGAAAATCATCTTCTTTAAGCCAAATATTGTACTGAAATAAAAGCTAACTGGCTTAAGGATCTTTTGTGTCGAGGGTGGAAATGTTGCCCTTGAACTTGTGAACAGTCCATTCAATTTATCATAATCCTTAGGAACATAGTGACTCACCATTCACCAGACTGGCACAATACACGTGCATTATCAGCTTAGTACCCTCATAAAGACAACTCACTGATTTTTTTTTTCCTGTTATGGAAAATTAAAGACTATGTCAGTGCAAAATTCCTGTGCTACAGACTCATCGAGTACCATGGGCACCGTGTCTACTGATCCTGTTAACAAGTAGCTCTGCCTACCATTGCAGGGCAGTTCCTCCCATCTCAGCCAGTACTTTGGCAAAATTTTAACCCTCCAGGCTGAAATTTCTGCATGGAACAGGTCAATCATGCAAGGACAAAGCCCATTCACCACAGTAGCTCATCTCTGACTGGAGCCAGTGGAAGGGGCTGGGGAAGTGGGTGAGAATGGAGTGAGCAGGGGCAGTGCTTGCACTCGTCTGATGGGATTTGCAGCTCACCTAATTCCTCAATCGGAGGTGCCAGTTTTATAAACAGTATTTCCTAGTGTTAGGGCTTTTTTTTTTCCTTCCATGAAACTGTCCAGTCACTTTTGGCCTGCAGCAAATAGTTCACCAGCTTATATAACTATACCCTGTGTGAAGAACTGCCTTCTTTTGTTTGTTTGGAACTTGGCATCTGCTTGTTTGATTTAATGATCTTCAGCCTTTACATTGAAGGAGATGTCCCTTCCTTCACCCACCTCTTCTATCCTAGGCATTTACCTCAGCATGATTATTTTCCTTAAAAGTACAGGAAGTGCCAATTAAAAAATAGTTCAGGCATTTCTAAGAGGAAGATTGCAAGAAGATGTATCATTTTACTCTGCTAAGAAATATCATTTTGTTCCCTTTGCTTCTGAGGATGTGGAGCATCATTCTTGTGTCAAGCATGTGCCATGGTTGTCTCCTGGAGAAAATGCATGGTTTTGCTATATTACATTAAAATCCCAAGTTTTTAATATTTAGTTGGCACTGGCAGATTTTGGCAGCCAAATTATCTAAATAATCCATTTGTGCTGGAGGAGCTCCATGCACCTGGTGTCCTACGGAACAACTGAGCTGCCTCCTCTGGGGGAACCAAGAGCTGCAGAGGCTACAGGGAAGGTGGGGTGCTGAGAATATCAGAGAATGAGGGGTGACAAGATGTATCCTGGGCATGGGAATGAAGGTGGTGAGCAGAAGTGAATGTACTATGATCCATGTTCTAGTCCAGCTGCCAGGGTCTATAATTTTAAATTATTTATTGGATACAGAGATGTCAAAGTTGGAATATGGGCTTGACAAGGATTACATTTGTCTCCCATGAGTTAGTGAGTATCAGCAGCTTCTAGTGCTGGAAATTCTGAAGGTCCTAAATAAGTTGCCTTGAAGACAATGTGATTTCCCTAATGCCCGTGAATCAGAGACTGATTTATGTCAAATAATTGAAAAATTATGTTCTTACAAAAATATTTTAATTCTTCCTTTGACATCCCTGATGTTCTCATTAATAAAACAAATATGTGGTTCTTTTTTCCCCCAATTCCAGTCAACTTTTAACTTCCACAACATCTTTGGCAAAGTGTTTCAGACTTAAAAACATGAAAGGCCTTTGAAGCTACTGGTTTGACATGCTGAATTCCACTTTGATGGGACAACCCTTTAGCTGTGCTGCTTGTTTTGAGAGAAAGGTGCCAGGCAGGAGAATTGTGGGTGCTTCTAAATGCATTGCATGGGATTGTTACCCCAAGCCCAGGTCAGTGCAACACCAGCCAGCTGAACTTTGCAAAGGCACTGAAGGGTTTGCAACACCCAGATCCATCCTGATACATAGAAACTGGGCATCATATTTTTAGACAGATGTGTGAGTTTGCATCAGCTCTGCCAGAACCAGATCAGACACTTGTTGCCTCCCTCCCCCCAGCACACCACTGTAAGAAGTCCTTGGAGTCTGTAAAATACAGTATTTTTCTGCTTAGCACTCTAATAAATTTAATTTTATTCATTTATGTTTGAAAGTTTAAGAAACATTTCTACCACTTTCTGTGGTAGGTCTAAAGCAACTAACACAGTGCAGGCACTCTCCAAAAGCTCTGTGGTTTTGATAGCTCCCTGCAGTCTTCTGATGTAAAAATAATTATATTTTCACACGAGCAACACAAAAAGAGTAGTTAAAAACATGAAACAGTTGAAGGTCTGACTTGGGTCACATCGCTACTGTGAGGCCCTGGGAGCTGTCCTAAGTGAATTATAGACACATTTTAAGTCTTGGAAAACAGCAGCACCAGGTATTTAAAGGGCAGGCTGGGAGGGAGCAGGGAAGGTCTTTCATAGAGCAATATCAGCAACTGACCACCTGTCTTAATGCATAAACTAGAATTTGCTAATTACAGAGGGGAATATTACAGCCCTTTTCTTAGATGTTATGGTGCCAGTCTACCTCACTTCACAGCCTGGCTCAATGATTCAGTCATTGCATGACCAGCTGATTACCTAAGATTCCCTGACAGGTTTTCCTCCCCGGCTTTGCTCACCGTGTCATTCCCGGGTTTTCTTACCTGCCTTTTCACAGGATGTTTTTCTGTGTGTTTTTGTCACTGTAGTTCCTTTGGTCAACCTTTAGCCATGCACGGGAGACAGCTACAGATATAATTGCTGGGGAGAATACTTTATCACCTGCTTCACAGTTGTCCTGCAAGAGCAGAAGTAGAACTCTCTTAAATATACCTGCTACAGTCCCTTTCATGTTATATTAAGCTGCATGCAAGTCAGAAATGCATAAAAGGCCAAAAGTCTCAGTATATGGTCCCAAAATAGAAAGAATGGATTTGAATTAGCATTCTCTGGTATAAAATAAACAGAGAGAAAATATGTATAACATCAAGACAAGGCTGAGATAAACAGTTAGCAGGAATCTGGAGAGAAAAGGTAATATATGGACAGAAAGAGAAAAGCAAAGCCTCAGAACCAGAAGAGGAGCAGCAGGTCTGCAATGCAGCAGCAGCATGAAATAAAAATCATCCTATTTCATTTGTGAGGATTTTTTCAGGGTTTATGTTCTAAAGATTATTAAAAGGTAGCAGGAGAAGTGATTTAAGAATATTTGAGCAGAATGAATCAGGCAGGATTCAGAAGTACCATGAGTGAATATTCATTCATTTATTTGCTGAACCACTGTACATAATTAAGAAATATTTTTGTCAGTAGAAATCCTAATTTCTTTCCAGAGGTTTATTGATGGAAAACATTTTTGAATTTAAGTATATGGTATCAACTTTCAGAAAATACTTACCTTAAACATTCCATGCATTAAAATGAACTCCAGGTAGGCTCATAAGTATCTTAGATGTATAACTATCACACAGAAGCCTTTTTAAGACATGCTACTTTTTTTAAAAAAGGTGCAGAAGAAAGTAAATATTTTAGTAACAGTAAAGGATTAACAAACTGGCAAGTTGGAAAAAAAAATATTCCACCATGATCCAGAAGCCCGTGTTTAACAAACATTACTGTTTGTTTTTTGGTTCTAACCACAGTGAATTAAGGATGGAAAGACTGCCTAACTTTGAAATTCTTGTCTTCAGCTTGTTTTACCTTAAACAGAGGTATTTTGTGTTCCTTGCCCAATGCAACATTCCTCTGAGTCCTAAGGGAAGGAGACCGACTGCTGTCACATCCTTTCTGAAGGGACCCACCCTCTCAGCAGGATAGCTCTGGTATGGCCAGCAATCCAACACCTCCAGCTTACCTTTCTTTTTCTTGCCTTTTAGACCTAGAAACCTATGAATTTGAGGGAAGCCCTCACATACCCATGACGATATTTGTGATGGATCCATGTGATTTCTATACTCTGGCTCAGAGGGCTGCTGGGGAAGAGCAGTGCCATAAAAGATGTCCGTTTGATCTTTGCTTTAGTAACTGGCAGAACTTACACGTATAGGAACATGAATCACACACACTAATGTGTGACTCATGCATGAATGGGAAAAAAGTCACTTCAAAACACTGTTATTTTCCCCTCTCCAGGCCCTGGTAGAATGTTGAGGCAGCCCACCTCACCAGGAAAGCAGGTGGTGGTGAAGGACAGGGGTATGTGTCCAGACAGCCCTGCAACAGCCGGTGCAGGGTGGGCAGAGCTGGCCCAGGGTGGGCAGAGCTGGCCAAGGAGGGGAGAACCCCCGTGGTGAGCCAAGAAAGAGCCAACCACCCTGAACTGGGAGCTGAACCTCCAAAGACCAACTGGACCTGCCCTCACCACCTCCGCCACAGCTGGCTGTCAGGAGCATCCCTGAGACAAGAAGACATCGCCACTTTTGTCGCAAAAGCAAGTAAACTCCATCAAACATTCCCTCGGTTATTTGTACCCTGTTGTACCCTGTGTCTCCAGGGTGCAGGAGCCAGGGGTACAGGGGTGATGGGGTGTTGGGGACAGTGGCGTCAAGGAGCAGCGCTGTGACTGTGCAGGAGGGACCCCATGGCAGCACCCGAGGGGTCAGCACTGCCGCTGGTGAGGGTGCACCTTGCGTGCTGTGTCCAGTTCTGGGCCCCTCAGCTCAGGAAGGACATGGAGGTGCTGGAACGAGTCCAGAGAAGGACAACAGAAGCACCTGGAGCACTGATGGGAGCCCTCGAGGGAGCTGGGGCTGTTTGCCCGGAGAAAAGGACGCTTAGGGAGGACCTTGCTGCTCTGTACAACTCCCCACAGGAGGCTGTAGCCAGGCGGGGGTCGGGCTCTTCTCCCGGGGAACCGCAACAGGACAAGGGGACAAGATCTTAGCTGTGCCAGGGGAGGTTTAGGTTGGGCATTAGAAAGAATTTCTTCACAGAAAGGGTGATTAGACATTGGAACAGGCAGTCCGGGGAGGTGGTGGAGTCACGGTCCCTGGAGGTGTTTAAGACTGAACGTGGCACTCGGTGCCATGGTCTGGCTGACCAAGTGGTGCTGGGCCATCGGTTGGACTCGATGACCTCAGAGATCTTTACCAACCTATATGTTGGTGACTCTGTGACAGCGCGGGCAGCCGCAGTCCCGACCCCGGGTCGCGCTGACGCTGAGGGGTCCCCGCGGCCCCTCCCCTCCCTCCGCCGTGCCCCGGTCCCGGCCCGCCCGGGGAGGCGGGCGCCGTGACGCCAGGGCCGTGCGGCGGCTCCGCCCCGCGAGGCCGGAGCCGAGACGGAAGCAGCCGCCGCACAGCAGCCGCCGCCTGCAGCCGGAGCCCGACATGGCGCTCTGAGCCAGCCCCGGCCGCGCCGAGAGCCGCCACCCCGGGGGGCCCCGAGCAGCCGCCCCCGCGCCGGGACCGGGGAGCGGGGCATGGGCAGGGCCGCTGCGGGGAGCCCGGCGGGCAGGGGACAGCGGCGCTAGCGACCCCCGCCCGCCCTTCGCGCAGCGCAGCCCCGCGGCCGCGAGGTGAGGAGCCGGCGGCGGGCGGGGGCCGGCGGGCAGGGCGGGGAGGGAAGGAGGGAGCGCGGCCCGCGCTGAAGCCGCCGCCTCCCCGCCGCTTTGTCCTTCCAGGCCCCGCCGCCGCCGCCCAGGAGAAAGAGGCCGAGATCGGGGAGCAGCGGGCGGCGCCCGCCCGGCCGCCGCAGCCCGCCATGGCCCACTCGCCCGTGGCGGTGCAAGTGCCCGGCATGCAGGTGAGCTCCGCACCGGGCCCAAAATGGAGGCGGCGGGCCCGGCCCCGGCTCCGGAAGCGGCGCTTGCGGCCCGCACCGGGCGGAGCCGCCGCCGGGGCGCGGGGGGCCGCGGGTGGGCGAAGCAGAGCGGGGCCGCGGGGAGGCCGCGTTCGGGCCGGGGGGAGGCCGGGCCGGCCGCCTCGCCGGGGGAGCGAGGGAGGGAAGCAGGGCTGCTCCGAGGTAACGGGAGGCTTCGGGGGCCGCGTACCTGCAGCCCGGCGGAGAAGGGATTCCTCTCCCTCCCTGCCTCCCTTTGTTCAGGGGTGGCCGCGCCGCATCCAGGAGCACGTAAGAGCCTCTAAAACTGATTAAAGGCGAAGTGAAGTTAATCGCAGGGTGTGTGGGTGCGCTGTAAATGACAAACCAGGCGCGCTGGCAGGCGGACATGCTGCAGGACTTCCCCACCACCCTGGCTCTGGGCCTGTAGTGCAGCTTCCCGGAGGACCTTGGGATTCATGGAAAGGTGGTATAGCCAGGTCTGGTGGGGACAGAGCACCGGGGAGCACAGTCTGGCAGAAACCTGCACCTCTCCTCGCCTGGGAATGAGGCCTAGTGTCGCTTTTGTATGTTTGTCTTACCTGCTTAGAAAACAAACATGTTGGTACGTTACTGACTTTCATAGGAAAGGTGGAATACCTCTGAATCTTCATTCTTACTCCACTGGACAACCTGATACAAATTTAGCCAGAGATCTTTATCAGTGTAAAGGAGTTGAGAATCCAGCTCGTTTCAGTGCTGATTTTTGTTTGTCAGACACTGGCAGCCCAGTCATTGTTTTGAGCATTCTCTTAACTTCTGGGATAGTCATACCTGTATAACATCAGAGTTTTTTTCACTTCAAATAATACAGAAACATTTATGATGCATCTCTGTGTATGTGAGAGATACAGTAGAGAGTTCAGGAGGCTTCAGAACAAAAACTTAATATAGCTCTTGGTCAGGTAATTTTATGACTTCTAGAAAGTGTAGAATTGATGTATAAACAGTAGTTATATATTTATGCCAGTTACAGTGCTATGGTTTAGTTTACCTTTCTCTTTTCTAATAATTTTTAGGCTTTCTGAAATCTGTTAAATTATGGTCATTCACTGACTTTCTGTTTCTATAAGAGGACACAAGGCACATCTTCTAAGCCTACTTTTTCCATTGTGTCAGAATAACTGTTGCATTAGAACATCCTGAAGAAATTTTGTGATAAAAGATTTAAAGGCTTTAGTCTGAGCTTCTTTAATTACAGCCTCTGGGCTTTCTAGTGTGTTTGTATTTGGGAAACTTCTGTTTCAACATTGTAGTTTGTCAATTTCCTATTTTTATATCTGCTTAATGTATTGCTGTCCTATTTTCTGTAACTGCCAACAGAAAGGGACCTTGAAATTAGTTAAGGTTCTGTTTTTTCATTGTTATACCAATAAACTTTATCCTAATAGCATCCTTATTCCCACTACTATTGTTATTAGTGTAACCCCAAGATATATATCAGTATATTAAAAACATTTTTTAAACTATTGGGTAAATCCAGATGCATAGAATTAAACCACAGTTTTTTCCTTGGTGGTGGTGTTTTTGTTTTTGTTTTGTGGTTTTTTTTTTGTTTGTTTTGGTTTTTTTTTTTTTTTTTTTTTGTTTTTTTGTTTTTTTTTTTTTTTTTTTTTTTTTTTTTTTTTTGTTTGTTTGTTTTTTGTTGGTTTTTTTTTAATGGAGATGATTACACAAGTCGTGAAACCCTCAGAATACAAAAAAAAAACAAATAGAATTTGATATGATGTTAATCTGCTCATCCTTCTTCTAGAAGAGTCATAATACAGAGTGTTTTAATTTAAAAAATAAACTGAAACCAACACAACAAGTGCATGGCAGCCTGAGGTAGAAGAGTTGTTTCCTTTGGGCTTTTTTAACCTCTCTGGACTATGCAGGCAGAATCATCTAAGTGATGGTAAAAGTGTGCCTGCTTCTGCTCAGTGCTAAAGTAAATGTGTGGTGATTGATTGAAGAAGGAATAAACAGGTTCCTCTGTGATGCAAGATGTAATAGTTATGTTAAAACTATCACTGTGGGAAAGTGTAATGTCAAACCTCTCATTTTGTAATCTCTGGAGGAAAGATTTTATTGACTATAACAGTTGGAAACTGAATTTGTCAGAGAATGTCACAAGCTTGAAGTTTTCAGCTTTATTGTCACCTTATGCTTTCCCTTACGTTTGATTATACAAAAAGTATCAAGAAAAATCCAGAAATAAACATGTTATGCAATTCACATACTCCAAAACCAAGGCTTAAGACAGTTTATCACCAAAGTATATCAGAAGCTTTTTTGACTCTTTTAAGATTTTTCATCTTATGAAGAGTCATAAAATCCACCCCTTTAAAAAAAAACCTCAAACATGGAAAACTACAGAAAATCACACAGAGTTATTTTGGTGAACTTGGAGTCTGACTTTAGTCCCCTGGCAGCAATGGCAGACCCAGAGGTGGTATTATCTGTTGCCCTTATGAGTAGTTACAGAGCCATTTGTTTGTGTAGTGGTTACATTCTCTTTAACCTGTCTTGTGTCCCTAACAAAACCAAATTTTATACCTAACAATTCTTGCCTCTGCAACAACTTCCTAAACACATTCAATTTCCTTGCTCCTTTGGAAAGGCTCCACTTGATGCAGTTGTGCAGTGTTAGCTTAGCCAGCTGCCTAACTTGTACTTGGATTCAGTAAGATCCAAGTACTCAGTGTGTGTATAACATGAGTGAAGCTGAACATGATGTGCCAAATCATGGCATTTTACACAGAATCCAAGGTGAGATGGGAAATGGAAGGGGTGGTGAGCACAGTTAAGGTGTCCTGGTTACAGGAAGCACAGTTTCCAGTGAGCTTGATTGTCAGGTTTGAGGTTTTATTCAGTAATGTCACAGTAACTTTGTTCCTTGGGATAAAAATATTCAAACTAGTTCTTAGTCTGGAATGCTTTGAGATCTCACAGTGAGAAACCTGTTCACCAGCACTGTCTTCCAGGAATCCAGTTGAACTCCTACAGAACATTTCTGGATACAAGCTTGCAGGACACACGTTGCCTGTGTCTTTGCCAGCCCAGGTGCTCAGAAGAGCTGGAGTGAAGAAGGTGTTGGAGCCCTTATTGTTAGTCCTGAGTGCTCTTGTATTGCCTGGCAGACAGAGTGCACACTTCAGAGGCTTGTTTGTTTCAAGTGATCGGAACATTTCAAGGATGTCGTTTGAGATTGATGTGTTTCTGATGAACTTATGTTCCTGGCAGCATCTCACACAATGCTCCAAAGCCCTTTACAAATAAAAGAGGTTGAAAACTGTTCACTTGCAAGTGAGTAACAATTAGGCTTTCTAAGGTGGACAGGCAGGCTACTTTTCAATATGTCAGCATTTAAATTTTCTGAAGTAGACTGTAAATTTGCTGGAGCATTACTCAAGTAATAAATGCCTTTTTTAGCTGGTGGAGTTGTAATGTATAAACTTACCCTTTTCCTATTCTAATTTGTCATGCAAAACTGTGTGAAATATTAATTTATTAACTGATGGAAATATTGATTATTCTCACTTATATTTTTTGTTAGTATGTGTGTCTTGGAACCTGGTTTGGGGCTTTATGTCCCGTTATCTCTGCTATCCTACTCATCTGAACACTTTCTGTTTCCTTTCTCATGGCTTTGTTGATATCTCCTGATGCTGTATGACACTAGTTTTGAGCACAGCCAGAAAGGTTGTTTAGAGCTGCTCTCCATCTGTTTTTGCTGGCATTCAGTCTATCTTGCAATAAAGAACCTAACTTCCTCTAAAAGTGTAGCA
The DNA here is from genome assembly GCF_017590055.1 of Onychostruthus taczanowskii. NCBI lineage: Eukaryota > Metazoa > Chordata > Aves > Passeriformes > Passeridae > Onychostruthus > Onychostruthus taczanowskii. The sequence goes on from NW_024498462.1 coordinate 8,340,213, forward strand.
GCCAGGAGCATGTGACCTGTCAGGCAGTGTACTCTGATTCACAATTAAAGGATTGCTTGATTAAATGAAAGCTTGGATGTCAAGGTGAGCTTTGCTCTCTGTGCTGCTGGTTAACAGAGGGCGGCCTGAGCCTGGCAGCTGGAGAGTCCCTTCCTGCAGGCTGCTCAGGGGCAGATCACTTAATACCTAGCTGGGTGAGTAGAGAAAGATGAGAGGTAGTGTTTAATTTGGTAAGTGGTCTTTTTCATAGCCCTAGAAAAAACCCCACATTTTCTCTTAACTTAGTGCATGTCTAGAAATGTGTGGTACCTAAAGCTAGTCTGGGAGTGTGTCAGATTTCTAGTAAACCTTATGCACTGAACTTAAAAGAGTATGGCTTCTGTTAAGAGTAACCAGTCTGTTGTTGTAAAATACTTAAATGTTTAGAAAGTGCATGTTAGAGAAACTTAAACCTTTGAAGAAAGAGGAATTCAAGGTTCTTTTCATTTATTCCTCTCCTAGGAACTGAGCTGTATCCAGATGCTTCTACAGCAAATTTGAAAAGCCTTTAAACTTTTACTACTGAGAAACATGTCTTACTTAAGGAAAACTGGAAAGTCTAGCACTTGTTGGACCCCAGGAGACTTCCACAGTGCCTAGAAAACTGATGTCTTATGATTAAGTTGATGTGGTCTGTGGTGTTTTTTCCAGTTTCAGGTCCTTGATTGGTACTTTGAGCTGTGGTGCAGGTAGACAATATTTTAAGCCTTATGGAGAGCAAGGCTCTTTTCTGTTTGAAGCAGTTGTTTCTTTCCTGGTTGTGCAGAGCCTGCAAGCTCTATTGTATCTAATAGTAGATTCCTAAATCAGCTCAGGCTGTATTAGCTGAACTTGGTTTTTCCTTCTTTTGCCTCATGATAAGTTACTCTGGTGGCAAGAAAAGTGTGGCTGGCTCAGTCATCCTTGTAATGTCTTACTAGTGTCAAAGGAGGAGAGTAGACAGAGCTCTGAAAAGTGTTCAGTACATGGGAGCTGTGCAGGTAAAATCACCTGGAATTCAGCAGATGCTTTTGTCAGGGTTAAAAGAAAAAGTCCAGTCCTGTAGTAGCATTTTCTGTGCATATTTTACTGTTTTATAGACACATTGAGTGCTTTGACTTGGAATTCAGAGGCAAACCAGCTGAAGCTGCAGAGAGCACATAAACCAGCTCACCTCAATCTCTGTGCTGTTCTGTACCATCATACACTGTCAGTTTTGGGCAGAGAGTAGTATTCCCCCAAAGGTAAAAACATTACATCTGAAAATAGAGTTCTAACTTTTAAAAATATATAATTGTTATTTTCTTCTGATTTTAAGATTGAATATATTTGCAGTGGCTTTTTTTGTACTCCAGTGTCTCAGCTTTGCAAGTCCTTACAAAAGCTTTGTCTTGCTTTTCTCCTTTTTCTCCAAAAGGAGAATGTATAGCAAGCAATAGTTCAGTAATATATTGCAATTTTTTATTTAGATACATATTTTGAGGGGAGGAATGTTTCTTTCTGTACAGAAACTCGGTGGTACACCAGGAGGCATATATATGACTGAGTGTGCCTCTGCAGCAGCATTTGTCCTATGATACCTGTGAAATGTATTGGTGAAGATAGACAAAAGTAGTAGCCCCAGCTTTCAGTCATCTATAAAAGTGAAAGATTGAATTTTAAAACCAGTAGTAAAAGTACCACTTTTCTCTTTAGTGACTGTCTTCAGATTTAGAAGTTGTGAAATTTGGAAAATTATAAGATACTGTTGTTTTGCCTTTCATTTATTCGTAGGGACTGAATTTAATAATTGACAGAAGCGTTCAGAAATGTGTTTTGGGAAGATGAGATTGGAAATGAATGGTATAAAGTTGGTTTTGAAGTGCTTCTGTGATAAATATTTTTTGTCATGCTGTAATGTCTGTTTGTATGGTGTCTTCAAAGCAATAGTTGGTGAGGTATCTATTGCGTCAGGAGTCACTGTTCCAAGTCCTGCTATTTCTCTTTTACAATAATTGGAAAGAAAATTCCTTCCTAATACTGCCTCACCAGCATTTATTTAAAGAACTGTCATTTGTTCTTTAAACTTCTTGCAGTTCTTCTGGAACATGTCTGTTCTGCTGATTAGGTGAGGATCACTGAGCACACTCCTTAGCTCTGAAGGAAAAGTTTAAATCTCCTGGGAAGGATGCCCACCTGGTGATATTCACTGAAATCTCTGCCACAGGATTGCTAACCAAATAGACTTGGCAAAAAGAACTGAATCAGAGAAATTAATACAGGTACTGACAAGGTAGCAGTAGCTTGCTGGTCTCATTCTTCTTCATATTTTGTGCATGTGTTTTTGCAGAGATGGGATATATTGATTCGGTCCATAGCTCAAGAGAGAGCATGGCTCCAACTTAGTTCCTTCTTCATAGGGAAAACTTTGAAGCACTGCACAAAACTGCAGTTTTTGGAAGTGTGTATCCACGTTTGTGTTGCTGAAATCTGGATGGTCTTGATTGAGGCAGCATATCTGAAGAAGTTTTCTGACAGGGTCTGTTATGATTCTGCATAAATTCTCTGCATCAGTGAAGGAAAAAAATGAATGAGAAATGTGCAGAAATCTGCAGGTTTCACACTTGAGCCTTGGAAGGGAGAGTGAGAGCCCAGAGTGGCTTCACTGTTTACATGAGCCAGAATTCAAGAACCATGTGTTCAGTCCTGGAGAATGGAGGTTTTTTTCCTGTTTCCTCCTGCTCCCCAATCTTTTGCAGGCTTTCCTCTCAACAGGATACTGTTATATTTTCTGAATATCTGAATAATGTTGACTGGGGGAGGATCAGAGGGTGTCTGTGCTTTGCTGGATGTTGAGTTGTGTTTCAGTGGAGCCTTCTATGTTGAGAGCTGAATGCAGAATAATTAAAACGTTGTACAACTTGAAGCGACCATGAGTGTTGTAGCATGCCTAAATGTAAAACACTGAGTAAAAAGATTGAATTGATGTAGATCAGTTAAAACCATAGAGAATTATGAGGGGAGCAAAATGTTCTTGCTGTTGATCTCTCACCTAGGAAGGTGTCATCTGGCAGCTGGTCATAGCAAGAACATTTTCACATTCCTGCACAGCTTTATTCTAGCCTAGTTGGCAAGAAGAATCTGATTTTTTTTTTTTTTTTCTCTCCAGGGTGTTTCTTTTCCTCCCCTCCCCCTTCCCCTTGCCTTTTATGTAATGAGATGCTTTGCCATGGTATGAATGAGCTGCAAAGTAATTGAAAAAGGAGTTTCCTGAAACGGGCAGGTTAGTTCTGGCAGCAGAGGTTTCTTTCTTTACAGCTCATTTTGGAGTGGTATTTCTGGTTTTTCCTTGTAGAAAAACCTAGTTTCCTTGTGCTTTTTGTAGCTTCAGGTCCGGTATCATTGATATGATCAAGGGCCAGTGTTCAAGAAGAAAGTACAGCTTTCAATCTTGTGGTCCTCTAGCCTTAGGGGAGAGGACAGAAGCTGTAGGATTCTAGCAGATTGGTGTTTGCCTTCCTTTCTCCAAATGGTCCCTCCCCAAATGAGAGGAACAGTGATAGCCTCTAAGTATGGGGTCCCACTTGGGGTGCATTGCAGGCAGTCACTGTGCCTGGAGCCTTATCTGTGGTAACTCAGCTTGTGGCCTGCTCTTCTTTAACCCACCCACGCTGTGGTTTGGAGCCATCCTTTTTCAACTAGTGTGTTTGTGCCTCACTTTAATTTTGTTTGGCCTGAAAATAAGTAATGACTTCTTCAGTGGAGAGATTTAGCAAAAGTACTAATGTGTGTCATACTTGAGGTCTTTTTGCTACTTTTTAGTTTATGGATTGGCAAGTAAAAAACCTGTATTTTGTTGCTATTTGTGTTCTAGCTGGCTTGTAGTATAATTCTAATCTTATTTACAGGAGGAAGGTCTGTGTATCAAGTCCTTACACAGGAAATGCCAAAATGGCTTCTAGAGTGAGAAGGCTTGTCAAATTTATGTAACAGTTGCCACTTAGCTGTATTTAAATATTAGGAAAATGGTTGAAATGCTGTGGTGACATAGGTTATTGCTGGCAGAGTTCTGACACGTTTACTCCTTTAAATGGGTGTGGCAAAAATAAAAAAATTGTTTGTGTACTGATAAGCAGGCTGGTGCTGAAAGGAAAGGCACACTGCTAAAAGTAGGCTGCAGCCCATAAATGGTTATTTTTCCATATTGCTATTAGATGTGGCCTTTGAAACCTCTCTGCAGAGTACATTTTTCAAATCAGTTCTTTAAATGGAGAAGTTACAAGTGTTCTTAAGCAAGGAGAAATTGCAGTAGTCCTTTATGTTCTGGCTTCTGATTCAGGTTAGTTCGTTGAGGTGGGTTGGTTACTCATTCAGCAGTCACTTGTCCTGCACTGTTCAACAGAGAAAATGAAACTTGTGAAAGATCAGTTTGTTGAACTCTCACTAAATGCAGAACAGAGTTAGTTGATACACTGGGACACCAGAACTTGTTAATATCTTGAGCTGATTTCTGTCTCCATTTCAGGATGTCCATGCTTCTAGCTAGAAAACATTCAACCACTCACATCTTTTTGAAATCATAGTAAAGACTCAATCATGTAATTTGTGTGTCCCCCCCACCTTAATTTCTCTGATTTTTTTTTAATAGGCTGTGCTCCTCAGAGATGTTAACAGACTGGAGATTATGCGGCTGTATGCAGTGGTTTGAGGGCATTTAAAAAATATACTAGATGGTTAAAAGGTATTGATACATAGCATAGCAGCCAAGTGGGACTCTGAACTGTAGGATGTGTAGGATATCAGTTATGGAGAAACTCACGGTCATGGGAAATTTCTCTTTCTTTCCTTTCCTCTGTGCAGAGTGCTCTTTATAAATAATTGGTGTAAATTTTTTAAATTGCCTTGTGTGAAAGAGCTAATCTTTGCAACATATGGTATTAGTCTTTTTTTGTGCTTATTTATGCTTTTTCCTAAGCTGCTTTATGTTGTGTGAAAGAAAAGCTAAGAATAGAGGAAGTGAGTTCAGTGGTTTCCATTTCCAGCATAACGTACAGTTGACAGCTTGCATCTGCCACAGGTCAGAGGTGGTTTGAATATGAAGGTAGTTCTTTCCTTAAAAATCTGACAATAGGTGGATTTAAATGCTGATTCTAGAGTTTTGATAGTCATGGAAATTCTCAAGCAGCTTGCCTTATGGCTGACTTGATTAAAACAAAGCCACACGTTTTTGCTTGCTGTTTTTGCTTTTATATGAAGTTCCCTAGGTTCTCACTAAAAATAGCAATGAGTCTTGGCCTTGTCAGATAAGAGAGATGTTTCATAAAGAGTGTAACAGAGATCAGGTCCCATTTAAGGACAGCAAAACCCAGATCTAGTTTTTATTACCCACTGAGTAGAAAAACTCGTAGATAATGTAAAACTTTGATAAAATCAATTGTTTTGTTGTTAAAGTAATATTCTATGCATATGTATTACACAGTTCCAGTAAATATAATCAAATCCTGATATCTTAGTCTTGAACAGGACTACCAGGGCAACATCAGAGTTTATTTATATGCCAAAATAGCTGAAAAAAAGTGTGTATGGGTTCAAGATGAAGAAAAAGAGATGTCTACAGGTTCTTCCCTTGTCTTGAATGTCAGCAGGTTCATTTTTTCTTACTCTTTTTAAGTAATAATGGATCTGCACCTGTGCCTTCATTAACTTCAAACTATTTAAATTTTTATGTATACACACACACATACATGCCTATGGCACAGTTTCTGTGAGTTACTTCCTTATGCAAGTAAAATATGAAAATATATACAATTTATGTGAATAAATATTGTTGCATGTTTTAATATGCATGGTGTATAATTAGTGTGTCTATATGTGTGTATATATATAAATATATATATATACATATATATATAAAATATCTGAAACTACATGCAGATAGCGTATGACAAGAGATAAAGAAGACTTATCTGTTGATTAATACATTACTCTTAAGAAGTACTGTAGCCTATCAGGTTTGTCAATCTTACTCCCTCTTAATTTTATTTTTGGGGGGGTCTGAACAGAATAAAAATTTAAGAGGTACTTTATTATCTGAGAATTGGTAAATGCCTGAAAATGGAATTGCTTGAAATGACAGTCTTTTAAACACAGGTAATTCTGATGGCTTCCAAAGATACCAGGACCTATTAGCTGCTATAGTAGTGTGTGCTTGAAAAACATGAGTAAACACTCTATGGGCTTCTCTTACCAACGTTTTCTAAAATCCTTTGAACTAATTATTATGTCTTTATTTAATGCATATTTGGGTAATGTCGGTGTAAGTGTAGGTGTGCTACTCTGTAGCAGTGCTACAATTCCAAGGGAATGTCTATTCCAGATAAAGCCTGAGAGATGCTTGAAAGTCCTCATAGTGTAACAGCATTCATTCCTCAGTCAGGTTTTGGAAATACTGTTAATAAAAGAGGATATATGTTCTCACACTGACAGACTACTTAGAATAAATCTCACAGGACTGTGATCTGGACACAGCCTGTTTCTTCTAATTTGGTCTGTGTCATTAGGTTTCTGTATCATCTTGGAAGTTACATATTCAGTATGTTTTAAGTTTGCTTTAAAGAAAAAGTTCAGAATTTGAAGAACAGGTACATGACAGGGTCAGAGGTGAAAAGGTGAGTCAGCAAGTCAGTCTTGTAGCAGAATACAGCCAGGACGTTGCTTCAGAAACATGTGTTTGTTGGAATCAAAGGAAAGAGGTTATATAAGCCAGATTGGCAGAATGCTTGACACAACAACTGGCAAAAATTATGTTAAAAAAATGCTGGCAAAAATGATGCTATAGTGTTTTTTATTTAGGGCTTCTGAGCAGGTGGCCAGGCTGGATAACCTCCCGAGGTCCTTCTGGAGCCAGATTGTGTGACTTGGTGTGCGCATACAGATGTGTATAAACACATACAGTGATGGCACAAAGTTGAGTAAGAGAGGAGGAGAGATTTCCTGAAGGCCCCAGGCTGTGTGGCTGTGCTGGGCTGGTGGAATGGTGCACTTGGAAACATGCAGAGGGTGTAGAGAGGGCTTGTGTTGTCATGCTCTTGCTGGTGCTCTTAGTCACACTGGCAGGATGGAGCTGCCATGTGGATGTGCCTGTGCTTGTCCTACTTGTTGCTGCTTTTGTCTGGAACTGGGCTTAGGGAGGGAAAGAGCAATCCATTCTCTGCATGATTTGTCCACTTATAGGTATTATCTTTGGAGAGGTGATGATAGAGTCCATGTACTGTCTATTGTGTTGTTGCCATCTGCTGCCCAACAGACATGGCTTCCCATGGAAACCAATATTTATTTTAAAAAAGAATACTGGTTATTTGTGCATGCATCTTTCAAGGCTTTTTTCCATTTCAGTGAAAAATTTGTGAAACAACAAGGAATAACAATGGGTGTATTTGCTCAGGAGTGTTAATAGTGTTAAAAATCTTAATTTCTACCATATTAGAAGTTTAGCTGGCAGCTGTGTTGCAAAAATATGTTGGTATGTATTGAGGATGTGTACACACACATATACACTTCTATTTGTATAAAATATGTCTCCATTCTTTTCTGTACATTTGTTTATGGAGCAGTCTTTTAAAGTTTTGTTTTGTTTTCCTTAGTTACAGAAAAACATTCCTGTAGAACAGTAAGCTTAAAGACAAGGAAATTAAAGAAAGGTAAAGCAAATCTGTTTCAAAATGCAGTCTTTGTTCTCAGGCCATGTTTTAAGTTATGTAGTGTTACAAGTTTGAAGTCTTTCCAAAGGACATTATCTCAATATTAGCTGTAGCTGGTTGGAAGTATTTGTCCTTATCCTGGAGTGTCCTACAGTCCCTTGTCAGCCTTGGTGAGTAACAGAAGCTGTAAAGCTGACTTTGCTTGCTGTGAGAGGATTTTCTGAGAATAGAAAGATGTGACTGTTTCCTCAAGTAGTCCTGCACAGTTTGTTCTCCTCTGATGCCCCTCTGTTCCACCTCCTCCTCCCAGGGATATGTACATGGAGTTCTGCAGCCCTGGGAAGTCCAGCCATGACTGATCTTCCTGTACTCCAGCTCACACGTAATGGCATCAGGAGCTGTTGGAAGATAAAATAGCCTTTAAAGTTCTGATTCACCTGAAGTAGCTTGGGGGAGGGAATTTGTAGGCCTGGTTTGTTCTGTTTGTGGTGTTTAAGTAGGTGTATAGGATGGAGTGATGTGCTTTTCTGCTGAGGAGCCCAGAGGAGTTTTCTGCTTAAGGTTTCTCCCCCAGCAAAATCCAAGTGTTGCCCTGTGAGGTGATCAGACATTTATGAAGGGCTGTATTAGCTGAGCATGTCTGTTATTAAATTGTTTTTCTTTTATCTGACTGGAAGAGCTTAACAGGTTTAATTTCAAATCAACAATACCTATTAGAATGAATGACTCCTGAAATCCCAGATTCCAAATATGTCTTAAATTGAAGCTAGGTTTTGTGAAGATGAGTATTTAAGCATCAATAAAAAGTTGTGCCAGTCATCTCTCTTGTTTCTTGGAAGTGTGTGTCTTTATGTTTATTGTAAATTGAGAACTATCAGTTAATTATTCCTTATTGTAACTAATGCAGTTGAGAAATGATTCCAGGCTAGAAATGACACTTTGGCATCTCACAGGCATCTGCCAGGGAAAGGCTGGGTGGCAGTCACTGTTGCTTTTGCCACACCTGTCCCTCCAATAATTTTTTGGAGCACACCTGAAAATAGATTTTAAATTTAGATTTTTTTTTAAAAAAATGCTTTTAATTCTTAGCAATGAAGTGATGGCTGGAGCTGGTGCAGTAGTGTACAGTAATGTGTTTGTCTTCAGACAGTCTCAAGATTTACTGCTACTCTGTGACCATTTTAACCGAAACCTTTATGAGCACCTGAAGGCTTCAGTCATTTTCTTTCCCAGTATAACAAAATTAGTTCTTCTAAGTTTCAGACCAAATAGGTTCTTCCTTTTTTTTTTTTTCATTTGCTTTGATTGTGTAGTGTATTTTTTCATCTTTTAAGTCTTTCAATGTCTCTTATCAACAGAAGAAAATACATTTTTTTTTGTTTAACTATTTCTAGGAATTCCTTTTAATGGAGCTGTGTAGCAATGAGCTCATTATAGACAAAAGGGAAATTCCTCATTCCACAGCTGCTTAGGAGCATCCCTGTGTCTTGTCTGCTTGCAAAATCTAGACATCTTACCTCCACAAATCAGTATGAATCTGCTGTTCTAATTCATGTTCCCTGCTCTTGTGATAGCAGAAATAACAGCTTGGTATATATGAGCAGTGAACTGATTCAGCTGAAAAGAAACCTGAAAAATCATATGGTTAACTCTTAGCTAAATCTGTTTCCTGATTCATTTCACTATATTGTGGAATAAATTCTGGTTCTGGGCAAAGGGAAGAGGCAGCAGTAAGGGCCCAGATGTAAGAAAATGGGACTGTCCATTTTGGACTAGCTTAAAGTACTAATGCATTTTTTTTCCCAGTAAAGATTTTTCTCAGGAATTTGCAAGAACACCAATGTAAAGTTATTTTCTGAAGTTTCTTGGTTGTGTAGGGTAATCTGTGCTTTAGGTTAAACATCTGCTTTTGCCAGACCTGCCACTTCTTTTGCTGGTTCTGACTTTTGGAATGTTAGAGAGATGCAGAGCAAAGCATTTCTTCCATATTTTATTTCTTACTGAATTAGAGGGCCTTTTTCTGGCAGGGATGTTTCTTTATTGAACACTGATCTGTGCAGTCAGTTGTCTAGTTCTGGTAGCAGTAAGGTGTTTAATGCTGTTGCTCTGCAAAGCATGGGCTGTTCTGTTCTTTTGGTGTGTCTGTCTGACCTCTTGAAAACATTTCTCTGTAAACTTTTGTACTCTGATCTCAAGTTCTGTGATGTTAGACTGTGGAGTGTGTCATCCATGTCCTTCAAAAGCCAGTGCTCTGATGTTGGGATATGCAAGGTTCTCTAAGCAGTTACATGGCATGCTTTATCTTGAAAGGAAAATGAGAGTTTGCTTCCTTTTTGTTGCCCTCCTGACTACTTGTCTACTAAGAAGTCTACTTGACTAAGAAATTTAAAATATTTTTATAATAATCAATCTGGTGATTTTAAGAGTAGTTATTCAGCAGAGATTCCAAACCAGCAGTGTCCTCAGCAGTGCTCTGCTCCCCTCTCTGAGGCACGTGTGGTGATTCCAGCCAGTTCCAAGCAGTGCCACAGGTCCAGCACTCCATGACAGCTTCTCATTCCTTGCTGAACACCTCTCAGTCCCTTTGGCTCATCTTTCTGTCAGCCCTTTTAACTGCCCCAAAGACACCTGGTCGCGCCTGATCTCGGGCTCTGTCATGCCATCCTCTCCTGGGCACCCCTCACTGTGTTACGTGTCAGGGAGCTGTGCCTGCCCCAGGCTCTTGGCCAGGTGGGAAGCCCAGCCTTTTCTGCCTGGGTGATGTTGGTGGTGGTCCTGTGCCAGTAATTGCATTCCCCAGTGTCCTGAATTCCTGCACAGCCAGGATTAATGTCAAGAACAGCTCTATTCTTTAAAGGGTGGTTATGTGAGGAAGTGAAATGAGGTTTGTACCTGACTCCCTCCCTGGTAAGGCTCACTTACCTTTGACAGAATTGCATAATGTATGTTCTGTAAGTAATAGCTGAATTAGAAATTAGTGTGTAGGAAATAAATTTACCTGATGCAACCCTTGTGGTGATGGTAAATCAGGATGGCGTGCTTCTTGGGGAGTAATGAGGGCTAATAACTTGGAATTAAATTAGGCATACTCATGTGTCTTTTTTCCCTTTTTTTTTTCTTTTTCTAGAACCACAGAGCAGACCCAGAAGAACTCTTCACAAAATTGGAACGCATTGGGAAAGGCTCCTTTGGTGAGGTCTTCAAAGGAATTGATAATCGGACACAGCAAGTGGTTGCCATAAAAATCATAGACCTTGAGGAAGCAGAAGATGAAATAGAAGATATACAGCAAGAGATAACTGTTTTAAGTCAGTGTGATAGTCCTTATGTAACAAAATACTATGGATCATATTTAAAGGTAATGTATAATATTGCACAGTGATTTGCTGGAATGCTGCTAGGAAAATCATCTAAAATTAAGGAAGATTTATCATGCCAACTTGGCATTTTTAGTAGGTTTTTATTTTTCTTTGAACAGAGTTTTTCACTTCATTTTTCTCTTTTTGCTGCTTGCTCTTTGGGCCTGGAATTTGCACAAAATGGCTAAAGAATAAACAGAGTTGATAAAGGATTATTTTTGCCATTGCTTTTGGGCCTTGGTTTTCTCTTCTCCCTCCACAATCCCTAGCACAATTTTGTGGCCTTTCTGAGCAAAAGAAACACACCTTCATAGTTCCAGAAGCAAAAGCTGTTCCTGGTGTGGAAAGAAAGCATCATGTAAAATGTGTTGGCAGTTATGCAGCTTAGTAGGCCTGAGACAAAGTAACACTGACATCAGCAAGTTATGTAACCACTGTGTGAAGTGTTATCTAAGGCATAATTTAACAAACAAACAAAAAAGAAAACCTACAGAAAACCAAAATGTTGATGATGAACTTTTCACCTGAAATACTGCTGAAATGTTTTGCGCTGCTGACATATTTTAGGTGACTTTTAAAAAATCCCTGAAAACATTTAATGTAAGCTGAAGTTTTAGTGATAGTTCAAAGTATATTAAGTATCTGGGAGGACTTATTTGCTTGTATTTGAGTTCTTTGTTGGTTTTTGTTTGTTTGCTTCAGTTTGGAAGGTTTTTCTGGTTGGTTCTGTTTTTTGGTGCTTGGTCTCCCCCTCAGCATTTCTGCTTTCCTAAGGTACAGTGGGGTTTTGTACATTTTAGAGACAGATTTCTGATAAGTGTTCTCTGTCTCACACTTGTGCTGTATCTTTCAGTGATACGTAAAAGTATTTGCATAATTTTAGTAATATGCTTTGTAGATTTTGCTTTTTTCCATTTAAATTGGAAAAGTATTCCATTTTTATATTTTAATACTAAATGGGCAAGTTATTTTTCCAGTATTTCCAGTATGTTTAGTACACTCCAAATACTAACTTCTCATTTTGGCTAATGTAAGACACCTGTAGTGGCTTTGCTGTTTACTGTGAGTTCTTCACCCTGAGTAAACATACAAATTGCCATTGATAACCCATTTTTGCTTCTCTTTATTGGGCTCAATCAGTGGGATTTTTATTTTTTTTTGTGAACAAGTAATAAATATGTAAGTAGGATTTTTCTGCCATCACAGCATATTAGAACAAGCAGGTTCATCTAAAGATAATGTTAAGTTCAACTAGGAAGGTTCCCCTGGAGCAGTGCACAAATGGTGCTGCAGATCCAGACATGATCAGTCTTTTTTACTGTCCTTTATTTTCTGTGATGAGCTAAGTCCTGAATTCTATTCTCCTGCATATCCATCATTTCAGCTTTGTGCTGTAAAAGCCCAGTTGTTTGCCCTGAAGTACAAACAGGTCAAAATAAGTCTTGGAAAGTGTTTTTACATGTCAGTGTTTTTGCTTGGAAAAGTGTTTTTTGAAATCTCAGAACTGAACAGTGATTTCAGCAGCTATGAATGGAGGAATTAAACTTTGATTGGGTGGGGATTTATTTTGTTTGTTCTTTGTTTTCTCAGAGGTGGGGGGTGGAAAAAGCTTTATAAGGTACGGATTGGATAGGGAAAGAAAATAGTCTTATCATTATTTACAGCAATATAGGTGTGGAAAGTAAAGTCTAGGTGTTCTGTCAATGCTATACAGCTTTTAAATTGTGCTGAGGTTTTTTTTTTAATTTAAAAAAAACTTTTGGCAAATGTAGGAACATGTTAATGCAGCAGTGCTCTCCTCACCACTATGTGAGTTCTTTCCATTTCTGTTCTAAATGGATACATTCTGAAAGATTAATGCTGATCGCTTGTTTACTTTTCACACTTGGAAAGTTTTTGGAGAAGGAAGATTTCTGTGCATGGAGTTTGGGGTGGTGTTTGTGGAATTTTGGTTACTTTCTCATTCATTTAAGAAATTCCTCTTTAAAAACAAACAAACAACAAAAAAAAAGGTAAAAAATTTGTTCACAGGAGTTTTTTCCATCCCAGATTAGCATAATAGGCAATTCTGCTGCTTGCTGTTCCCCAAGTAAATGAATAAAAATGTCCACAAATAAATGAATACCTTTAATTCTGTAATTAAAAATAAATAAAGCAACTTTTAAAGTAGTATCTTCTGACTAAATTGTTCTTAGACTAGAGTAATCCCTGGTTGCTAGTTCAAGATATTTCAGCTAGAGACTCCTCAGGGGAAAGAGGGTATTGGCTTTGTTCAGTGTGCCAAGAATCTTTTATTCTGCCTTTTCATTTTAGTAGTAGCAGGTATTTTGATAGTTGTGTCTCTACTTTGTGTTTGTTTGCTTGTTTTACTTAATCTAGCTGTGAACTTTTTATTAGCTGTTTCTTTGAGAGTGGCTGTCAGCCTAATTGTTAAGCTGTGTAGTACTTCATTCAGGATTTAATTTTTCTATACACTGTAAGTATGTCTTTGAAACAATGAAATGGGTACAGTTGTATACCAAATTACTGTATAATTAAAAGTTAAAGAATACTGAGGTTAAATTCTGAAAAATAAGACATCTTATTTCTTACAAAGCCAAGTCCTAGGCTGCAGAGATCAGACACAGTTTGCCATGGATATAACTAGTGTGAAGTTCACATTCATAATGGTCCCAAATGTTTATTCCTGGATACTTCAATATATATATAAAGGTCACTGAAAAATTCCTAGAAATACTTTTTAAAGATAATGGTTAAAAAGAGCATAAGGTAAATAAAAGGTATTTCAAATTTGAAGATACTTTTTTTTTCTTTTGCATCTTTATTTACAGGCAAACAAAACAGTTGAACCAGTATGCTGTGTTTCAGATCATGCTTTATGAGCTAGAAATAGTTTACTGAAGTGTATTAATCATACATGTAGCTGTCTCTGAAGCTGTAGAAATACCATTAGAAATGTTTGTAGTTTTACACTGTTCAAAGAGTCTTAGTATTTTCCTGACTAAATACCAAGGCAAACCCTCAGTGCAAATGCATTTAGGTTGCCTACAGCACTTACTGGTACTTCTCTAGTTCAGTAATCTAGATCTGTCTTTAAATTTTATAGTTTCTACTTTGAAGAAATCACTGCTGAGACCATGTGTTGGCTTAAAGTTTATTATGTAAGCCACAATTTATCCAGTTGAACTGTAATGGAACATCTTCTGTTGTAGCCTACTCTTTTTTAATCAGTTTTAACTAAGCTTAGAGTAAGCAGATTGTTCTTGTCTTCATTTTGTAGTTTTTGAGTTTTCCCTCTGGCAAAGTAGTTGATAACTAAAAGTTATTACAGCTAAAACATGGAAGAAGAGATGTAATTGTGAGGGGGTTCTAATTGCAAACATTTCAGATGAGAGATTTTTTTCTTTTTACCATTTATAAAGTCTGTTCTGCACGTTCTGTTCTTGACAATTTCTTTGCACTTCAGGATGCAGAGGCAGCCTTGTAGCTGATGGAGATGGAGTCCCAGGGAGCCTGGGGCTTGCCAGCTGCATGCAGGCTCTCCCACATGCCCCTGCTGCTGAAAGGCAGAAAGGAAGAGTGTCTTTATTTCAATTACTTGACTTACTAACTTGAGACATTCTGCAGCCTAGCTGTTCATTAGCTACAGCTTGTATATCCCACCTGTAAATGTGATTTTAAAAGTATGGACAGTCCTTTAATAGTTTTCCTAGCAGTGCAATGTTACTTGTCTGTTACCAGGTTATTTTAGTCTTGACAAACCTTATCATTGATACAAGATGGCAAAGTCTGTTTCCTTAAGTTCTTGAGGTTCTTGTGATGAAGTTGATGCCAGTTATTGTGACACAGAAAGGTACAAAAGCCCCCTATCATGGTAATGTGGGATATCTTCAGGTTCAGTTGGGAGTTTTCCATTGAATTAACCTTAAAGCTTAGGTATTAGTAATTTTTTCCTAAGTTTTCCTTGGGTGTCTGGCAAGATCAATAGTGTTTTCTAAACATACTGGTAGGTGATGTGCAAGCATATGTACAGTCAGAGAATGCACCTTAATAAACACATTTGTGTACAATAATAAAATGTTTTACCTTTATATCATGACTTTCACTAATTTGGGTAGAATCATATAAGCTTCAGCTGTATTGCAACTTTTGTGGCTGTAAGATAATTTAAGTTCTGATGGAGGTATTTATAGATATTTGTAGCTATTTCATATTTGTAGAAGGTCAGGATCTAAATTTGTCTCCTCGTCCCCTATTGCACTTGGATTGCAGTTAACATCTCAATAAATAAACCACTGGGTGTGGAGGGTCCCCTCGATAAGTTAGGTTAGATGGCTGAAATGAGTGTTTTCCTCCAGCTTAATGGCTTGTCAAAATGCATTCCTCCCCTACCAGTTCAGGCAAGAAAAAGATTAAAAGTATTAAAAGTTACCGTAGTTCTGGCATGTTGTGGTTACACAAATTTGGAAAGTGCACTTGATGAAGTGCTTCAGCTGGAACTTCCAACAGTACCATAGAGATAAATCTCTTGATGACTGGAATTTCATGACTGTTTTCCTTATTTGTGCCATTTAGACCAAGGCTTTCAGTATCCAGCCTTGTAACTGTTACAGGCACCTGAGCTTGCTCTTTTCTTTTGCAATTGAAACAAACCTGAGGTTATTCTCAGCTTTTCAGATTCGAATATTGAGAAATCCTACAGTGACATCCAAGGACTTCCATCAGAATTGTGCAGCACTTTGTGCAGCCAAGCTTTGAGACAATCTAAAGATACTGGTTGTTCTGCCCTGTCTATTTATACTTGGCTGACAGAAAATAGCTAGGAAAAAGGTTGTTCATGCCTGGCTAGAAAATACCCACACCCGATTACAGTGGATAGTAGCAATTTCTTTGAGACATTGTTTGAGAAACAGTACTTACTCATTTTCACCCTGTACTGTTTTCAAGTAATAGTCAAATTCTCCAAACATGTCTGGTAACCACAATGTTTGCCTTGAACAGGAGTTCCCTGCAGGTCTTCTGAGCGGACAAAGTTGGGCTTTATAAAAACTGCTAAAATTAGCCAGCCCTTCCCTGCTGAGATCATAATATTGGAATAGATTCTCATAAATGGTGTGGTTTTTAAATTTAGTATAAATCTAATAGAGCACACTTTGTTAGGATGATTGGATGTGGTGCTTTCAGAAACTGCACCTTTATTTGCTTGCTGAGTTTTCTTTAGATTTCCATCCCTGGGCAGGCCATAGGTTGGGAAAGTATACAATGGAGAATGCAAGAGGCTTTAAAGAGTGCTCCTGCCCTAAGCTGGTGCTCTGAAATGAGAAACTAGCACTGGTAAATATTTGCTGGAAACTTATACAGTGTGTGTGGTACTTCACCAGCTGTGGTTCAGTTGAGTATTTTTAATAACTGGGTTTTATTTTAAATAAATATATTTATTCACAGAATTTTCTCAACTAGTACCACATAGATTCTATGTATTTGAGTTTTGTCTTTTGAGGGGACTCTGGCATGAAGTAGTCTGTAGATTTGCTAAGTGTTTCCAGCCACCTTTTACAGTAACAAGCCAAGGACAAAGGCAGTACCTAGAAATCAGTGTTAGAATAATTTGTCAGGTCTAGAGGTTGAGACATCTCCACAGATGAAGGGCAGAAACTCACATATTCTCAAGGTCCATTTCAAACAATTATTTGTATTTAATTAAAACTTAAACCACTGCCTAATCACTTTTTTCCCCTCTAAGTTCTGTTCCTTTAAGTGAAATCATTTTAGATATTATTTAGCAGAAATTGGTTAGTAGTGATGGTGTTTTTTCATTGCTTTTTTAAATACAGAAGTCAAACTTATTAATTAATATATTAGACTTCACAGGAGCAGTGTGATCATTCTGCAAGAAGTAATTGCATACTACTAGGTGATTAATGACTCTCTATTTGCCTTTTCCTAAGAGTGTGCTGGTAGTCTATTAAAATATATTTATAAATTTTTTATGGCAGCCTTGGACTTTTGACAACTCATACCTTCCTTTACAGGGCACAAAACTATGGATAATAATGGAATATTTGGGTGGAGGGTCAGCTTTGGATCTTGTAAGTATATGATTTTTTTTGCATTTTAAATATCAGTGAACTTTATTTCATTGTGGTTTTATATAATTTTATAAAAATAAGACCTGGAGGCAGCTGATGTTACATCACTGCTATGTGGTAATGGTCAAAAAAGTGTGAATTTGAATGGTAGTCCTGTCACACTGAATTTGTGTTAATTTTTCTGTATTGGTCTTTGTCTGTAAGCATTAGGAAGCATCCTTTTTTTTTCAGTTCTCAGGTTTTTTTTAGTTTGAGAAGTCCTTTTCTTGCTGTATGTTTGATGGAGGTTTGGGGTCCTCCGTCCATTGCTTCCCACCTCCTCCAAGCAGAATTCATTGCAGTCCAGTAAAAAACGTTTCCTTTAGGTTTGGGTCTCGAGAATGAATGTGGAACGTGTCCACAGACAGTTAATTCTAACTGGTTAAAAGATGTTGGGTTTTCCATGTTCAGGTATTTTCAGTTAAGCATGAAAGTGCCTTTTTACTTCAGATAGAGTGGCATTCATGAAGGGTGTAGCCTGGAGAGTGCACAAGCACAGCCCTGAGTGTGAATGTGGTTTCCCCATGGTTTCAGTGCAGCTCTGCCTCAGCTGCAATGCTACAGACCCACCCTTTCCTGTAAGATTATATAGCTCAGTCTTTGTGTGATTCTGAAGGGAAAATACCATGTCTTCACTGTTACAGAATGATAATAATTATGTTTTCGCTAACAGGGGTCCTGTCTGAGAGTTCAAGTATATGCTTGACTTCACAAATCTATTTAAACTTCTTTATCAAATTACATCACATCAGCTCATCAAAAGCATAGTAATTAGGTGTAGCTTGTGGTAGTTTATAGCTGTAGAACTTGGCCCTTTTGAGGAAGGGGCTGTGAGACACTCTAGCACTTTTGAGTAATTGATTGTATTCTGTGGAGTGTCAGAAACAGGGAAATAGCTATTGCTAGTGCCAATTTAAATCACTGAACGTGTAGAGGAATAAAATTTTAGAAGAATAAAATTTCAGTTTTGCCTCGCTTTGCCTTTCCGTAATTTCATGGTGTTCACTGTTTTGGTGCTGTGTTGTTGGTGTTTTTTTTGATTGTTCACTTTAATTTCTTTTGCTTTATTTGTATAGCTTTCTAATGTGCAAAGTTTACACCTAATTCATTAGCAGCTTTATAGTAGTATGTTATGTTCTTGATACAAAAGCAAACATGGAATCAAAAATACTGGGACAAGTGGGAACTGCATCATTAAATTTAAACCCCATAGTCAACAGATTAATCTATTTTGAAATCAATTGGTTTTCTTAATTTACTTAATCTAAATTGCAGAATTCAGTCTGCTAGTTTGCTGCTTGTAGGGAAATACAACTTTGTGGAAAGTTGGTTGTTGCTTTTCTTGTGCTTTGCATACTGAGGGGAGCACAGACTGTATGTTTGTGGAGTAAGAGCATTTTCAGTGTATTGGGTAGAGGAGATGTGAAGGTGATCATTCAAGTGGCACGTATTTAAATTAGAATACTGACATAGTGCATTAATTTTGTTAGTTCTATAATTTTGAAAAATATTTCAGGTTTAAGATTTAATTTAATCGAAGCAAGGCAAAAATTACATACAAGACTGAAATTATTTTAATGTGTCTCTTTTCTGAAGCTGCGTGCTGGCCCATTTGATGAGTTCCAGATTGCTACTATGCTAAAGGAAATCTTGAAAGGTCTTGACTACCTACACTCAGAGAAGAAAATTCACAGGGATATAAAAGGTGTGCAACATTTCAAATGTTACTTTGTTAAAGCCTTTAAAAACAATAAAACAGTATTCTAATTAGTTATTATGTTATTTCCCCTTGGCAGCTGCCAATGTCTTGTTGTCAGAACAAGGTGATGTTAAGCTTGCTGATTTTGGAGTTGCTGGGCAGCTAACAGACACACAAATTAAGAGAAATACCTTTGTTGGAACCCCATTTTGGATGGCCCCTGAAGTTATTCAGCAGTCAGCATATGATTCAAAAGTAAGTATGAGAGTAGAACTTTTTCTTTTGCTGTTTTGTGTCTGGTTATCCCACAGCATTTGCTTTGATTTTTTGCTTTTAGCTCTATCAGTATGGGGAGAAAAAAGTAAAATAGTGATGTCATGTCTCTTTCAGAGCAACTCTCTGAATGTGGGGTGATTGGTTGATTTGGTTTCAATTCAATGTTTTGCATTGAATTCAAAGAGTAATAAAGTACTCACAAAGTAAAATGCCACCAGAACACGGTAGTTCATTTAAAGCCAAGATGGTGGCCATAGTGTTAATTTCTTCTCATGTTTCTCAGATGGTATTTCTGAGGATCTGTGTAATGCTGAAATTTCTAGCACAGGTCTTGAGAAGGTAAAAAGTAACGTGGTGGCTGTGGCTTAGTGGCATTGTGGTACCTTGTGCCTTTCTGTGTCATGAGAGCTCTTGATGGATCCCTAATTGCAAAGGAGAGTTTCCCTATGTGAACTAGCAGTAGAAAAGCAGAGTTCTTTTGTGTTTTTCTGAGAGCTGAGAACTGGTGCTAGAAATGACAATAAGGAGAGAACAGTCCCCTCTTCTGTGTGTAAAACCACAAGATGTCCTAGAGTGTGTGGTTGGTGGTTGCTTATAATAGCATCTAGAGAATAAAAACCTTGGTATATGTAAAGTAATACTTTCTTACTTCTTTTTCTCAAATAGCAGACATAAAACTATACTTACATGATGTGCATATAGAGAAAAAACTGGTGGATATCTGGAGTGTCCTGAAAGCATTCACACTCCAGGAGACTTTCCCAGGATCAGTCAGGCTTGAAGGAATTTGTGTATTTGTCACAAGGGTTCTTGCTGATAAAAAAGTTGGAATTCTCCTGTTTAGGGTTTCAGTGATCCCATTGTAATGTATTCCCTAGGGCATTTTGGAAAAGCTCTCTATCCTACTTTAAAAATGTGTGTTGGCCAGTCAGATTGGGAATAATTCTTCTTCTGCTTGCCCTGTGTGTAGATCAGCTTTACCACCCCTTCATTTACATTTCCCCAGCAACCTAATCTTGTGCCTTCCATTTCTCCTCAGTGTGTTGCAAGAGCAATGCCTTCCCTCTTTTTTTCCATGCCAGTAGGCTGGTGGGAGAGCACAGAAGACACAAGCCTTTGGTAGGAGAGATGAAGGATTTGGATAGGATACATTTCAGTTTCTAGACTAATACTGATGACTATTTTGGTATCTGGACTGAATTTTAATCTGTCTTCTTCTCTCTCTACTCCAAAAAGCTAGAAAGTCATGCATTTCAGTAGTGCCAGAGATTTGTAAGCCCCATCTCTTCTTTAAAATAATTTTGCTCCAATACATTGTTGTTGGTTATGATATTACAGTAATAAACAATGAGTTAGTTTAATTCTTTGCTATAAAGTACAGCTATTTTGGGTCTTGTGAACAAAAAGGAATATTGGAGAGATGCAAATTGTAATCCTTGTTTACTCTATGGGCAGTTTTGGTTTATGATTCTGTGCCAAGTGTAGTTGACTACTACACTTGCCAAACACTTTTTTAATGAGAAACACCTTAAGTGATCTAACTAGCTATTGTAGCTCATCTGAAAAGATGCAAGTAATAATATATTTCACTTGGAAAAAGAAATCAAAGTCAGGAAAGAATTTTAGAACACTAGTATTTTATATATTATATCAAAATACCATACTCTGTTTTGATACAAAGGCAGAATTTGTTTATAATGATGCTTTTAGCCAAAATAAATAGTATTTCATTATTCTGCTGTGACTTACACTGTGAACTTGGTGTTTGAAGTCTAACTAGTTGTCAATAATTCTCCAGCTAAATTCATCAAGCAGTCTGTTAGGAAAGAAATTAAGTGATCCCCTGCTGGATTTGATTCAGCTTTCTGCTTTGTTCGTTTAGAGTGAACTGTCAAACAAGGTTGGATACCTAAACAAACTCTGATAGACATAGGAAATTTGTGCTAATTTGTCATTAACATATGGAAAAGATCAAAGGAAGATCAATATCTCTGAAGCTTGTCCAAAAGTGTGTAAATTTAGGTGTCCATTTAACTTGCTGGCAGTGTTAGAACACCAACTGCAACAAGAATTATGATCTATGATGTTTGTCATTAAAGACTGATTAAGTCAGCCAGGTCTTTGTGAGTCAGGTGTTCCTGAAGTGTTAGCAGGGAATGTTTGCATTATCTACTTAGGCCAACATTAATTTTTTATATAGATGCATTTATGTGAAGATGTCAGTTACTGAATACTTAGTCATGACAGCCCATAATTTTGTACTAACAGTCCCTTTTCCCCCTCTCAGGCTGACATTTGGTCACTGGGCATCACTGCAATTGAACTGGCCAAGGGGGAGCCTCCCAACTCGGATATGCATCCAATGAGAGTTCTGTTCCTCATTCCGAAAAACAATCCTCCCACTTTATTAGGAGACTTCAGTAAACCTTTTAAAGAATTCATTGATGCATGTCTGAATAAGGACCCAACATTTGTGAGTAGATAAATCTGTGTGCATGTGTCTGTAGATGTTTCAGTTTTGTTTTCTGCTCTCCTGTGCTTGTGAAGTATTTTGCTGGCATTGTGCATCTTCAGTGATTGAAGTAATTTTAGGGACTGTATTTTGCATTGTGAATTTTAGTGGTGCTTTTTATATCTCTGTCTCTATCCTAGTTTGTTTTGTTTAAAATACTCAAAAGGAGGACGGAGAATGCTGAAAGAAAATGCAGTGGCAGAGGCAGATTTCTAAAATGCACTCTAAACTAGGATAATGTCAGAAGAGAAGCTTTAACAGAGGAGAGAATCATCTGAAATCCTTTTCTTCAGCACAACTTCTGCTGTCTGAATTCAGCTTACAAGGAAATGTTGCGCTGGAGAGTTTTCATTAGTCATTTTCCTGGGTGTGACCTTCTAACGTAGAAGGATAAGCTGTATAGTCTATGGGTGACTTGATCATATTTTTAGCATGCTCATAAATGTGGATTACTGGCTTTGTGACTTCCTGTTTCACTAATTTCCTGATATTATACAAGTTAGCTCTAGAAGTCTGTTGTCTTACTAAGTCTTCCCTATTAGCATTTAAAATCATGAAATGTTAGCATAACATTAAATATTTAATGTGTTTCTTACAGCGTCCCACTGCAAAAGAACTTCTGAAGCACAAATTCATTATGAAAAATGCCAAGAAGACTTCCTATCTGACAGAACTGATTGATAGGTTTAAGAGATGGAAAGCAGAGGGACACAGTAGTGATGAAAGTGATTCTGATGGTTCAGATTCGTAAGTTTGTGTTACAGTCTTTTTTGGGTGTGTTTTATTTTTTGTTTCTGTAATGTTCTTAAAGTGGGTTTGCTGCAGCTTTTCTGTGGGGTAACTCCCTTTCTGTACACCTGTCTCTGGTCCTTTTTTTAAAATTATCTTCTTTCAAGAAAACCGCCTGTGTGGCCCTAAAGAGTAACACATAAGTCAGTCCAAGTGCTTGTTGCCTCTTTAAGTTTTCTTTCTTTAAATTCAATTTCAGTTCTGTTTCAGTACTATCTATTTGCTAGTCTGAGACTAGTGGTTGTACCAAAGCCACTGAGTCACAGTTAGAGATATTGCAGAGCAAAGTTGAGGTGCATGAAGAAGTTTGCATAGTGCCTGTGGAATAACATGCTTTCTGTAAGTGTCTTGTTTTTCTGGCTATCAGATAACTCTTAAATGGGATGCCATGGGAGAAGGTAAGCCTTGTAGGTAGATACCATCTTCTGTTTGCCTTTGATCACATTTCAATTTATTCAGCCTCTTTTCAAGTTCAGTTAATGTTTCAATACACGTTTTTCTTCTTATTTTGAGGAATACAGAACTAATCCTGACAGACTTGTTATGTATTTGGGTTACCTGTGCTTGCTTGGTGTTCTGTTGTGGCTAGTATTATGTACATCATGTCCTTTTTGTTTCAGGGAGTCCAGCAACAAAGAGAATAATTCTCACCCTGAGTGGAGCTTCACTACAGTTCGGAAGAAGCCGGATGCAAAGAAGCTCCAGAACGGGACGGTGCGTACAGACAGAGCAGTTCTTCTTCCTGACTGCTGCTTCTGAAGCCAGTTTAAGGGAGATAGTGATAAAACTTAGTAACTTCACTTTTCATAAGAACTGACTGGTTGTTTTGCAGTTCAGGAGATATTAGTGATATTTGCTATGCCATGTCAGCCTCAAATGCAAAATACACTGCAGATGTACTGTAGTATCCATTCATAGAGATGGGAATTTTAAAGCCTCTTACTAGTGAGGAAAAGCTGTTTTTCTGATGCTGAATGACATTGTTTGAGATGTGTCATCAGGCATCTATTTCACCATCCCATAACACTTGTTGATGTACTGTGTCTTTGTGGGTTTTGTAATGTATTTTAATCACTTTGTTAAATTTAACTCAACTTCCAAAATCACAGGTACTGTGTTAAGAGGCAGTGTGTATGTTGTATATATGTTGATGTATTTTGTAATATGCTGGTGTAATCCATATTTGTTAACTTCTAGGATCAGGATCTTGTTAAAACCCTGAGTTGTTTAACTATGATAATCACCCCTGTGTTTGCTGAGGTAAGTGTTGACTTAAAAACCTTCTTTGAAAGTATTAGCCAAGTCTCTGAACTTTTTTGAGTTTTAACTTTTTTGGTTTACTCCTCAGCTCAAGCAGCAGGACACAAATAATGCTAACAGAAAGAAAGCAATTGAGGAACTTGAGAAAAGCATCAATGTGGCAGAAGCAACATGTCCAGGGATCACAGATAAGATGGTGAAGAAACTTATGGAGAAATTTCAGAAGTAAGTAGTTTAGTGATAAGAGAGAGATCTGCTATGTTCAGTGCTTTACCTCTGTAATTACTGGTAACACTTCAGTTTGAGACTAAAACTAATACTAACAATTACTGTATCTGGTCTTGAAGTGCTGCAGCTTTACTGTAGTTGCTATATCTTGCTTCTTTAATTTAGCCTGCAGGTTGATCTTAAGTATATTTACAGGCAATAGGGGAGACAGAGAATCTTTTTCTTACCTCTTTTAGGAATGTTTTCTGGTGGGTTTTGTACTATAAGCCAGTGAGATGAAGGCATGTACTACTTTAGTGATGCAGAAATATTTATGTGCTGTTTGCCTAGCTGGAACAATATCATTAACAAATTTTTTAACTTGCATTTTTTTTCTGTAGATTTTCTGTTAATGACTCATCCTAAGAAACTTCACACAATTGACTGCTGTTTCGTATGGACCCAGTGAAACCCACCAAAACTACTTCAAGCTTGGCAGTGCTTAGCTCATGAGCTCCTTGTGCCTTTTGGATCTTTGCAACATATTGATGGTGATTGAGGATTTGAAAGAACCTACTCAACTATTTTGTGGCAGTGCACATGGTTTTATATTTTCAGGAAATTATTTTGTAAAGAACAACTTTTAATATTGTAGTTTCACCTGTTTAATCTGATAAATGTTGAGGTGCAGTTTTGCTTTTAGAAATAACCATTACTTTAGTTAATAGAATGTGCAAGTACAGTATGTTTTGATGCTATTTTGTTCCTGTACATGGGGTTGTACAGGTCTTTTATATTCATGAGTTAAACTTTTGTAAATCACTAATGAGCTTCAGAGAAAAATAGCTTTTTCACAAGCATATTCAAGACATGTAATGTAGTGGCAAGGGTATTGCTGTAGCACCTGCTTCAACCAGCATATAGTTATTGTGCCCTGAAAAACAAACCTGCAACAGTATCTATTTTAATTCTAAATTGGTACAGTATTTTAGGCAGCTCTATGATTAAATATATTTGAGAGCAATATGGCAATAGTTTGCAGGTGATATGTAGCAACAGGTCTATCCTGATGTACAGTCTGTGTATTACCTTTTAGAACAGGTTTTGAAGTAGTAACTCAATCTTACATCATCATGGTAGGAAAATTTAGAGCAATACAGTTGAGGGGGTGGGGCTTTCGGCAATAATGGACAAAACCAGAAGTCCAGTTTAACTTAATTTAATTTTTTTTCCTCTGAGTCTACATGCCTGGGTGGAAGGGAGCCAGAGAAGCCGAGCGTCGCATGTTACATACCTCACACGCAGGTATCGGTGTAACACCAGCGTTCTGTGTGGTGGTGTTGTTTCTCCTGTAAGATATTTATACACATTTTTGTTCTGAAATGCATTCAATACAGTACATCAACATCATTTGTTTATAATTTTCTGAAAGTGTATTTTAAATATGTATTTACCAGTTAATATGCAAATAACTGAGTTATAGATATTCTTTCACAAAAAGGTAGTACTGTGCAGTACGGAGTGATTTTTTTCATAAAAAGTAGGTAAGACTATAAAGTTGCTTTCAGTTATATATTTATGGTACTGCTAGATGGGTAATCTCTTCTGTTGTTTTGTTTTGATTTGGTTTTTTCCCTTTTTCAACCCAGTATGTATATTATGCTAAAGTTTTGAACTGGGATTGTTTTTCAGTACTTAGCTGTGGAACTGTTGGTGTAAATTTATTTTTGATAAAGGCTGGGTGTGTTTATTTTATGGTTCAGACCTGCACATTTTGTTTTTGCACAAAAGTCATTTTAAAGAATCTGAAATATATCTGCCAAATATTGAAAAAGTAATGGTGTGCAAGTAAATACTGCATTTTTCGTCAAATGTTGCCATTACATCGTTTTTATATAAAGGACACTTGTGAGAGATGGTGGTTAGATATGCCAAGGACAATTATTTTCAATGGTGCCTACACTGTAAAAAAAAATTACTTTTAACTCCTTGTTTTAATTTTAAAAAAAATGTTTCTGTTTAAAACTTTCATCTGCTATATAACTGAAATTCAATTAGAATTTATATCTGAGAAAAAAGTCTGGAAATAGTTTTTGAAAACAATAATGTTATGGATTAAATAAATATTTTTATAAATGTAAAAGCAGCAAAAGTTGTAAATACAGTTGATCTGAAGCTTTACAAAATAACTGCATCACAGAAACAAATTGTAGTGCTCCTCTAGCTTCTGTAGTTGTTAGTCTTGTAAATCTGTTTATAGATGAAGCTTATTTCAATGTTTTGGGGGGTTTAAAATGGTTTAAAAATAAATATTTAAGTTCTGTAAACTTTCATGAGCTTGTTCTGTTGTGCATCATTTTATTCTGAATTCCAGCAGCTGTGCAGAGGTGTGGACATGTCGGGCACAGACTCGTGTTGTGACAAAGGCGTTCCCTGCGTGGGAAAGCTCTGAGTGCCCCACGCTGTCCTTGGCCAGGGGACACCTCCCAGCTGCTGTGCCCCAGGGAATGGATGGAGCAGTCCCGGGTTCAGTTTGGCTCCTTTCCTGCAGAGGAGGCTCTGGGATGTGTGAGCTCAGACCTGGCTGGCAGCGCAGCGGTGTCACTGCTCCCACAGCTCTGCCTGCCTTTGGCCTCGCGTGGGGCAGTGGAGGGACACCGAGGCCTGTGCCACAGCTCCCTCGACTTTCACCTCAGCAACCTCAACACAAATCTTATTTTAAGGAGCTCCATATACATTTCTCAGAATTAAAAACGTTTTTACTTCTGTGTCACTTCTCTGAAGGTGTTCTTTTCCTGTGGCAGTCTGAGGGAAGCGCTGATGGGAATTCCTCCTGAGTTTTGTAAGTGGTGGATCCTACCCTGTTGACACAGGATCTTTATGCAGCTTTATGGACAGTTCTGGGTGGGTTGGGTTAGCCAATGACATGGGAAATTGGAACCTGACATATTTGAGATAATACTGTAATAAGTTGCTGAACTATGGTGCCTCTTCTTTTCCTGTGGAATGGGTGGGATGTATACCTACCTCGTGGGACAGTATGGGAAAAACTCCCCCACATGTGTACAAAACATACTCATTCTCTTGTACTACAGTCCATTCAAGAAGGTTTTTTTATTGTGCTGCATATGTCTGAAGTCTCTGCATAGTAAGACTATAATTAGCTCCTAAGAAGGGACATCTGTATTGCTGATTCCAGAAATGAGCTGTCTTTTTCCCACGTTTTAGTTATTGATGAACTGTGTAATTTAATCAGCAGTATTCTGTTGCTGGCAGATAGCTAACGGAAAGATAGATCCAAATATTCATGCAGGAACCATCTTCTTGATCTTTTGGTTTGCCAGGCTTCCTGCTGCAGGTTGAGAATTGTTGCTGAAGTAATCTTATCAAAGTAGTCTGAATTGCAGAATAGAGAAATGTATTTGTTCTTGGGTAGATGAGTCCTTGATCAGTGTAACCACTCTTTAAGCCCTTGGTCTCTGACCCCTCTATTAATTTCTGTGCAGTGTAGTGCCATCACACCTGCTCTTGCCTTGCAATTTTGACAGCTGAGTAGGAGAGTGTGTAGGTTTTAATGTGTTTGCACAAAGTCTAGTGATTGTTAAAAGTCTGATTTTTATCACGCTGTTTTATGACTTAAGACTGGAATAAAATTATTTTCCTCTTGGCAAAGTTTTAGTGGTGTGTATGTCGGCTTATTTCACAGCTTTATCTATTTTGTCTAAACCTTTATCTGCTTTATATAAACCAGATACTTCTATCTGAATGCACCGAGTAGCTTAATGTTTTCCCACTGTGATCTACAGTGCCTTCAATAATCCTTTGTGTAAGGACTATAACAGTTTACATTTTCCAGGTTCTGCTGTTTGTCTTTCACCACCAGCAAACCAGATCTTTCCACGTCCTCTCTCCATCCTTGTTTTCTTCCCTAGGGAAACAAAATCACTTAAACAGTTGTCCTTATCTCAGTGGTGATTAGGGCTGAGCAGGGAGCGAGGGGAAGGACTTAGGCAAGGGTTGTTTCAATTGTTCCTTGACAAGTAAGCCACTGCTTACTGGAGTTGTTCCTTAATTTTAGTCAGTCCCACTAAAGTGGTTTATGCAATGAATTTAGCTCAGAGATGTTGATTTGTGTCACTTGCTGACGAGCTGCTTTGTTCCTCTGCTATTGTGACCATGTGTAGGATGTGCTGAGGCACAGTGCCCACACTGTGCCCCAGTACTCCCTAGTCCATGGAAAAATCCAAAAATAGTTCCCAAGTCCTTGTTTCTCCCTCTCAATGCTGTTTTCCCAGCATAGTCTTCAAGACTATGGCAGTTCCTGAAGATTTTGGCAGGGTGTTTGTACAATGATTTCTCATGGTGGGACATGCTCAAGGTGTGTCTCCACATGCTTGAGGAGCTAACAGCGATTGTGGAAGTATCCCAGGGCTGTGTGTGCAGCCTGTGTTTGAAACACTGCTGCTTTTTTTAACCCTCTACAAACTGCCCTCAGACTGCCATTCTTAAATGCACTGAGTAGTGCTTCTTGCTCTTTCCAAGGTACAGAGCTTTGGGAAGGGGGAAGAAACAGCCCTCTAGCCAGAAAGATTATCCCTTTTTTCAGCAGAACATGTGCCAGAGCAGCATGAGGGATCACTGCAGCTCCCAGCTTCAGCACAGGGTAACTAGGAGCAGAAGCAAACCTTACAATGTACTCACTTGTTGGGCTAATGCATTTCTTTGGGCAACCAACCAAGAATGTGGCTGTTTTCAGCAGTGCTCAGGGATCTCCACAAGTCTCCCCAGTTGCTGGGACAGCAAGGGCACAGAGGAGGCCAGGCAGCAGAGCAGGAGAGGGAAACCAGCTCCTGGGGGCACGGAGGGAAGCTCCTGAGCTGGGAGGCACAGGGCGAGGTGTGCTGGGGGGTGCCTGCAGGACTGGGGGTGCAGATTTCACAGGGCAGAACAAGGAACTCAAAACTCCAGTGTGAACTACTGTTTTTTATTGTCCACCTTCTAAAACAAAGGACAGCAACATGCAGAGTGAGCAGGACCCATAAGCCCAGTTCTTCCTACATTTTAATCTATTTTTTTTTTGTCACAGCTTCCATGTTTCTGAAATCCTTCTAGCAGGCTGCAGTGGTTTCTCTGCCGTAGATTTTCTGGGCTGTCTCCCTGCTTAAAGTCATGTCCTACAAAGACTTACAGGGTTGTTCTTAAAGAAAATTATCAATATCCCCCCTAAAATTTTATGGAGATGTCATCATTCTCAAGACTTCCACGTAGATTTCATGTAGGTTTAGGGTAATAGTAAGTTTTTTAATAAAAATACTTCCAAGCAGCTGCTTGTTCCTTTCCTACCTGCTCCTGATACCTTTTTTTTTTCCCATGCTGCTTAACTGAGGATAGATTTGGGGAAGCAAAGGACCCCAAAGAAGCTCCTTACACATCTCTCTCAGATTTAAGCAGAGCACTGAGGTGCTGGGGCTGTCATGGTGCTGCCAGGAGGTGATGGCTGATGTGCCTAAGCAAAGCACAGTTAGAGAGCATGAACCCACTTCCACAGGGGGCTTCTAAAAGCTTGACAAGCACTACTGAGGTATTTCTGGAGAAGGATAATCCTCTAAACTGGCCAGGGAGAAGACAGCCACACACAGAGCCTTGTCTTTGCGTGCCAGGTTCTCCCTGCAGCACTGGAGGGAGGTGAGACAAGTGGAGGAGGTGGGCTCTGTGCTGGGGTTTTGTCCTGTCCACGTGGCATCAGCTCAAGGAGCAGCCTCCCATGAAGATCTTGCTCCTTTCCAAAAGGGCCTGAAACACCCTTCCCTCCAGTGCAGCTGGGAAAACAGCAGCTGAAACTATTCTCTGAGTCTCTTTTTCTTTTCTCCCTCGCCCTCATGAAGACTCCAGCAGCTGAGCTCCAAGCATCAGCTTGGGCAGGACATGGGGACTTAGCAGGACTTTAGGAGATCTCTGGCTGAACTGAGACCCCCCCCCCCCTCAAAGCGTGGTGGCAGAGGCAAACCAGCTTCCAAGTGTGGTGCAGGGGTTGAATACTTCTGAACACACCCCTGATGTCCATTAACACATCTCTATAGCTAAGAGCACTCGCACAACACGATCCCATCAATGTTTCATAAGCTGTAAGCAGACCTGCAAACGAAGAGTGTCACCATTCTCTGACCCTGGGTCAGCACCGGCCACCTCTGCTCCCTCTGGCCGGTGTCAGGCACCTAGGTGAAATACTTGGAGGCCCCTCTGGAAATCCTCTCTTCAGCAGCACTGGTGGCGAAGGACACCTCCTCGTCCTCCTCATCCAGCTGGAGGCTGCCCGAGGAGAGCCGCACGCGGGCCATGGGCGAGCGCAGCACGCGGCCGTACAGGGAGCAGTAGTCGGCGGCCAGCAGGTCCGAGTCGGAGTCGCTGGACTCGGTGCTGCTGCCCAGGTAGCGCTCGGTGGAGCGCCGCAGCCCCGGAGCCAGCCCTTGCTGGGCTGGGACGTGCCAAAAAACACCGCCTTTCCGGCTGCTGAGAGCAGGGCACGGCCCCAGGGGCCTGAACTCGGAGCCGTAGGGGAAGCGGATGGTTTTCATGTCCGACTGGCTCAGAGACCGCTTGGGAGGCTGCTCCTGAAGGCCGTAATCGAAGGAGCGAGCCAGTGACCTGCTCTCCCCCGCCATGCTCGTGCCCGTGGCCGTGCCTGCAGCCTCACCATGGAGCTGCCCAGCCTGGGTCCCGCTCGGGCTCTGCCGGGGGGGTTTTGCTGCCACGGGGCCGCTTGGACCGGCCGCTCCTGCTGTGTCCTCGGCAGGGGCCAGTGCAGGGCACGGGGGCTGCAGCGCCCTGTCCAGATAGAAGAGCACCGGGGGGGCCGGGGCCAGCACGGGCAGGGGACAGGGCACATCCGTGTACACCAGCTGCCGGGCGCTCACTTCCCGCATGTTGCCCACAGAGGTGCTTTTACTGTTCCCAGCGAACTGCTGGTGGGGCCGAAAGGACGTCAAGGGATTCCTGGCTCCGAAGAGGTCCATGGGCTCCCACGCCCGCTCCATCTCCAGCTCGGCGTAGAGCAGGGGGAAGGCAGACGAGCTTTTGGAGTGGGGCAGGAAGGTGGGGGATGCTTCGGGCTTGGAGCGCTCCAGCTCAGCGGCAAATGTCACCTCCATGGTGGAGCTGCGGCGCCGGCTGTCCAGGGTGGGCTCGGAGCCGTGCACACCGTTGGCGTGGTAGGAGCCCCGGCTGCCGTAGGCCAGGCGCAGCTCCTCCACCTGGGCAGGGCACAGAGCAGGTGGGAAGGGAGCACCAGAGCTAAGGGTCTGCCTTGGCCTCCAGCTGGGGCAGCAATGCCAAGACCCTGGCACAGAGCTGTTGCTGATGCCATGGGGACTCACCTGCTTTGATACATCCGTCAGGAGGTCCGGGGAGGAGCGGCACTGCCTCTCATCATAGCGGGATGTGTAGTGTTTCCTGCAGGACAAGAGCAAGGGTAGGTGTGTGGCCAAGAGGGTCCTTCCCCTGTCCCCAATCCCCTCAGGCATCGCCCCCCTCCATGCCCCCGGTACCTCTCAAAGGGCAGGCTCTTCATCTTAGCCTTCCTCCCGTGCTCCAGCAGC
Source organism: Onychostruthus taczanowskii (assembly GCF_017590055.1). NCBI lineage: Eukaryota > Metazoa > Chordata > Aves > Passeriformes > Passeridae > Onychostruthus > Onychostruthus taczanowskii. The sequence goes on from NW_024498462.1 coordinate 8,371,735, forward strand.
TGCCGCTGAGTCCTGCCACTGCAGCATGGAGGGAGAAACGTGAGCAGCACCACCAGCCCCAGCCCCGGGCAGGCCGTGTGCCCCGTGTGAGGGGATGCAGCAGGACCGAGGCAGGGGTCTCTCCAGGAGAAGTAGCTGTCATCACCCACTCAGATTCACACAGGGCTGGCATAAAAGGGACGCTCGGAGCCATCCCCAGGCCCTTCCCAGCCCCAGCAGTTTGGGTTTCCCCTGGGAATTTACCTGTAGCGGAAGCTGGAACCTTTGCTGCACAGAAGGGCTTTGGGCTTTGACTTGGGCTCCTCAGAGAGCCTGAAGAAGGCGTGGTACTCCACACACGTCTTCCAGAAGGCTTTGCAGGTGTCCCGGCTGGCCATGGTGAACTCCAGCGTGTCCTTGCACAGCTCCTGTGTGCCAGAGACAGGACAGCCGGGGTCAGGAGCACAGGACAAGCTCAGCCATTTGTCCTCCTGATCCCCCATATGGGCTGTCAGTGGCTCCAGGCAGTGCTCTGTCACCTTGCTGGGGACACAGGAGCAGCCCTCAAGAAGGAGCACCATCATGAGCAGCAGGAATGGATTTTACTCAAAACTGGGGACTTTGTGTGGCTGTCCTTTCATCCCCGGCTGTCTGCTCCCCAGCCCAGCAGCTGCCTGTGGTGTGGTACTTACAGAGATATTTGCATGGAGCTTGATGAGAAAATGTTTCCTCTTGAAGCTCAGTTTGCGAATTTTGGACCAGTTGAAGGTGTTGATCTTTGTATTGCCCTGCATGGACAAACACACAACAATTACAGCTGGATGGGGCAACCTGTAAATACAGAAATGTACTGGGCCAAGGCCTGAGCTCACAGGACACTGCAACAGACTCCAATGCAGCTCTTGGAGCTGCTGGGGTTTGGTGTTTGACTCTGCATCAGCTGGTTCTACAAGTAGAAATTAAGGTTCAGGGCTTAACTCTGCCTGCTGAAACGCTTTGCAAAAGTCCAAGATCCCCAGACAAACCTCGGAGAGGTTAAGGCAGGGAATCCTATCTGTGCCAGCTCAAATATCACGTGAGTTAAGGCAGAATCCATGCTCCAAAGAAATAAAATTCTCCCCTCCTTTGCTGGGAAGTGTAGCAGTGCTCAGCTTACCCCCACCCCTTTAGACCCGGTTTAAGCAGGCTGCAAGCACACATTATTACTCTGTTATCACTTTGCACAAGGTTAGATGCAGCCACATGGCAGAACCAGGAAAAATCATGTTACTCCACTCTGCGGCACCAGGACCCTCTCAGCTCTCTGCGAGAGCCCAGATTTTAATGGGCTCACAGATGCTCTAATCACGCGTGAGGGGTGTTTATGGCTCTGAATAAATAACCAGGTCTGGCAGCACTAATTACCAACAGCAGACCCACGGCTAGGTTTTATGTTTGGGTTTGTTGGTTTGTTTTCTTTGCTGTGACAAGATGTTCCCAGGTTGGAATCAGCCGGTGTGGGAGCGGAGCGCTGCCTCATGCTGGCTGGGAGGAAGTCTGTATTTACCGAGCAGCTCGGCCGTGATTACAGCGTTATGTAATTGCACACACACGGGGGGCTATTTTCGCTGGAAGATTACACGGTGAGCACATGTGACAGAGCCGTGGAGCCTGTGCTGCTCGCACGGCCACCACGCTCGTGGGACAAGGGCCAGCGGAGCTGGGGCTCGCTCAGTGGCACACAGGGACGGTGGGGCTGAACCCCACAGCATCCCCTTCACCCCCATGGCCTGTGGAACGCGTGCCCTCTTGTAGGATTTGGGAGAGTTTGGGGTGCTCAAAGGGGAGAAGGGTCACCTCCAGCTGGAGAGGCCACCCCGGGCTCACCCGCAGCACCAGCACGCCCATGTGTGTCACGGCCAGGTTGATCTGTGTCCCCTCGCCGTCGCTGGCGGGGTGCGGGCGGATCCCGTACATCTCCAGCTTCCTGGCCACGTCCAGCAGCTGAACGTCCGACTCGGCCGGCGTCTTCCCTCTGGGGACGCAAAACAAAAGCACAGGAAGAGACAGGCGTGAGAAGGGAGACGCTGAAATGGGCTGAAAAAAGCAGTTTTGTAGGTGCACCTGCTGGCATCACGCCCACCCCACCGCCAGCCCTGCCTGCTGGTGGGAGCATGGTGTCAGCAGAGGTGCATCGGGGCTTTGGGCAGCCCTTACCTGTGCCTCCGGTGGTAGTGCATGATCTTGTTGTCCAGGTACTCCTGGTTGGGCAGGTACCTGTGCGTGGCCAGGTGCTGCTGGTCTGTCTCCTCGTGGAAGTCGCCCAGCTCGGCTTTAGGGACACGGGGAGAGCATGGATTAGGCTGTGAGCGGTCAGGCAGAGGGGAGCCCTGGCTCTCAGCCAAAGCCCATCCCCAGGGAAGGCTCCGGCCCTGCAGGCACTGCTCGCCCTTACACTGCAGCAGGTGGGAGACGAGCAGCGCTGCGCTCTTGTTGCTGCAGGGCAGCCGCCCCTGAGCCAGGTCCTTCTTGATCTGGAGGGTGAAGAGGTACCTGTGGAGGGGGACAGGAGCATGCCCTGCGGGGAACTGGGTGCTGGGCTGAGCCCTGAGGGCCGTGCCTGCTCCCACATCTCATGGGATGCACATCTGCAGGGTCACGGGATGAGCGTGCAGCCCCTGCAGAAGGCTGCAGCTGGGCACCAGCAGGACCAGCACATCCCTGCATTGAAATTCTCATTAGTAGATTTCAAAATTAACATTCTTTTCTGTTTTGGAGGGCATTTGCCTCCCTTGGGGCCGACGTTCTGCAGAAGCACTGTCTTGGTTTTATTCTTAGTCCCTGTTTGCAATGCTTTCTCTAAAATTGTGGAAGCTAACAATGTCATTTTTAAAAATACAACTAAAGTTGTTCTCTCAGAACACTGCTTGAGGCAGGAGCTAGTCTGAGCAGTCAGACTCTGTGCCCAACTGCTAAAGTGTTTGGCAGTAAACAAATTGCAGCCTCATAAGACAGCTGATCCTTCAAGTGGATTGTGTTTAAAAACAGAGGATCAAGAAAAGATATTCTCTGGTTTTGTTCTGTAAAGCATAATACTTAGGATACTTAGGATAACAATTGCACACAGACAGGCTGGGGTGGATGAAGATAAAGAATTAACACACTGCAAAAACCCAGGACTGTGGTAAGAAAGCAATAAAACAAGCACTGTACCTGGTCAGTTCTTCTCTCAGGTGGCCGGGGTCCACTGGGAAAAATTTCACCATAAATTTGAAAAGAACCTCCTTAGGATCTTAAAACACAACATCTTCATAAGTTTTCTTTCACATGTCTATTGAGAACATTTACAACTCTCTTCACACATGCTGCCTCCTTACAGAGTAAATTACCTGGACCCTTACAAATCAGGGACTACAGCCTGCCCCCCCAAAACCAGCCTGCCCAGACCCCCAGTATTACCAATGGATGCAAATAGAGATTTGGATATCTAAAGAATACTAAAGAGAAAAATGCCCCAGCAATTCTTTAAATTGCAAAAATCCCTTTTGGAGGGGGTTTCCATGAGATGGTGCCAGGGAGCATGGCCAGAGCCTTGGTGTGAATGCCATCATTGGGGCTGTGTGTCAAACTCAGCCCTCCAAGCACTTGGGATGCAACAGATCCATTGGAGGCTGCTTGGGCAAAGGGTTTTTTTGTGGGATGAGTGAGAACAAGCAGCCAAGCCCAAGGCAAAATGTGTGGAGGGAGGGAGGCAATTATGTAAGCACTGACTGTCACAGAACACCCTGGGATGGCTCAGAGGGACAGGCCAGAAGGCACTGGGTAAAGGAAATAGGTGCCTGCAACAATTCCATTTGTGGTGCACCCAGAAAGGGAAGGCTGCTTATCAGGCTTTCCCCTTTCAGGGAAATTCATGCAAACCCTGCTCTGCAGCCAACCCCATGGCAAAGATTGGGGTCATGGCCCCAAGCTCTCAGTCACCTCCCAACCATCGTGTACTTGGGGAAAATACCGTGGGGAAGGAAAGAGGCTGCTGAAAGCAGCACTGAGTTAACCCTGGTCATGGCCAGGGAGAGGAGGCTGGGCCTGAATTCAGGTCAGCCTCTGCAGCATCTCTGGGGGCTGGGGAGGAGCTGCAGGGCAGAGGGGGGACCCTGCCCCACGCAGGTGCCTGGGCCACTGAGCTGCAAGGGGAAAAGGAGGGCACGCAGGAGCAGGGCCTGTCACCCTGCCAGCACGGCCACACAGGCACTCAGCCACCCCTGCTCCTCTGCCAAGCTGGCAGATTAGTAACAGCTCCAGCCTAAAATGGTGCAGATACCAGATTGCAAAGGCAGTGGTATTTCTGCAGGATTTTGTATGGACTGAGGTGTCCTTGCAAACAATCCTGCCCAGCCTCACCCTCTAAAATGAGCCTGGTTAAGTGCTGGAAGCCAGAGATCCTGTCCCCCAAAAACAACACTGCATGAATGTGTCTGTGCTAGACTGTCACTGGTAATGATTTATAAGAATTCTATTCTTGAAACACTTACTTTTCACTTGCTTTGTTATGGGTTTTAGTGGTTCCAACCAGACCTGAAATAAAGCAAAGAAGAGCTGGGTAAATAAAGAGCACGAGAGATGGGGAACAAAAGCAGCAGCAGCATGGTAGAATGCAACATGAACATGCTGGCCAGCTTGGCTGCTGTGACAAGTGTCCTGCTGGGCAGTGCCACACGGATGGCTGTGGATAGACCATGAGCTGTAGATAGGAGGGGAGCCACAAGCCCCAGTGATAAATCCCATTTTCAGGGTTTTTCTGCCATCATGGCAAAACTTTCCATTGAATTTTCCATTTGGAATTTCAGGGAGGTGCTAACCATCCCCAGCCATGCAGGCACTGGCAGTTCCAGCCGTGCTCACCTGGTTCCCAGCCTGGCTGTGAAACTCCAGCCCAAAGTACTCCTTCTCCACAAGGTTGAGGTGGCTGCAGGTGAGGTTGAAGAGCCCTTTCCCACAGGATTTTTGCTAGCAAACAAACACAGCACAGAAGCAGCAGGTTAGGCAATGCTGGCAGCAGCTGTGATGGGATTTCAGAGAGATGGGGAGAAGTCTCAGCTCCCTTCCTGCACCCCTTTCCTGACCATGCAGCAGCAGAATCTTACTCAATAAATGCTTCAGCATGTACAACAGGACAACTGCATGCTGTGCTCCCTGCTTTTGGAAATCAGATTCCTTCCCATCACTTCTCTCCTTTATTAAGGAACATAAACCAGAAAGGAGAGCAAGAGAAAATAAACCATGTTTTGACTCGCTGTTCACGGCTATCACTGTGTGGGCAGTTCTGTCCCTGGCAAACCAGTGAGAGATCCCCAGGACAAGCACCTGCCTGAACCAGGGACAGCCATGGCAAACGTGCTTAGTTAAGAGCCAACGGAGCAGCCCTCAAACCTGTGCAGTGAGTTGTGTGTCCCAACAGCTGGGGATGAGCTGCTATTATGGTTCATGGTAATTAACAGCAACAGGACCAGGGATCCTGTGCCGTGGGCTCTGAGTCATCCATGGGCTTTAGCAACAGGAATTAAGTGGTGCTACATGCTGATAAGGGAGGCCAGGCTGTAGTTATTCCCAGTAAACAGAAACACTTGGAGGGTGTTTTCTTGACTTGTTGCCATGCTGTGTGACCTGGCTGGAGAACAAACCAGGAGGCCCCCAACTCTGGAAAATGCTCCAGAAAGCACCAAAAATTAAAATGGCAGTGACCCACCCCAACAAAACCCTGATGAACCATGAACCTGCTTCATCAGCTTGTGAAAAGCAGACCAAAAAGAAGTAATGGTTATTGCAAAAGCAGGCTGGAGCAGAGAGGCCAGGTTAGACAGCTGCTAAATTATCACATGTTGGGTGATGGAGGGGAAGACAGGCTGCAGTTCCCTGTGGCAGTGGCTGTCCCCAGCAGGGATGGGAGGGACCTGGCTGCTGGTGGTGATGCACACTAATAACCACCTTTCAGGGCTTCTCCTGGGATGAAATTGCTGGCTCTGTGCTGAAAGGCTGCAGAAAAGTGATAGCATAATAACAGCATTCGCTCTGCAGCACTCCCAGTTCTCCTCAAAATTACTGGATCACAAGGGTAATTAAAAAAATTATAAATGTTTTTTTTCCAAGCTAAAATTTTCAGGCATGAAAGGCCTTGGCCTTTGTCAGGCAGCCAGGAAAGACAATTTCTTACTGGGTTATTACCTACCATATGTGTAGGGGAGTGACCTGCTCTGCTCCAAGGCCGGCACTGCCCAGGGCAGGCACCACGGGACAGGAGCAGCCCCAAACCCAGGAAAACCTGCTCACTGGGAGCCACAGCCCTGCTGCTGCAGGGGGTGCTTTAGAAGCAGAGCCTTTCTCTTGCAGAGTGTTGCTTGCAGGTGTCCTGTGCTGGATTTTGGGGTGCTGAGGGCAGTCCTTCCTCGAGCACTGGGGCGCAGTCGTGCTCAGCAGCATCAGCCCTGCACCGAGGGAGGGAAGGGGGCTCTGTGCTGGGGGGGCACAGTGCAAGGCAGAAACATGGCATGTGGGGCTGTTTGTCCCACGTCCCTGCCCTCAGGTGCCTCTGGGAATGCTGCAGGGCCAGGTGAGCACCCACAGGCAGAAACCCCAGAGCAGGAGGTGAAAAGGAGAGGCTGCACTTGCCCTGCACTGCTCAGTGAGAGCATCTGGGACTGCGAGCAGAATCAGAAAGCCAGAGGCACTTCCAGGGGCAGACAGCAACACGTGCAACACACGGGACACACACACCCCCCCCGTGTCCCCAGAGGGACTCTGGCAGCACCTGCAGCCCAAAGGCCAAGCCTGTTTCTGCAGCATTCCCACCGGACAGGTTGCTACACCCAGCTCCATGGGTTAGGGGTGAGCATCAGCTCATGGGATTTGGTGTGATTTTTTTACCACCACCTTGGGACATGCCTGCCCCATCAGCACAGGATGTCATGCATCAAAAGCCACCAGCCTCCCTGTGCCCTTGCTCCTCTGCCACCAAGGCCACACACCTCCTGGCAAGGAATTCCCGGCTTTACAAGGGACACATGACCGCAGGAGGCTCTGTGCTTCACTCGGCCTCAGCAGCTACCTTTTCTGGGTTTGTTTGGTTTGCCTGCAGCATCCCAGGCCCTGCCATGGGGTGCTCAGCAGGGAGGGCACAGTGGGGACATTCAGAGATGTGCCAAGCCCCTCTCTGCCCTGCCCCGAGGGCTCAGACCTGTTACCCCAGGAACCACTCCGGTGCTCAGCTGGAGGAAATCCTGGGAACTCAGTGGTCCCAAATGTCAGCAAGGATGCAGATGGAGGCAGAAACCTTCCTGGGTCAGCATCCAGCACCAGGAGAGGAACTGGTTCTCATGCAAAGCAGCCTGGAAAGGAGACCCTGCTGCACATGCCAGCAGCTGTGTCACCACGTGAGGCAGGTGGAGATGTTGACACTGAGTGTGAGGAGCAGGGGCAGTCAGACCTGTGTTCTCTCTCTTGTGTCTTTCCCTCCCATTACACTGAAGTACTTCTCATTCAAAAGAGCTTTCCAAAGTCAGGAGGGGTTTGGGAAGAGTTGCTTAAAAGATCTGCTCAAAACTTAGCCCAAAGCACTCCTTTTATACTGGAGAAGTCACTAATTCAGCTACTCATTTATCGTACCCACCCAGCAGCAGCAAATGCATGAAATGCCTAAAAGGGGTTTCCAATACCATTCCATGCTAAAAAAGGAAATGACCAGGAGTTCCTCTAATGGAAGCTATTTGCTGCAATAACATGTCGTGCAGAGCTATAGTGCTGCCTTTTGAGCAAATAAGAAAACAGAGGTGGAAAAAAATGCAGCAACATTGTAGCAGAAGAATCTTTTGAATTGGGTCTCACTATGACCTGATCTAATCAATGGGGGGAGGAGGGAAAGGCATTTTAAAATGACTAGTCTCATTTTTGAGCTGACTCCTGGACTAGGATAGATTAATTAAACTAAATCAAACAACTTCCATACTGTGTCAAGGCATGGAATTGCTTTATAATCCTCTTTTGTGCAAAATACTGTCACAAAGAAATGGAGCCGTGCATCTGAGAGAGCAGTTCTCAAGCTGTGCTATAAACCACAGAAGAGGACAGTATAAGAAAAGCAACAGAACTTGAAAAAAACCAAAACATTTTATATTAAACACCCTGCTCCCACAAGAGATGCAGGTAAGTACTAGAACAAATCTATTTGAATTAGCTAAGTTAGCTACTGTGATTATGAAACCCTAACCAACAGTAAATGTGCAATCACACTTGTAAAAAGATGCTTCTAACACACAGACATTACATACCTGCCTCCAGTTATCTGTACACATATGCATAAATCTAACACCATAGATATTCATACTTAATATTTTAATCCTAGTTCAGAGCTAGCATTTGTTAAATGTGAATTATTAATCACAATGTGTTGTGGATGTTGTCATGCAGAAAATAAGACAGAGTGAGTTTTTTTCCTCAGCTATTCACAAAACCACACAGTTTTCTTTTTCAGCTGAAAGCCCAGGAGAAGATGTGTGCAGATGTTTCTCAACAGGGATAACTTGGACAAATATGCTATTTTTATTCTGTTCCCAGACTTTACTTCCTTGCTGAATGTTTACACTGGCAGCCAGACAAATGAGAGAACTCGATACTTGTCAAGACCACCACTTCATATTAACTGATTTACTAAAGATCACATCAGGTAAGCAAAAGCTATTCCTCCTTTTTCATAAATAATGCCAATAACAGGGGAGCATAGGAGTATGTTGATACCAAAAAACACCTACCAATTAGTTCTAGAAAGCTTAATTTTGAATTTGAGACTGGTTTTCTTGTTTGTTTGCTGGGTTTTTTTAAAGCTGAAAACAAGAAGCTATCAGACACCATGCAATCCTTCAGAGCAGCAATGATTAAATAATTAACACAAAAAAAAAAATCAGTAAGAATATGATACCCACTTACATCAACTACAAAGATCTTCTGGGAGTCATCCAGGAACTGGACTTTCAGGTGCAGCATCCTCGGGCACGCAGCTGGTGTGCAGCAGGCACGGCAGTGCTAGCAGTGTGAGCCAGGAGCTGGGAAGGCAGCCCTGACTCCTCTTGCACACATAATTCCCTCTCAGCTGGATGGAGAAGGCTGCACTCACAGATGTGGAGCAGAGGCTGGAGCAAACGAGCTGACTGCCTGAAAATATTAAAAAAACCCCAACAAACCCATACGTCCCTTGGTTTAAATGACACCAGTGCAATAAAAGACTTTTTCTGCCTGTGAATTATGGGTGTATTAACAGGGGGGAGATAAATGCTCAGCTCTCACAGCTGGTGGTGAGCAATGCAAGGGCAAAGCAAGCCCACGCTTGGTACCTCGGGCCAGGGGGGAAGAGCTGAGCATCTCTGCTGCCAAAGTCACCCAGCAGTGAGTGCCACCCTTGCTCTGCTCTGGTCAGGGTGCACTGGCAGAGCAGCTGGCTGGCAGCTGTGCTGGCTCCATGGGGTGGGCACATCATGTCCTGTCCACTGAGGAATGTGTGGATGGGCTGATGTCCTTCACCAGAGACTGGAAAATGTTTCCAACTGGACTCGAAACCAGTTGTGAGTCCTATCTGGAGAGGAAAACCTGCTCCTAACTCCCAGCTCACACCGTGGTAGAGCAGCTTAGTGAAGTCTCCTTTGAGACAACTTGGTTTCCAGTTCAAATCTGAAAAGCCCATGTCCCCACTCATCAGCTCATCCTCGGAGTGGCAGAGCCAGCCCCCCACCCTCGGAGCCCTGGCTCAGCCCTGGCTGCTCTGTGCAGCCTTGCTCGGCGTGCTGGCTGCCTGGGGACACTTGTGCTGCCTCTCTGCCCCACGTGCTGCAGGGCCATGAGCAGCTCTCTGACCCCTCTGGCTCCTCTCCCCCATCAGAGGCTGCCTCACTGAGCTCTTGGGGGAAAGCAGCCTTTGGGCAGGAGCCCCCACTTTCCAACATAAATGCACTGAGCGGTGCCAAAGGCAGGCACTGGACTGGCTTAGGGGGTCATTATTACTGCTGGAAAAAGTCACAACCACACACCATCCTGTGGGACCAGAGAGATAGAAACATGGCTCAGCAAACCAAAAAAAACACGTTTAGTGCTGCAGAGATTTTGCTTGGTGCTCCCTTGCCTGTTTTTACTGCAACTTCCACTGTAAGCCACTCCAGACCATTTGCCATGGCCTCTCTTACACTTCCCCAATATTCCTGAGGATGTCAAAACGGAGGCCATCAGGGCAACATAATACCTTGTCATCTCTGGTGCAGAGAGAAAGACCATGAAGCTTTTTATCCACAGAAAAACATGTAAATTTTCTGCTAACCAAGACAAAAAGGAGCCTGAAAATCAAAGCCAACCTGCTTTTCCCCACGAAGCTGCCCCACAAATCAGCTGAGTCCATTGTGCTCCAGGAGGGGATGGCTGTGCCCCCTGTGCCAGCCCCACATGTAGGACCAAATTTGCAGCTCCGCACGTGGCCCTGGGGTCTGAGCTCTTTGTGTCACAGGAGAAGGGCAGCACCACGCACAAACCATCTGAGAGGCTGAGTGCACTTCCCTCTGCAGCTTAAAATGTTTGTGCTGTCAAACATTGGCAGGCACCGAGGAGAGAAGCAGCTCTCCTGTGAGTGGCTCTCACGTCACAGGCACAGCTCCACACTGGGAGCACAGCAGGGATGCTGGGCTGGCAGGAGGGATGCATGGGGGTGCCATAGAGGAGCCCCCAAAGCCCAGAAGAAGCCAAGTCTCCCTGCTACAGGCTCTCCTGGCATGCCAGGGCACTGACCCTGCACTCCACAGATGCTGTTGGAAGCTGGGTCCCGGCCAGTCGGGCTGTGGGCAGAAGAGAAGGGTTTATTTCACTGCCTTGCTATGAAGGAATAAGGCTGGTTTGGGTCAGACAGGACCTCTGGCACCCTAAAGCCATCCATGGACACAGCACGGAGCCAGCAGCAGCAAACAGGATCAAACTACATTAACAAGGACTTTTTGGGATAGGATGCTAAAGGACAGCAAGAAGAGATGTGGGACAAGCAAGGTTTGCTTGGGGCATGCAGATTGTTGCTGTCTGAGCAGATGAGAAACCTGTTTTATCCCCACCTATCTCCTTCTTCTGGAGGTGACTTGGGGCCCAGCCAGAGCAGCACACAAGGGGAGCACCAGGAGTAACTCTGGCTCATTTGAGCCAATGCCAAAACCCAGCTGGTATGTATGTCCTCCTTATCTGCAGGGGCAGGGGAAAGTGTGAAAATGGTGCAGGAAAGCACAGAACCCCTGAAGGGCAAGAACAGCCATAGCAGCAGGTGGGGAGGGGACCCCAAGCAGCAGCACCAGAGCACAGAGGGGCCTGAGCAGCAGCATGGTGGAGGGAGTTCTGCTTCAGGGCTCCTTGTTCACCCAGCTCAGCCCTAGATTTTAAATACTTTGGACCTTGCTACCACCATCCTGTGTTGCACTACTTCTCCCACGAAGGACTTTCTTCCACCTAGTGCATCTGTCAGATGGGAGAAGTAGTGCAACACATATTAGTCTGGATGCATTGGCTCAGGGTCTTCTTCAGTCTCTCAAATACCCTGCAGCTTGCTGGGATGGACTGAGCAGAGCAAGAAACAAGAAGTCTCCTTCCTCCCAAACCCTGCTGCCATTTTTTCCAAGGAGAAATGTTTGGGTGTTGCTCCTTTGTTCCCTGTCCGTGCTGGAGTGAGCGCAGAGACAGGGCAGAGAGCTGAGCACTGCAGCTACACCCTGCAGAGCCTCCTGGAAGGGTGAGCCATTGTCCCTGGGCAGAGAGCCAGCCAGTGCAGAGCTGCTGTCCTGGTTTGGGGCTGGGGATGGGCAAGGAAATGCCCCAGACCTCCCCACTGCCTCCGGAGAGAGGAGCAGGCTGTGAGAGAACAAACTCTGGCAGAGAAGGGACATAACCTGCTGCCCCTGCATCACTGTGCATTGCTGGTCCTTAGACTCTGCCACGTTTATCTTCAAATTTGGTTTGGAGGAACGGAAATTGAGATGTATAGATAAAGCCATTGAACAGAGATCTGCCAGGGGATTTTGAACACCACAGTCCAAGAGGCAAGAACCCACACCCAGCTCCTTGCTGAGCAGACAGAAATGCACACTTGAGGTGCCAGACAGGGCTCACCCAGGTGGACTTTGGTCAGCTGTGACCTTTCATACACTCACATTTCACCTCCCCTTCCTCAGCTGGAGCTGCAAGGAGAACATCCACGTTCCCTCCTCACCCAGCCATAACTCCATGAAGTGCAGGGCCAGGGAGCAACCCAGCTCTTGGCTGCATTACTGAGAGCAGGCTCTGGCACAGCCAAAATCCTTCTGAACAGCTCCAGGCTATCCCAGCTGGTTAATGAATCCAAGGCATGGCACCAGCACTGTAAACAGGGACATTTCTTTCCAGAATAGGGTACCCACCACATTCCTGCTGCCCTTCCAGGAGGGATGGCTTCACTCTCAGCTGGGGTCCCAGTTCATACACAGTTGCTTTACACTTTTTATAAAATATGCCCCCTAAAATGTATTAAAAAAAAAAAAGCCTGAAAAAATTGAGTTTTTGTTTAGCTTAAAAAGGGAAGAAAGGAACAACAATCACCTGACTGAGGCAGAGCCACTCCAGAACGGATCAGCTGTGTTCCCAAGCTAAAGAGAAAATTAAGAGTTTGCTAGAAATTGCAGGGAGGATCTGAGTTAGCTCCTAGGAAAGACCCTTAAATTGTGAGGCAGAAAAAACATTGGAGCAGGCTGGAAAAACCAGAGTTGATTTAGATACACCTGTAGGGGACAGTCCAGGTACATGGTCCTTCCTTTAAACCTCTAACAATGATCATTGTTTTACATTTTCTCCACATTACATCTTGGACATATCTCAATAGTTAGACCTGACTTGCCATGTCCTGCCCTTCTAAAAACTTCTGCCTCAAAACTGTTCTATTTACTGAATATAATAAACAATGATACATTTACATTTTCATCAAATTCAGCTAAATAACCTGACATCAAGTGTGCTAAAACTTATTACTTATAAGTAACCACTGGGAAAATGGAAATAATTGCATTTTTTATTTTGTGTTTAGGTGGGGTTCACCCATCACCTTCCAACTGCAGGATAAGACTTCCCTGAGCAGCATTTTGATACCAGAAGGTGACATTATGCAGCAGCATTCTGCCCCAGTCCCACCCAAGGCAAAATCAGTGCATAATCTCATGCTCAAGGAATCATAGAATTAAGGCAAATCTTATTCTTGTGATTATATTTTTATTCCAGCTTCAGCAGCTAAGTGGCTCTTTTTGCCTACCTGCAATAACAGCGTAGGAAATCCCAAATAACCTCGATTACGCACTAAAAGCTCCAAGCCCAACTGCAATTCCAGACACCTGAGACAAATTAACCTTAGGTGCAAGATATTCTCTGTAGTTCCCCAAGCCCTGAAACCTGAATTTATTTCCATTTCTGCTCTGTTTTCAGCCTGTGTTTGGCTGCCAGGGCCGGAGCAGCGCCCGGCTCAGCCGGACCATCCCGGGACAAGGCACTCGCTGCTTCCACGCTCCCTCTCGTGGTGTTGTGGTGCCCCACAAGAAGCACGGAGAGGACTCGGTGTGCAGGGATGCGCAGGTCACTCCAGCACTCACACTTTCCAGCGTGCACCCGTGGGCATTGCTGTCCTTTCCTCCTTTTTCAGCTTTTACATGTTATGTAAAAATTACCACCAGGAGTGCAGAAGGCAGCTTGCTGTGAGCAAATACAAATGACAGCACGAGCTGTACAAGAAACTAAATACTGCCCTGACTCTGGTGATATCCAGAGCACTTTGTCCCATTTTTGATATGCCAGTTGCACTGTGTTGTTGGCACAGCTATATAAAAAGCACTCTGTGATGTTTAATTCAAACAGGTCACTTCAAAGACATGAGAAAGCAATTTATGCAGCAAGAGAAAGCCTCTTAAATGTATTCAATCAAAGGAGCACTGATGCCTCCAAGGAGCTGGGCATTGCACAGCATTCCGTGATTTCCAGCTGGGGAGAGGAACCTCACCACACCTGTGCAGCAGAGCACAGCACTGGGCTGCTACCTTTATTTTTTTGCTGTCCTTTATTTTTTCATGTTGTGGCTGGGCCACTTGCTGAGCATCAGGAAGGATCCTACAGCCAGTGGCTTTGTCTGAGGAAGCTGCCAAATGGAGTCTGCAATGCCAGGTGAATGCTAGTGGGAAGGACAGAGCTCTGAGGAACTATACTGCTTATTTTCAGGACAGATGTGGTTTCCCTCTTGGCCCAAGACTCTGGTTGAGTAAGCCTTGATTACACCTAGACAAAGAAAGCACACGTTCTCCAGGTTCCTCCAGGCCAATGGGTCAGACCCATTCCACCTCATGGATCTTCACCCTGAGATTTATTAACACTTCCCTCTAACCACCCTCTTTTTTTTCCTTTGCTGAGTTTTATTAACACTTCCCTCCCTGGTAGCCCTCTAACCACCCTCTTTTTTTTCCTTTTATTCTTCCCCAAAAGACCCTTATCACACTTCAGTCCCACCAGGGCACACCAGATTCCAGGAATGCAGCTCACAGCAGAGGGAAGGGCGTGTCAAAGCCACTCTTCACAGCAGGCAGTGGAGGACAACAGAGCAGTATCCACCTGAAACTGGGAGCTTGGTATTTTGTAGTGATCAAAGGTGATCCCCACTTCATGGCTTCTCTTCCAGGGCCTTCTGGCAGGTGGTGGCAGCTACAAGACAGACATATTTCCAAAACCAGGAAACATTCCTACATTGTGACTGTCCCAGGGTCTCAGGGGTACCCTCACAAAACCTTTCCAGAGTATTAAAGTGGCCCCCAAGAGGGAGCCATTCAGATGATCCTGTGCCAACAACTACTTCAGAGACTGCTGAAAGGAAAGGAATGCAGCTGGACACCCAAGCACTTCTAACCACAGCCTGATAATGGGCAGGCCCTGCAGCTAAAATCTTTCTTCTAACCTATTAAAACATCTGCATTACTGAGATTAGACCCAGAGCATTTGGCAAGGCTCTGCTAATTCCTGGAACAACAAATGGAAAATAATGACAAGATCAGTAATGTGACTGTGGTCCCTGCAAGGGACTTCAGAGATCCCATGTGACAGCCCAACACTCAGAGGCAGGAGCTACACTCACCTCACACACCTTCCTCCAGCACTGGTTATCCAATACCACCTCAGAAAATCCCTCACAACCCCACAGAGCTGCAAACTGCTCCAGCACTTACGTGTGCTCTGCGAGCAGCTTTCTCTCTTTTCCCACATAGATCAGCTTTCTGAAAATTCAGTTAAATTCTTCTTGTTTTTCCACAGAAGCCAGGCTGTTAGAGATTACAAAGTCATTATTAATTTGAAGAAAAGGGATCTAAGATCTGTCCCAGCAGTAGGATGAATACCAAGCTGACGACTGCTCATCTTATCTTGCCAGTTCCCAAAAAGACAAGTAGCCATTCAGGAATGTCACAGACAGCAAGTTTCTCTTTTCTGGGCTGACCAAATAATTTAAAGACAATGTCAAGGCAGATCTTCTAAGTCAGCCTAGCGGCAGGAGAAATGAAACAATTTCTAGAAAAGCCAAAAATTTCCCAGAAAGCTGATTGTTTGCTTTACTGAGTTACAGTTACAAAACAATTAAACCTTTTAGTAGAAGCATGAGTCTTAAGACTGAACAAGTTACATTGTTGTCTCACAAATGTATGAAATACTAATCCTTTTTGTAAGTCTGAGAATTTTTCAACTTTATTATTTAAGTTCTAGTCCACTTATTTATTTACATGCAAGAAGTCCAATTTCAAAATTATGCTACAATGCTGGTGCATCTGATTCCAAGCAAGTCCAAGCACCTCCACATCCCTAACACACCCTTGCCCATATGCCCACAGGAGGGAAGTGCTACAATTATGATTTTTCTTCCCAGGCAAGAACAATTGAGGTCAATCAGTAACTGGCAGTGTTGCTGAGTCTGAAATCCCATGCAAGTCTAATCACTGGAAATATGCTTAGGAGGAAGTAAGGCACTGCTAAGAGAGCTGTCACAGCACACTGAGGCTGAACCAGCAGAACACCACGGCGCACAGACATGCCACAAACCAAAGAAGCAGCAAAACCTCTCCTGTGAGTGAATTTTACAGATTCCTACAACATGAGAGACTCTCTGATCAATTATTGCAGTTATTGCTCCAGAGCCTTTGGAGGGACTTGAAGAAAACGGTTTTGAAGGAGAGCACCAGTGGCAAGTAAGCTGATTCCATACTACATACATTGTTCCCCAGAGAACAGGTTCATCCCCTACAATCCTGCAATCAGCACGGTCAAGAGCTGCCCTCAGCAGCACCAGCACACCTCTGCCAGCAGGACATCACCCTGCACCGAGCTGACTGCAGCTCAGAGCCTCCTGCTCTGCTCCTCACAGCTGCATTGACCAGGCAGAGATAAAAGTGGCTATGTAAAACACCCAAAACCCACATTTTTCCCTTTCAGAGCAGAACACCGGGCCACGTCACCTCCTGGCAGAGCAGGCCCGCAGCCCCGGGAGCTGCTCGCGCTTCCTCCAGCGAGCCGTGACTCACCCGGCCCGGCACTGCCGGCCGCTGCCCCTGCAGCACAGATAACCCACACGGGGCAACACGTACTGCTCTGGAACCCCTATCTCATTTTAATTAAGACTAGACACTTCCACCTAGTTTCACACTGTAATTACAGCCCAGCCTCCCCAGGCAGATGCCAGCGTGCGGCTGCACACGAGGTGTGGCCGGCGGTTCACGCTCCACCCTGGCAGGGTCTCTGTGCTGGCTGTGGGTTTGTGTGGCTGTGGGGTTTGTGTGGCTCTGGGGTTTGTGTGGCTCTGGGGTGTGCCCTGGGCAGTGGCACAGTTACGTGTCACCCGTGCTGGCTGGGGGAGCAGGGTGGGGACAGGCCTCTCGCCTGTGCTGCAGCTGGCTCAGGCTCTCTGGTGGCTCTTGGGGGGACATCCCTGTCCTCTGGCTGCACGGGGAAAGCTACAGGACACTGCAGGCACCTGTAGAGCAAGACCTGGTAGACCAAAGGAAAAGCTGCCATAAAACACTACATAAACAGCCCCAAAATCAGGCAGAGCAACATGACACTACCACACCTATTTAACAAAGGATGCTACACAAGCCTGTGCAGCAGCAACTGAGTTCACTCTCAGCACCAAAGACTTTTGAAAGATAATAGCTTAAATAACAATATTATTCCTTCCTTAAAATCCCCAACCCAGCCTGTATTACACTGTCACCTGGAAACAAACTAGTGGTGTAAGTCACAGGGGCTTAACTCACATCACTCCCCAGCCTACAAGTAGAAATAGGAAGCAGCTTCCTTAGCTACACTGAGTGCCACAAGGAACTGGGAGTATTGCTGCTGCATTCTGACTTCTTTTAAACCACATGAGAAGTCAGACTCACACAGCAATGAATCCAGTAGTAACACCTCAAAGCAGACAGATCCTGAAGTGTCAGCTCCCACCCTCAGCAACACTAATGAGGGCAGGCTTCACCACCATCTCTCAGCTAGGTTAGGGAAGCAGATATTTCACCCAAAATCACTTAGAAGCACACCCTGCTCTTCTCTCTCCTTTTCCTCTCGAGATGGAAACTACTTCTCTATTGCAGCAAAGGAAGTGTGAGCAGGAAGAAGAAACATCACAGAAATCTACCTACAAGATAAGGCTAATGCTGTTTCAGCTGGAGGAGGGGTGGTGAGCAGGCTACGTGGTTTTGCCTGCTGACACACTGCTGAGGACTGAAGGGACCAAGGTATCAACTTTTTCTCAACTTGAAATCACATTTTCCATTAAGGCACAGCTTTAGTTACAAACACAGTGCTAAAGGTCAGTGCCAAGACTGCATGTTCTGAGGAAGATGCACTTTTTGTTACAGGGCCCAGATGACAATCACTGACTTGGCCAATTCAGGGCTTTTACTGAGCATTTAAGATAATTGCTATCAAATAGCTTTGGGCATTTTGGTTTTCTGGAAAAATCTTGTGGCAGAGCTCCAGGAGCACTCACTCTGCCAGGGTGGTACAGAGATGTCAGCTCTGGCTGGAGGGCAGCTACAGACACTGCAAGGTGATGTCAGGACTTGTGGCCATCTTCACACATCTTTATGTGTTTCCTGCATGGAAACAAGAACGTTAAAGACTCACACAAGACAAACACAGATTTCTTTTGAACAAAGCTCCATCACACTGGCCTGTGAGGGGGCTGCTCTGAACTGGCCCCCAGCTCAGGGAGTGCCTGCCTTGCACAGGAAGATGATGCACAGCTCTTGCTCCCCTTGTCTCTCCTCTGAGCACTGTCAGCTCTGCACCCAGCTGGGGCACAGCTGCACACCCTGTTCCCCCACACCAGGACTCCCCCAAGACAATTCAGATGTGGTGACTGCATTTAGAATAAAACCAGAACCTCAAAAACAACCCACAAAACAAAAAGCAGCAGCAGCTTGTCAGTGCAGCCACTCCAGAAGAAAGTGAACACAGACTACTCACCCTGGTTTGGTAATACAGGTATCTATTTTATTAAAAAAGTTACAAACAGGTGGACTGTAGGGTTGTCTTACAAAATGACAAGAATGAATTCTACTGGAAAAAACTTTTTACAAAGCATTATAGGTAATTGTTCCATTTTTGCACTTGTTATTCCAGATTTCACCTATCACTGATAAAGATACAGTACATTAGATACAAGATGTTAGGTTACATTTTTATTTGTAGAGCCCTACTGCAGTGATTTGAACAACTCCTAAACAGATGCCATAGTAAAGACAATACATATTGCATTTATTATTAGCCTCTTACTCTAATAAGCAACTTCACATGCAAACTATTGAGGAAGCCTAAATAAACTTTTGGTCCCTTTTTCCCCCCAAAGTGTGCTGAAGAAACCATCTCTCATTTTCCCAGTCCTGTCACTCTAAGCTAGTTCAAGTTTAAGGTTTTTTTTCATTTGTTTGTTTTTTTGTGGTTTTTTTTTCTTTTTTTTTTTTTTTTTTTTGCTGAGGTCAATGAAAATGAACACTGCTTTGAAAACTACCCATAGGAATGAACCACTGATCAATACCAACCAACTTTTTCCTTCTTAGACAAAGGAAAACTAGGATCTTTATGAATTACTTTCATATCCTATTACTTCCTTACAACCTACAAAAAAGATCAACAACCATCACTTTAAAAAAATCTAGTTTGAATACAAGGTTTGGTTTAATTCTGATATTAAAGTGCAAACCTAAGTATTAGCCTCAGCCTGTTTATAAAGTTTGTACAAACAGGAAAAAAAAATTTCAAGTAACCCCACAGAAAAAGAATCAGGTGTTTTAATAACCAGGCAGAAATCCTGTCCTCTTCTTTTCAGGATTCAAATTCAACACTGAATGTAGACACAGAATCTTTATTTCTGCTAATATTGTAAAGTCAGCCTGCATTATTACCAATAAAACACATTAATATTGAGATACTGTACCGGTGATCTTTTATTGTTTTAAATGCCATCATCCACAATACAATTTGTGAGTTTTCAACTGCTTAACCTCATATATCCATCACTGCTTTTACTGGAGCTTTTCTCATAGATATTTAGCTATTACAGGGAAAGAATGTACATTTCTAGAAGCATGTTCAAATGACTAAAGCTGGGCTCCTAAAAACCTAGAACTTTGGTGCAGTAGGTGAGCTGCAGTTATTAAATTTCTGCAAAAAAAAATTACACATTTTAAACCACCGCTAGAAAAAGCTCTCATGTATGCAACACGTTAATAGAGGTGAACAAAAAGATTTTGTCTGTTCTTTGTACATTTTCATTCTGCTCTTTATACCTGTGTTATTGTTAAAATTTTCAAGTATTCAGAGAAAATGTTGATCAGGTAAACAATAAGGAAGGCAATGGCTGTTTAAAGCACGCTTGCAGTTAGTATCACTGAAACCTGGTGCTTTTCCCCTTGTTACACCAACTTGTCTCTAATATTAAACTTGTTTATTGGGGAAAAAAAACCAAACTAAAAAGCAATTTGTGACAGTGCAAGAAAAAATTTAACAAATATTGCTTTAAAATATTATTCAGAAAGACAAATATTAGAAACTATAAAATGTAAAGTGATCGTATTTGCATTAGATTTACATATGCAGAGGTCTACTAGATGTCTCTTACTGTGCCAGGCAAAGCTGAGCTGACAGAGTAGGCATAGAGCCCATTTGAAGGATACATTATCCCTTTTCAAAGGCATAGAGAAGCAATTTGTAAACAAACAAGTTTAGAAACTCAGTAGAAGGAGAAGTGTGCTGCTGTTTTTCAATGCTACAATTGTCATGTTCAATTAAGAAACCCCAGATTGAGAGCAACATCAGCTGGAGACTTTCTATGCCATTCCAAGTATTCCCTACTGTCAAATCAGACCAGTTACAAACACATTGTCACAGCTGCATTTGCCACGAAAAGGGATATTACATCCATCCAGAGTGCCTTCAGTATCTTTCCATGACACTGTCACACGTAAACAAAAAGTCTCAAAGAATGACCAACTACACTGTAGGAGAAAACCTTGCAAATAGAAATAAGCACTGATGCGAGGTAATATACAGAAGTAACCATTTGTTTAAGGCTCAACTTATTCTCCATTAAAACTCTCTTCTTTTAAAAGGCATTGAGTAGGTAATACTGAGTTTAAGTATTTAATAAATACAAATTCAGAATTGATTAAAGAAATCAATTAAAATATTAAAAATGAACTCTTGCATATTAGCCATTATATGAACTTAGAAAGCTATAAAAGGACTGATAGATAAAGAACAGATTTTAAAACTTATGGTAAACATGCTAAGCATTCTGATTAAGGTGTGTGGATCCTGGAGGCCACCAACCTTATGCACTTAGATGTATGGCAATGTGCTGTAATAGAGACAGGTTTACCAAGGCTCAGCTCTGCAACCTGGGCTGAAAGTTCTCCAAAGCAGCATCTGTGCAAGTTTCCTCTGAGTTTTATCTGCAATTAAAAAAAAAAAAACAAAAACAAAACAAAACAAAACAAAAAACAAAAACCTCATGAAAGCCAAATTCAATACATATCCAAAGTGAAAACAGCTCCTCCCCTGCCTGGAAGGGCCAGTTCCATCCTGAGCTCCAAAGCACTGTTTTCCACAGCAGCATCCCCAAATGCTCCACTAACTCTGGTAATATAAGAGGCAAGCAGGTAACAACCTATTGCTGTTCACTTTGTAACAGCTGCTGCTGTGGGATAGGAAATTGCATCTAAAGATCTGAAAAATCCAGGAAATTTAAGTTCTCTTGTACAGATGCACCAAGGCAGGAGCCAGTGTATGTGTAACACCCAGTAACATACACAATGGCTTTTAGCACAAGTTCTGGGAACAGAAAGGTGAGCCAGCTAACTCAGTTTGACACCTGTGTTCTCAGCAATCAGACCCTCTAAGTGACTCCAAAAAAAGCCCCTTAGCATTCAGACAGCCTCAGCAGGGAGAGCTGTACACCACATCAATCAAGCACACCAACATATTACCAAGGTGACCAAACCATCTTTGCATTTCAGATAACTCACTTGTAGCTCCCACAATTTATCTGCAGAGATATCCTAAAAGTCTTAGGCAAAGCTCAAAGTCTGTAGAAACCTGTCATGTGTATGTGCATGTACTTCACTCTAGCTTGATCCATGACTTCCCAGGGATTCTGAGGAGCCTTCTCAATTCTTGAATTTCTCCAAATGAGTCAGGACCTTATGTTTCCTACTGCACCATTTCTTTTCAGCAGCTGATTTGCTCACAGCTAAGAGTGTGTCACCACAGAGTGCAAGGACATGGCCAGGGTTCCCCTTCTTGCCTAACAACTGTCAACACTCAGGAGCAGCACTCCTGCCCTCGGGAGCCAACAGCCAGGTTTTTCTTGCTGGTTTGTTTGTTTTCCAGCTAACAGCAATTCTCTCCCAATCTGGTGAGATCACTCCCACCCCACACACTGTTGCTGGTGCACAAGTTTTAGACAGAGAGAGTCCCTGTACTGTCAAAAGCAGCAAACCAACATTTAGCTTCTAATGGGGATGGATTAGACCTGCTTAATAGATGTTTCATCTTTGCTTAGAGCACAGAAGAGGCAAACCATTTACAGCATAGCTCCTCATCCTACCAGAGTCAGAGCCACCCAAAAAACTTCATCTAAACCCAGCATTCAATAATGTGGCCAGCAAAGAATTGCTAGGAATAGTAAGAACAGAAAAATGAAGTAATGGTATTTTCCTCCACATGCCTTTCATCATCCTTGCATTTGCAGGTTAGGGACCTCCCAGCCCAGATTTGTCATCTCTGCATTAGTGTTTAGTTACTAAGATTAACACTACAGGATCCCTCATCTGGCTTCATTTGCTTGTGGTACTTTATACCACTCTCTGGTCTCTTCTGTGAGCAGGCAGGAGAGAGGGGAAGTCAGACAATGCAGTATAATACAGGTGCCTCTGTTGCCACATAGACCAGAAGACAGTACACTTTCAGTCTTTATTCCTAGAGAGGAATACTCCTCCTTCAACCTTGCTAATACCAGTTACTCATGAACACAGGGGACAGAAACCACAATCAGAATCAGTCTTACATCCCAACCTTTAAGGTGTTACCAATCCTATTAGTATCAGAAAGTCTTTAGTGCACAAGCACTGTACCAGGTACCATACTTTAAAGAAGATTTGAAATACAAAACAGTGTCATACTGAAAACTCAAGAGAAATACTGGAGCAAGGAACACAAAGCAGGGTCCTGGAACTCTCCCATCTCTGAATACAAGAGCAAAATCACAGAAGACCACTGCAGAAACACAAAAGAGGAGGTGGGAAACAGGATGTGAGAACAACACACATTTTTAGAAGGAACTAAGGGTTATCCTGACTATGCAGTTATGTTCCATCCTCCATCTCAGCCAGGGCAGCTGACTGGAACAACAGTTTAGCAAATGCTTCTCAAAATGTCACGAAAGAACCTACACATCATAGCTGACAGACAGGCTGAAGTATCAGCACCAAAAAGAGGTTAAGTGGTACCTGAGAGTTAAAACTGACACTGGAACAACCTCGGGCAGAGCTAGGCCCAGAAAAAAAGAAATCTACCCCCACCCCTCCTGGGTTTCAGCACCAGAACTGCAGGAACACAAAACTGCTGTATGTACTGCTCTGTGAACCAACACACGGACTCCTCCTGGACACAGCCAGGGTACAGAACTCAGAGATGGTGATGATGATGATCCCAGGACACAGCTGTAGTTCAAGCCCAGATTTTCAGACAGTTGGTTCTACTTCCTCAGTTTCAATTTACCTAGGAGGGGTCAGAGGTCTGACAAGCAGCAATTGTTTCCTGGATCACAGATAAGCAGGATCACAAAGCTGATTAGAGCTATCACGAGACACCATCAGCACCTCTCCTACCAGAGCACATCAGACAGAAATTATCAAGCAGCAAAGGCTTATGATAAAGTTAATGAGATCCTACATCTACTCAGTCAAAGAACAAGGATAGACTGGGAGCCAGGAAGAGGAAAGTACCCCAAAAGTGTTAGCCTGAAATTAAATATACAGAACATGAGGCCTGTGAAAAGCCAGAATGAGTAATAAAAGTTTCAGACATGGTGAGAACTGGACTGAATGGGAAATGGATCAGGAAGGAAAGGCTTGCTTGGCACAGGTGATGAGACTATACCAGGCAGAGACAGCATTCCCCAGAAGCAAGGAAGCAGTTTGCTGCTAAAGGCTTGGGGTGATTGTCTAAGCCAGGCAGAAGGAAGGAGAGGAAATCTCTGTCACAAAAGCTTAGATCCCCTGTCTCAAGACCTCACAAATACATAAGAATACAGATGTTTCTTCTGAAGCAAGAACACATTTAGGAAGCCACCAAATCTAGGTAAAAGTTATCATACAAAGGAATAACATGTGGCTGTGCCCCTTCCTCAATTTCACCTTTAAGATTAAATGTGCTTCTTAGTGCTAAATCCAGAAGCAGACAGGTTACAAAGCCTCCCTCAGAAGCAATCAATTCCAGAACTCTAAATTTCAAGGATGAAAGGCCTGATTTTGCCAGAGTTTAAGACAGTAACCTGCCCAAGATGAACCATTAGTAACCCAGGGGATTGCCATATCCTTTGGCATGATACTTCTAGTCACATAATCTAGTCTGTGAAGCTGCCTTAGAAATAGCTGCAACAATTCAGGACATTACCCCTGCAGCACTCAAATAAAAAAAAAAAAAAAGAAGAAATTAATCTAAGAAATTACTGTCTAGAACTCCATAGACTCTGCAGGTGTGATTAATGTACAATGAAAGACTTTACTTGTATTTTCCTCTGCTCCAAAACAACAAGCTCCCCCACCTTTCAACAAGCAAATCTCAAACTTACACACACCTCGTACACAGTGACAGCAGCCCTTCCTAATTTCCAGAACTGGAGATAAAAACATAATGTATTATCTGTAGTGTGACAGTGCTAGGGCCGTGAGCACCTAAAACTTGATATTTACAAAGCACTTTATAACAATCTCAAAGAGAAGCTTTGAGACTTCACTCTGACCTTGCACTCAAGATTAAAGAGGATCCATGGCCCAAAGCTCCCAGTAATAACCTATTTTCCCTCTTGTCACCCAGACACAAAAAGCTCCTTTGAGTCAAGCAAGTTCCTAACATGGCAGTGGGAGTCTGAGCCTCAAGCAGTGCAGCTGTCAGGAGGGGCAGTTCCTTCCCCTGAGTTTCCACATCCTCCCTGATTCCTGCACTTGCTCTCGGAGATCACGAGTTGTCTGTGAAGGTCCAACAGACAACTGGAGGTCTGAGGGACCAGCTGGCTGCACACACAGCACACCAACGCTGCTGTGCAGCCACATGGATAAGAGCCAGAGGTGAAACAAGACCTGCAACAGCTACAGGGGAAACAGGAGTGCTGGGGGGTCAGAACCACCTCATGGGAATGCACATCAGGGAGGAACAGACCCATGCACAGCCAGGAGGAAAAAGGTGATGAAAAGGACCACACACGTGAAAGGCCAAAGGCAGCTGTCTTGGAGGGAAAAAATTAAAATTAAAGCAACACCTGACAGGGGAAGCCTTACAGAGAGCCCTCTGAAGGCTGGACTCCCATCACACCTCTTGTGAGTCACTGGGAAAGGAGAGTTGTGCACTGGGAAGGCATTTTACAGTGTGTTCTGTGCTCTGGAGATTTGAGATGAAGAGCACTTGGTGCACACCCTTGACTATCTCATGTGGGCTTCGAGCCACTTCTCACCACTCAGGGCGGTTCTCTTGCAAGAGAAACTTATTCCACTGATAAGGCAGAAGGGTACTGTCAGTTTCTGTACTAGAGAACTTTATTTCTATTTATCAAAGTCTTCTCAGTAGAACTACTGGGAAACTTGGTCACAATAATCCCACTGAACTCCAAGGTAACCCCCATTACTGGAAAATAATTCAGATACCAGCTACAAGAATAAACCCACTGCAACATCACAGAGCACTTATGCAGAATAACACAGCATCAAATACAGCACTGACAGTCAAAATAGGTGCAGATGAGATCATTCACTTTGTGTCATTGTAAAATTACTGCAAGCAAATGCAGTATTCCCTGACTAACCCTACTGAGGTAATACAAGAAGTCCATTTGACTCAACCATGTGCACAAGCTCCCATCTCTTTTGGAGGAAGGCTGCCTCATTTCAGACTCCCTGTCCCTTTATCTCTTACTGAAACACCACGCTTAGGCTCCTCAGTTAGTTATGACTGTTCCACCAACCTGCTCTGTATGGCCATGGTTGAGGTTTTTCTTAATATCTCTCACTGGACGATGCAAGTTGTACAACACTGGTCTTGTTTTTCAGGCAGGGAGGCATAGTTCATTTGCCTGACGATCTCAGCAAACAGTTCATCCACCATTGTTTTGCTCTTGGCTGACGTCTCCATGAAGGGACAGCCCCACTCCTGAGCCAGGGCTCTGCCTTCTGCAGACAAGACTTCCCTCTCCGACTCCAGATCCACTTTATTCCCCACCAGGATCAGAGGGACTTTCTCGTATCTCTTCACCCGGACAATCTGGTCCCTCATGGGCTTGATGTCCTGGTCAAACAATCCATGGTTAGTACAGGCAGGGAATCACATGGAACTGCTACACAACCACTGCAGAAACACATTTTAGGAACCCTCACGTGCAGCTGAACACTAAAAATACATCAGAAAACTTTTTAAACTCATAGGCACGCAGATCTGGAATTCAGAGAACATTTACTACCTATCACTAAGTTAGTTCTTTTATATAAAAGCATGCACACTTTATGGAATTTACAAACAGAAGGTGACTGCTGTGCTCTCAGACAGTCGGTTCAGCCACTGGAGGGACAGAATTGCTGCTCTGAAGGCTGGTTTCAGCTTTCTGAAGAAGTTGTCTCAAGCCTAAGGACCTGTAACCCTAGCAGGGCATGCCATTACACAACCATTTAGGAAGTTTGTGCTTAGTTTACAGCTGAGAAAGCCATCAATTTAAATAAAGCCTTCTCCGTCCTGGAATGCTTAGAATAATTCATTGTGAACACATTTAATCACATGTAAGTAACCAAATTAGATGCTGTAAAGAGATTTTATTACCTAGAGATGCATTTATTCAAGTCTGAGCCGACACGGGGCGTTTACACTTGAAAGTCTGAGTCAGCCTCCTCTGCCCCCTGAGTGTTTTAAGTTGCTATCAGTACTACAAATTCTTGCATAGTTCTGAGACAAAGCAATCCCAGCGTTTGAAGTCACCACTGTGTAAAGAACTGCAGAGAGGTTTACACCTACAGCCTTCAGAGCAAACACTACAGACAGACGGGAATAATTAAATATTAACAAGGCGGATTGCTGCACATCCATTCCTCAAATAATGAGGGCTCACCGGAACCCAAAAATCAGTGAAAACGAGAGCAGAAGCATCCCAATGTCACTGCTGTTGTTTTCCAAAGATAAGCATGTCTTCAGCTTGCACAGGGCTGTTTCGAGGCCTCTGCTAAGATAAGGCTCAGCCTTCAGCAGAAGCAAGCAGTGGGGGTGTGCAAGGTCTTGCCAAGCAGCTGGAACACACCCAGCTCAGCAGCCCAAGCCGAGGCAGGAGCTGCAAATCCCTGCGCTGCACGGAGTGCTGCTAAACTCACTTACTGCCCAAAAACAAAGCCCCGTTTCTACAGGCAGCCTAGACCAGTTGCTAGCTAAGACATTTCATTTTTCTGGAGAGTTTTAATAGTAGAAATCAAATCCAGACCCACAAATGATCGTGTATAGCTAGTTCTGCTCTCCAGTACTCCACCTATGCTGTGAGAGCATCGAGCTCGTGCTGGACAGGAATATATTTTGGGGGCAGGGAGCGGAAAATAGCAGCTCACTTAACAAGTCACAACTGCAGAACAATGAGACTCTCTTCAAGAGCAACTGCAGAAACATGCCTTTTAGGAAGGAGAGGGGGTTGGAAGGGGAAGTCTGGGTTTTAATATCGAGTGATTTCTTCACAAAAGGGGATTGCCAGGAGATTTCTGTTGGGGAAGTGGGAGCTAGTCATTGTTCTCCAGCACTGCGTGGGATTTAACAATGGTGGCACCCTGATAAGTACCTGCAAACCAAGCAGTTTTCCATCAGGAAGCAGGGCTGCTAAACGCGCTTTCAAGCCGGCATTTACACTTTTGGCCCTTCGCAGATAAAGCACACGTGGCTACCCCTAAAACTTCCTCCTCGGCCCAGGCCTTCCCCGGGGCAGGCCCGGCTCCAGCCGAGGACGGGACACCGGGCGAGGTTACCTGGAAGGACTGCTGGTTGACCAGGCTGTAGACGAGGATGAATCCCTGCCCGTTCTTGATGTAGAGGTCGCGCATGGAGGCGAACTGCTCGGTGCCCGCCGTGTCCAGGATCTCCAGCACCGAGGGGGACGAGTCCACCTCGATCTCCTTGCGGTAGAAGTCCTCAATGGTGGGGTCGTACTTCTCGATGAAGGTCCCGGTGACGAACTGCACCGTCAGGGCGGACTTCCCCACCCCCCCGCTGCCCAGCACCACCACCTTGTACTCCCGCATCGGGCCCCGCTCGCCGCTCCCGCCGGGCCCGGGCCTAGGGCAGGCGGCACCGCGGCCCTCGCATAGCCCCGGCCCGCCTCCGGTGAAGGGCGAGGCCTCACTGCTCCTGCACCGTCCTGAGGGGAGCGAGACCCCCGTCAGCGCCCGGCGCGGCCCCGGCCCCGCTGCGCTCCTTCACCGCCGCGCTCCCGCCATCGCCGCCCGGCCGCGGGACCCGCCCGCCAGGGCCACCCCCACCCGGAAGGGTTTTGCTGAGGCACCGGAGGCGGCACCGCCCCGTCGTCGGCCGCTCACTTCCGGCGTGCTGCGTCACGGCCCGCTCGAACTGCGCCCCGGGGGGATAGGTTTGAGTGTGGCACCGAGGCACACGCGCTGTGACGGGGGACGGGTTTGAGTGTGGCACCGAGGCACTGTGACGGGGGACGGGTTTGAGTGTGGCACCGAGGCACTGTCCCTGCCCGGCCCCCCAACATGGCGGCTTTAACGTGGCGGCCGCGGCCCCTCAAGGGGCGGCTCTGTGAGCGGCGCGCTGTTCCTCCACGAGGTCCTGCTCGGCACTCCATCACTTGAACAAACTCCATAACAAACTCCTCTTAGCTCCCTACGGGAAGAGACCCGCGGGGGAGGGGACCCAGGCCGTGTCACCGGCGGGTGTCGAGAGTGGGACACCGGCACAGCGGTTCTTCACCCCTGGAAGCCCGCTGGGCTGGCGACAAAGAGGGACACCAGGTTATCAGAGGGATGGAGCACCTCTGATGTGAGGAAAGGCTGGGAGAATTGGCTGTTCAGCCTGGAGATGAGAAAGCTTCGGGCTGACCTGATTGCCCCTTCCAGTGCCTGAAGGGAATTTACAGGAAAGAAGGAGAGGGACTGTTTACAAAAACATGTAGTGACAGGAAAGGGGCAATGAATGGGTTCAGACCGAGAGTGTAGGTTTAGATTCGATACTAGGAAGAAAATGTTTTTTATTAGGAACACAATGTGGTGAGGCCCTGTGCAGAGAAGCTGCCCCGATCCCTGGCGCGTCCAAGGCCGTCCGTGGCAGGGCTGAAACCACATCACCTTCCGTGTCCTTCCCACGCAAACACTCCGTCATTCTGCCAAAGCTGTTACCTCTGCCTGCAGCATTCGTGCCGTGCCTGTACACCCACAGCTGCCCGAGCCTCCCTGCCCGGCTGCCCCGCGCTTTTCCCCGTTCCGTGAACATTCCCCCAGGAGCGGCCGGGGTTGCTGGGCTGGGCTGGGTTCGGGCTGGGTTCGGGGCACTGGACTGGGCTCAGGGTGCTAGGCTGAGCTGGGTTTGGGGGACTGGACTGGGCTGGACTGGGCTGGGCTGAGCTGGGCTCAGCTCAGGGTGCTAGGCTGGGCTGGGCTGGGCTGGATTTGGGGCGCTGGGCGGGGTTTGGGGGACTGGACTGGGCTGGGCTGGGCTGGGCTGAGCTGGGCTCAGCTCAGGGCGCTAGGCTGGGCTGGGCTGGGCTGGATTTGGGGCGCTGGGCGGGGTGCGGGGGACTGGACTGGGCTGGGCTGGGCTGGGCTGAGCTGGGCTCAGCTCAGGGCGCTAGGCTGGGCTGGGCTGGGCTGGATTTGGGGCGCTGGGCGGGGTGCGGGGGACTGGACTGGGCTGGGCTGGGCTGGGCTGAGCTGGGCTCAGCTCAGGGCGCTAGGCTGGGCTGGGCTGGGCTGGATTTGGGGCGCTGGGCGGGGTGCGGGGGACTGGACTGGGCTGGGCTGGGCTGGGCTGAGCTGGGCTCAGCTCAGGGCGCTAGGCTGGGCTGGGCTGGGCTGGATTTGGGGCGCTGGGCGGGGTGCGGGGGACTGGACTGGGCTGGGCTGGGCTGGGCTGAGCTGGGCTCAGCTCAGGGCGCTAGGCTGGGCTGGGCTGGGCTGGATTTGGGGCGCTGGGCGGGGTGCGGGGGACTGGACTGGGCTGGGCTGGGCTGGGCTGAGCTGGGCTCAGCTCAGGGCGCTAGGCTGGGCTGGGCTGGGCTGGATTTGGGGCGCTGGGCGGGGTGCGGGGGACTGGACTGGGCTGGGCTGGGCTGGGCTGAGCTGGGCTCAGCTCAGGGCGCTAGGCTGGGCTGGGCTGGGCTGGGCTCAGGGTGCTAGGCTGAGCTGGGCCGGGCTGGGCTAGGCTGGGCTGGGCTGGGCCGGGCTGGGCTCGGCAGTCCCACGGCAGTGCTGACAGCAGGTGTCAGCACGGCACCAGAGCCTTCCCCGCCGCTTCCCCGCCACTGAAACTCCCCCTTGTTAAGAGGAAGCAACTAAAAAGAATCGACGTCTGTTTTCTCTCTAAAATAAAATCCCCCAGTCGCTTCAGACCCAACTCGATGATTCCCACCCCTAGGAGAAGCCGCCCTCCAATATAAACACATTTGTTTCTGCTGTTCCCTGCGGGCTGCAGAATTTCAGCAGGCAAGTGTGAGGTGCTGGATTTGTCCCTTTCCCCTTTGCATCACCTGTTTGATTGCGAGTCCAGGGCAGACAGGGCTGCCGCGTTGTGTCCATCCCGGGCTTCCAGCAGCCATAGAGAGGCGCCTGGTCGAGGCTAAAACCATCCAAAGGTACTGAGGAGGTGACTCTGCTCGTGGCTGTTTTCACAAACAGCTTTATTTTATTCACTTTCTTTCCATAAAGAGAACATGTCCATTATGGGAAAAGGTCAATGAGGACTTTTATCCTCCAGAACAAATCTTACTTAAGTTACACCAAATTTGATTCACTCTTCTTTATTACATGTAAGTAAAAAGTCCTCTCCTTCCTCCACTGTTGCCTCCAGAATTGTGTTGTCAAGTGAATTGCTGGCAGGAGGCAGACGTGCCTGGATGGAAGATTTTCATGTGGCTGGTGAATCAGCTCGAAAATGTAAAAAGGTGAGCATTAAAACAGGCTGCCTCCTACTTTAACCCCATTAGAAATCACGAGTTGTTGCAAAGTACCTTAATGCACTCAGGGTGCTCGGGACAAAGGAAAGCCGCGGTTGCTCCCAGAGGAGCTTCCCATCTAATTTTAACCATGACACAATCGGCGACAGTGACAAATGGGGGAGGGAGAAAAGGGGCAAGGGAGGATGAGGGTGACAATAATAAGATTACACGGTCACTTAGGTTCATTATGTGCACATCTTTGTGGCACTGCTGGTCCATTATGTTTGTGATGGCTGGAGGAATGACTTCGGGAGAGGAAGGGGTAAAGAGCACAGTGGGAGAAAAGCCAAATATATTTTTGTGCAATTGCCTCGCTCTTGGGCTGAGAGGAGGTCCAAGCAGGTGGACACAGGATTGGGAAAATGGATTTTTTTCCCTCCTCCAGTATTGATTTGGATTGCCAAGATTTATTTCCCAACTCGCAGGACTTTATAGCTGGCCATAGATGCCTACAGCTGAAAAAAAGGGCTGATCTCAAAGTGCACCAGGTTGTTTGTTATCCTTAAGACGAGTCATTCCATTCATTAAACAGTTTGCACAGCTCTTTCACCACCTTGTGCCCTACCACATATCCCAAGCCACAAAAATAGCTGGTGATGTAAAAGGTTTTGAAAGTCTGGATGGGAAGAGCTGCTTCTGCCATAAATGGCCAAGCCCTGAGCCAGCCACGCAGGGCACCTCCTGCCAGTACCACCTCTGCCACTCCCTCGCTATCACCATCCCCTCCCCTGAGGTGTGGCACATCCCGGGTCAAAGGCCTGATTTAATCTCTGCTGCCCCTTTCTCCACAGCCCCTGCCAAGGGGAAAGGAGCAGGGCTCAGCCCTCGGTGGTGCCCCAGGAGGGTTTGCCCTTTCTCAGCAAAACAACCTTCCCAAATGAACATCCGGGCAGGATTCGATTGCTGCCAGAGCAGCTCTGTGCTCTTGATGGACTCAGCTGCTCTGTGCTGTGCCTGCAGCCAGCAACAATAAAGCAGGCTCTTATTAAATTAACCTGCTAAGACACAGATCCTGCAGGGATGTTCAGGGAACAGACAGATGGCACAAGCAAGGGCCAGGAATA
This sequence comes from Onychostruthus taczanowskii, assembly GCF_017590055.1. Lineage (NCBI taxonomy): Eukaryota > Metazoa > Chordata > Aves > Passeriformes > Passeridae > Onychostruthus > Onychostruthus taczanowskii. Next base: position 8,403,823 of record NW_024498462.1, read on the forward strand.
ATTGCAATCCCCATCTCACCATCGTGAGAGATGAATCCTGCCCGGTGCTGTGCCCAGCAGGGAGGTGGGACTGGGAGCAGAACCCTGAGAGGTGACAAAGGAGCCTCTCCAAGCCATGGATGGATTGAGGATCTGGAGCATGTCCTGTGGATGCCAGGGTGGGACTGCACCACTCCCCAGCAGCCAAAGCCTCCCCTGCAGCCACAGTGTGGGTGCTGTGCGGCCGCCACCACCTCTTGTGCGCTGTCCCTGCTGCCATCATCGATCTGCTCTGACTCCCTGTGTCTGCTCCAGCTGCAAACCAGGCTCTCCTCTGCCAGGAAGGCTGCAGCAGGCTGCTGAGCCAGGGCAGCAGGGATAGCCCAGATTTCACCTCAGTTACCATCTAGCTGGGGACGTCATTTGCGTAAATACATGCAAAACCAGCTTAAGACCCAGTGGCCTTTCTTCTCTGCCTCTTCCAGAGGTTTTGCTAATCCACTTATTGTGCCTTATGGTGTTCAGCGTGGGAGCTGCAGGGTAGGACCAGCTCCTCAGGGCTCGAATGGCTGCTGGAGCACCGGGGGCTGCTCACACACACAGCTCATTCAAGGAGGTTGTGTTACACCAGTCACATAACTGCAATGACAGCTTTTGATCTCAGCCCTGTCAGGTTCCAGTGAAACGTGTCTTAGGGGTTGGATGTGTCCACCTGGCCCAGACTCCTAATTTTGGGGCTGTTTCAGAACCTGCAGAGATGCTTTTCTTTTTTGCCAGCTTTTCTTGCCAATACAGAGATGACTCAGAGGCAAATCCTGAGGACTTACTCAGAAATTTCTGATTTTCTGCCATCCCTCAGCTTTTAGCCATTACTTTAGTTGCAACAAAAGGCACGACGGTGCTTCAAAAGAGGCAAAGGACACTTTCCAAAGCAATTACCAATTCTGAAGCAGAAGTAGGGCTGCACTGAAATATAATTGATACAACAAGGAGACTATTGGGATTTCTGGGAGCAGCATCTCTCTTTGGCTCACAGACACGGTACCAGATCACCAGCCACTTAGAAGAGCCTGGCCCAGGAGCTGAACAGCACCACAGGGGAAGATGCTGTTGCTACACGCAGCCACACTCACTGCCTGCAGCCCCTCACCTCCCCAGCAGCCCTCTCTCCTGGTATCCCCTCGGATGCTGCATCTCCTGCCCGCAGGATCAGCATCCCCGGGGCTCCGGCTGGGGATGAGTCACCGCTCCGTGTGAGCCAGCCAGAAATGTGGTTTCACGGGTCATTCCTCTTCCTATTTTCTCCAGACATCGAGCTCTCTCCCCGCTGCCCTTCACAGTCCGAGCTGCTGTAATCCTTTCTGCAGTGCCTGGGAGGTGCCTCCAGCTCTCCAGCTATTGCTCTCCGGGTCTGTTGGGCTCACAGCGAGCTGCAGCTCCGTGGCTCTGAGTGGCCTGTCCTGCACACACCCGACACGATGCCAGCACAGCAGCCTCTCCTTGGGTACCACCTTCCACAGATTTCTGCAAAGCTGAGGGGCTGTCCTCAGATTTACCTTTGTTTAATCACCAACACATGGGACAGCTTCTTCATAGAAATACAAATACATGTTTTTAAGTTTCTAGCCAACAGTAGAGTAAAACTGAAAATACAGCTCCTTAAGGCTAAAAAAGGCAACAGTGAACACATAAACCAAACCTGTTGCTTTAAACTCCAAATGAAAAGAAAGGAGAGGGGAAGGTAAATACTCTGTCAAGATATATTTTTAAGATTTGTAAGGATAAAACATTTTTAAATTGATGTCTTACAGAAAGGTTCCCATTTGCTTTTAGAATTCCACGTGTTTTCCTTTTTTTATCATATTCCTGCAGGATTTGCAATTCAAATGCTACAGAAATGCATAACCTTGCTCATGAAATTCGCTGGCCAAATGAAGCAGACAACAATTAATTAGAGTGAAACCCCCTGCTTTACTCCCATTGGTGAGAACAAGAGAGAGAAAATGTAAAATTCAAACCAAATGGGGTATTGAGAAAATACTTTAATATGATGTTGATCTTAATAAGCAAAACCATTTCTTTCCTCCCTCCTTTTTAGTAAATTGCTTTTCACTTGACAATTTCCTCACAGAGAAGTGACAAGTATTATTCCGAGTCGTTAATTCCTCCATGCAGGCTCTGCCTCTGAGCTCATTAAAGCGTGCTGAGTCCCCGGGCAGGCACTGCCAGGTTGTGCAGTGACCTGAGACCAGAACAGCTCTGCCTTGTGCTGTCCCCAGCCCTGGGACAGGCAGTGTCACCGAGACTGCTGAGCCCCTCGTCTTCGTGGCTCCTCCGTGCCTCGGGTGGGTGACACGGGGACATTTCTGTTGGAATACTGGTCACCCTTTCCTGGAGCATCACTCCTGGCCAGCATGGGATGCACAATATCTGAGTTCTGGCAGCACTCATGGTGTGTGGGAGATTCTTCCCAGGTGGGCAATGCCACTGTCACCAAATGCTGCAGGGTGGCACATCCCACTTGATTTAGAGTCATGGAATATCAAATCAGAATATCACAGACCATCTTCCTGGCAGGGGCCTGTTCCCCATGATGAGGACACTCACTTTCCCACCCATCTCTATTCCCCAGCCACAGCTGAGGATGTGCAAACACACCAGCAGAGAGTCCCTGTGCCTGGCACATGTCCCCAAATGGCCTCCCTGCACGTCTTGGATGAGATGCCTCCAGAGATCAGCCTGAGGCCAGAGGGAAAGGCTTTCCATAGCAGTGCAGTGGCAGAGCCATGGGCAGTGGGAGCCAGGCACAGCTTCTCCCCAGGCTGCCTTTGCCAGCAAACCATCTGCAGAGCAGGAACACGGCGAGCTCATGATGAGGCACTTGATCAGCTTCCCTGTCAAGGGAGGGCGACGGGACAAAGCTCTGTGTCCTCCACACCAGAGCCTGTCAGCTCTCCTGGAAAGAACACCTGGCTGCTTGGAGACAATCCAGACACCAGCAAGGGTCTTCATAACACCCTGGAGAGCTGCAGCCTGGGTGACATGTGGCATCCATCATCATCATCCAAGGGAGCCAAACCAGCAGACATCAGAGGCTGACTGCTCCAGGAGCCTGGGAACCAAGGGGTTAAAGTGCTTGGCCAGGGAAAGTCCTGGGAGGAGAAAAGTGCCGAAACTGCTTAATTAGAGTATTCAAATTAGATGGGGTTGCAAAGCAGTTAATTTCTCAACTTGAAAAAAACCAAAATTAATATTTGCCAGCAGGATCAGAAGCAGTGGGAGCCATCGACAGCTTTGCTGGGGCTCCTCGTGCTGGGGAGGACTCCAGAGGTCTCTGCCATAATTACCTGCAGTCTTTAGTATTTTGTTCTGCAGTTTATGAACTTGCTTGAGCATTTTGTGGATAAAAGCTGGTGATCCAAACCCCAGCTGTATTTCTGCTTAAAGAAGCAAAGGGCTGCTGCCTGGCATTGCAGTGTGACACTTTGGTGTTTCAAAGAGTTTCCTAATTTGCACAGTCTGGAGAGGATCAAACCAGTGGCTGGTGGAAGCAAACTGTGGCTCTGCCAGGCTGGTGCTCCCTCCCAGCCTCCAGGAACAGGCAACCACCTCCCAGCCCTGCACAGATGGACCAACAAAGAGCCCTGCATGGACTGAGCCACCATTCACACCGAGGGCTCACTGCCTCATTGATCCACAGCCATGGACACCTCACTGCCAGCAGCCCCTGAGCAAGTCCAGCCATGCCAGTGCCAGGGAGAGGATTCTCTTCCCTCTGTCTTGTGCCACAGCTCCAGTGTGGGAATGTGGACTTGGGATGCTGTGGGGACAGTGCCAGGGCTCATCCCTTGGTTAGTCCTTGCAGCTTTCCTTACTCTGGTCCATCTGCCTCACTCCTCAGGCTTTTCTCATTTGCTTTTTTGCAGTTCTAATATTTTCTCTAATATTTAATCCCATGCCAAATTCTTTCCCATCTTCTTAAAATTCTGAAATTCTCTAATTTTTTTTCCTTATCTTGTCTGCATAATTGAGAACCATCTCTGTGTTCAGTCTTCATACCTTGTGCTGCCCCTATGTTCCAATCACTTAAACATGAGATCTTTGCATATTATTCCTGTGGAGACAAATTTTTGCATGTTCCCTAGAAAGAAAGTTGTCCTCCATTAGCAAGTGCTTTATGGTGAAGGAGAGGGGATGTCACAGCAGGAGCAGAGGCAGCAGTGGAGAGTCCCACCCTGCACTGTGCCTCAGTGATACTGATGTCTGAGACCAGCTGGGATTTCTTTCCCAGCTTTGCTCTTCAGTGGCTGTGAGTGAAAGGCCTTGACACCCTCCATCAGCAAGCACCAGGTGAGGGCTGGCACACGTTCCCTGCCACCCTCCCTCTGGCAATGCAGCTGCCACTGCCCCTGGTGCCACCCACCAGGTCTCAGCACAATGGGAAGGGAAGGAAAAAAGCCACTTCCCCCTGCACAGACACACTGCACCAAGAGCAGAGAAAATTGATCTCTGGCTGCTGAGCCTCTAGCACTTTTTGTTGCTGAAAGGAATAATCAAGCCTGGCCCTGGAGAAGGCAAAGACAGAAAGGAAATGAAAGCTTTCCCTGTCTGATGAGTTCTTTCTGGGGTTGGGGCACTCCCTGGGGACCCCAGTAGTGGTTTTGGGAGAGGCTTTTGTTCTGGGGCCTGATTCAGCAGCAGATCCACAACAATCCCACAAAATTTTGCTTTTCTTGCTCACTCAGCAGGTCTGAGGGAAAGGGGAAGAGGCTGCCAGGGCTCAGGCTGAGCCCCCAAAAAGGGGGCTGCCACATGCACTTACACTGGGCTTGCCTGGGGATGTCACTTGAGCCACAGCACAACTTCTCTCCTGTCCTTCATGAGCAGCCATGGTCTGATGCAGAAGCCTGGCTTTCTCCAGGTTGTGGCCCTCACAACGACTGCAGGGGTTGGAGTCTGGGGACAAGGATCAAAGTGGCTGAAGTGCCACTCATGAGGCTGAGCAGGGAGAGAAGGCTCCTCACTTGCCCTCAAACCAAGGGTTGAGCTTCTGCCCTCCACAAGTGTGGGACATTTGCCACAGCCAGAGGCTCAAAAAATTTGTATCTAATACTCTGTTGGCTGGACAATTACCAGATTAAAAGAAAAATCCACACTGAAAGGGGAGTCCAGAGGCTCCTCGTGGCTCCCGCAGCACACCCTGAGCTGGCCCAGCCCCAGCTTCAGCTACTTGCAGTCCAGACACTCATTTCTGCAGGCAGCCCCCTCAGCCTCATCCTTGCCACGCTGTCCAAATGCAGGGGTAGAGCTGTGGCAGTGTCAGACACCTGTGAGCAGGGCTGTGGGGGGACAACCCTGCTCCAGGGAAGCTGACTGTCACCTCAGCCCCAGGTAAGCGCTGCCTGAGGGATACCCCATCATTTGGTGCCCTGTGGGAGATGCAGGCTGGTGAGGCTGCAGGTGGGAGAGGCAGAGGAGGAGGAGGGGGCAGATCTCTCCCAGCTCCTGCCCTGCAGCCCGGCGCCAGGACCGGCCAGGCTGGCTGCTGGCGGGGGGCGTTCGTGACTCACGATCCCTGATCACCACCGATGACACATTTACTGCCAGCAGGATGGGCCTCCCGCCAGCACAGCAGCCCTGCAGCCCCACAGGAGGGTGGCTGGGCTTTGCCAGCAGCTGTGCTGATGCAGATGGGTGGGGAGGTCACCAGCTGCAGAGCTGTGGCAGTGTCAGACGCCTGTGAGCAGGGCTGTGGGGGGACACATCCCCACCCTGCTCCAGGGAAGCTGACTGTCACCTCAGCCCCAGGTAAGCGCTGCCTGAGGGATACCCCATCATTTGGTGCCCTGTGGGAGATGCAGGCTGGTGAGGCTGCAGGTGGGAGAGGCAGAGGAGGAGGAGGGGGCAGATCTCTCCCAGCTCCTGCCCTGCAGCCCGGCGCCAGGACCGGCCAGGCTGGCTGCTGGCGGGGGGCGTTCGTGACTCACGATCCCTGATCACCACCGATGACACATTTACTGCCAGCAGGATGGGCCTCCCGCCAGCACAGCAGCCCTGCAGCCCCACAGGAGGGTGGCTGGGCTTTGCCAGCAGCTGTGCTGATGCAGATGGGTGGGGAGGTCACCAGCTGCAGCCCTGGGATGCACAACCTGAGGTACCCCCAGGCTGGGTGGGCAATGGGGGCAGACCGGGACCCTCTGTCCCAGTGTTCAGCGTGGGAGCACAGGGGCAGGGATGGGACCTGGCCAGGGCCAAGCACAGCAGGCCTTGGAGCCAGCCCAGCTCCCTCACCTCCCTCAGCACCCTCCCTGCCTGCCCAGAGAGCTGGCTCCCGGCAGCGGGCACAGTGACAAATGCCTTTAAAACATTCTTTATTAAGTGAGAAATCTCAGTGCGCTCCCTATGCCAAGCCCTAATACAGTGCAGACCTAAATACAGCACTAATGCAAAAGCTTAAAGGATTTCCCATAATTGAGCAAAGCTGGCAGAGGGGTGAGAGCCTGGTGGGGGGAACTGCAGCCCACCTCCCTCCTCAGCGTGGGCTACCCTCCGTCTATCCCCACTGGTCCAAGTGTGGCCACAGCCCCCACCCTTGGACTGTTCAGTGTAGAAAATTTAAATCTTCCAAGGCCTCATCCTCCCCAGCTCAGAGCCCCAAGTTGCCCTCGTTACCCTCACCCAAATCCCCTTGATTTATGCAATAGCACAAGTAGCATCGTGATGTGTGACCTCTGCATCACCCGTCCTCCTGCTGCCAGCACTGCTGGGGCCCTGCCTGTCCCAAACCTCACTGAGGGTCACAACAGGGCCAGGGCAGCAGGACTGGGCACATCCAGCTTCCCAAGCACAAGGGATGCTCCAGACAGGGGAGCTGCTGAGCCAGCACCTGCTGCTCCTGCACACCCCAACATCACGGGGTGTGGGTGGCCACCAGCACCTTGCACCCCAGAGGATACCTGGTCTTACCTTTGTGTTTCCTCTGCCTTGGCACAGCCACACGACTCGGAGAACAGCGATGGGAATATCCTGTGTCTCCTTACTAGCCCGGCAGAGTGTGACCCCACAGGGCAAGTGGCTGATGGCTTTGATTCAGGCTTCTGTGGGGGAAAGCAAAATACAGTTTTCTTCAGTAAGTTTTCCAGAAGCTTTACAAACCACAAGCACCTTTGCTTTGGTGCAGCCACATGCAGCCCAAAACACCCCAGCATCCCTCGACGTGATCACCAGGAGCTGTTCACCAGAGGGAGCCCTGCCAGACATTCAGGTGCCACTGTGCTGCAGGTGTGGGGGCAAAACTGGGGACTGGCAGGGCTGTGGGGCACGTGGGGCCATGGCCACAGAGGCCTCATGGCCATGGGGAGCACAGGACATGCAGGGACTGCAGCAGAAGCACCGCCGTGGGGATGGGCTGAGGGCTGTGAAGCGTTAAAGCAGAAACAGCATCGATTACAGACACGGGCTCAGAGCACGCCGTGCCTGCCGAGGGTGGGAGGCAGCAGCTCCCTTGGGAAGGCTCTGATAACATTTACCAGCAAAGCAGAAATGCCTCTGTGGAGCCCAGCTGTGGCTGTGAACAGAGAAATGGTGCAGCAGCACCGTGCCAGGGCCTCCTGCCTGGTAGGATCTTCCTCAGGCAGGCAGTGAGGTGACACAGTGCCATCCCCTCGGTGAGGTGTCACAGTGTCATCCCCTCGGGGCTGGATTTACCCTTTCAGTGAGGTGTCACAGTGCCATCCCCTCAGGGCTGGATTTACACTTTCGATCCAGGGGAAGGACAGTTGGAACAGTGGTGCTAAAGACTGGCAGAGCCACCCTGGTGGAGGAGGGAAGGGGAAAGCAAACTTCTCCTGACTGAGCCAGGCCTTGCTGGGACCCATCAGAGCTGGGTGGCTGCTCCTCCAAGCCTGTTCCCATGGCCTTCAGGCTGTGGCTTTTTCTGTCTCCCTGTCCACAGACAGCTCAGAGGCCTCCCAGCCCACTCACAGGGGTCCTTTGGCTTGTGCTGCCATCTCAGAGATGCACTCAGGGCACGTCTCACCTGGGCTGGAGGAGGCACCTGAGTCCACTGTCTGCAGTAACAGCTCAGAGCACAAGTGAGAGGGGACAGGCTGCCCCTCACACTGCCCTGCACTCTGACACGATCCCTGCTAGGGAAGGTTAAGGGCTGCTTGTGTTGGAGAGCGTATTTTAGATCCACAACTCATGGGGGATTAGCCAAACTTTTCTCCATTCTCTTATTTCTCATAATAAATAGATTAAATTGATCTATTTATCCAACACTAAGACCAGATTGAATAAAAACTAGATTTGAACCATCTGAATATGGAGGAAGTCTTGAAAAACTGAATTTTTCCCATGTTTCCCACTGAAGAGAAGGCAAAAGGAGGAGGGAAGGGCAAAGCAAACATCTTCTGACTGAGCCAGGCCTTGCTGGGACCCATCAGAGCTGGGTGGCTGCTCCTCCAAGCCTGTTCCCATGGCCTTCAGGCTGTGGCTTTTTCTGTCTCCCTGTCCACAGACAGCTCAGAGGCCTCCCAGCCCACTCACAGGGGTCCTTTGGCTTGTGCTGCCATCTCAGAGATGCACTCAGGGCACGTCTCACCTGGGCTGGAGGAGGCACCTGAGTCCACTGTCTGCAGTAACAGCTCAGAGCACAAGTGAGAGGGGACAGGCTGCCCCTCACACTGCCCTGCACTCTGACACGATCCCTGCTAGGGAAGGTTAAGGGCTGCTTGTGTTGGAGAGCGTATTTTAGATCCACAACTCATGGGGGATTAGCCAAACTTTTCTCCATTCTCTTATTTCTCATAATAAATAGATTAAATTGATCTATTTATCCAACACTAAGACCAGATTGAATAAAAACTAGATTTGGACCATCTGAATATGGAGCAAGTCTTGAAAAACTGAATTTTCCCCATGTTTCCCACTGAAGCTTCAACAGCCAAAGAGCTAAAAGAGATTTTTGTATGAAACTTGACTTTCCTGCACAAACAAGCCCCAATGAAAAACTAGATGGACCAGGTGCTGTAAGACTTCAAAATGACACATGCTGTAAATAGAGCATCATGAACAATTTTGGTCAGATCCTTTAATCCAACTCCACCTACAAAGCAGTTTGCAGCAGCTCCTCCAGTAACTTCTGCAAAGGGGCCCCAGGTAAAATCCCACATCCCTGGTCCAAGGATGCTGTTTGGCCTTGAAACACAATTTAGAGTCTCTTGTTGATGGACTACCCTCAATTTTCAGTGCTAGTGTGGGACTCCAACCCCAAACCTCCTCCATGGAGGCTTCTGAGCAGAGCTGGTGTCTCCAGGCAGCCAAGGCCCAGCCCATCCCAAATCTCCATAAAATGCATCACTTGAAAGCCCCTGTCTCCATCCTGCATGGAAAGAAAGCCAGACCAAAGGTAGCAATAAAAAATATGAGTAACCATTCAGGAAGGATCCCATGCTTCCACATCAACTGCCTAGAAAAGTTTCAGTTCCACTTTTTTTTGATCTTAGAAACAATTCAGACATTTAACTGTGCCATCAGATGAGGCAGGAGTCATTTATAGAAGAAAGCTCTAAGTGGCCTTGACACACAAATAGAGTCAATTAACCTGCAAGGAGAAGTCAGGGGAACAGGCTGATGAAAAAGCAGCAGTTACATAATTTGTCCTGGGCTCGGTCTGTCTGTTCTCAAAGTCAGCAGCTTGTCCTACTGAGCAGTGTCTGCCCAGCCTCTCCCAGGCCAGCACTCCTGCCCAGAGCAGCTCTACTGCTCCCACATCCCCTGAAACACATTCTCAGACTCCCAATCCTAATCCCTCTCCCAAGCGCCAAGAGTCAGATTCCTCAACTCCTTTGGGTAAACAGCCAAGGATCCCTCCCCTGCTGTGAGGGGACTCCCTCATGCTGGCACCACTCCTCTGGCTACATCCAGGCTCACCCATCACGCTGTGTCCTGTCACAGCCGTGTCCTGTCACAGCCGTGTCCCGTCACAGCCGTGTGGCAGTTACTCACACCGAGGCTGCACTGCCACTCGCAACTCGCACATCACAGGGGCAGTTACACCCTGGGGGCAGTTACTCACACCCTGGGGGCAGTTACTCTCACCCTCGGGGCAGTTACTCACATGCTCAGGGCACCTTACATCACAGGGGCAGTTACACCCTGGGGGCAGTTACTCACACCCTCGGGGCAGTTACTCACATGTTCAGGGCAGTTACTCACACCCTGGGGACAGTTACTCACACCCTGGGGACAGTTACTCACACCCTGGGGGCAGTTACTCACATCCTTGGGCAGTTACATCCTTGGGGCTCCCGACGTTGTCCTCTGTCCCCGTGAGCTGAGTGACGCTGTGGCCTGGCACAGCCTCGTGTCCTGGCTCGGTGCCTCCAGCTTAACGCCTTGATGCAGCAAGTGGTGCCAGCCAGGCAGCGTAAGGGTAAAAGCCCTCTGACGCAGGGATATTGGTGAGAAGGTGGTGACCAAGCTGGCCTCACTGTTGAGCAGTTTTCTTACGTCTAAATCTACACAACGTTACAGAAAGCACAAACAAGCTCGTCAAGAAGCAATTCTCTCTTGCAGCAGCCCAGACCCAGCTCAGCCAGGGTGGCTCCAGACCACGGTGAGAGGCAGCCCCAGTTTGTGCTGGCTGGAGGTGTGAGCCTGGCTGGACGAGCTGGGCACTTGGAACAGAGCTGGGGAATGCAGGCTGCTGCCAAAGGGGAGCTCACTGTTGTATTATTGCACTGGGACATTCAAAATGGTACCTGACACGAATGCTGAAAGAGAAAAATTAATACACACAGCACTGTTCTACAAAAGCTGCAGGCCTTTGGAGGGGAGTTGATTCATTCTCCGTGGTTATCTTCAATGCACAGCTCTGATCTCCTCTCCAATCGCATCACAGACAGGGTCAGAAAGGAAACATGAAAAGCCAAGCAGACCACATCACGTGTCTCCAAAGGTCTAAGGCACGAGAGAAACCAAAAGGCAGCATCTGGAAAGTTTTACTTTTTATTTTTCTAAAATACAAATGTCTGTCTTGTGTTAGTAACTTTAATATGATAGGCCAAATGCATCCAGTAAAAAGGAGGCACTGGCTACAGAATTCAAAATACTGAAGGTATTTTCTGGAAAGAAATTTATTCTGTTGATCTACACTTCAGATATAACATTGATTCAAATTCATTAGTTATTATTTTTACATCAGAATCTTTGAAGTTTGGGACTAATAAACTGGAACTTGAAAAGTTTTTAAAGTAAACTCCTATTAATGTGTAGATATGGATCCATAAAAAACATAACCAAGAATTTTATACACTTTATTAAAAGATCAAAAAATAAACAATAACAATATAGAAGTAACATACTAAAATGAGTAGCATTATGCACATTTCTAAAGCACGTACAAGCACTACAGCAATATAATGTGGCAAAAAGAAACATAAAATTCAAAGCGTACACCCTGTTGGTAGCAGTTGAGGGAATGAACTATCCTGTTATGGAACTGAAATACTGCATTAACCTACGCCTGTCTGGATCCAATGATATTTTAATTTCTTACAATTCCACAGGGCTAAGTGTAATCATTTGTATATATTTTCTAAACTATTCCATTAAATTGATATCTAATGTTTCCCTTACATTGTTTTACCAGAAATGCCTATGAAAAGAAGAATGTGCTTCAAAGATCTACTTTACACAGTACAGTATAAATGTTTTTATATATTTAAATTAAAAATTGACAATTTAGGAGAACATTCTCTCTTTGATTTTAGTGATTGCCTAAAATACAAGTCTCTATTTATAAAAAAAAAATAGTGATCTTTTGTCAGGTGATGTAATAAAGGGTGAGGAGTCGGTTCATTTTCATGATCTAAGAAAAAAAACTAAAACAAAGCTAATTGGAAAGAAAAAAAAATTCCCATAATCCGATCTAAGAATGGTCTTATCATCCCCTCATCTGCTAGGATACAAAAGCCATGGCAACAAAATCATTTGGCTTCCACCACTATCAAATAGCATCTGTGTACAGTAATAAAGAACTGGAACCTTGTAATTCGGTGTCAGGTAATTCTCTCTGTTGTGTGTTTGGAAAAATAACTTCATTTTATTTAACAGTTGTGTTATTTTGCATGTTTAAATATCTCCTTTGAGAGGCATATAGAGTTATTTTTGATGATAGAGGATGTCAGTAAAGATCACTAGCAAAGATTTAAGCAGTGTTGTCGTGATCATGCTCATACCCCGACAAAGTTTGACCAGCTATGATTCATTTCACATAGTGCAAAATATTTTTCTCTCATAATCCTAGAAACGAGAAAGAACTTGATTATAGAAACTGATGATGGCAAAGGGAAGCCATAATCGTGTGGTGGCTTGAACTAGCTGATTATTTCGTATTAAAATCTAGGTTATTACATAACACCACGGAGAGAAGCAACATCTGATTTTTCCTGATTTTAAAGACCCTGGGGCTGTTCCAATTCAGCAAACCACCACTTGCACAGCCCCGTGGTGCAGTGGGCTGGCTGGGCACACACTGGCATTGCCAGGGGTTGGGAATGCTGGCCAAGGAACAGCTCTTGGGCTCGGCAGCAACAGCTCAGCCCCCAGCCCTGGGGCATCCAGCAAAGGGTGACAGTCACATCGGATGCCACCTCCCACCAGTTCTGCTCTGGGGCACTTGCCTCACTGCTCGAGTCAGGACCAGACCCATGGCAAAACCAGTTACTTTTCTGAGGCAAAACTGGGGCTGGGTTTTGTACAAAAAAATGCAACAAAAACTGAAACTGGTTCTAATCAAAAATAAATGGGTCAACACAGGCACTTCAGCTGCTCCAAAATCCCCCAGCACTGCAGAGTCCCAGCAGTACCAACACAAACAGGAACAAGAGGCTGCTCACCGAGGGGCCACGGCTTTGCTCTCTGCTCTCCTGTGGTGGCAGCTCAAAGGGGTCTGTTAGTCCCAGCCTGGAGCACCCAGCTGGCCACACTGCCACCAGCCTCCACCTCCCTGTCCCAGCAGCACCACCATGTGCCTCTCAAATCACACCATGGCTGTCACACAGCAGAAAGAACTGCTCCCAGACAATCCCAACCCATCCCTGCCCACCTATGGCTCACCAGCTCCTTCCATTTTGTTACCTTGCCCCAAAAGGTTAAAAAAAATAAATCAAGAAGTTGTGACATTTCAAATTCACTCTGGGATTTAAAACACTCACCACAATGACAGTCACCTCCCACAGATAAACACTTCAAGACAGAAATAGGATTAGGTGCTAGGAAAAATGTGTGTGTGCTGCCATGGACCTACCAGTCCTAATAGGATTCACCGAGAACACAACCTATCAGAAACATGACCTGGGGTGGGTTTGAAAATGTAGGCTGATTAAAAAAAGTAATTTGAATCTTTGCTAGTGACCTTACTAATTAATTCCACACCGTTTCCCATTCTCTGTGCTGCAGGTTGGAGCTGACCTGTTATCAGTCTGCTGTATAATAAGCTATGGCAAACTACAAAGCTTTTACAACAGCAAAGCAACATCATGCTTTCAGATAAGTTTTATAGCAAAAAACTCCTCCTTTTCAAAGCCTTAGTAATACCTATCTCTTTTACAAACTTTTCCTGTATTATTACAGACTTTTTATATTCAAAATAAGTTCCAAGGATTTCTTTCGTGGACTATGTACATAAGTGCAAAAAAGGTGTGTCTCACACATTCGTACACTAACTGAATCAGTTTAACTGCAGCATATTTGTATCTTCAACACTGTTAAGGGGTCATTCCACAATATTTTTTTTCTTATGTACAGTTTTTGCTAATATAAATTAGTATTAAAATAGTTATATGCTTAATTATTTAGCCCTGATCGTAACGTAATCGTGTGAGTGTTCAATTTCTGGAGAAAAGAAAATTGCAGGCAAAGCTACAGTACTGAAACTGATTAATTCTGAATTCCCACCGTGTGAATGGATGTGAAATGAAAGCAAGACCGGTCACTACGCTGTAAATACAGGCTGCTGTGTTTCCGAAGTGAAAATACTGTGGAATAACCCTTGCCACACAACAATTTCTACAAGCTATAAAACCTGACTCTAAATCCATGTGTTGTAAACTTCTTGACTGAAAAAGTGACCTTAAAGACACAAATTCAGCGTTCACATGGGACTTTGGGATTTTAAAAATATTCAATCATATCTTTATCTGACAGTATCGAACTGTACCTTTAACAAGCTCATACTGTTACACATCACTTTTAATTTACATGTGAAAATTTCACAAATAATGTATACAAAGGTAGCCATGTTGTAGTTTTGTTGCCATAGCAACAACAACTTAATATAATTAGTTAACAATGAATCTATCATTGTAGGAGTTACATACAAAGTTAATTTTGTTCTTAAACTGTAAACTATACAAACTAGTTATGGACTGTATTCTATACCTTACCATGCTTCAGTGTTGGTTTAGAATATAACTAAATGGGCTGAATACATGTATTAAAAATTTTAAACTTTCTCTAACTCTCCTTCAAAATTAAAGTCATTAGTTACTAAAGATATCAAAAAAAGCAATAATGAAAACCTTAAAAACTAATGGTAGAGAAATGAAAATATATGACATGAATTAATGCGTTGTAGCCTAGTAACAATGAGTTGTAGCTCTATTTACATTTGGATTAGGCTATCAACTATTTTTTTTTTAAAGTTATTACAGTCTTTAACATACAGTATATACTCTAAGGCCTTCAACAGGCACATGGTAAAATCAGGTCAATATCAAACTAAATCCATTCAACAGGAATGGGAAATTAGATTTTCCTCATAAATTTCACCTTTTTCAATTTTCATGTCTGTGAAATGTACAAGGGATAAACAAAACGAGGACTCCAGTTTCTCAATCCTTGTGTACCCGGCGTGTCCTAGCGCCACTCCTGCCGGCCCAGGACAACGCCGGCGCGCGGCGTCCCGCTCCGGCCTCCCGTGGCACCGCGGCGCGCCCGGCCCCGGTGCCAGCTCCGCGGGGTCCCCGCTGCAGGGGACAGGAGGAGCAGCGGGACCCCGGGCCGGCCCTCGGGGAGACCCGAGCGGGGCGGCGCGGGAGCAGCCCGGGGAGGTAACGGCTTCTAGAACGTTGCGATGCAAAAATACACAGTCAAAAATCATCGGCTAAAAATTTCCAACTAAAAAACACGGCTGATTGTGAAGTCATGTTCCAAATTACTAAAAACACTGTATTTAACAAAAATAATCTTAATAGTTTTATGAATCCATTTTATTTTAAATCCCTCTTTTATTGTCTGCTTATGTTACAGTTTAGTAGTAGTACTTTTTATTGAAACTACTAACAACCTTTTTTCGTGAAAATGATCAATCTCAGCTTTCATTTTCCCTCTGCATGACCCGTTTTATCCAAGTTTCAGCATTTCTTGCATATTGTTTGCATAAGGCTGAGAGAAATGGACAAAGAGAAATAACTTTGGATAAATAAAAAATATAGGTTCATGGAAAGTGGGAAGCTTATAAAAATGTCACTAAAATTATATTGATTTAAACAAACTTACATACATCTCTTGTCAAATAAAGGATGATATTCATGCTTTTATGACATTTGTTTAGAGTCACTAACTAGCTCGGTGACTTTGTAATAGTCTATTTAGGAAATTTATAGTCTGGCGACTGGTTTTTTTTTTCTTTTCTTTCTTGAACAAAGAAAATTAGAGCAAGTCATTGCACAACTAGTTTAAATAGTGCTACCTCAAAATGGCATTTTTGCCGAGATTGTTTTGAATTTGGTGAAGTTTAGTGCTTCAAGCTTTTCTTTCCTTAAACTCATTTACAAATTAACTCTAAATTTGCCAGCAATATAAAAACTGTTGTGGCACCTAATATAACTACCCTGAACATCCCTCATTGGACCTCTTTAATAAAAAATAATCCTTAAACGCCTTTTTTTTTCAGTGCTTTAAATGTGACATGAAAACAGCTGTATTCTAGGTTTACATTCTATGCACATCTATGCCAGATGTTTAAGTCGATAAATAAAATAGGAGGTTACATCAAAGTTTCAAGATATACAAAAATCCATTTAGCACTGAAAAAATTTCAACCTCCTTGAACTCATAAAGCCATACAAGCTTGAATGCATCCTTTCTGGCTTAAGAAGATCAGCTCTGTTCTTTGTTGAGGCACTGGCACAGGTTGTGCAAAACCCATTTTTGATACACAAATAATTTCAAACAGGAAGTACTCAAATCCACTTTTTCCACTAACAATGTTATGGTTTTGGGAAACAGAAACACAGTGGTGAAAAGAACAGGTATGTGGTCGCCAATACAAATGAGAGTCACTGATTTCACCCTGCTGCTTGTGAGCACAGATGGCTGGGGAACATCCACGGACACAAGCGACTGTCACAACTCAGGGTCCACAAAGGAGGTCTTGGGGGGGATGGTTTTTTTTCCCCTTTCTATCAGGGTTTGGTTCAAAGTCTGCTGAACTGAACAAAAAGATTCCTCAAGGCCTTCTTGAGCTGGGCTCTCCAAGGTTTGGGCTGTGAGTGAGTCTCCAGGGGCAGATGGTCAGAGCCGGCCCTGGGGCACACAGGCTGCGCCCTGGGTGTGCCCCACCACTTGTGGCCCGTGGAGATACACATCTAGCAAACTGTCTGTGCTCATACTGCAGAAAGGGGGGGCAAGGAATATCTAACCAAGGCCAAGGAACTGGGAAAAGAGATGAAAATCTGGTTGTCTGAATTTGGCACTCTACAGGACCGCTCTGAGCTTGGGGTGGTCACCCCTCCAGACACTGTGAGCTGGCCTCTCGCTCGATTCTCTTTCTCCTTGTATGGAGTCTGTGGATTTACAGCAGCAAATCCACTCTTCCATAATGCCAATGATACTGTAGAGCTATGATAGGGATGAATTTGGCAGTATCCTCAACCAAAATGCATTTCTGCAGCCAGATTGTTCAGCAACGCAGCATAACGACAGGCAAGGCTGTCCAGGGTGCACGGGCTGGAATGGTTTTATTCGTGCGTATGAAAAGGAGGTATTGAGAACTAGCCCTTGTTGTGCAACAAACATTGCTCTTGATCAAGTAGAAGGTGCCAAATAAATCCACTGACCGACAGGAACTCCATTAAGACAAATGTTTATCTTCAGCAGAAAGCTTATGCTGAGCTTTTTGCTGCTTTGTTACTGCTGTGTTTGCTTTAAAGGGCCAGAGATCACGGGGACGGGGGAAATAATCACCCACTTATGGAAAATAGTGATTAAATAAATGGGGCATGCTGACAAAATTTCAACAAGAGACACATATAAGATTTCAGGCCAAAATGCTTCAGCATGCTTGGTGGAGACAAGCCCCAGGGCTCGGTGCTACCCAGCCTGGGCTGAGCCACGGCCCCAGGCCCTCCCCAGCCAACGGCTGGCACCTGCTCCTCTCCAATGCCATGAGCTTTGCCCAACTGAAGCTGTCTCACTCCACCACCGTTTTTTTGTTGTTTGTTTCGACTGCACCACGAGAACAGCGAGAGAGATTGTGCGCCGTTTGCAGCTGAGAATGCACTTCAATGGACAACAGAGCTGCAGAAATCCCTTGATGCTTACCCCTGTCTGAGCAAATTGTTCCTGTCCCCTTACTGAGCCTGGGCTTTTGTGGCTTTTTTTTTTTTCCAAAAGTTTCCAGAATCAGCTCATTGTATTGAAAGAAGAACCCTGAACTGGACTAAAATGATAGCTGTCCTTTCACATCACTTGTATTAAAAATTTGGTGACTATCTGAAGGCAAGTTTTAAATGATAAAAGGAGCATTTAACATAAGCAACTTTAGCTGACATTAACAGCAAAATCCAGCAAAGGGCAGAACATTCTGTGTCGTGTTTTTCAAGCACATAATTCCTGTTTCCCACAATAACATTTTTAGTAAAAAACAAACAAAACCCCATAAAACCTACAGTATATGAAAACTTAAGACATAACAATAATGAAAAAATGGTATTGAGTATACTTGATAATGATGTACACTTTAAAACAAATCAATAGACTATGATGTAAACAAAACAGTAAGATAACACTTTAAAAACAAGACAAACATTTATCCATCGATAGTATACAGTAAACCAACAGTCCGCTGTGCAGATGCACTTATCATGATGGTAGTCATAAAATGATTAAGTGTGTTAAAGTAATGTGTTATAAAAGTCTATTATAATTTCCTACTTGTATATCTCATATAACAGAGCGCTGTTTGTTAATTGTTTCTATAGTGCTTTTTTTTTTCTTTTTTTTTTTTTTTTTGACATTCCCATTGATCAGTTTTTGGTTAACATGTAGGCTGCAACAGGCTTACTGTAGAGGTGGTAGAGAATGATAGAGGGAAGAGGGGAATATATACAGAAAGGCCATGCGCAGCTTCCCACCAAGAAGTCCTGGTGCTCCATAATTTTACTGTTCAGAAATTCAACATGGTCTGCTGCAGGGGAAAGAAAAAAACAACAAAGAAATAGTGAGAAGTTAATGCATCTATATTTTAAAAGTTATCCTAATACATTTACATCCTCAATGTGTTGCCCAAGAAGTTGTCATTAGTGTGTTGCAGACAGACATTTTATTCCATTAATTTTCTTATGTAGGGAGAATTTGCCAATAATAAACTTGGCATCCTCTTAAATCTGCACTTATGACTCTCTCTTTCACACAATGACAGGGCAAATAGTGAAAGAGGGAGGTGAACAAATAACAATCTTCATTTTTGGATGGGATGCCAAGTAGAGGGTGGCTAAGGAGAGGGCCAAATGAATCCCTGATCTGTGTTAGCTCTTGTTTCCTTTAGACAGTCACATTAAATCTGATCCTAAGGATTTAGGCAACTGAGCCCAGAGATAAAACACTGACACAGAAACCT
This sequence comes from Onychostruthus taczanowskii, assembly GCF_017590055.1. Classification (NCBI taxonomy): domain Eukaryota; kingdom Metazoa; phylum Chordata; class Aves; order Passeriformes; family Passeridae; genus Onychostruthus; species Onychostruthus taczanowskii. The sequence continues at coordinate 8,422,709 of NW_024498462.1, forward strand.
GTGCTCAGGGGACCCTTTTCTGGGAGCAAATTGCCCCTTTGTGATGCACTCATGAAAATCTTCCACTGAAGGACCCAATAACTTATCTCCTGCAGAGCTAGACCAATCATCCTGGCTACCAGGACTGCTTCAGCCATGGAGGAAAAGAAAAACATCTGTCAGAGCAGAGAGGGTTTCAGTTACCGAAGTCCCACTGAGGGAGTCTCCTGAAAAAATGCTGAAAACAATCTTAAAGACTTCAAGAAGAAGCTCTTCCAATCAAACGATCTCCTTATTGGGTGGAACAGGCTGGTTTACACATGTTATGGAAATGGGTTAACATGTCATGTCTGTCATTTGGAACAGCAGCACAGTCTAAGCTGAACATTTTCACTGATGTGGACAAGCTTGGTGTCACCCCTCATGAACAGGGTCCACAGCCACAGTTAGCAGGTCATGTATACATATGGTATTTGATTAAGGTCAGCAGAGATAAGGGCCACCACTGAGAAAGTAGCTTCTGTTGATTGCTAATAGATATTACTGAATTGCTTGCCAAATTAATTTCCAGTATTTAAGGACTTGCCTGTAATATGTGACCTAAGGAAGAAATGGGTTTGCATATCTGTGTATACTAAATGGCTGCTTTGAGAAAGACTTCTTGTTGAATTGGCTGAACTGCTCTTTACTCTCTTGAGGTAAAAAAACACAGTCACGAACTAAAACTACCCAGAGATTTTAGCTCATGAACATCAGCTAAAATTCACAAAGAAAAGCAATGGAAAAATGACACTGCTGCTATGGCTGTGAAACAGTACTCTAACTCCAAGGACAAATTCCTCCATCACTCCTCTCAGAGAAAACTATCATCTTAGGGAAGCCCAGGATCTGCAGGTGGGGTGAAGACTATGTTGCTTATGACATTCATTCTGGTCTCCAACCCACCACGAGCCAGGCCCTCTCTGCAGCTGACCAGCAGAGCTCTGCCCAGGCCAAGCCAGCCTTGCAGATGCACAGCAGCTGCTGCTGACCCAATCCTGCTTACCCCAGGAAAGAAAATATGTCACTAACAGCAAAAGAGAAGTTACACCTTTTCAGCTGACTCATTATCTGAACAGTCTTTGCCATCAACACTGCAAATCCCTGAGGCATCTGCAGGCAGCTGGGAGCTGTGCAGAGCAAGAACAACCTGCAAACAGAGCCATGGGACTGGGGGATGCACAGGGAGGCTGCAACCACCACAACACAGGCACTTGAGACACAGGAAACTCATCATAAACCACAGGGCTGGTCCGTGTCTGTGCTGCAGCAGCTGAATTCCTGTTGAATTCCTTTGGAAGAGCATGAGGCCAATGGGTTCTCATGGGCTCAGCCCCTCTGCCTGAGCCAGCCCCGTGTTTAGGGGATGCATTGCCCATGTACAAAACAATTCACCATAAAGAGAAATACCAAAAAGGAACTTACTGTTCTATCGGGAACTTCTACATCTGTGAAACAAACATGCTGCTACTCAGTTCATCTACTGATAACTGGGATATCTACAGCAAAAAAAAACAAAGGACACAACACATTAAAACATTGCCTTGAGATTGAGCTGCTCATTCTGTCTTCAGCATCAGGTTAATATGTACATCAGTGTCTTATAAAACAGGATCCACTCCCAAGTCTTTATTTTGCTACCCATTAAGTACAATGTAGCTGCACCACTACTGATGCCTTGTGGAGTACCTGGTGATTGTACTGGGATTTTGACTCCATAGACTACAAGTAAAACAGAAATGCCCTGAAACTATCTGGCTTAAACAGGACTCACACAGCCACAGAGCAACGCTGCACAGGAATTTCTGCTTTCCTCTCATGACCAATACAAGTCTGAGTAAGACCTGCTCTACCTGAAAATAACAACAAAGCACAGAAAAAGACTGCCAATTCCTACTGCGAGCAGTAAACGCTGCCTAGGACTTATGCAGGCAAAACTCCTACTGAAATCCTCATGACCTCACACCAGCAAAAGCCTAGAGGATGTCCCCAGAGATATTACTGGCATTTAATGGACAACAGCCTCCTACAGAGCAAAGTGACACCCCGATTTCTTTGCAATAGCTCTAAATCTGAGAGCATGACAAATAAAAATGCTAAAGTTAGTCCTGGGGGAAATATCTTTTTAAAAGTGTTTGAAACGTCTCTGGTCTAACTGGGAGAAGTTGTGTCACACCAAATTATCAGGACGCATCACTAAGACAGGTTGTGCATATACAGTTCAGGACTGGTGCAGAAGCAGCCATCACACTCAGTATCTTCAGAGGAAAGTTTTGGAGAGAATTATGGCTCGGCAGACATGCATGGAATCCTGTACACTTATGGCAGTGCTACAATGGCACGTACTGCACATCCACAGTCCTCTCTGTAGGGATGGGTGACATGCTATCGGCATAAAAAAAACTTTACACTTCATGATCTCACCCCGACTTTTGGGTTTTGGGGGATTTTTGGGTAGTTTTTAGAATCCAATTTTGTGGTGGGGGGAGGCCACTTTGTATTTCCGCTTCCACTTTCCAGTCCAGAGAGAACAAGCCAAAATACCACAGGGAAGGATGCTCGGGGTGGTATTTCTGCTTGAGACTGAAAGCAGAAGTGCTGCAGGTCTTGCGTGACTCTACACTCGGGAGACTCACCGCCCGTTTTTTGAGGACCCGGGGGGAGGTGTGTTTTTGGAGGAGAGCCTGCGCCCCTGCCATCGCCCATCCCTACGCTCCGGCCGGGCGTGCGCCCATCCCGCAGGCGGCAGGAGCGGCCCCTCTCGGATCCCCAGCCTCACACACGCACACGCTGCCTCTGCGCGCCCCAGCCTGCGCCGAGCCGGGCGGGACGGCGCTCGACCCCGCACGGGATCCAGCCCTCGCCCGGTCCTCGAGATCTGAACACGTGAAAGAAAGCCATTGAAAGGGCCAAACCTGATTGGCGGTAGCTGTTGCAGCGAAGGGGACGCTGGTGGCAGGAGTTGTTGCTGCAGACACAGTGGTGGGCGTAGCACCGTGCATCATGGGCACTTTCGGAAGGGAACCATGGAAGCGACATACAGGAGGGTGGAGCGTATATATATTTTGTTTGTTTGGTTGGTTTTATGTAACCATGGCAACATGTGGTGGATTTGGGGGCGTGGCAGGAATCACAGCAACAAGCCATGTGACATCGTCATGAAGGACACATCGGGGCGCAGCATGCAATCACAGTGCAAAGCAAGACAGCGTTGGGAAAAAAAATAAACAAGAGAGAAGGGGAAAAGCCAATTACAATTATAATTAAGGAAAAAACCAAAACATTCTCAACACTTAGTACATTTATAAGCAGAACAATGATGTATTAGACTCCGAGGGCCAAATTTCCAAAGGGGGGAGAGGATGGGTGTGCTAGCAAAAGCCCACGTCAGCTCGCACCCGTGGGGAGTTAGACACAGCCAGTGCACGTTCCTTTGGGTGGGGACATTTTGGCAAGCGCACCCTCCCGCCCGCCTGGGAAAGCTTGTCCCCTTCCCTCCCCACCCCGTCCCCGCCAGCAACCAGAGGTACATGATGCACTTTGCAGCGGCTGCCGCAGCCCTTTCACCAGGTTTTCTCGCCTCTCTCTAGCAGGGACAATGTTTCGGCACGGGACAGAGCTGGAGGCACGGCAAACGAGCGGCTGGCAGACTGAGCTCTCTCCGTACAAACTCAGCATGCTTCCTTTCCACCCTCGTTCTATAGGGTTTGGCAAAACTCCCCTCTTGCAGGGTGGGGGGATGGAGAGGGGAAGGGACAGAGAGGGGAAAAATACACAAATGCATCTGAACAGCTACAATTTGCAGGAAGAGCATCCAAAAGGACAACACGGCAGCAGGGAGCTTGGCAGCCTCCTGAACCTGCATGTCCCACAGAGCACAGTGCTGCAAGGGATGCTCTGCTGCACACATGGGCATCCCCCAAACCCGGGGAGTTTGTGGGGTCGAGGAGCCCGCAGGAAGGCCCAGCCATCCCCACAAACATGTGGTGGGGAAGCAGACTTGCCTTCCCCTCCACCCCAGCAGCCACGGGCAGCCCCAGCACGGATGGAGCGTGTGCCTGTGGCTGGGCACGCTCCGGCCAGGAGATGTTGGAACGTGTGGGTTGGGGTTTCCAACAGGCAGAACTGTATTTGAAGGACTCAGCTCCCCGTCATGCAAGCGATGTGTCCTCCCTGTACTACAGGCAGGTTCAAGAGCAGAGTGTTTAGCCATTCATGCCAGAGCTTCCAGACCTGCTCTTGGAAAGCCTTGCACCCCCACCCAGGGCTCCTGCCTCTCTCCCTCTGGCTAAAGCAGGCACACACCTGGATGCTGGTAGTCTTGCATAACCTTGGCTAGAGGATGAAAGCTCAGCTTTCACCCGCCCTGCTGTGCCCAGCAGCTGTAGACAAGAGGGGAAGGTCCTCAAAGGCCTGCAGAGGTTTCATCAAGACCCAGATGCTGAGCCTGAACAGAGTGGATCCCTGCAGCACTAATGAGCACGTACTCACTGCCTCCCTGCACCCCACGTGCACCTGCAGTGGTACTCCCTATGATCTCCTGTACCTGCACACCTAACACTGCCCTACAGAGACGACTCTCCAGCCAGTCCATGGTTCAAACCCTGCCTCTCTCACTGTACAAGCAGCACCCTGCTCTGGCAGAGGGGCTGACCCCAGATGTGTCCCTCCTTAGCACCTTGTTAAACCAGTCTCCTAAAATATCCTCAGAAGGACAACTAAAAATCCAAACTTAAGTCCGCCTGTTGCTTGATACAAAATAAAACAAAAAGAAGCCAACAGGATCCTCCCACTTCTATTTCCTTGTGTCAGATTACTTAAATGGGTTGTAAAGACATTTAAGTGACAGATTCTTGTCTCTGAAGCGGAACTAAATAGGGGTGGGAACACATCACCTTGGATTCTCTTATTGTAAGTCACATGAAACACTGCACTGCACAGAAATTAAAAGGGATACAACCATTTAAGCCTCAAAGAAGACAGCAGATAGACAGTCACACCACTCAGCCACCCAGGTTCTCACTGATGCATACTAACTTGCAGTCTCTTTCAGATTAGGAAAAGTTGAGAAGTTTGTGTAGAAAAACCTACCAACGCTTGCAGTGGGTGTCATGCACAGAACTGACCCTGCACACCATGCATTGAAGCGTGGAAAGATGAACAAAAGGGATATTTCATTAGTGAAGCTTCAGTGTTAGATATCACTTTAACTAAAAAGCAGGTATTCTCTTTGCAGCATTCAGTATTTAAGCACATGCAACCAGATTCTGCATATTGGTACATCAATAGTTTAAACTCAGTTTTAAGAGATCATAGCAAACCAAATTAATTCTTTAATTCTTGGGTAGTAGAGAATAAACTCCCCCCACCTTGGTATTAAATTATATGATTGATCCCAGAAATCAGGGTTTTTTGGGATATATTGGGTATTGGGTATGGTAATTTCTTTCTGATCGTGTCAACAGAAAACAAATTGCCCTTAGAAGAATGTCCCACTCATGTCAAAATTGACTTTCCAAAAGCAATTTACTCCCGCAACCAGGGACTGTGATTCAAAGTCTCTGGTTTAAGCTGAAAGAGGCATTTATTTTTCTGGACTCGAAAAAATTGCAGTGGTGATGCCATTTTCAAGAGACAGCCTGACTCCCCCCTGCCATGGCAACCCATGATGCTGATCTCTCAACAACTGAACAGGAGATACTAAGAAAAGCAACAGCTCCCTTCCCCTCCCCACAGTGAGAGCTGTGACGTGCCACCTCTCCGCTTTGCCTTCCTGAGCACTGCCAAGGCCGAGCCCGGAGCCCGATTTGTAACATAAATTCATCACAGATCTGTCCTCTGACTGGAAATGTGCTGCTCTGCCCAGCATTAATGTCTTCAGCCAGAGCAGGTGCCAGTAAGCAGCCCTGTCATGCATCAGCCCTTGTGTAATTTCATTGCCGTGAGCGCGGTTCCCCGCGCAGCGAGGGCTGGGCACAGCTCATTTATGGTGCTCCATCAGAAACGCCTGTCCTTCTGTCAACTTTGGCAACTGCGACCTTGAGGAAGAGCACTGTGTAGCCAGCTGGGGACTTGGCATTCCCCAAGGTGTCCGTGTTTCCTGAAGAAGTATTTCACTTGGCACCTGGCAGAGCTGTGGTAAGGTCAGCTCAGCCCAGCCTTTCCAATGTTTTGCAGAGCACAAGTAAAAGGTTACTGCTCCACCTCTGCGCATGAGATCCCGCTTCCCTGGAAGAACATCTTGGTAGCTGCTGAGCTCTGAGTGTTTCCAAGGGCTCTCGTAACAGAGAGGCCACATGAGCACAGGGTTTAGGTCCCTGCTCCCTGGACCACACTCCACCTGGCCCTCAGGACCAGATTGTCTCTAAAGCTTTTCCCCTGACTCCAAAGAACAACCGTGCCAAGGTGCAAGTCCACTGTGTGTTCACCTCCAGGGGTCAGCCCAGAGAAACACTCTGTGCATTTTTGTAAGTATCATCTGACAAGTAAATACAGCATTAAACATTAACAAAACAGGACATTAATTTTCCTATGATACGCTGAATGATAATAATGATACTAAAATATGGGCTATATGTAATATTTCTAATTCAGCCACTTATAATACTTTCCACTCCAAGCAGGTTTTGTTTTTCATTTGGCTGCAGTTAATTGGCCAGTCAGAAGACAGTCACATCTGCCACATTAATATTTCCAGTTCTATAAGAATTACTGAACTGCATCTTTCAATTTAACTCTGAGACCTGAAAGGTACAATAAAAGCTGGGAGTTAAATTGCTTTTAAAAAGCTTAGGGTATTGTACTGGTCAAAAGACAAGGAAGAGGGAAATATATGCCTTTAAAGAGGATTATATAATTTGTATTTACTAAAGACAAACCATTCCCTCTATAAACATCACAGCTGCTGCAATATGTAGGTCAGTGAGATACAAGCTCAGGGAGGTGCCTACAGCCTCAAGAGAGCAGGCACAGAGGTCTACAGACATTTTAACATGAGTCCAAAAGAGCACTATGCAAGAGTCAAAGAATTAATTTGGGATTAACTAGTTGAACCATAAGGAGGAAAAACAGAAAGTAGGAATTCAAGAAACATGCAGACATTTTTCTTAGTTTGACTGCTTAAAAAAAACCCCAAACCACACAAAAAGGGTGAAGAAGGATCTTTACATGTAAAAAGCTCTAAATTGTAGAAGGTGAAGGGAAAAAACTCAAACAACAGATGTTAATTTTTCATCCATTTTTAACATGAAACTATACACCAATATTCTTTTGCTAAAGACTCTTACAAAACTGCTCATCAGCTGAACACCGAGGTCATAAAATAAACAACCATGATGAAGGGAAAGCAAGGAGACACTTACCTGTAGGGATGAATGTAGGCTGTTGTAACTGCATGTTGGCTAGAGCCTGTTGGTAGTGGAAAACGCTTGGGTTAAAGACTGTGGTGGCACCATTGTTTTTTTCAAGTGCTGGCCTCTTTGGTAAAGGTTGAAGTGCACCAGGCGGCAGGGCCTGTGGATAAGGGAGTCATTAAAGACAAGTGGAGTAAATAAAGGGGCCCAGGTGTAGGTCAAGCATGCAATAAATAACAGAGGGTCTTGGCTGCAAATCACCTGCAACTCTATCAACTTAACGAGACAGGAAAGAGAAGAGCAGCTAAGTCACAGTACGAGTAGTAGGTGAAACAACAGCTTCACTAGGTAAGCAGTTAGTAAATGCACCAGGAGGAGGGGCAGAGTCCAGAAAGAGGAGGGATGCTAAGGAGCTTTTCAGCAGGACTGACTTGGGTACACAGGGAGAAAAAAGCACTGGGAAAAGGAAGGGGAGAGGTGATCACCTGGACAGGATGCTACAACGAGCAGTTGCAGGCAACAAGCATTAAAAACCCCAAAACAAACAGGAAAAAATATAGTAGATGGCTATTTAAAACCCAAGAAGATTAGTATAAACAACAAATGCCATGGAAAAAAAAAAAACCTGATGCTTGTCTCTGGTTCAACACCTGCCTACATGTATGTGTGCATGTGTGGAAGCATGCACACTGTGCAGCCAACCCATGTGTCCAGATGGTAAAGCTGTAGCTGTTGCCAATTACACACATAACATTAGATTCACAGTAAAATGCATTTCCACTTGTTAGTAGAGAGGCTGAGCAACATGGTCAAGACCAGGCCTGATTCTCCACTGCTCACACCAGAGGCACAGCCCACCACCAGCAGATTTGGACCAGATCCCACTTTACAGAAGGTGGCCTCCATCAGTCAAATACTGCTCACTCATTATTAACAGTGGAAAAAGCCATTGACAAATCCCTTCTTTTCATTCTATCACACCACCGGGCTTCTTCCAGCCCGTCAAACCTGTTTCATGATCAGACTTGGTAAAAAGCATTAGCCCAACTCAGGAACTTTTCTCAGTGAGTTACTCATCATTCATCCAAGCATGTCTCAACAGCAAAGTAGTATGTCAGGTTCTTAAGAGACAGGAATGTTTCTAATGATTTACAGCTTTTCATTGTACCCAAGTAAGAAACCACATTTTTTCCCTCCACATTGTGATAGAAAAGGGTCCTTTTTAATTGTGCCCCGCAGTCCTTTAGCACGTAACACTCCCATTGACGTCAATGAGATTTACGCACGTGGAAGTCATGCAGAATCAGGTCATTTCTGACTAGTTGTTAGTCTGTATCATGTAGCAAAGCAATGGCTGAAAAACAGGGTTATCACTCCTACTTTTATTTTAATATTTCACAAATGAATGGCAGGTAATGGAGAAGGTTTGGCTGATGAAGGGTTAAAGCTACAAACACACAACACTCGGAAGGAAGGACACAAGTAAAGAGATTTTAAAGCATTGTGAAGATCAACACACAACAGAATGTAAGTGAAAGCTTGCAACAGTTTGTCGCCATCTAGAAACAGGTTTCACTTTAATTTGCTATAGGAGACTGCTCATCTGAGAAATGTTAAGCAACATACTTCCAAGCAAAACATTACTCCATCCTATCTCTACTCACATGGTTGCTTTTGGGTGGTTTAAATATTAAAAAAGAAAATTAGAATAAATCGCATTTGCAAAACTGCCCTCAGACATGCACACATCCTTTGCCTATGCTAGTGGGCATCCACTCTCAGCACTAGGATTTCATTTTCCCAGATTTCTTCTGGCTGCTACCAAAAGACCGCAGTCAAAGATGGGACAATATTCTCAGACACAGACACCAAAATCTTTTATTTAAGATCCATATTTTAGGATAATGTATGAGTTTTCATTTCTAAGAAAGCTTTCATTGGTATCTGTGTTAAATCTGCCTCTTATCTACAACTGTCTATTTAATGATGGCTACATGAATGTTCCTCCAGGCACAGGACAGATCTGCAGCTTACACAGTCTGGAGTAGTTTCATATACATCACAGAGGTTTTACAGCTTTAGAACAACTGAAGAACTTGCTGCTTAAACTCATGCTCCTTATGGTACCCAATTGCTAAATAATCCTTTTCAGACACTTCCAAAATCTGCCTCAGAAGAAGAATGTACTAATTATAGCAAAGCAATTGTGCCAGGCACATAATGGACTTTTGACTCCCTGCTTCTTGGCCAAAGGCTGTCACCACCCCAAACCCCACACTGGCAGTGCCAAAAGCAGAACAGCTGAAGGCTTTGAGACCTTGCTGTCGTGCCCCAGCACATCACAGGACAATTCCCAAGGCCAGCACTGCAGTCAGAGGGAGCATACAGACACCATCAGGCCCCAGGGATGTCAAGACACATCAGACTATCCCATCACCTCTCCAGCATCACCCTCTCTCCTAACCTGCTACAGCCCTTTGGGAGCAAGGGAAAGAAAGGAACTATGGCAGCCGCACTGTTGCTCCCTCAACAGCAGCCCGGTGGAGAAAAACAAATAAATGCAATATTTCCAGAGTGTTCTAAAGAAACAAGCACTCTGCAGCAGCTCCTGTGCCACCTGATGTCCAGCTCTCCCACGTGGGCTCTGTGGAACCCATCTTGATCTGCTTCTGGTTTGACCCAGCCCTGTGGGTCACCCCTCCACCCCAGCAGCTGCAGGAGTGTTCACACAGAATACATGAAGATGTGCTCCTCCTGCTGCCAACTGATCTTTTTTATTTTTTTTTAATTTTTTTTTTTAGTTTTTGATACCAAGGTGTAGGAGGGCCCAAGGAGACAGAACAATCTGGCTTCAGCCCTTTTCCAGCCTGTGTGCTGAGGTAAGAGTCTCAGGAAAATGCTCACTGAAAGGTCCATCTACAATGCCTTGAAGAGGCATCTAAAACTGCACATGATGAAGCTGGGCCCATACAGCTTCTGCAGGGGAAGCTGGCAGGGGCACAGGACGAAACAAATGTGTCTCATTTGACACAGGCTACAATTTTTGTATCACTCAGGACCTGCAGGAACTGTAGCAGCTTGTGGGGATACTACATTTTTTTCTTGCACAATGTCTCAATTCTGAAGAATCCCACAAGCAGAATATACAAAAGGCAACAGAAACTCCTCACCACCAAATTCTGTAGGCAGTGTCACACTCCAGCAGAGGAATTAGACTAAATCTTCCTAGTAAAGAACTTGATGAGTTTACCTCATCCAGCTGCTTGTGCTTTCCCTCTGGACAAGCTCTGACCACCACAACTACAGCAACAGCTCTTGGACAGTAACTTTTCCTGACTATTTTTTCCCTGTGTTTTTGTGTGCACACATGGGTAGACAACATTTGCAACAGGATCTGGCCAACTGCACCAGTGAAAGGGTTAACTCAGTTCAGTATCCATGTGATAGTCCTGCACTGATCCAAACTAACAAATTCCACTAATTAAATGCCAGGCAGCCTCCCATTTTTAGGCTGGGAAAGCCACATTCCTGCTCGAATGAGCATCTGAACAAAGAGGCTTGTGCCACTTCTCTGCATGGCATGGAAAGCAATTTTTCAGCAAGACTGACAGATAAAAACACACTTCATGCTAAAGTCAGAATTTCCCACGTGCTGGTTAACAAACCTCTCGTTATTTTCTGCAAGACAAGAACTGGATTAAATCTTTGCAACAAACAATTTAATTGCACTTCAAAGTTCCCCACAGATCTCTATCTCCTGGGACCAGATCACACTTTCACCCTTCTGCACTCAGCAAGGAGGGGCTGGCTCTGCTGCCAGGCATGACAAAGAGAATTATCTGAGAGAGGGCAGAGGTAGCACCCGTCCCCTGGCAAGCAGCAGAAGCAAAGTGAGCAGTTTCCTCATACATGATCATACATGCTCTGATCACTCATGAAGGGTTCAGAGGAGGTGACATATTCCAACGAGAGGCTGCAAACCTTTCCGTGTGTCAGACTTGAACAAGCAGCTTCTCGTGGAGGGTTTGTTCAGTGGGGGAGCAGTTATGGGCTCTCCCACTCTCTGCCAGACCGTGTCTCCTCACAGTGGTGGCCCTTGGAGAGGGCAGCTGTGCAGGTCCTGCCCGTGCTGGCTCTGGGGCCGTGTCTGTGTCAGCCGTGAGCAGAGCAAGTGAGAGGCTGCAATGTCATTCACAGCATCATCCCACCACTGCTGCCAGAAGCTGGGCACTAGCAAGGCTTCCTACTGCTGCTGCCTAAAACTCTGATAAGGAAGCCTCTTGACTACTTAAAAAATAAGTCTTTGGAGAGGAAAGGGAGCAGATCAGCTTCTCCTCCCTAGCTCTGGGAATGAGAAGCAACATCAGCTTGATGGTTTCACAGCTCCTGTGTGTTCACTCTTCCCTCTCCCTGCTATAGCTGGGCAACAGGAGCTCTTTCTTTTAAAATGTGTTGTAAAAAGGAAGGAGCCAGGACTGACAGCAGTGTGAGGATGGCTTTTGCCTCACTATGAGCATCATAAAGCCAAGTAAAACATATTATTTGAGAGTCATAAAACAACCAAGGAGAGCATATATGAAGAGCTTTTAGGCAGAAGCTCAGGGAGGAGACTCCATGCTTGAGACTGAAGCAAAAGACACCCAGAGCGAGGTCCCTTTGCTGACACTATCCCACTGGGGAATGAACCACAGACAGAGCCAGCTCAAGGAACAGCCATCTCCCCAGCTTACCCAATGCATGAGTCAAGTCCCACACTGCACCTGCTTCAGTTCCCAGCACAGATCCCCGAGGATGCTGTTTAGCCCTCTTCCCCCTAAATCTCAGTTGTGTTCATTACACAGAATGCTCTTGTGCAAGGCAGTTACCAGCATGGCACTGCCAGGCAAGGCTGTGAGGTTGGGAATACAAAGGAAAGTCACTGGATCTGTCGTGCAACCACCCAGTCCTCTGGCATTTAGAGCACACTGCAGACCTATTGAGCTAAATTCTTAAATTCTCCATCAAACATTGCATCTTGTGACTCCAAAGCTGCCAGTGTTTGGAAAAACACTTCAAAAGCCAGAGCTGCCTCCCCCCGAGATTGTTCACTGTCTCCAAAACACATCTAGACTTCAGGAGGCAAAGCTCAGACGTTAATGGATGGTATGTGGGGCACAGGATTGGCATGTCTGAATGCACACTGAACATTTCTGGCTGGGATGGGCAGTCTCCCCAGGCACTAACACCACAGACCAAGAGCAGAAGGCTTTCATGCAGATTAAGATGGTTACGTGCAAAGCGAGAAGGTGAAAGGTCCAAGTACCAGGTCAAAGGTTGCCTCGAGCGGTCGCTTCAGTGATCTGACAGCTGGCTGAGTCTTAATTAGCAGGCAGCGAGCACATGATGGCAATGGGCCGGGGAGGGGGATCAAGCACAGTAACAAAAACAGCAAGCAGAGGTGTGTCAAAAGAGAGCAACAATTTGGGAAGGCGAAGAGAAAAAAAAAATTAAAAAGTGAACGCGTTATACAATATATTAAAAAGACGAGGCATGCACAACATGGGGTGGCTGGGTAATTACCTGGCCTAGTGGCAAGTCAGTTATTTTGCCTCGGTAAGTTTTAAAAGTAAAGAAATGTCATCACGGGACACGTGCTTTGGAGCTCCGTCACATCGGCTGGCACAGCAGGGCAGGAGCGCTCAGGGATCAGCACCGGCACAGGGACTGGCGCTGGGCTCCAGCCCTCATGCTGCAGCTACACACCATGCAGAGGCCAGCAGAGCACTCACGGAGGGGGAAGGACCACTGGAAAAGGAGGGAGCTTCAAGCACATGCTTAAGTGCTGTCCTGAACTGGGGACAGAGCTTTACCCAGTTCATCCAGTGCTGCACTGACTTCAGCCAAGCAGGAGTGAGTAAAGCTGCTACTTGTGCACATCAAGTAACTGCAGGATTGGCTCCCTCAGAAATGCTGAATTTAGATTTGTAGTCATTCTGAACTTGCTTTAGAACATAGACCCATAACCTGGTATCTGTTTTTCCCTCCAAGAAAATGGAGCACCTTTCTTCCCTTCAATAAAGTCTTACACCTCAACAGGTACAGTAAATGCATCAAACCTTGAAAAGCCAATGAATAATGTAGGCTGTTTTGGTAGCAGGGGTGATGCAACAAGCCATCAATAAATATTTTAAAGGTTCTCGTTAACAGCATACAAACAGGGTTAATTACATTTTTAAGAGAAGCCAGCTGGATGAATAAAACATGCATTGGCTTTGGTTAAGTAGCAGTGTCCTAGATAATTAGTGAAAAAGTAAAGATTCAATTGTGAAGAACACAAGAGTTTCATTTCAGAAGGTTATTTTTCAACAGACCTGGACTCTTATTTCAACAACAATAAAAACAGTAAGAAACTAATAAATAAACTCTCCAGGACAAATAAATACTGCAGTATAAATTAACTGTTCAAATTACATTCCAGGTAATATTGATGCTACAAGGAGGGCACTTGTTTAATTTCTAGAACTGCCCTGGCTCTGCATTAAATTTCATTATGAATTAAAAGCAACCTCCTTTACTATCTTAAAAGAAAAAAAGAAAAATGTATTTAGAAAAATTTTAGTGGCCTTAATTCTAAATCAAAGAGGAAGAGCCTTTTTAGTATTAATTAGAAAAATTTTAAGAAATCTTAAGGGAGATGGAAGGGACTTCTAGAGATCAGCTAGACCAGCACCCTGCTCAAAGCAGGGTCAACTAAAGCAGCTTGCTTGAGACTCCATTCAGGTTCAGACACAGGTTCTCAGTATCTACTAGGATGGAGAATCCTGTTGTAGTGTTAGATCTTTCTTTGGGAAATAAGTTTTTCCTTATGTTTAAATGGAATGTCCTGAATTTCAATTTGTGCCCATTGTTTCTTATCTTTTCACTGGGCACCACAGGGAAGAGTTTCCCTTCACCTTCTTTACCTCCCACATAAGGAATTTATGCACATGGATAAGATCCCCTGGGCCTCTTCTTCCCTCCCCAGCTCTCTCATCTCTGGAATTAACAGGTCCCATTAAACCAAACATTGCCAGAATGGCAAACATTTATATGAGCTAGGGGTCACCTGCCGAGACTTCCTTGACTCATGTTCAGAACTGTAGATATAAGTAATCACAATTCAACTTAAAATGCAAGTGGGACCATCTCTACCAGGTCCAAAGCATCAAACAGGTCACGAAGTCACCCTTGTTTTGTGTTTTGTAATTTCCCTAAGTCTTGGCAAAGGTATCGGGCAGAAGTTTGCTAAGCTCAGGGAACTGGTATCATCTGATTTTTGCAGAGAACAGGCCAGGTTCTCCCTGAAAAGGATATATTGTGTATTGAGGAAGCTGAACTGACCCCTATGACTCAGCCAGGGAAGGTACTGGGTGCTGCTGCGCTTGCATTCATGTCACATCACACGTCATGTCAGCAAATGACAGGGCTGGGCACCATGTCCCTACCTGGTGAGATGTACTGTGCCACTGAGGGCTTCATGCTGTGGTGAGCACAGAGACAGGATGAAGAGATGGGATGCATCTTGCACATGCTCTCAGCTCTCTAGTCAGCCATTTACAAAGCTCTCTACTTTTCCACAAATGACACATATGACACGTGGAATCTCTTAGCAATGGAAATGCAGCTTGAGAAGAGCTCTACTTACCATTGCAGCTGCAGCTGTCTGGTTCACCTGGTGTTGAGCTGCCTTGATTTTGGCTTGCAGGTGTGCAGGGGGATGAAAGTACTTGCATTTCTCCCTAGAGCATCGACCTTTGATGTAATCCATGCAAACTGTAACAGTATTTTCATTTGTGTCTATCATTGCAATATCTATAGGGTGAGCATAGCGGCAATCATTCTCACCACGTGTGCAATTTCCACGCTGAAACTCTCGACAAACCTTAAAAGAAAGTCACATTGTTGAGCAGAACATGAAGTTACCCTTCATTCAGTATTTTCAACACAGACAATCAGTTCAGTTGGCCACATTAAACCATGTGTATATTCTAAATCCATGCTCATCTGGGGTAATACATGTATCAACAGACACAGGGGCAACTGGTGCTACTCACAACCGCTTCAGGGGGTGAAAAAAACACAATGTTAATAAGGCCAATTACCAAATGCAAGTGAAATACAGAATCTGTGCAGAATGGACAGTGACCCCGGAAAATCAATGTCATTTTGACAAAACTTTTGCAGCTCAGAACTCCTCCCCTGCCTCTAAAGCTTAAATGTTAATGACTCTGCCATTTGTGTCTCACCTGGATTATGTATTTGTTATGGAGCAGACTCCTAGGCAAGACATTTAATTTTAAATGTTACATGCTACTGCTATTTGCAACAGGTCCTTTTTCTTAAACATGAGGTGCCTCTTTCACACAAATAGTCTCTCTGCCCTTCACAATAAAACCCCGACCCTGGCATTACGTGACAGCACATTTGATTACACAGCAATGTGTTTGAAGGTGTTGCCAAAATTACTAGTCGTACTATGATCTCACAGATCCTCATAAGTTATGACCACTGAAGCATCAAAGGCAAAGGTTTCACAAAAAATCTGCAAGGTTTCTTGTCTGAGGAACTGAGAGAAGTTGTTGAATAATATAGCAAGTGGCGTAGCTCACGTACCAATGTGCAATCAGACTGAGTGTGGGGAAAGGTGAGACATCAGCAAGGCAAGATAAAGTACATAACACAAAACAGTGTGTTTTGAAATTACACCCTTCTCTGCTATCTTCCTGTGTTATAATTTACACCTGCAGGGGCCTCTGAATTCAGGTCCTCAGCCCTTATCTCCTGCAGAGTCTCTGCTTAGGGTTTGAAAGACATTTACAACTCCTCCACCATTAAGTCCCAGCACATCCAGCCAACCGGGGAGGGAGAGACGTCTTTCCAAAACAACACACTCTCCACTCCCATCAGTGTAATGCTTAAAGCTTTCTGTAAAAGCTCAATAAGCCCACCTCTAGAAAAGGGAAACATCTGTTATCTCCAGAACATCTCCCACCCAACAAAGTTTAAGAGCTGTTTTTTTAAGCATGACAGATCACATACAAAAAACCAATCCTAACCCCGCTCTAATACCCACTGATACCAGAGGAGTGAGTTTTCCCTAATTTCCAAGGATTTGGAAAAAGGCCCCGCAAAAGCATCTGCTCTGGCAGAGAGCAGCAGCTCTGTGCTTGTAAAGCTGCAAGTTCAACTCTGTACTGTGCTGCATCAGGTCATTTTAGCAGAGAGCAACAGCTGGGACCACATGTCCAGCTCCTCCCTGTCAGCAGTATTGTATCAGATGTCCAAATACCTCCAGTTTATCCGTACGCATCAGTTTCTGCCCAGCAGAGCCTCCCGGTACTGTAACAGTAGGATTTCCAGAAACCAGGACAGGAGTATTTGGTAAAAGCTCTGCAGGAACTAAGCCCATCCCAGGAGAAACATGACTCAGGTAGGGACTGAAAGCCATTGTGGGGCTTGTTGCAAGCGATGGAGTCACAGGAAATGTTGTCTGTGTACAGAAAGAAGAAAAACAAAGTATTAGTTAAAAAGCTCTGTCCTGGATTTCCCATCAAAGCCTTGCATCACACTTCAATCCTTTTAGACAATTTGATTAGCCACATCAAAATGCCGTGCTCTCCAATCTATTCATTTATTGCCATATTTGCGATCCATTCGCTTCTCCTGACTCACAGATTTGTGACTCATCCTGAATACAAGGCATCTTTATTTGTCAGATCAAAGCATATTGATGATCTTTATAGTTTAATGACACAATTAAGGATTTCATGCCAGCAATTAGGGCAGGCCCAAATTAAACAGACTTCTCGTTCCCAAATACACGTCTCAGCTTCTTTATGCCTCCACTGCAATGCTGCAGAGAGACTCCAAGGTAAACTGCAGCTTCAGGACCTGGGAGCAGGTAACCCCATTAGCTGCACTTCTGCATCCACCATCAGCCTGCCCTGGGCTCCATGTTAGCATGGCCAGGTTAGACCAGAGGCACCATTCAGTCAGGTGAGGCATCTCTGCTGCAGTACACTCGGATGGTCAGGCATCCTGCACATCTGGGGTTGGTTTCAGAGTGCCAACAGAGTCCAGGCAAAAGCCATTTTGCTTAAGGATCTAAGCCTGTGCTCCATGGGAACTGGCAGCAAGAGGACACCAAACTCGTTAATGTCACAACAAGCCAGATCTCATGGCTTGGGCAAGGGCAGGTGAGTCTTGGGCTTGGAATATCAATGACAGAGTGAACCAGATGAGATGGCTCAGGTGGACTAGTGCAAGCTCCAAGACCCCACCTGTGCTACAGGGAGCCATGATCTCTTTGGAACAGAACAGGCCTTAAAGATCTCAACCACTTCAGGCCCCTACATTGCGTTAGGCAGGTCCTCTGAGTGCAACAGAGCTTCAGTGCTGGGGGACAGAAGCACCTCCCTGACCTGAGCTGATCCAGCAGCACTCATCTGGAAAAGGAACTGCTGTGCTGGCAGGCAGGTGAGCACAAGGCTCCTAAGCAGATGCTAAGTTTAAAGTTTGGGACTAGCCCCTGTAGCCAGGGAGTTTGTGAGGTTTTAAAGCATCAGATCCAAAGTATTCTTGGAAATGAAACCAATTCCAGCTTGATGAAAATTTCCACCTGCCCCCACTGAAGATGACAGCATGCATGGCAGCACTCCTGCTCCTGTAAGCAGGACCTCAAGCACCCCCAGAGAATGCAGCCTGAAAATTGCAACCATTTTTATTTTCCCTCCTGTCACCTGCTCCACTGTGAACTCTGGGTTCCAGTTAAAACTGCTCATACTGACAGGTGTCTATGACACCATCCTTGGTAGCCACAGCCTCTATTTGGCAATAAATACAAGTGTGCTTACACAATTGCCTGGGGCAGTTTTTTGGCCACACACATCATTCCCTTCTTTCTTTTGTTTTGGTACTTCTAGTCCTGTGAACTTCTAAAAGAAACCACATATGCACAGTGCATTCCTCAACAGCACCTTCATCCTGGTAGTTTCAAACTTTGCTTTTTGCAATGTGTAAGAAGTTATCCACAGTAACACCAACCAACTGTCCTAACCCAACTTTAGCTCCACAATGCCCCTTCCTAAGGTCAGTGACAGCAAGCAGCTCCCCAGCCAATGGGAAACGGAATAATTGACAGAATCTATCCCATTTTCTCCTCCTCAGTGAGGAGACACAGCTCCCTGCATCAGTGGTGCTGGATGATTTAAGTATAGCAGAACCAAATAATTATTTTTCTGGAAGAGATTTCCAATTTTCCTTCTTGTGAGACTTAGGTAAGTACTGCTTTAGCTGTTGGGAGACTTCAGCCACTAAAGCCAGAGATCCCCCAATCCATAGCCCTTTATTAAATAATTGTCTTCTCTCTTTCAATTCTCTGGTGGCTCTCGGACATTTTACACCTTTTGCTGCTAAAAACGCTCTTTAGGATTTTCAAAGCTGTGACTCCCTGAACACTTTAGTGAGAAAGCAGCATCCATTAGACTGTTTTCTTTTGTGCAAGTACCAGTAATTACAGTGGTATCTGCTGAACTTCCATCACCATTTGCACCATAAATGCTATTTTAAAGAGCTTCTCCTGCCTGGCCAGTCTGCACAGGTTATAGTGGGGCTTGACATGTTGTCAGCATCTGTTTTACGTACCCATAGTAACCCAAACCTTGCAGTACACATTGTGGCTTGCACAAATGTGTGGGCAAACCTACCCTATGTTTTTCAGCACCTACTACAGCAGAAGTGCCCTGACTGAGCAGGTGTGGCACAAACATTGCTCCAAAATGCCAGAAGATCCTTTAAAGCAAGCTTCTCCTGCTTGGCTGGGTTCAAACATAGCCAGCAGCCAGGCCAAGGACCTCCCTGGCTTCTGAGACAAAGGGAAGATGTTCCTCCCATTGCTGAAGGAAGGATTTGTGCAGACTGCTAATGCTGGGGGCTTGCAACACCTCACACTGAGTGAATTCACCTGAAATATTCACTAAGAGATGATATACCAGCCTCTTCACCAAAGCTACTACAAAGGTGGAAGCAGGACCTGGCTTCCCAAAACACAATCCCCATCTCCCTCAAAAGCATTCCCTCCTCTCACTGGGAGCAATCAGCAAGGGCTAATGGATCAAAACCCAAGCTGAAGCAAGTGGAGGGAAGATATGCATGAGGAACACCTGAGTAGCACAATCCACTTGCAATCCTGGAGACCTGCAGAGGGGTGCTCGTAGGAGCAGGAGGAGTTTTTATTGCTGCTGCTGTTTGTTCACCCTTTTCCATGCCTTGACATCTGCTGCTGCATTCCCAAGGATTCCCAAGGCTCCTTCTGCCTGCCTGCAGCATGTGCCTGTTTCCCTGATGGGAAGTGCCAGTTGTGCTGCACACCCTGCCCGCAGGCTGGGGCTGCTGCTCGCAGCCAAGCGGGTGCACAGCCAGGGAACAAGCAGACCTCACTCAACATATTAAACCTACAAGAGCTGGGGTTTTAAGTCTGGAGTGTGTGAAGCAGTCTGAGAACTGTGCCTTTGTGAGCTGGCACCAGGGAGCTCTGTATTTATTGTGGCTGATGAGGGGAAAAGATGGGCTGTGCTCACTGCCAGACCCGGCTGCCTGTCTTGGATTGGGAAATCCAGTCTGGCTCATGCATCAGTACCAGTAATAGGGATGCTGCCAGCCAATTCTTTCCTCTACGTCTGTGCAGGTCCCCCATGTCCTCAGGGAATGTGAGTAAATTTCCTCCTTGCAGCCAGAACCCAAATGTAATTTTTACTCCAAACAGCACTGCCCTCCTCAACGTGCCTCCTGTCCACCTCCTGTGACAGCTTTTGGCTGGGATACAGTTAATTTTCTCCACTGTAGCTGGTATAGGGCTGTGGTTTTGATTTGTACTGGAAGCAGTGTAGATAATTCAGGGATGCTTTTGCTGTTTCTGAGCAGTGCTTACACAGTGTCAAGGGCTTTTCTGCCTCTCACCCCACCCAACCAGACAGCTGACTATGGGGGCAGCACAACGAGTTGGGAGGGGACAGAGGACAGCTGACCCCAACTGACCCAAGGGATATCCCAGACCAAATGGCATCATGTTCCTGATATAAAGCCGTGGGAGGAAGAGGCCTGACACGGCAATGTTATAGCTGTACACTAAAAAAGCATACTCTCAACTTAATTGCTGGTGTGCTCTAGGGCAAAACAGAGGGATTGAAAATATCAGCACTCACTCCTGCTGCCCCCCATAAAGCTCTTGTTAATTCAGGAAATACAGAGACAGGTTTCCTTGCAAATCAGCTTTTATAAATCATAGCATAGAGACACTACCAGTAACTCCTGTGCAGAGGGAAACAGGTTACAGTGCAGCAGCAAAGGGCTCAGGGTGGTAGCAGCTCACAAGACTGGTTTACTGAGTATTAAAATACCTGTAGGAATTGTAATAATTAAAAAAAGCTGAAATGGCTGTTGTGAGAACACATCTCAGAGGGAGGGCTGCCAAGGACGTGGACAGCTCTGAGCTCCCTACAGACCTCAAGCATGGAAGCTGTTGGGTTGAAGGTGTGAGCAGAGAGAAGGAACTGTCCCAGAGAGGGGCATTTGTCACCACTGGTGACAACAGAACCTGGAACAGCTGATTTTGTTATCAATCTAGAAGTTGCATTCGATTTGGCTAGCAGAAATTGTGCTAAAGCTAGAGAAGAAACACAGAGTGGGTGTGAAGAGGAAGGCAGGAGAGCGGTTGGTGTTTTGTCAAACACAAGCACTGTCTCAGCCAGGAAGTGTTGATTCTGAGTTACCTCAGACCCTAAAAAAGGGAAAGCCTGAAAATGAGAGGCCCACTGTAAATACAGAGGTGTTGATAGCCTGAAGGAGGGGAGACAGGTCACTGCTAAGCAGCTATATATGGAAAGCACACAAAAAACAATGGCAGCTTACAGTCTAGTGTTAGAAACTGAAGATAAAGATCTCATACTGACAAGACTGAAAACCTCAATATTAAAAACATACTTGATGCTGTCAGAAAACCCAAAAATCTGCCTTTCCCCCAGTGTAACTTCATGGGGCTGGCTGGCTGCAAAACCACCCTGCAACATGAAGGCTGAGCATGCTGGAGTGAATCCAATGGGCCAAAGCATCCAGCTACCTACCACCACAGATGCTCATTTCCCCAACCAGACTGCAAGGACACACTCCTAGCTCAAAGGATCTCTCATTTGTGGGCTGCTGTAGTGTAAAAAACAAGTGTTAACACCCCACAGCACTGTCTCTTGGCAGATACCAGCTCCTGGGTGGGCCAGGATACCTGCATTTATTCATTCCTAGAGTATCTTTGACTAGAGGCTGAGATATAAATCAGATTTTTGCTGCATAGAAAAAACACCTGTGCAAAGCACCTGTTGAAATCAGCTCCAGCACCTGCTCCAAGCACCACTGGCCAAGCAAGTTGCTCATCCTCTGCTTTAAGCCCTCCATCAGCACCAAGGAGTGGCAGCAGGACCAGGCTGCCCCAGGAGGGGACAAAGGGCTGGGTTAAAGTCTGGGCTGTCTTCAGGGGCATGGGTGACTCAGAACTATCAAGACAGTCCTGTCTACAAAGACCTTGGCATTAAGAAAAGACAAAGAGCTTGAAAACAAAGTGAGGAAACAGCTTCCCTAGGCAGCAGCAGAGGCAGCTGCAGGGCAGGAGTGTGTCACCACTGCCATGCTCTGTCAACAGCTTGATCAAGCACTAGAGGGGAAGCACTGGGCAAACCAGCGCCCTGTTCCACCGCCTCACTTGGACCCTGGGCTGAGGCACCTCCATGGTCAGCTCCAAAAGTCTGCACCACACTGCTGCAAAGGATAAAGCAGGATGGAGAGGGTGGTGCTGCCAAGGTGCAGCACTTTTTGGGTGGTCTTGCACTGGCACACACAGGATGCAAAGTGACCATATCTGAGAAACCAGATATAACATTGACCAAAGCAGCTCCTCCTATCAATGCCAGAGCCCAGCTCCCAGACAAATGCCATTTCAGGAATCCTGGTGAAAAGCTGCTCTGTCAAGTGCTGGTTTGGTTTGGATTTGGTGGGGTTTTTTTGGTGGTGGTTTGTTTTTTTTTTTTAACTCTGTAGCTTTTCTGGTGAAATTGCACTTTAAAATGTTTAAGCATTCAGCTACTGTTTGGAGCCATTAAGTATGCTGTTTCAAATCTCATCTCTGGCAAGCATCCCAATTAAGCAGGCATCCCGTTGATCAGCTTTCTGATCACATGGGATTTGTTCTGCTGCTGCATCAGATACAATACTTTCTGCTTTGACGAATTTCATGTGTACCCAGAAGGAGGCCCCACCCTTCTCATTTAGAGAGAAAAAAATTCTCAGAGCCAGCTTCCACTGACAGCATCTTCGGGAAATCAAAGGCAGTTGAAAGAGCAATCTCGTTTGTCCTGAAATTGGTGTGGAGCAAGTTGGGCAGCAGGAATCAGACCAAGAGCTTGTTTAGTCTGAGTAAAGTGTGGGAAAGCACGAAGGGAGCAGTCACTGCAGAACAAATTTTTATTTTTCTTCTTTGCCCATGTCTCCCTCATGGCACAATTTAGAAACCAGGGGCCTTTCTCATCAGATAAGGTTACTTCTGAAATGAGAGCACTAACTAGACAAACCAACATATTCAGTCTCAGAGGCAATTTAAAAGGCAGGAATGAAATTTAGGAGCATACTGGACCTGCAAGATTGCAAAGTGGGAAGATGGGAACTTTCCAAAAAGGAAATCCCAAAGATACTTTGAATAGCCAGCCAAAGAATATGCACCATGAATTCCCCACAGAGGAAAACTCCAAATAGGAAGGGTTTGCTTTTGGTAGAGGGCTTGGAAACCAATGTCACTATTTTGTGGGAATTCAGGATTCCTTCTGATGTGGATATACTTTCAAACTTCACAAAAAAGAGGTACAAGACTACAGCAGATAAGAGCCTAAGGTGCAGAACAACTAAAGACCTTTTCTGTGGCCAATTTGCTCGTCTCAACTTTCCATCTTCAAAATGGGAAGAATAAACAGTGTTTTCTTAGCTTATAGGGCAGGATAAAGCTACTACCAGACACACAAGATGGTCAGAGTGATGGCAAACATGGAAAACCCCTCAAAACACAGGAGGAACATGCCAGACTAAGGAAATGGCCCAGACTGGTGGCAGAGCACCATCATGAAGGGACACTGCCCAGCTTTCCCTGCTGAAACAGAGAAATCTCCATCACAAGCTCTTACACCAAACATCACAACAGCCTCCAATGAGGAGGAATCCTTCACTGTTCTCTGGTGAGAATAAACCAGAAACACCTGAGCTTTTCAGCTGGGGTGACAGATGCTGTGTCCCACATGGGCAGAGAGGCCAGACGCTGTACGTGGGACACCAGGAGGCCAAGTTCAGGATGGTTCACAGACTTGACACCTTCAGGCTAGAAGAGTTTGTCTGAAGATCTGGCCAGTCCTCCCACATGGCACAGCACAAGGAGTCTCACCCAGCTACAGCACACTGCCCCAGGAAAGATACTCAGTCCCAACTTTAAACTGAGAACTCTAATTAACTCTCAGTGCAGCTTATTCACATCAGCATCGAAGAGCTGCTTCAAGACCTCTGACAGTTCTTAAAATATACATTGTGACAGACTAAAACTCAGCTGACAAGTGTCATCCCCTCCCAGATACTCCAACCAGCAGACACAAGCCATCCTCTCCCTGGTGTAACAGGGTTCTCCAGCCTGAAACCTGTTTTAACTGACAAGCAAGAGCAGGGACAGGCAGTGAAGGCTTCTCAGAACTACCTGCTCTGCAAACACCTATCTCCCACAAGCTTCCCTTCCTACCTGTAAAGAAGCAAATCCTTCCTGCTCTAACTCTAAATCAGCATTACTGTGAAAAACAAGTGACAGGGCTGTGACATTAGTACAACTCTGCTGAGACAACTGCAGTGAAATGGTCTCACTCCCAGACAGTAAAATGGATTAAAGCCTAGGTAGGATTCATCTTCCCCAGTTTTAGTCCAACAGTGCCACACAACTAGTCCAAGGGAGTCAGACCCATCTCAGTGAAAAACACCTATCCAAAACAGGATCCACTGGTATTGAGCCACTCAGAACTTCTGGGATGGTCAAATAAGCACCTGGTGGCAAGACCCTCCACTTGAAGCCCTGAATCTCACAGCTCCTCAGTTATCAGAGGAAAAGAGAGACACAGTTTTCAAGGAGATGCAAAGGTAGCATCAGACACTCACTCCTCTGGAAGATTCTGCCCAGTTCTGTGCAGCACAGGCAATGGCCTGAGCTCGGGCACAGGGCTGGGGCCTCTGTGACCAAGCAGAGAGGGACAGGGAGCAGTGTGAGCCCGACAGGCCCAGGGCTGTAACTCACAATTGGCTGTAGCTGCGCGCCCGGGAGCATGAACTGCATCTGCTGAGCAAACATGGCTGCGGCCGTCTTCTGCTGGATCAGGTTGTTGCGTCCATTTATTTCAAGTTGTGTTTTTAAATGTGGGGGAGGGTGGAGATATTTGCAGTTCTCTCGGGTACACCGGCCCTAAAAAACATAATGGAACAGCATTTCAGTGAATGTAACACCCAGGGCAGCCAGAGAAATTTAATTAAGGATTGTTTGGGTTACTGGAACAACACAATCATCGAGGCGGAGGCGGCTTGGTAGCTACTGTGCCTCTTTTGTGATTTTTCTATAGCAGGTGAAGAGAAGAGCAACATGACTTCTCCTGCAGTAACACTAACTGAATACTATCAAGCTAAACCAAGAAGTCAGGCTTCCTGATGTTAAAATGATTGTTGTAAGAAAAAACCCCAAACAATCTAACACAAACACCGATACTTTCAGAAACTAGTGGCAACAGTTCCAGAAACAACAACAAAAATTCCCTGTTTCCTTGCGTGGGTTGCTTTTCCCTTCCTTTCCAACACCAGACCACTTAATTGGCCCTGACAACCAGACAGAAGAAACAAAACTGTCTCTACCACTTCCCTAGCTGCACTGGATAAAACTTTAAGAGGACAGCTCTGTAAGGCAGCACCCCTGATCCACAACATGTGGGTACCCCAAGATGCTGAGAACTGGCAGTCACAGGAGGAAGAACCGAAATTATTTTCCCCCTTCGTGCTTTCATTTATCAAAAGTGATGTGTGTTGCATCACTGACTCCTTCCCCTCTTCAATAAACACTGGCCATGCCAATGGCTCCTAAAAGGCAAGAGATCACTGATAGTATCTTTGCAAATCAACTGAGATCATTACTTAAAAAACATGTATAAACTGTGCTTTAATAGTGTTTGCAAGTAGACATAAGAAGATCGATACCACTAAATATCAGTCAGTAAAAAAGTTAGTAACAAATGCTGCCATTAAGATGAAACAGTTCTGGAAAAATGAGGTTTTTTCTCTCTCTCCCCCTTTCTTTTTGAATTTGTTCCTCAAGAAACAAGAAGTATACAGAAAACATGAAATACTTAATATAACTTTATGCAAAAACTGTGACTTTTTTGAGGAACAAATTCTTTTGAGCTATTCAAAGCCTATTAAAATAAGCCAGACCTGGAGGCCACAGAGCTGTTCCATGACAGATAATTAATAACGGTTCCGGCAGCCAGGAAAGGCACAGGACCATCCATTACCCAGCCTATCCCAGGCACAGTCATCAAGGGCTGGACGCAGAGTTCTCAGTCTCAGTGTCATTAAATTTGCTTTCCAAAAGGGGCACATCAGATGACCCCATGTACCTGCCCCTGTTAGCAGGATCACGTGCAGCAGAGCTGTAACCCCATAACCAGGTCCACAAGGATACAGCAGTTACCATCACTCACCCAAGGAACCTCCTGGGATCAGCCCCTGATGCACCCAGGATACTCCCCTGGGGATTCTTTAAGGTTTTTGCAAGCATACAGGTGAAATCATGGGACAGTCCAAGTACCACTGCAAAAAGCCAACACCATGACCCACTGCAGGGGCTGGTATTGAATCTCCAGCCAGGCTCCCCAGCGTGCCAGGTTGCTGTAGAGCAGCCTGAGATTTCCAAGCTTTACTCTGCCCCACTTCCCAGTGGGGATAACAGCTTCAGTGGGGAGAGGGCTGCAGTCTGACTGCAGCTTAAAAGGAGCTGTTTGACATGTGTCATGGGAACAGCCTCCTCTCTTATCTGCTCCGAGGAGATCAGAGTTAAACAAAAGGCAAATCATTAAATGCAAGAAGTGATGGGATAAAGCCACTGGGACAGGAAAAAAACTACTTCCAAATTTTAGCAGCCTGGCTTGGTGGAATGGAATGCTCTGCCTTGCTCCTAAAAGAGCCCAGTGGCTCCCAAAAACCCAACTCAAAAAGAAAGAGGCTTTTTAATGCTATTGTTTTGGCTTCTCAGCAATCCAACAGCTCCAGATCCCCAGCAGTGAGTTAATTGCTCACAGGCCCTGAGGACAGGAATCTTCACCACCAGACACTTTCTCACATCTGTGTGAAGTGAGGGTAAAATGGCACCACTGCAGCTGGCCAGTGTTCAGACACCCAGCGCCACTACAAAGGAAATAACTGCATTAATCTGCAAGGAGAACACTGGGCAGGTTTGGGTCATCCTTCTCATGCCGCACAGGCCCAGGCCTCTCTACAGCCTTTCCCATCACCTGGGACCCAGCAGGAGCCCAGGGTTCAGCCTCAGAGCACATCTGCAGTGTCCCACCGTCACAGCTCCTGCAGGGCTGCTGCTGACCAGGAGCAGACCCCATGGAACCACGGGCTGCCCATGGCCAGGCAGCTGCTCCAGCCTCCACGGACACATCAGCCTCAGAAACTCCTCCTGACTGGAACTTGGCACAAGTGCTTTGGGTTGGGGAAACACTTATTTCTACCAAATTTGGAATAAATCTGTGTAGATGCTTCTACGCTGCAGGAATGGAGAAGATGAAAAAAAGAACCACTATTTTATGTAAACAATACTTACACAGTTGACTTCAACTTGAGAAGGACTTTGCTATTTCAACTAAAATTGTGAATATCATTGATACCAGCAACCCCAGCTTGGTGTGAAGCTTTGTTCTATTTTTTTTCCTCAAAGCAGTTTGCTTAATTCCAACAGGGGGTTCTACAAACAGAATATTTTTACTACCAATAAAAAAAACCACCATACAGCACGAGGTGTTGGTCTTGCAGACAGTCTGCAAGCTGAAACCAGTGCCCACACAGTGCTACTGGTTTCAAGGACATGTATTTGTAAGAAACAGAGCTGTGCAGATGCTGCTGCAGAGCAAAGGCTGTGAAATGCTGTGAGGCAGGCCTTTGAGGGCTCAGAAAGACTAAATGAATCACTGATACACTCAGATTCAAACCCATGCCTTTGGTCTAACTCCTCCTCACCCACATTTTCATCCTGGGCACCACCAACCACTGTGTTTCACTGGGGCATATTGGAAACCACAGCTGAGTTGAGCTCCCCTCTACAGCACCACAGTAAGTTCTTCATCTCTCAGACAATGAATTTTAGGAATTGGTGATGTGACAAGAGTGTCACAAAATGCTCCCAGTTTAGATATCCTGCTATGCAACAACTTTCAAGACGCTGCTCTATAGTGATGGGCACCACTAATAACCCCTGAACGCCAACAGTGTAGGGGTGAGCCCTTCTTCTACCCTTCCATCACAACACCCAGCTCTTGGTACTTCCCAGAAACACACACAATCTTCAAGACCAATTTCAGCTCTACAAAAGCTGCCAGAAGGACAGAGAAGCTGCCATTTTTAACTCCTCAGTACCAGCTGCAACACAGCAGGGAAAGCAACAGGGAACTGGTAGCAAATCTGCTGTGTGGATACTGGGCTTGGGGCTAAATAAGGACAACTCCATTTTATACCTGAGTGGCCTAGGAATACAACATGAGAAAATACAACAGGAGTTAGGCCCCCAGTTTTAGATGAGCATATTTATGCTACAAGGCACAACTTTCCTGCAGGGACTAGCTGTGGCTCCAGCAGATCGAAAGCTCAGCACAAGGCACAGGACAGTTCCTGTGCACAGAAGACCAAATGAGGCATTCTCCAAGCTGAGTGTTGCACCAAAAAGCAGCATTACAGCACCTGGAGTGGCCACTGCACATGTTGGTAGGGGGTTGGTGCTCAAAAACTGATCTGTGCTGGTAAGCAGCACACTGAGCCTGCTGGCACCAGTGCAGCCATTCTCCTGTAACTGGAAATTTGAAATTTGTTGCTGTCAATTTAGCCTGAGTACTGACTCCAGGACAGGCACATTCCCACCCTGTCCCAGGTGGCACACAAGCCTGCAGCCAGGGAATCACCACCCAGTAACAGACTGCTGCTGGCCTTGGCAACATGCTAAATATAGCTGTATTTTCTGGCTCTTCACAAAATGGAAGGAGTCTGAAGGACCATGTTCATCTGCTTCTTTGCCAACTACAACCAGGAGGGAAAAGCATATGGACTGCACTTTCCAAGGCTTGAAAAATGGATATTAAAAATAAATCATTAAAAGATTTTATGAGTATCTTCTCCCCATTTCTTCCCACATACTCCCCCACCCTTACAGTAGGCTGCTGGCATGTGATTGACTCTGTGTTGCCAACTTAAGTCATGCTGTGATGGCGTATACTGTAAATGGCTGGCATCTGACACCAGCTAACGTGACAGCAGCTTGCACTGCAACAAAGCCAGCTGTTTGGAGTGCAGCACTGAAGGCAGCACACTGAAACCCAGTAGAAAAACCTGCATTATACCTGGTTGTGTGGAGTTTGCACCTTGTCATCTGCATCCTAGCTCAGCAGGATGCAAATAAGAGCATTCTGGGTACTGCACCAGGCTGGATGAACCTTCCCAAAGCATGTTGCACAAATTGTCTCCTTCCTGGCTCCTGAAGTGAGTTGAACTGTGCTGCAGAAACAAGGCTCCCAGCACAAACCCCCATGCTTGCTCACATGTCACATGTTCACCAGTAATGCAGTTTGTTACGGTCTCTTTAATCCCGGACACCAGTGAGGGGTTCCAGACACACATTTCTGGTTTTAATGACTGCACACTATGTCCCATCAATCATGAGCAGTTCTCATGTGAAAATCTTCAAGTTAATGCGGCTTTTCACACACTGGAGGCTGCAGTAGGTTGGTGCCCTGACTGTGAAGTCTTTGCCACAGATACTGATGACATGTGCAATGACTGACAGCAAAAAGAATGAAAAGAGACCAGGCAGGAAAGG
Organism: Onychostruthus taczanowskii; assembly: GCF_017590055.1. Classification (NCBI taxonomy): domain Eukaryota; kingdom Metazoa; phylum Chordata; class Aves; order Passeriformes; family Passeridae; genus Onychostruthus; species Onychostruthus taczanowskii. The sequence continues at coordinate 8,452,289 of NW_024498462.1, forward strand.
ATTTCCATGTTTTGCACAAAACCAGGCACCAAAACACAGCTTGTCTACATAACTTTTCTCCGCATGAAGCAGCAGATTTCCACCTCCCCAAGAGGAATTCAGTGGGGAGGCACATTCAGAGATGTGCTGGCCCTGCTTACTCAGTGCCTGTCGCTCCAGTGCTGAGGCATGAAACGCTCTCTGCTTTCCATCCCACTCACCACATGCACACAAAGGCTCTCTCCTGGCCCTGGATCCTTGCTCCTGCCACAGACGTGCATGGCTTTCTCATACACAATACAACCTCAGCCACCATGGTGTCTGCCCCATATTTCCAGGGCAGGCTGCAAATTCATGCCATGGAGCATGAATTGTCCTGCAACAGTGGGAGGCAAAAAGTGGGAAGCTCAGGGTTGCATCCCCGTGTCCATGTAGCACAACAAAGAACCTGTACTGAGCAGCACGTGCTGCTTCAGGTCTACCCCTACTGCCACCTGCTCTGTAAGAAAGGAGAGGTCCTGGGAGGTAGAATTGGTACCTGGTGCCCAAGCTCTAAGTCCTCCCTCATCCTGTAAGGACTTGCAGCTTCAAAGTTACACTTCCAAGACAGCAAATCACCAGTGCACCACCTCTACTCAACTGCTTTGTGCTCACTGCAATTTGTCCCTAAGCAACCTTCTCCAGGGCTGAGCAAGTGGAACTCTGGTTGGATTGAGTGGCTGCCACCTCCAGTGCACTGCATGGCTCGTCCAGCCACCTCCAATGCTGCAGCACGCTCCTCTTTCCACACAGGTAGAGACCTGCGTTGGAGGAAGGGAGATAGCTGTCCATCTCACTGCTGGATCAAACGCCTTCCACTGGCAAACATCAAATAGCATGGAAATAGCATGTTTTCAACTGGAAAACAAAGGAGGCTGGAGCTGACAAGTCAGTCTGATCATTAGCGAGTGTTACGTCTCAGATAGGTGTTCATGCAGCCCAGCTGTCACTCACTGCAGTTCAAAGCCAGCCCTGAACACACCTTTATCTGCAAGTCCTTTCTACAGGCTCATGCAATTTCAGAAATTAAGCTGCCAACTGAGTCAGTGAGAACTGCAACCTCACAGCCTCCCTTAACATTGACCCTGGCCCAATACATCAGGTAACTTCTCCTGAGGAGCAATGCTTTCCTTCTAGCAGTGTTGGAGCAGCTCACTTTAACAGAGAAGTTTTAAAGTGAAATCATGTAGAAAACACTCCTTGAATATGGTCTAATGGAAGACCCCCTTACAAGCATCCTAAAAAGCAGGTCTAGAAGGATGTAGTGAAGTGATACATCTCCCCATTGCCCACACAATCACCTATTTTCTTTGTTCCCATTACTTGTCTATTTCCCAGACATGGGACTTCAATACATCAATCTTCTCACAGCTGATTTTCAACTGCAGTTTTGGTCCACTTGCAACAGAAACCTAAAACTTCTGGTTTAGGTCAGAATAGGAATTCTTCCCTTCCTCCTTGAGGAAGGGCCCATACTTAAAGGCTGTTGTCACATCTACCCCGCTTCCTTACTCTCAGCTCCAGACTATGCAAACCATCCTCTTCCAATTCTCCCTGCACAGTCTCCAAGCTTCTCCTTAGGCTACTCTCCCAGTCCCTGCTGCTGTGAGTACCTGCACGGGGCACTGTGCTCCACCTAACCCCTGAGCAGTGCTTTGCAGGTACACAGATTTTTTCACATGTCCTGCAAATGACACTGCTGCTTTTACATCCCTGCATGGCATTTTCTTTCCTACTAACAATGTACCATTCTTTGATTCACTCTCAACAAGCCTTTTCCAGAACTACTCCAGACCCAGCTATGCTGCTCCCTGTATGAGGCAGCTGATTCACTCCAACACTGTATTTCATACTGCTTTATTGAACTCACCTTTTTATGGATTATTTTTCCAACCTGTCAAGACTATCTGCAACTCCACATCTGGTTCTCTAAAGAGTGTCTGTAGTTCCTCCCAGCTCAAAGCACCCTACCAATTTAACAAGCATACTCTCTCTATTCCATCATTCGAGCCATCAGAACAAAACAAAACTGAACAGTCCTGCCAAGCACATCCTTCCAGACTGACACTGAACTCAGTTTTCCAAGCTGTTGTGGATAGTCACATAAAAATTTATCCTATGCTTTGTTCCCTGTCTTGTTTGGAAGTGGATTTGTGCTGCATCAAAGGCTCCCAAACCTAACGCCAACACTTCATTCTCCCTCTCTGAAATAACTCATCACAAAGGCTTTCCAGTTCTACTGTTTTTTCTGGTCCTTTTGGGACAGATGTTGGGATTCTAGAGAGTCTGTGCTCTGCACCCCTCCTACACCAGCAGCCCTGCTTATACAGAATTGGGTACAAAGAAGCTGGTGGTCTAAAGTTACTTGTAACAGCAATAAAAAAATACAGCACAGCTGGCTGTTGACATTTTTCAAATGCAGGTGTAACACCCATTTACAGAGAGCCCAGAGACTGCTGTTATGGTGAGGATCCTGCTGTGAACAGATCATAGCTGGAAAGAAAAAGCAAAATGTATCTTCTAGTTAGCATGACCAGATGGCAATCAGCCTCGAAGGCAAGGGAAGCAACACAGACTTCCTACCATACAGAAGTTTCAATTTCAATGTGTGTGAATAAAAATGCTAGAGTTAAGGTTAATCTGGTAGTTTCCAGCTATGGATGATACAGACACTGTGAAATGCATGTTCTAGCCAGGAAAGAGTACAGTTCATGAATACAGAATTTGCTGGAAATAGAATTCAAACAGCCCATAAAAAGCACAAACCAGAGTTTTATAATATCTCTAGGGTGAGTTGTGCCTGACTTTGAAATTCCCACCTCTGAGTATAAAGAGCCACCTCCCCGAGCCTGCGCAGACAGATGAGACAAAAACTGCTAAAAACACCCCAGGTGTTATTTTGGCCCAACTCAGCTCCCCTGCAGTCACTTGAGAATCATTTGCAGATTTTGTGCTGTTCTGAACGATGCTCTGAGCTGCAGCAGCAGCATGTCAGCTCTGACCCAGGGCTGCTGAGGTGAACAGGGACATGTCTTTTGTCAGGGTACAGAGGACAAGAGTCAGACCTGCCTTTCCACACAGCTTCAGTGGAAAAACTAGAATAGCTATCACAAGCTCCCAGGGCTACCAATGTTCCCAGCACTCTCAAGGCAGCCCCAGCTTGTCACTAAAACAGCAACTGAATTTCATGGCTTCAATGAATGTTAGGTCAAGCCCTTTCTGAGCAAGCCTAGACTTGATCTTGGCTGAAATGAATGAACCTTGATGTTTTTGCATGATTCCAAATGAAAGCAGGTGACATTTGGCAGCTACAAGAGTTTTGGATCCTTCTGAACTGAGAGCTCAAAGCAAAGCTCAGTGGCACATGCAAGTGCAAGGCAGCTCGGAAACCCTTGGAGCACACCAAGCAGACACTCTGTGTTCACCCCACTGAAGGGAGGGTGGTACAATTTGCACAGACCCAGTCTACCCAGTTTTCTTCTCCCTACAGCTGTGGGGCAGAGCCTTGGGAAGCCAATCAATGTTTGAACTTAAAAACCTAAAAGATCATATCCCTCTGCAACTTTAAAAAAACAGTTCAGTGAAACACAACCACTTCAGTCCAGGTAGGGTCTAGCTCTATGTCCAGGGAGTTGGAAAATACACAAAGAATTAAAAGCAATCCCTGGCTCTAAGACACTGATGCTGCTCTTCAGCCTCCCCCCATGACTGTTCTGCTGGGACATTTTTGCTTTGCAGGGAAGATGGAAAGAAGGACACACAACGTAAAAAAATCCAGCATCATTTCTACAAAAGGTATTCAAGTCCAGAAATAAAGCTGCCAACAGCCAACTGAGGAGACTGCTGAACAAACACTGCTAAAGACCCGTAACACTTCCATCTCTTTGTCATTCCAGCCTTTGTCTGTGAAAGCCAACCTCTACCACAGACACAAACCAAGCTGTAGGGGCTGTGCTATGTGCCACTGGCTCAGGGGGATGTGCTGTGCTTGAAGGCTCTCTCCCATCACAGGACTGGAAAGCTGCCCCTTGCCACCAACACACGACAACCAACCCGTGTGGCACATGGCCAAGCTGACAGTGCTTCAGTCACCTGCTTATTGCAGAGTTGGACAGGTCACCACCAAAGGCATATAAGGGACAGCAGCACTTTGCCCAAGCAGGGGGATACACTTCCCATCACATGGCACAAGCAGTTTAGCAGCTGAACAATTTCACCAGTATATTAAAAATGTACCCTGAGCAAATCACAGTGCTTCCCTCACACCAGGGTATGAGAGCAATCAGGTGCAAATGCTGGGAACAAACAGATGCACGGCGTGGCCAAGCCCTACTGCACATGCCAATCCTTTCAAACAGTCTGCATAAAAGTGCAAAACACTTGGACAGGGGGGTTTGCAAGATCAGATGTGCTCTGCAGGAACTCAAACATGCTTATCTAGGACTCGCTTTAAAATCTGCAGCCTCAAAATGCTTGTCAAGCTTGTTTTTGTTACATAGCTCAAACCAGAGCAGGAGACAAAAACAAAGCAGCATTTCTATGTCCTCATCTC